>NC_089249.1:32929012-33529012 GCF_963930625.1 Muntiacus reevesi | reverse complement strand
TTTAATAGATGCATAGTGGTATCTTTACATATCTCTAACTTTCATGTCCCTAGTGCCCAGGGACAGAAGGCTGGTGGGCTGCTGTCTATGGGGTCGCACTGAGTCGGACACAGCTGATATGACAAAGCAGCAGCAGCAGTGGACAGTAATGCTGAGCATCTTTTAATGTATCCTTTGCATATATATTTTTTTATAGTGTCTGTTCAAATTTATACATTTTCAATGTCATTTACTTTCTTATTATCAATTTTTAAGAGTTGTAAGTGCCTGGAAACATGTCTTTGGCTTGCCTTTTTATTCTATTCTCTTTCAAAGAATAGGCATTTTTAATTTTGATGAAGTCCAGTGTATCAGTTTGTTCTATGTATTGTGTATTTGGAGTTATATTTAATAAATTATAGCCTAACCCAGGGTCCCAAACTTTCTTTTCTACAATTTTTTTTCTAGAAGATTTATAGATTTAGGTTTTAAATAGGTCTATGGTCCATTTTGAATTAATTGTTGCTTATGATGCAAAATTAAGGATTGAAGTTCATTCTTTTTTTTTTTTAAATACAAAGGTCCTATTGTTTCTGCACCCTTTGTTGAAAAGATTGTCCTTTCTTCATTAGAAACCTTGGCAGCTTTGTCATAAATCAATTTACCATGTAGATCTGTGCATCCATTTGTCAACTCCGTCTCGTTCCATTGGTTCATTTGTCTATCTTGACACCAATACAATGCTCTCTCAATTATTGTAGCTTTAAGTAGTAAGTCTTGAAGTCAGATAGTGTAGTCCTCTAACTTTGTTCTTCTACAGAGTGATTTTTTTTTAACAGAGTGACTTTTATCCATCCTTTTGTTATCATGACAGTAAGGAGACAAATTTATTGCCCTTAACTCTTTTATTGAAGGTCTATACTTTCTCCTCTGATTATGCAATCTCATTCTCTTATAATTCATCTATATACATGAGATCTTTTGGAGACTTATTATATTGTTCTACTGTTCTCTTTATAGCACTGCATCAATATTCAGTCAGTCTTTGTTACCATAGCTTTATATTGTTTTATTTACAAATAGAATGAGTTTATTAACTTTATTTTATTTAGAAGCAAGTTGGCTTATTTTTCAACCATTTCTTTGCCATGTAAATTTTAACCATCTTATCAATTAAGTTAAAAAAAAATGCTTCAATAAAAAATAAACATACTGGATAAGTCAAAAAAAAAAAAAATCCTGAAATGAAAAAATGAAGTTGCTCAGTCGTGTCCAACTCTTTGTTACCCCATGGACTGCAGCCTACCAGGCTCCCCTGTCCATGGGATTTTCCAGGCAATAGTACTGGAGTGGGTTGCCATTTGGTATTTTTATTAGGAAAGTACTAATTCTTCAGATCAATTTGGTGACACTTCACATCTTTATCATATTGAATCTTCTGAATCATTTATATATCTTTCCTTTAATTTACATACTCTCTAATGTCTTTCAATAAACATTATATATTATTTTCTCCAGTAGGCTTGCTTCTCTTTTGTTAGATTTATTCCTAGGCACTTGATATTTTTGCTGCCATTAGTAAGGTTACTTTATTTCTAATTATTTTAAAATATTTATATAATAAATTTTGGAGAGTGTTTTGCCTATGTTCTCCTCTAGGAGTTTTATAGTTTCTGGTCTTACATTTAGATCTTTAATCCATTTTGAGTTTATTTTTGTGTATGGTGTTAGAAAGTGTTCTAGCTTCATTCTTTTACAAGTGGTTGACCAGTTTTCCCAGCACCACTTGTTAAAGAGGTTGTCTTTTTTTCATTGTATATCCTTGCCTCCTTTGTCGAAGATAAGGGGTCCATAGGTTCATGGATTTATCTCTGGGCTTTCTATTCTGTTCCATTGATCTATATTTCTGTCTTTGTGCCAGTACCATACTGTCTTGATGACTGTGACTTTGTAGTAGAGTCTGAAGTCAGGCAGGTGGATTCCTCCAGTTCCATTCTTCTTTCTCAAGATTATTTTGGCTATTCGAGGTTTTTTATATTTCCATACAAATTGTGAAATTATTTGTTCTAGTTCTGTGAAAAATGCCCTTGGTAGCTTGACAGGGATTGCACTGAATCTATAGATTGCTTTGGGTAGTATAGCCATTTTGACAATATTGATTCTTCCAATCCATGAATACCGTATGTTTCTCCATCTGTTTGTGTCCTCTTTGATTTCTTTCATCAGTGTTTTAAAGTTTTCTATGTATAGGTCTTTTGTTTCTTTAGATAGATATACTCCTAAGTATTTTATTCTTTTTGTTGCAATAGTGAATGGTATTGTTTCCTTAATTTCTCTTTCTGTTTTCTCATTGTTAGTGTATAGGAATGCAAGGGATTTCTGTGTGTTAATTTTATATCCTGCAACTTTACTATATTCGTTTTTTAGCTCTAGTAATTTCCTGGTAGATTCTTTAGGGTTTTCTATGTAGAGGATCATGTCATCTGCAAACAGCAAGAGTTTCACTTCTTCTTTTCCTATCTGGATTTCTTTTACTTCTTTTTCTGCTCTGATTGCTGTGGCCAAAACTTCCAAAACTATGTTGAATAGTACTGGTGAGTGTGGGCACCCTTGTCTTGTTCCTGATTTTAGGGGGAATGCTTTCAATTTTTCACCATTAAGGGTAATGCTTGCTGTGGGTTTGTCATATGTAGCTTTTATTATGTTGAGGTATGTTCCTTCTATTCCTGCTTTCTGGAGAGTTTTAATCATAAATCACAGCAGGATCCTCTATGACCCACCTCCCAGAATATTGGAAATAAAAGCAAAAATAAACAAATGGGACCTAATGAAAATTAAAAGCTCTTGCACAACAAAGGAAACTATAAGTAAGGTGAAAAGACAGCCCTCAGATTGGGAGAAAACAATAGCAAATGAAGCAACAGACAAAGGATTAATCTCAAAAATATACAAGCAACTCCTGCAGCTCAATTCCAGAAAAATAAACGATCCAATCAAAAAATGGGCCAAAGAACTAAACAGACATTTCTCCAAAGAAGACATACAGATGGCTAACAAACACATGAAAAGATGCTCAACATCACTCATTATCAGAGAAATGCAAATCAAAACCACAATGAGGTACCATTACATGCCAGTCAGGATGGCTGCTATCCAAAAGTCTACAAGCAATAAATGCTGGAGAGGGTGTGGAGAAAAGGGAACCCTCTTACACTGTTGGTGGGAATGCAAACTAGTACAGCGGCTATGGAGAACAGTGTGGAGATTTCTTAAAAAACTGGAAATAGAACTGCCATATGACCCAGCAATCCCACTTCTGGGCATACACACTGAGGAAACCAGATATGAATGAGACACGTGCACCCCAATGTTCATCGCAGCACTGTTTATAGTAGCCAGGATATGGAAGCAACCTAGATGCCCATCAGCAGACGAATGGATAAGGAAGCTGTGGTACACATACACCATGGATATTACTCAGCCATTAAAAAGAATTCATTTGAATCAGTTCTAATGAGATGGATGAAACTGGAGCCCATTATACAGAGTGAAGTAAGCCAGAAAGATAAAGAACATTACAGCATACTAACACATATATATGGAATTTAGAAAGATGGTAATGATAACCCTATATGCAAAACAGAAAAAGAGACACAGATGTACAGAACAGATTTTTGGACTCTGTGGGAGAAGGGGAGGGTGGAATGTTTCGAGAGAACAGCATCAAAACATGTATATTATCTAGGGTGAAACAGATCACCAGCCCAGGTTGGATGCATGAGACAAGTGCTTGGGGCTGGTGCACTGGGAAGACCCAGAAGGATCGGGTAGAGAGGGAGGTGGGAGGGGGGATCAGGATGGGGAATACATGTAAATCCATGGCTGATTCATGTCAATGTATGACAAAACCCACTACAATATTGTAAAGTAATTAGCCTCCAACTAATAAAAATAAATGAAAAAAAATTTATATAATAAATTTTAAAATTTCAGTGGTGCATGGTTGTTATCTGAGTTTTCATGTCTAAATTTGCCTAATCATCTCCATAATAATAATGCAGAAGTAAATCTATCACCTGTTCAACTTCCCTCATGCCACTTTTTGTAGTCACACCCCATTTACTTCTAACTCTTTACTTCTAACTCTTAGCTAGCTATTTGCCATCACTGTAGTTTTGCCTTTTCCAAAATGTCATACAAACTTAATCATAGTGTGTACCTTTTTGAGGCTGACTTCTTTTACTCAGGATCAGGCATTAGGGATTTATCTGTGTCATTACACGTGTGGATTTTTTTTTTTTTTTTATTAATGAGGAGTGTTTCATTGTATAAATACACCAGCACTTATTTATGCACTCACCCCTTGAGGGATATTTTGGTTGCTTCTAGTTTTGAGTGATTGTGAATAATGCTGCTATCAACATTTGTGTATAGCTTTTCATCTACACATAATTTTTTATTTGCCTAGTGTAAATACCTAGAAGAGAGATTGCTGGGCCATGTACTTTATAAGAAACTCCCAAACTGTACTATTTTGCATTCCTAACTGCAATGCAAAGAAGTTCCAAATGTCCCATATCTTCATCAGCACTTGGTATGGCTAATTTTCAAAATTAGCCTGTCTAATATGTGTGAAGAATGTTTTTTAAAAAGTATGATTTCTGATAGTTGCTAGTGCCTAGGAATAAAATTTATTTTTTTAACTTTCAAAGTATAGCATATACACCAAATGTGTATTTATTATGAAAGCCTGATGATTTAAACACATCCAGATATTCAGCAACCAGATCAAGAAACAGAACTTTACAAGAACCCTAGAAACCTCTTCTATGAATTCTTTCTTTACAAGATAACCTTCCAAGCTCTTATCTAGCCTCTATAGTGTAGATTAATTTTACTTGCTTGTACATCATGTAAATGGAATCATACTGTATATGGTCTTGAGCCCTCCGGTATTTTTTTTTTTCCCCTTTATAAAATGTTAGTCAGAAGGAAATAACCCAGAAGAGTGAAAGCATTGTAATAAATCATAACTGATAGTATACTATTTAAAATATTGATTAGAAGCTATTGAGTACCCACACTGTTTTCATATTGTATACATTCATTAAGATAATAAAGATAATTAGATGTTGTGTGACTAAAATGTCAAGAGAGGAAGCATATTTTGATTCAGTATTGCAAAGGTTTTCTTTTTTTCCTTTGTTTCTCTTTTGTTTTTTTTAACTTTTCATTTTATATTGGAATATAGCTGACTAACAACGTTGTAATAGCTTCAGATGGACAACAAAGGGACGCAGCCTTACATATACATGTATTCATTCTCCCCAAGCTCCCCTCTCATCCAGACTGCCTCATAACACTGAGCAGAGTTCCCTGTGCTATACACTGGTTCTTGTTGGTTACCCATTTTAAATATAGCAGTGTGTACATGTCCATCCCAAACTCCCTAATTCTCCCTTCCGCTATTCCTTTCCCCTTGGGAACCATAAGTTCCTTCTCTAAGGCTGTGAGTCTGTTTCTGTTTTGTAAATAAGTTCATTTGTATCATTTGTTTTTAGATTCCACATATAAGGGATGTCATACAATATTTCTTTCTCCGTCTGACTTACTTCACTTAGTATGACAATCTCTAGGTCATTGCCAAGGTTTTCTTTTTTATCTTAAATTCTTTAGTTGGCAGTTATAAATAATATGATCTTGGTTTCTGATTCATAATTTATTCTTTTTACATGCCTTTCCCAGTAGAAAATGTATTTGCCTTCTTTGGGAAGTGTGGGGTGAGGCACATAGCTTCTTTCATTACCATCTGAAGTTTCCCCTACTTCTATCATTCATAGTTCCATTCAGCAGCAGCAGGATCATGACCTGCCCACAATGGAGGTGGTGAAGAGATTAGGCAGCTCTTTAATTTCCACCTGTAATTTACCCCCAGAGAATGACCAGCATCGCTGTTCTTTCATAGTCCCCTTGTCCTGTATCAGAATGGCAGAAGCCCACGTCTGTTGTTACAGAGTAAATTCAACATGTTTTTGACTTGCTCTGAATTAGACCTTATGAACTTCCCTCAGTAAGTACATACAAGTTTTCAAACATATATGGATACCTAAAATCTTACTAATTTATTTTTTCCTTAGGACGTGCTGATAATAGGCTAGTAGTTTAGCTGATGTCTACTATTTTTAATAATTCATATTTATAAATACACACATGTACACATTAATATATTTATAGGTATGTGCAACTTGCTGTCAGCACAGTTTTTCTCCTTCACCTAGCCCATATTTTATAATAGCGTTGGCCAGAACAAATAGCAATTATGTTTTAAAAAGCCAATACTCATATTTTCAAAGAATCTTCTAATGGTGTCTTTATAGGATTGAGGTAATTACACAGCATTCATTTTTGCATGTCTTGACACAAAGAACAAATTACTTTTATATCAGCATTGCTTTTAAATCCCCAACCAGGTTCATAATTTAAAAGCTAGAGAAAATACATAAAAGATAAGAGTCTGGAGATATGTATATTGCTGTCTGTGGAATGAACTTCCCAGGTGGCTCAGTGGTAAAGAATCTGCCTGCAATGCAGGAGGTGCAGGAGACAGAAGTTTGATCCCTGGGTCGGGAAGATCCCCTGGTGGAGCAAATGGTAACCTACTCCAGTATTCTTGCCTGAAGAATCCCAAGCACAGAGGAGTCTGGCGGGCTACAGTCCATCGGGTCGCAAGGAGTTGGATATAACTGAGCATGCATGCATGCTCTGGGGGAAAAAATCAACTTTAACTTTCAAACTACTTTTCTCTACCAGAAAAAGCATTTCTCAGAAGTCATGACATTCTACGTTAATGGAATCCATACCAACAGCGGGGAGGCCAGGGGTGGGGTCTTCCCTTGTTTGGAACAGGACGAGTGTTTTGGAATTTGCTCTAGGAGAGTTACAGACAGAGTGCTTCAACACATGGGGTCTGAGCCAGATGGCCTGGGTTTGAATCTCATCTACAATGCCTGGCCATAGCTTTGTGATCACTTGCTTTTCTTATCTTATTTATAAAATCAGGATACTAGCAGTGCTTATCTTATGAAGATACTGGAAGGATTAAAAGTGTTTATATACATGAAGTGTTAGAGAAGTGCCTGGCTCAATACATATTGACCATCATTATTGAAAAAAAAAATTAAAACATTTAATGAGTGTTTATAATACAGTGCATCTTTTAGATCTCATTTTTGTCATTAGCCTGAAAATTCATAGCATTCTAGAACTAAAAAGGCCTTTAGGAATTTTCTATTCCAACTGTCTTAGCTAAATATGAAGAAAATAAGGTTGAAGAAGGTCAAATTATTTGTGCTAAATTGTTCAGCTTGCTAGTAATAAAGTGAGGATAGAATCGAGGTCTCTTAGTCTTGTAGTTTGAGAGGAATTGACTAGTGTAATTATGATTGGAATTGCAATAAAAAGAAAATGCAAATTTAAATAGGCAGTCAACAATGTCATGGTCCATGCTTAGGTTGGAAAAGAATTTCCGGACTTGAGGCAGAATGAGAGGAGAATGAAGTTTATTAGATTGGGAGACACTGTTAAAACAGCGGATCGGCTCATCGGAGAGCTGAACACTTTTGCAAGCTTGCAGCAAATTTTTATACCTCAAGACAGACAATTCCTACTGGAATGGTGACATTAGGTGATTGGTTAGGGTGCTGAAGGGTGGATAGTATGGTGGGTATTTTACATAGTATGAGATCAGGGAACTGCCAGGTTTAGATCCGGAGCTCATGCAACAGTTGCTATGGGTCTTGGTCAGTTCCAGAGATGTTTATCCTGTGACTTTAGTGTAGGGCTCCATAAAAACCCTTAAAGTTAACGCACGTTTCACTAAATAGAACTTTCAATTTTCCTGTCTTCCATATTAAAAAAAACAAAAACAAAAAGTTGCAGTGACCCCATGGACTGTAGCCTGCCAGGCTCCTCTGTCCATAGAATTCTCCAGGCAGGCATACCGGAGTGGGTTGCCATTCCCTTCTCCAGGGGATCTTCCTGACCCAGGGCTAGACATTATATCAGTTATTTGTTATGGTGGTTATGGATGCTTTGAAATATTTAGTTTCTTTATATGATTTTTAGTTTTGTATTGAATGCTGCCAGTGCTCAGAAGAGCCGATATCAGAGCTTGGCTTAGGGACTGTGACCTTCACTGGGCCTCTGAGATGCCATCCAAGCAGTTCCTCAACCTTTTTTGCTTTTTTTTCAGAAAAATAAATGTTAGTTAAAGACATTTTGATCAGACAGGTCTGTGGGACCATAGAGTGAAGTGAAATATGTGTTTCATTTAATGTGATCAAAGTAGGCAAAACAGCTCCTTTAGACTTCAAAATATGAATTTCTTACTCATGTCCATCGAATCTATGGTTAAAATATTCTCAACGTAGCTTTAATGATGTTCTACAAATATTACTATCCCAGGAGAAGCAGTTATTCTTAAAAATGACTGAGAAAGAAAAAGAAAAGAACAAAATTGATATGCTGCACTATACTTAAAAGTCTTGATTATGTGTGTGTGTGTGTTTGGGTGTGTGCGTGTGTAATGTGTGTGTCTGTGAGAGAGAGACCAAGTTCCCATTTTCTGGAAAAAAATGAATTAAGTGCTAAAAATTCAATAAACTTTTATTACCAGTTCATTAGGTGTCAGCCCCTTTTCTAGGCATTCAGGATACAGCAATGACTAAAATAACATGTCATAGCCAATAAGTCTTGGGACCATGATTCTGCTCAGCCCAGCTAACTGCAGTGTGTGTTGTCTTAATCACAATCTCTTAAAATCTTCCTCTATGCAAAACTTGTTTTTTTTTTTTATTACGGTTTCATTAAAAGGGAGTGAAGAAAATTGTGCCATTGCTTCCACATCATTTACCATAAAAAGAGCAAGCATTGATAATTTGAGGTTGTATCTTCAATTACACAAAACATCTCTGAAATTTTAAAGTGAGTTTTAAAACGTGGATTTTTCTAATAAGTTGTTATTTGGTTGTGCCTCAGTTTCCATACTTTCTGATGGGAATTCAATGTACTTACTCTTTTTTTTTAAAAATGACATTGGTCCTTCCAAGTGCTTATTTAGAAGATGCTTACTTGTTCTTTGCCCCAACTGGGTTTCAGCCCCTTCAGACTGGAGGAGGCAGAGGACGGCGTCTTAAGAGGCAGACTCCAGCGTGGGCGACCGTGGGCTCAGTTTCCAGCTCTGACGCTTGGTTGTCTCATCTCTGACAAGGGACTTAGTTTCTCTCATGCCTGAAGTTATTTTATCTGTAAAATGTTATATATCTCATAGAGTTATCATTTACTTCAATTTATTATTTGCTCATCTGACTCTTCCCAACCCCATGGACTGGAGCCCACCAGGCTCCTCTATCCATGGGGTTTTCCAGGTAAGAATACTGGAGTGGGTTGCCATTCCCTCCTCTGTGGGATCTTCCTGACCCAGGGATCGAACCCTTGTCTCCTGCATCTCCTGCATTGCAGGTGGATTCTTTACTGTTGAATCACCTGGGAAGTCCTGTAAATAAAATATTTTTTTTTACCTCAAGGCTGATGTGAGATGGCATTTGACCTGAGAATGGTATTATTATCAAATAAAGGGAGTTGATATTAACATTAAAAATCTATAGAATCAAAAAGGAAAAGAAAAGAAAAAAAGGGGGACAGGCCAGGAGACTTTTGGCTCTAATTTAAGATAGAATCTATGACCCCAGGAACCATTAGGCTTTTCCTGAGTCTACAGAGTATTTCCCACTGTTCAGACGTTTATGAATTCAACTGGAATCTCCTATTTTTGAACAATCTGATTTATACTACTGAACAAGATTTTTACAGTCTGCTTAGGACTGGTTGTGTTATTTTAGTTGCAATCAGTGTCTTTTAAACTACAGGTTCTGCAAGTGAAAACTCGGTCAGGTCAAGTATTCAACGCCATTTCCCTAGATATCCCATAGATATCAGGACAGCTACAGTTCTGGTCACCCACCATTTACTCAGCGTTCTTCCTGGCATAATGCATCGCTTCCTTATAAAAAGGTCTAGCGAGAACAAGTCATTTCTTTACTATAGTCAAAACAATTATGGGAGAGGCTCCCATAAGTCTCCCTAGTGTGTAACAATGGGATAATAAAACTCAGGGATTTGGAACTCATTTTGCTTCTCATCTCTCCCAGATCATTGTGATTTAAAGCCCATATGTTAAAATCTCAGAGAGGCTGATTCGTAGAGACCTCCTTTAATTTGGAGGTTGCCAGTGACCTCTTATTTATTTGCTCCCTTTTACTTTTTTTTCCGAGCAAAGATTTTTCACAAGACTTCATATAATTTTTCCAGCTTTTCTGGTATAAACCATCTGTGGTCATTCTGCAGAGTCTCTTTAGGTCATGGGAAAGTTTTGTCTTTTTCTGCACAGCACATATACGAGTCTTGCTCTTCACAGCTACTTTTTAGTAATGGATCGTTCCATGTATCTTTAAGGAATTTAGATGGAGTCCCAAAGCCAAAATTGTTGCCTATCTATAATTGTGAAAAAATTTTAGAATGCTCATGCATTTAAATACCCCATTAGTCATTTTTTAACTTTCTTTTTTATACTCTTTTCCATTACAGTGTTTCCCAGGATCTCTGTACTATACAGTGGGACCTTGTTGTTTATCCATTCTATATATACCAATTTGCATCTGCTAATCCCAAACTCCCAATCCATCCCTCCATGCCAACCTCTCCCCCACCTCCGCCTTGGCAACTATACGTCTGTTCTCTATATCTGTGAGTCTGTTTGTGTTTCATATAAATTCATTTGTGTCATATTTTTAGATTCCACCTGTAAGTGCTATCATATGGCGTTTGTCTTCCTCTTTCTGTCATTGTCAGTTTTTAACGTGAGTTTTGCATCTTTGTCATAAAGGTGACTCTAGAATCTTTGTCAGAAAATGAAAGTTTTCAAATACTCTGTTTGAAAAGTTAGTAACATATTTCTGTTAGTTTTCTAGATGTCTTACAACTTTTAAATGACCATGGAAAATATAAAGAGTATGAAGAACAGTATATTGGCATACACATTGCTGTCATTGTCCCTTGGAAAAGTCACATGGTGTCCTGAGTGTCCCTTCTTAAGTCTCCGTCACCTATCTTTTCTCATTCAACAAATTCTTATCTTCCTTCAAGACCCAGCCCTGACATTCTTCCTTGCTCACTCTGATCCACTAGCCTCTGAATTTCAAGATACAAATTATTCCCTGTTTTGATATTTGAATATGCCCTGTCATGCATACTTGAATTTTCTTTTATGAATAACCTTGCGTGGAGTGAAGCTATAAGCACCTTCCATACGGGGACCATCTCTTATGAAAGTGTTAGTCACTCAGTCGTGTCTGACTCTTTGTGACCCTACGGATCCCATAGAGCATTTGGGGTATTCTGGGAAATACTAAGATAATAAGGCAAATCTGAAGTGATAAAAAAAATTGTAAGTAATATATTTATCTATTTTTATGTTTTTTTTCCTGTGAAAATGTGTGTATTAACAAATTGGGATCACATTGCATGTGATTTTGGTACTTGTTTTTAAATAACCCATCATGAATATTCTATTATGAAATATTATTCAAATGCACAGTCTTGCTAATGATCATTTATTTAATGATAAATGACCATTTACCTTTTGTTGGACCTTTAAGTTATTCCAGTTGTGATTTTATTTTCTTAAATGTTTTATCTATGTATCTTTCTTCTGGAAAATATTTACCAATTTATAATTCTAACAAATTATCAGTGCTCTTTCACTCCATTTTGCAGCTCTGAGTATTGTCATTGAGTACATAGATATTTTTAATTTTTTGTAAGCAAAATTTTTCTTATTTTTAATTACACTATTTGCTTATTAGGGAGAATATTGATTTCTTTTACTTAATAGACATTTAAATTCTTTCTTTGAACTGTCTATTTGTAATTCTTCCTCAGTTTAATTTGGCATGTGATATGTTGCTGTCAAGTTCATAAGAATTCATTATATATTAGGGACATTATTTGAACCCATACATGTAAATTTTTGACAGTACTGAATTTGTAAATAACTGAATTTAATAATTTTTTCTTTGCGAGCTTTTCTATATAAGGCATTAAAATACTTATTTACATTTTCTCAAAGCTTTGATATTTCTGCTTCAGATTTTTAATATTTAACTTTGTAATGCACTTAGAGTTATCATTAATAATATTTGCTTTTTTCTCCCAAATAATTGATCAATTTCCAGAACCATTTATTTATGTTTGTGAATATTTGTAAGAGAATATTCATGATGGGTTATTAAAAAATGAGTATCAAAAAGATAATCTTTTTCCCTATTTGTCATTTTAAAAGTTTTTTGCAGTTTTTTTGCTGATGACATGTTTTCTTACTCATCATACATGTATCATAGACCAATTTCTTATATAACTACATGTATTCTTGGGCTCTCTATTGTGTTTCACTGATCTGTCCATCCTTGTTTTAACTCCTCAGTTTTGATTATTATAGTAAATTTCAGTAAATATATTATAGTAAATTTATATCACATATGCTGAGATAAAGTCCTCATGTTAGTATTTTTTCTTTATAAAAATTCATTGGTTTGTGTGTGTGTGTGTCAATTTCAATTTTATGGAAGTTTAGAATTATTTGTCAAGTTAAAATATTTGTTTAGAATTTTGCATAGAATTGGGGTTCCAATACAGCTCAGTTGGTAAAGCATCTGCCTGCAATGTGGGAGACTTGGGTTCAATTCCTGGGTCAGGAAGTTCCCCTGGTGATGGAAATGGTAACCCACTCTAGTATTCCTGCCTGGAGAATCCCATGAACAGAGGAGCCTGGCAGGATACAGTTCGTGGGATTGCAAGAGTCAGACATGACTTAGCGCTATCTTTCTTTCTTTCTTGCATAGAATTGCATTAACCTTTAGGATTATTTGGGATGCACCAAGAAAAAGTTTACAACATTCTGTATGTTCTTTATTTCAAGTTAGACTAACCTTGCTGAAAGATGGCTAACTGCCAGCCTGTACCCTAGTCCAAGGGTGCAAGTAGGGTGTCCAGCTGGTGGTGACCTACATCTGCAAAGAACATTTTGACAATGGCTTTCCAAAGTAGCTTTACCAGCTCTTCTTTTACGCACCTTCTACCTTTCTTTAGAATACTAACATGAGCTTTTTCTCATCAATAAATCTCAAAACAAAAGCCAGAAACTGAAGCACGTATTTTAATTCTGAGGCATTTTAACACATTGCTGGCCCTCATTAAGCCAACATTTATTAAAATAGTAAATATCTTAAACAACTTTCATATTTTACAAAAGTTTAAAAATTTATCACTGGAAAATTGCCCCCAGAATCTAGATGTAACATTATAATATAAAAGACAAAAAATAGTTTTCACTCATCTGAACCTCCTTATCTGTCTATTGTTTTTGGGCTTCATTCAGCTTTTCGTTGTCTCAAATACATGTGTATTTATTTCTGGTGGGAATTTTTGCTAAGTGATATGTGTCTTTCTCTTCCTTTGGGACTTAAACGATCCCAGAACCATCTTTTCTTTTCTTTTTTTTTTTTCCCATAAATTCTGCTCTTTGGAAGACAGTGTCTGTGTTGGTTTCACAAACATCTGAATGAAACGTGTTTATTTTCCTTTAGAAATATGTATTATAAACTGAGAGAGTGGATGTTTGTTTTTAGAAAAGTATAAGATGATAATCCAAGGCCTAGATAGAGAGTTTTTAGGTTCAGAGACAGTGCAAGAGAAGCAGCTTTATTTTCCAAAAGTGACCGTGGGGAACAGCACCTTGAGATGAGAAAACAATTCAGTTATTTTGGATAATTCTGTGTATTTATTTATTTTTCTTTTGAGCAACAGTTTTGAAGCAAAGACAGCTTTTTATCAAGAAGGAAACCTTTTTCTTAATTCTTATTTTATGTTCTTATGAATAATGATCTAATAGCAAATCAAAAATATCTAACTGATGGCTGTGTATACTTGGAAAGTATTAAATGCTGAAGTATTTTGTGTCTTGGGAACTCACAGTCTATGAAAATTTCTCACATTTTCTATGAAATTTAAGAAAATAAGTTATCTTGACATCTTCTCATAACAGCTTCTGTCAGGAATACCAGGAAGGTCTTTATTAAAAAAACATAATTTAGGAACACATAGGAAATAAAATCAAATAACCACAGGAAGAAAATATTTTGCTTTAGCTTCAGGATTAGTTGAAAAATTGAAAACTCTTATGTTACTGAAAAATTCAACTTGAGTAAATTATAGACTTTAGTCTGAACCTATCTTTGGAGGCAATCCTGACCATTAAACAGTCACCATACAAACAAACTAGTAGGATTGGTTGCTACGTCTCATAAGCGTTTCCTCTGTTTCTGAGCTAACAATTTAGAATTTCATGGCAGTGGGATTCTGATGGTGTCTGGAGCAATCTTCCACTGGAAACATCTATATCAAGACTGATGTTGATTTCCAGGCTTGATGTGTATCTGACAGGCTGAGCTCATGTGCATCTTCTACAGTTTGTGAAATTAGAAATAATGACTGCTTTCCTTATTTAGGGGGAAAACAACTTTTCTCAGAAAAATGGATTGCTATTGCAAATATTTAATTACAATTTTATGTTATTCTAGAACATTAAACATAGATCAGCTTATTATCCAATTCAATTTTTGTTTTTTAAGAAAGTGCAATTTGAAGATGCCAGATAAAAATAGTGTGCCTAACCATAAAATATGCAAAGAATTGATTTTATACTTTTATTAAAAAAAATCTACCAGGGACCACTAACTGATTTTTCTTTTTTTAACAATACATTTCCATGGTAGAAACTGCTGAAATTTCTACCCAAACATGCATAATTACCTCTTGAATGATGAAAATATTGTCCTTTGGTATTGATCAACTCATGACAGAATATCACAGGAAGAGATGCAACAATTTAAAAAATGTAGATTTATGCCACATTTAGTATTTATTTTAAAATGTTAATTGACCATCTTGTATTAAAATGGGGGCTTCCCTGGTGGCTCAAATGGTAAAGAACCTGCCTGCAATGCAGGAGACCTAGGTTTGATCCCTCGGTCGGGAAGATCCCCTGGAGAAGGAAATGACAACCCACTCCAGTATTCTTACCTGGGAAAGCCCATGGACAGAAGAGCCTGGGGGGCTACAGTTCATGGGGTTGCAGAGAGTCAGACACAACTGAGTGACAACACTTTTCACTTTCACTATTAAATGGAGAAGTCTTTGCCAATGAGTTTACATTCTAAAAGATGAACTCAGGAAAGAAATAAGTACTATGTAAGGCATGTCTTAACAAATTATGGCTCATAGACCAAACCTGGCCCACCACATATTTGTGTAATTATAGTTTCATGAGCATACAGTCATGCCCATTTCTCACTATATGCCCATTCCTTAACTGCAAAGTGAAGTAGTTACGACGGCATAAAAACTTTGGTTCCCAAAGCCTAAAATATTTCCAACCTGGCCCTTACAGAAAAATTGACTGGTGCATTGTGTTGGTGTCTATAAGTGATTTTTAAAAAGCAGGGTAAATTTTCATGTAGAATGATCAGGGATGTGCCTTTGAGGAAGTAACATCTGAATTGACCTGAAAACATTGAGGAAGAGAACTCTGTAGATTTGCAAGAAAAAAACCCAAACAAAGAGAAGAGGAAGTGAAATCAAATGAGAGAGTGCTTGTCACATCTGAGGGTGAAGAACAGCAGGAAGAGGAGGGAAGCTGAAGACTGTTGAGTGAGGGGGAGAGTGGTAAGGGGGGGTTGTCAAAGATCACAAGGGGGCAGCTAATGGAGGAGCTTGTCCATCTATATAGTGACTTTTCTTTTACTCTAAGTGAGACTGAATCCCCGGGAGGAACAGAGCTGAGGAGTGACGTGGTTTATCTTCTATCTTAATAAGCCAGCCACTGGTGGAAGTTAAACTGAAGGGTAGGAGTGGTGGGAAAGATAAGCTTAGATAGGTTAATGGCAGCAGTCCATGGTAGCTTAGACCAGGGTGGTGGTGGTAGGGCAAGTAGTAAGTACTTAAATTCAAGATGCATAGTAAAAGAGTACCAAACAGAATCTGCTGATAGACCGGATGTGCTGTGTGGGAGAAAAAGATAGCCAAGGTTTTGGTTCCAAGCAACAAAAGAAACATAATGCAGGTTACTGAGATGCGACTACAGGAAGAGTAGGTGGTGTTGGAAGGAATGAAGATTGATTTATTTATATCTTTTCATAGCTTTTATTTTTAGTTTAATAAATCAGGAATAGAGATTTACCAAAAAAAAAAAAAAAAAAAGGAATAAAAAAGCTCTTTGAATAGGTGAAGACACAGAAGCAGTTCCTAGAGCAGCAGCTGATGATTAACTCATATCTTACTCCATGGCTTCTAGTCAGTTTCAAGACACTTTATTTGTATCTCTGGTTCATCTTTTTTCTCCTTCATTTTAGCCTAAAGCTTCCAGTTCTTCTCGCCCTTCCCCTCTGAGTCCAGGTGCGGGAAGGTAGGCCTCATGGACAAACATCCACAGCTGCCAAGACTTTGCTTTGAACATACAAATAGCCTGAGAAGGCTATTACTATCCAACCATGAGCCTCCAAGTGACAGTGTCGAGTTAGCAATAAGATATCTGAGTTGAGCTCAGGGAAGTAGCCCAGGCTGGAGACAAAAATTTGCAAATCATTTTGCCATAGTGATTATAAACTGAGACTGACTGAAATGACCTGTGAATAAATGTACAAAGAGAAAAATAGTAGTGTAGAAATCCAAGAATTCCAAAGTTTCATGTGTAAGATGGTGAGGAGGAACCAACAGTGATACCAAGAAGGTGTAACTGGGAAGGTAGGGAGGGAAACAGAAGAATGTGGAGTTCTGAGTGGAGAAGCTGATTGAAGGTGAAAGGGGAGATGTATTGTCTCAAATACTGCTGAGGTCAAAATGAGGACTGAGATTTGAACTTCAGATTTGGAAATGGAGAGGTCCTTGTGGACCAGGTAAAAGACTGTTTCAGTACAGAGACAATAGCCCAACTAGAGTGGGTTCAAGAGAATAGTGGGATATTCAAGGAAATAATGTAACTACGGAGCAAATGAAGACCGTGAGAATAAACAACACTTGAGAAGTTTTTCAGTGAAGTCAGAGAAACGAGGCAGTTGCTAGAGGGAGACATGGAGTCAAGAGAGAATTTTTTTTTTTCTTTAAATAGGACCTATCAATATTTTAATATCTATGCTAATAGAAATAATCTCTTTAAAAAAGAAGAACATTACCTGAATGAGGGCCTTAAGTAAGTGAGAGGGGTGGAATTCAGTATGTAAGTGGAAGCTTCATCCATGACACATGAATGAAGATAAGCATATGAACACACAAAAAGATGGTGTGGTAGGTTTGGTGGTAGACCCATGTAGATATTATCTCTCAATTTGACTCATTTTTCTACAGAACAAGTATGTCAGTCATCAGTTCAAAGTGAGAAACTAGGAAAATGGATGAGGAAATGAATTTTAAGGGAATGAGTAGAATTCTACTGGCCACACTAAGGATGTACTTACTACGGTCGATGGCACTATTTTAAGTTAAGCCCCATCACCATGATTGGATGCTTTTTTTTGTTTTTGTCTTTTTTAAAAAAGCTCTGTTTTCCTCTTTTGGTGTATATGGAAACTAGATGGGGAGTGGTATTTAGCCAAGGATGGAAATTTGTTCTCGATGTCTGTGAATCTGTTTTTGTTTTGTAGGTAAGTTCATTTCTTTCACATTTTAGATTTCACATATAAATGATATCATGTGGTGTTTGTCTTTCTCTGTCTGACTTACTTCATTTAGTATGATAATCTCTAGGTCCATTCATGTTGCTGCAAATGGCATTATTTCATTCTTTTTATGGCTGAGCAGTATTCCATTGTATGTATATACACACATCTTCTTTATCCATTCTTCTGATAGACATTTAGGTTGCTTCCATGTCTCGACCATTGTACCTAGTACTCCTGTGAACACTGGGGTGCATGAATCTGTTCAAAATTACAGTTTTGTATAAATACATACTCAGGAGTGGGGTTGTTGGATTATATAGCACTGTATTTTTAGTTATTTGAGGAATTTCCATACTGTTTCCCATAGCGACTATATCAATTTACATTAAAACTTTAAAATAGGACCTTTAAAACACCCAGATTTCCCAATCACAAGTCATGCTAATTAAATTAGAATGCCTGCAAATGGGCACACAACATGAATGTGTCTTTCCAGATTCCTAGGTGATTTCAATGTCTGCAGAGTTTGGCAGCCATTACAATAGAGTCAACCTCGTATTATACCATTTGGTGAAAATTAAAGTAGGACAAATTGATCTTGGCGAAAAGGCAGATTTATTCTGAAAATATCTCTACATAAATGGGGAGCAGGAAATGAAAACAACATCGAGAACAATAACAAAAACAGCTGTTGGAAATCAGCCGGAAATGGTGAGGTTATTACGATAAGAAAGTTGACAATTTGAGAATGTGAGAGGGTGCTTTAGTTTAGATGATTAGCTCTAGTACCCATGGGACCTTGTGCCAGAGACTTCATCCTCAGGCTACTCATTTATAAAATGGAATCAAAATATATTCCTTTCAACTACTAATAGAATATGAATGCTCTTGGCAGAGTTCCCTTAATAAATATACATTCCTCCATTGAAAACATTTTTGTAACTTCTCCATAAATGCTTATGTAATGTTCCTTCATTATAGAATTTTTTGGTATATGTTTTCATATATGTGTAATAATTTAAATGTTATATGTAGTTTGTAATATATGTGTGCATTTATTTATTTATGTATCCACCTAACTCTCTATCAGATAAGAGCAAAAGAGAATAAGCAATATGCTTGGTATGTGTAAGAATTTTGCCAGGAGTTGATGTTAGTTTCATTACTTTCCTCCCAAAGTCACTGTTTGATAAAATATGGCTGTATTAAGTTCCCATCTTCTCTTGCATTGTGAGAGGATTGTAAATAGCATTTCTAGAGAAGGGAAGGAGAAAAGAGGTCACTCCTTGTCTTCTAGCTTCATTTTGGGGAGGCTGAACAGTTCAATGATTTAAAATCATAGTCTGGAGTGAGTCATAAATGGGGCTGAGTATTGTATTTCCTTTTTCCCCAATCTTTTTAAATCTTTCAGGGTGGTTGAAGTCATATGTTCACCAGTTGTACAATTAGTACCTGGCCCATAATGAGGATTGCTGTTAAGTACTGCTAAGTCACTTCAGCTGTGTCCGACTCTGTGCGACCCCATCCCTGGGATTCTCCAGGCAAGAACACTTGGGTTGCAATTTCCTTCTCCAATACATAAAAGTGAAAAGTGAAAATGAAGTCGCTCAGTCATGTCTGACTCTTCGCGACCCCATGGACTGCAACCTACCAGGCTCCTCCGTCCATGGGATTTTCCAGGCAAGAGTACTGGAGTGGGGTGCCATTGCCTTCTCCAATTAGTATGCGTTTAATAAATGGCTCAGACGGTAAAGAATCTGCCTGCAATGCAGGAGACCCAGGTTCAATCCTGAGTTGGGAAGATCCCCTGGAGAAGGAAACGGCTCTCCACTCCAGTATTCTTGCCTGGAGAATACCATGGACAGAGGAGCCTGACAGGCTACAGTCCATGGGTCTCTGAGAGTTGGCATAACTGAGTGACTGACACAATAGTCGCTATCAATATCCATAATTTATAGCCACTTTAACCGGGGCAATTTACTGTTTTCTAAGTCAATATTATTATTAGAAGAATTAAAAGCAATGTAAGACATAGAGAAATGACTTGGGGTTGCCGAGGGGGAAGGTGGTTGGGGAGGAAGGAACTGAGGGTTTGGGATTAGCAGTTGCAAACTCTTTTATATAGAATGGTTAAACAACAAGGTCATACTGGATAGCAAGTGCGTATGTGTTCAGTTGTGTCCAACTCTTTGCCTCTCCATGGATTGCAGCCTCCTGGCGCCTCTATCAGTGGAATTTTCCAGGCATGAGTACTGCCACTTCCTACTCCAGGGGATCTTCCCATCCCGGCGATCAAACCCGTGTCTCTTGCATCTCTGGTATGGGCCGGCAGATTCTTTACCACTGTGCCACTTGGGAAGTGTGTATTGCACAGGGAACTATATTCAATATCCTGTGATAAATCATAATGGAAAATAATATGAAGAAGAATGATTTAATCACTTTGCTGTACAGCAGAAATTAGCACGCTATAAATCAACTATAGTTTAATTTTTTTTTTTTAAAAACCTGAACTTCAATAAAAAAAGTCATGTGTGAAGAAGCACAAAAATTCCTAACATTGGAAAAATTGGTACTTTATGATTTTTCACAATTTTCCGGGCACTGTTTACTTAGGACATAAAGATTGCAAGGATAGGTATTTAATTTCCTCTGATAAAGAGTCTGGCAGGAAGTTGGGAAAAAAAAAGAGGAATTGTTCCTTAAGGGCTCAAAGTTATTTAAGACATGAACACCACTAGGATAGAGACCTATTTTTTCATGAGCCAGTGACCTATTGTCCCTTCTTACAATTTGCTGAATGTGATCTTTGCTCAAGAAGAGTCACAGAGAGCCAGTTTTGTAGGATTCCAAGAGTAGCCTTCCAGCGGTGAGGAGCCAATGGCAACATTCTGCAATACTCTCAGGAAATCTACTGCTTTATGGGTGAAACCGGCCCTCCCAAAGTATCTTTAATGGCATGCTGTTATTTCACACGCAGCTATTAAACTGTCTACATGAGAAAGAGACCTTAGCTCCAGAGGTCTCTTTGGTCCCTTTCACTTTGATTCTTTTGGCTATTATAAACAAAAATAAATTCAGTTTGAAATTGTCAAGTCTTGTAAAAGGCCCAGAAAATTTCAGGTCAGTTAACAAAAACGCTGTTAAGCAGTCTGTTGGCACAATCTCTAATACTTAACACGTTTCTCTGGGCCATAAATTAAATAAGCCCTCACAGGAGTTTAAAGAGCACATTTAGGGGATGGTCTTTGACCAAAAAAAAGCCAGAGAAGGATATGTTGATCCGGGGGAAAGTGTAATTTAATACCATTTATCTTCAAGTTACCAAAACCTTGTGTTTCACAAAATTACTTGACATGTACCAACGCTAGTTTATTCTTGGTAGATAAAAGCATTGACATCCTCAAAGAGTGATTATGCTTGACTGTAAAGGTCTTGTTCTGTCAAGTATGTAGATGACAAGGAGCAAGAAGAATTCTTTTCTCTCTACATCTAACCAAGCGCTGGCAGAAGCTTCCAACGTGGCTTCGAAAGGCAAACTTAGCAACATGGTCTCCCCTTTGATCAGAGAGCATAAATCTTTTTAAAACTTTGTATTAAAGAGTTATACAGAGAGGAGACATTTTAGTTAGTGCTTCTTTTTTTAAGAGTTGAAAACTTATATCCATTTATCTTTTGTAGTATTTAAAATCCAATCTTTTTAACTAACTTATTAATGGTTTGATATTTGGTAAATTACCTTAACTCTTTGAGTGTATTAGCCTTTTTGGAGTAACCATAAAGACTGAATGAACTAATGTGGGCAATATGCCCAAAACATAGCAATTTCTCACTGAAATGCAAATCAAAACTACAATGAGGTACCACCTCACACCAGTCAGAAACGCCATCACTAAAAAGTCTACAAGCAATAAATTCTGGAGAGGGTAAGAAGGAAAGGGAACACTTCTACACAGTTGGTGGGAATACAAGTTGGTGCAGCCACTATGGAAAACAGTATAGAGGTTCTCAGAAAACTAAAAATAAAATTATCATATGATCCAACGATCCCACTCTTGGGCATATATACAGACAAAACAGTAATTTAAAAGATATTTGTAGTCCTATGTTTATAGCAGCGCTACTCACAATAGCTAAAACATGGAAATAATGTCCATAAATGTCCTAAATGTCCATAAACAGATGAATGGATAAAGAAGACGTGGTTCATATAGTCAGTAGAATACTACTCAGCCATAAAAAAGAACAAAATAATGCCATTTGTAGCAACATAGATACAACTAGAGATTATCATAGTAAGTGAAGTCAGTCAGAAAGACAAATACTATATGATATCATTTATATTTGGAATCTAAAAGATGAAACAAGTGAACCTATCTATGAAACAGAAAGACTCATAAACATAGAGAACAGGCTGGTGGTTGCCAAGTGGGAGAGGTTTGGGGGGGGGTGGAGTGGGAGGTGGGGGTTAGCTGATGTAGCTTTTATATAGAGAATGGATAAACATCAAGGTGCTACAGTAGAGCACAGAGAACTATATTCAGTATACTATGGTAAACCACGGGCTTCCCTGGCAGCTCAGCAGATAAAGAATCTGCCTGCAACACAGAAGACCCCGGTTCGATTCCTGGGTCAGAAAGATCTGCTGAGAAGGGATAGGCTACCCACTCCAGTATTCCTGGGCTTCCCTGGTAGCACAGTTGGTAAGGAATCTGCCTGCAATCTGGAAGACCTGAGTTCAATCCCTGGGTTGGGAAGATCCCCTGGAGAAGGGAATGGCTACCCACCCTAGTATTCTGGCCTGGAGAATTCCACAGACCATATAGTTCACGGGGTCACAAAGAGTCGGACACGACTGAGTGACTTTAACTTTCATATGGTAAACCATAATGGGAAAGAATATAAAAAATGTATATATATATCACTTTGCTCTACAGAAGAAGTTAAGGCAACACTATAAATCAAGTATAGTTCAGTTAAAATACTGATTAAAAATCACAGAAAAACAATTATTCAATGCTAGAATAGAGGTACAATTCTATAAAGGATGAATAATCTGACTATTTCAATAAATTCAGTAGTGTGAGAGGTAGGGAAACTATGTAGACTAAAATAAATTAAGAGACAGAGCAACCATGCAGTTTATGAAATTTTTTGATTCTTATCATCTGAATAGATCAACTGCAAGAGAAAAACTTGAGGCAACTGGAAAGATTTGAATATAGATTATTAGAATATTTAAGAAATTATTGTTATTTTGGGGATATAGTAATATTTAGCTGTTCATATTTTTTAAATCTTACTATGAATGTAAAATACTTCATGAGGAAAAAATCATATCTCACTAAACATTTATTTCTATTCACTAAATTTAGTGACTTGAAAAGTATAGACACTTTGTGGAACCAGTTTATTTAGTCACTGCATCTCATTCTTTTTTTGTCCTTATTTACTTTTTATTGAAGTATAGTTGATTTACAATGTTGTGTTGGTTTCAGGTATACAGAAAAGTGATTCAGTTACATACATAAATCTATTCTTTTTCAGATTCTTTTCCATTATAAGTTACTACAAAGTATCCAATATAGTTCTTTATGCTATACAGTAGGTCCTTGTTGGTTATCTGTTTTATATATAGTAGTGTGTATAGGTTAATCCCAAACTACTAATTCCTCATTTACCCCTCTACTTCATCCCTTTTGGTAACTGTAAATTCATTTTCTATGTCTGTGAGTCTATTTCTGCTTTGCAAATAAGTTCATTTATATCATTTTTTAAGATTCCACATATAAGTGATATCATAGGATAGCTGTCTTTCTCTGTCTCACTAACTTCATTTAGAGTGATAATCTCTAGGTCCATTCATGTTGTTGCAAATGGCATTATTTCATTCTTTTTCATGGCTGAGGAGTATTCCATTTTGTGTGTGTGTTTCCATTCATCTTCTTTACCTGTTCATCTGTCAGTGGGCAGTTAGGTTGGGAATGAGGTTCCCAACCTAAATGAAGTTGGGAAACTGAGATCTTATCTGCTGTAGGTGTGCTCTCGCTTTAAATTCCTACCCCTTTAGTGGTAGGAACTTTTGCTCGACCATTATGTGTCTTGTAGGTTGAGGTCCCTGAGAAACAAAATCTAGGATGGAGGTCAGGATGCAGGAGGGATTTTATGGAGGCTCTTAGGAGCAACGCTTTTGAAAGAGAGAGTAAGAAGCAGAACTCAATGGAGGAAAAAGTTAAACTTCTAGACAGTTTCAGCAAAAGCCTCAGCCAGCTCTGTGGGAAATTCTAAAGGACTTCACAGCTACCTTAGACTGAAAGGAGAAAGATGGCTCTTTCTGGTCCCAGGCCAAACAGTTTTTAGATACAGGTCATCTTCAAAGAGA
Source organism: Muntiacus reevesi (assembly GCF_963930625.1). Lineage (NCBI taxonomy): Eukaryota > Metazoa > Chordata > Mammalia > Artiodactyla > Cervidae > Muntiacus > Muntiacus reevesi. The sequence goes on along the minus strand of NC_089249.1, from coordinate 33,504,823 downwards.
AATTGACTTGGGCAAGAATTGTACGGTCAAGGCAATATTTGAAGGAGGCTGACCCTAGGGGCTGTGTGCAGGCAGTACTCTTGGCATTAGGGACAGAAAGTCCTTCATCATAGCAAGAGAATAAGAGCTGTATATCTTGATGTTTCCTGGTGCCTGGGCAAGAGGGTTCTGAAAGCCTAGTATGCCTTCAAGGAACAAGCAGTGTGACCTTGACAACTGATGCCAAGACTGTACTACAGTGAGCAGATGTTATTTCCATATCCTCATAGGTTTATGCTGATACAAGTGAGCACAAGAAGATATTTTTTATCCATTTGGTCAATGAATAACAAGGTCTCATATTCACGTGTAAAAGGACATCAAGCACTTGTGAGTGATGCACGGAGTACTCCCTTGGTATAGGTGTTCAACAGAACTGCTGGATGAGTAAGGGGGGGAGTTGCTAAGGTCCTGCTGTCATTGAAGGGGACACAGAGGTGTTAACTGGTCTTCTGGCCCCAGGAGGCTTTATGGAGGAAGCAGTAGTCACAGGAAAAAGCGCCAAACTTGGGTATGTTTTCAGATACAGATTTGGCAAAGAAGTTCAAAATAAGAAGCATTTCAAGAGGGCTAGATTGAATAGATCAAGGGAAAGGGAAAGTGTTAGTCGCTCAGTTGTGTCCTACTCTGCAACCCTCTGGACTGTCAACCGCCAGGCTCCTCTGTCCATGGGAGGTCTCCTGGCAAGAATACTGGAGTGTGTAGTCATTCCCTTCTCCAGGAGATTTTCCCAACCCAGGGATTGAACCTGGGTCTCCCACATTGCAGGCTGATTCTTTATTGTCTGAGCCACCAGACTGAAGAAGGTCTTCCGTAAATTCAAATCATAATGACCTGATAGAGTACATTGATTACTTAAAGTCATAAGATTTTAAGGAACATATTTGGATATCATAGACCCAGTAAGGCACACAGAAGGTGTTATGGGCAGTCCTACTCCTTCCCCATAATGGTAACATCAGGTCAGGAGTGCTGGAGGGTGAGATTTGAGGAAGGGGTTGTTTCAATAATTATGTGAAATGATTAACTTAACTGTGGTAATTAATGAAGCAGAAATTATAGGCAGAAAGAATTTTGAGAATTTGTTGAACAGCATAGTTATTTTTCCCTTAATTGGAGATAATAAATATAGGGCTTCAAATCACTTGGGGTTCTATATAGCTAGGACACAGTTATGAAGACTGAGTCTTTAAAAAATATTTATCTTTTTGGTTGTTCCAAATTTTAGTTGGAGCTCACAGCTTCTTTAGTTGTGGCATGAGAACTCTTAGTTGCAGCATGTAGGATCTAGTTCCCTGACCAAGGATTAAACCCAGGCCCCCTGCATTGGGATCATGGAGTCTTAGTCAGTGGGCCACCAGGGAAGTCCCAATAGTGAGTTGTTTTTTTAAGGCCCTGAGTGGTGGACATTTTTTTTTTTAATATATATATATATATTTTTTTGGTTATGCTGGATCTTGGTTGCCACCTGTGGGCTTTCTCTAGTTGCAGTGAGGTGGGACTACTCTTCGTTGCGGAGCATAAACTTCTTATTGTGATGGTTTCTCTTGTTGTGGAGCTCTAGGTTCATAGGTTTCAGTAGTTGCAACACCCAGACTCAAATAGTTGTGGTGCATGGGCTTAGTTGCATGTGGGATCTTCCCAGACCAGGGATCAAGCCCATGTTCCCTACATTGGCAGGGGGACTCTCATCCACTGCACCACCAGGGAAGCCCAATACTGAGCTTTGAAAAGAAACATTCCTTTTTTCCCCCTAAGGACACCAGGATAAAATTTTACAGATTTGGGAATGACTCTAGAGATCATTAACTGCAACTGTTTTATTTATAGGTAAGTTAGGGCTTCCCCGGTGACTCAGAAAGAATCCGCCTGCCATGTAGGAGACCTGAGTTTGATCCCTGGGTTGGGAAGATCCCCAGAGAAGGGAATGGCTACCCACTCCACTCTCTTGCCTGGAGAATTCCTTGGACAGAGGAGCCTGGCGGGCTATAGTCCACAGGGTCACAAAGAGTCAGAAACGACTAAGCAACTAACACATTCACTTTCTTACCAAGGTGCAGCAGCCACGGAGTAGGACAACTAAGGGTCTCTGAGTCTCAGGATACTTCCTTCCCCATTTCTCTTGTATGCTAAGACAAGAATGTGGGTTATCTACAATCCTGGACTGTAGTATGACATTTACAAAAGGAAATAAAAAATCAAAGAGGCAAAAATATTTAATACCAGCCCTGTACCACTATAATATATCTGGGGCACCACTCTGGGTTCCAGTCAGAACCATCTGATGAGCTTTTAGAAGTTTTTAGTATTTTGAAATATAGATTTCAAAGTACATTTTTAAAAAGTTTCATAAGTGATTTCATTGCTAAGAAGAAAAGTCTAAGATGTAACTATTCTAAGAAATCAAAAAAACAAAAGGAATATGTCAAAGATATTATACCCACAGGAAAAATTGTATTATGCATGTGAAAACCAAATGAAATATCTTTTACATGTATATTTGTGCATTCTCTGAAATCCTTTACTTGTGTGAAGTTATTTGCAGGAATCCTGGCTTTATTAGAGCATTTTATAGACAGACTCAACTTGGCTCAGAGCCCCTCTTCATTGCCTCTCCAGGAGGCTAGAGAGGATGTAAGTTTCATAACTCCCCTGGTGTAAAATGTTATGCTTATGAAATATCTAAAATAGCATATTTATGCAGAAATAACATGTATTGAGAACAAGCCAGTTGTTGGAGAATATTTAAAGGTATGGAAGGGTTTCCAATATTTTTATATTTGACAGTTATGTAAGTCAGTGTTCCAACAATAAACAGATGGCTCATTCAGAACAGGGTAACTTGAGGATGGCTTAATAATGGGTCTATTTACAGGGATGTGGGTCAGGTACAGAACAACCACAAAGACTAGTCAACCTGGTTATGGTCAGGAGAGCTATTACCATTCTTTATCCCAAAGGAACGACAGGAAGAAGTTTCTAGAATGAGAACTAAGAGCATGGAGGATGTTACCTTGAAAGAAGTAGTGACCTTAGGTCAAGGTCACCAAGAACCAGTTCAAGGTGGCTCCACTGGTAAGAAGGCAGCAAGGGAATACACACTCTGATCTAACCCTCTTCTTTCCCTCCAGATCTCTTGTCATGGATCTCCGTTGGCCAAAGCCATCAAAGGATCAAACTACAAGAGAGTGGAGGGGGCAGAGGGCAAGTATCCAGCACAGGAGTCCAGTGGGAAAAGCTGAGGCCTTAGAAGGGTTAGCATCTATTGATAACATCGTCCATTTACTCATCAAGCATTTACTGAGGAACTTCTCAGCAGTTAAGAATCCATGCTTCCATTGCAGAAGGCTCAAGTTCAATCCCTGGTTGAAGATCCCACACATCTCGCACTGTGGCCAAAATAAATAAATAATAAAATTAAAAAACGATTTACTGAGTATTCACTCTATATCAGGCACTATTACTAGTTGTTGAGAACCCAAAGATGAATTAACACCAAGTCCGAGATAGAAAGAAGCTCACAGGCTAGATGGAGGGGATCACAAATCAATGCAAGAGGGAAAATTGTATCTAGGTGGAAGGTTAAAATTCCAAATAAATGACAAAACTTCCGAAGGAGGATTTCTGTAACTGTTTTCAAGAGTATATTTTCCTCCCAAGATTCCCTAAAGATAACAGGAAATCCACTTTCCAGGAAGAACCTTGACTCTGATGGGTGATCAGGGAGGAAAAACAATATCAGGATGTTACATCAAGACTTGATAGCAGGGAGTTTATAAAAGTTGATAAAACTGTCCAATTAAAGAAGTGCTGAACGTGAGGGTGGGATGTTTTGAAAGAACAGCATGTATATTATCTATGGTGAAACGGACCACCAGCCCAGGTGGGATACATGAGTCAGGTGCTCGGGCCTGGTGCACTGGGAGGACCCTGAGGAGTCGGGTGGGGAGGGAGGTGGGAGGGGGGATCGGGATGGGGAATACATGTAACTATATGGCTGATTCATGTCAATGTATGACAAAACCCACTGAAATGTTGTAAAGTGATTGGCCTCCAACTAATAAAATAATATAAAAAAAAAAAAAAAAAAAAAAAAAAAAAAAAAAAAAAAAAGAAGTGCTGAAGCAATATGGATGTTTTCCTACATCTAGGAAAATCTCTGTGTGTTTATGCATATAAGGTGGTGGTGCACTTATGCAGGGGTGCCAAGATAGAAGGACGGGAAGGGAAGTGTTTGCAACACATGTAGATTCTGTGTCAGATGTCACTAGGAGAACTTCTTTAGGGAAACTCCCCGTATAACTTAGATGTCAATGAGGCCTTTCCTGTCCCTTCTGTTGGATCATGCAATTTCTCCCTCCCTCTCCCACAATATCAACCTATGCCCAGAACTCGGTCCCCACCCTGACCAGATTCTACACGTACACACACATTCTATCACATCAATTTCCCCAAAAGCCATTGTGATATCTTTCATAGATTTTACAAAAACATTTTGTTAAGGTGGTATGGGGGATAATCATGAAAAAATGTCCCACAGTGATCAGCCAACATACTTACCTTTTTCTCTTTCTCACATCTCCTTTTCTCTTTCCAGATTCTTCAAAGTCACTTTAATTATTTCCTTATTTTATTGTTTAAGCCTTTATTGAATTTGTTACAATACTGTTTGTTTTATGTTTTCATTTTTTGGCCACAAGACATCTGGGATCTTAGTTCCCTGACCAGGGACTGAACCCACATCCCCTGCAATGGAAGGCAAAGTCTTAACCACTGGACTAGTTAGTGGTTAATAGAAGTGACTAATAGAAGGTGACTAATAGAAGGTCAGTCCCTTCTATTGTTAATCCAGTTTAAAAAAAAAAAGTAGTGGGTCTCAAACTTTAGCATTACCACAGTCATCTAGAGAACTTGTTAAAATACAGATTTTTAAGGTCTGAGAATTTTAAATTTTAACAAGTTCCCAGAGCATGTTGATGGTGCCAGTCTGGGGACCCCACTCCAATACTATGGCTTTAAGTTATAACACAACTCATCTCTGAAGACTGTTTTCACCTTTTGGTGACTTCATTTCTCTATTGATGTCCCAGAGCAGGTATAGATGGATGATTTCAGAACGACAGCTCCAGGAACTCTGGGAAAGGATATCTCTCACTAGACTGGATTTGTCCTCTACCTTGGCCACCCTGAAAATGTTGTGTCAGAACATGGTCCTCCATTGAGTTGAACCAAAGAAACTCAAAACTAAATTACAACATATTCCTTGATTCAGTTAGTTAAATGAGAATCAAGGGAAGATAGAGACTAGATATCATTACGTGATTTTAAATATTAGTCTGCTACTTGATAACACTGACAAGTATTTCACATAACTCTTCCATGAAGTAGGAAAAAAATAAAACCTCAGCCTGAAAGCAAGTTTTGAACTTTAAAGAGACGATAAAATTAACCAAAAATTTGTGTAACAAGTGACCCTTTGATTTATTGCATTTCACTTAACAAATATTTATCAATTCCTCGCGTATGCAAAACCCTCCATTGTCCCGGAAGAATATAATATTTAGGGGAAGGAAACAAACATATGCACAGAAAACAAATGAGGGGACTTCCCTGGTGGTCCAGTGGCTAAGACTCTGCACTCCCAGTGCAGGAGACCCAGGTTTGATCCCTGGTCAGGGAACTAGATCCCACATACTGCCACAAAGACCCAACTCACCCAAATAAATAAATATTTTAAAAAAAATAAGAAAAGAAAAGAAAACAAATGAGAAGTGAACAAATAAATGACAGAAAAAAAAATCATTGCATCTATGTGGAGTAAGGATACAGCTGACCTCAAGGTACATAGCTAAACATTGATTCTATAGTTTGTACATCATTTAAATGTTTGGTTGGTAATATGTGTTTGGGATGGAAGAGTAACCACATAGAGAAGCACCAGCTTAGGGCACGCTAGTCTCTAACAGCCAGTGTTGGCTGCCAGTATCTACCTACAAGAAACAGAGCACCCGGCCAGCAGCGGAGCATATAAAGAAGGTCTTATCTTTTTACAAGTTATCTTGCGGAGGTGGTCTGGTGTGGGTTTCAAGCTCATTGCCAAGGTCTCCATGAGTTTTTGTCTTTGCTTGGTTTTAGATTTTCCCTTGTAGTTTTGAAATGGCAAATACAAGCTCCTCCAGCCTTTTTTCTCACATTTGGGTTTGGAAGGAAGGAGGAGGGAAGATTCTAATTAAGCTTGTCCTTTGTTTCCTTCTGGGAAAGCTTGAAAACACAACCTTTCCCAGAACAGCCTAGCAGAATTTAATTTACATATTTTTAGCCATGTGTTACGTGGCCATCTCTAGTTGCAAGGAAAGATGAAAATGTATTTAGCTAGGCACATTCCCATCCCACCTTGGGCTTTCCAGATGGCCCGGTGATAAAGGAATTTGCCTTCCAATGTAGGAGATGCCTGTTCGATCCCTGGGTAGGTAGGGAAGATCCCCTGGAGAAGGAGATGGCAACCCACTCTCCAATATTCTTGCCTGGAGAAGCCCATGGACAGAGAAACCTGGCAGACTACAGTTCATGGGGTCTCAAAGAGTCAGACACGACTGAGAACCCGTGCTCCATTCCCACACCTAACAACATCAGGCTTCCATGACCGGGGGAAAAAAGACAAATAACAAATGTTGGCTGCAGAAAGGAAGCCATTTATTACTGTCAGGAGGACACTGCCTTCCTCTGCCTAATCTGCCCTCCTATCAGGATTGACCTTTGAGAACATGGAGAATATAGTTAAAATCTTAAGCTCTAGTATCCTCCAGCTGTATGGTTTAATCCTGGCTTGTGTGCATGTGTGCATGCATGCTCAGTCATGTCATCCTCTTTGTGACCCTATGGACTGTATCCCACCAGGATCCTGGCTTAAGCACTCGTAAACTGTATGACCTTGAACAAATTACTTGCCTGATCTGAGCTTAAATTTTTTCCACATTCTTCCCCAGGTGTTGGTGATTTTAAATGAGACACTGTACATAGCCCCCTTCTGTTGGAGCCTAGTCTTCAGTGAGTGCTCAATAATTTAGAGACTTGGAGCTTTAGTTGCTAAGATCTGTCCCAGGAAAGAAAAAGGATGAATCTCCTTCAAACAGATGCAGAAAAAGATTATGGGGGGATGGAGGGAGTAAATGATAAGCTAACGCATAGCTCATCACAGCTTCTCAAATTATTATAGTTGTGTATATAGGCAAATTCTTTCCAGTCTACTTTTAGCCTAGTACTGGTCACACTGCTAACTTTAACAGACTTGAGTGTTTATGTGAGCCAATGAAAATGAACTGTATAACTTGGGAAACAGTAGAAGAGATTTAGCGTCCTATTGTAATGCGTGTACTGTGAACTGCTGGCTTTTCTTCTTTCTCTAAATTGTGTTCTCTTCCTTGTGAAATACAGGATGCAAATTTCTAGGTAATTAGCAACAACTTTCAACTCCGGATTCAGCTCACTTACTTGACAGTAGAATTCATATTATGATTTTGCTTGACGTTATGAAAAAATAAATGCTGTGTTTTGGTAGGAGTCTGGTAATGTAGATTGATCTGTGCCAAGGGCCACAGTAAGATGACAGTGTGGTTATCATGGACTAGCTAGTCATGTGAAACGATGTGAGCTGGAGTACCTGCAACAGACTGAAATGAAACAACTGGCAGGAAAGATGAGAGTCAGGGAAGAAACAGAATTCACTGCTAAGGCCCAGAGTTGGGCACCAAAGAGGACAAAATAAAAGGCATGTTGAGTGGGCAGGATGGGACCAGGGACTCAGGGGGTCCATCTCAAGTACATGCCACAGTGGCCTTGAGAGGCCGTGGTGAGACCAAGTGCCGCGGAACTTCATCATGACCACAGCAGAGTCATGAGCTCTTCAGTCCTTTGTTGAGGGTTTCCATTGCTAAGAGGAAAAAAAATGACTCTCCTTCCCACATTATCCCCCCAAACTCATCTTTATGAGCCCAACCTCCTTTTCCCTTTTATTGAGTGCATACCGATTCCATTTTACAGGTGAGGGAACAGAGGTCCAAAGGTGTTCTATGATAGTCAAAACCTAAATATCACCTAATTTCTACAGAAGGATAAAGACAGAAAATTTGTGAATTGTACCCAAGTGTAGGTTTCTCATCTCAAAGCTATTTATCAAGACTTTTGTCACTCTTTGGAAAGGTGACAACAGGGAAAATATTTGATGTTCTTGCTTTTTGTTCTTTTTAAAAAATGTATATTTATGTGGTCACAGCACATCAGATCTTAGTTGCATCATGTGAGATCTTTTGTTGCAGTATGCAGACTCTCTAGTTGTGGCACTCAGGTTCAGAGCGTACAGGCTCAGTAGTTGTGACGTGTGGGCTTAGTTGCTCTAAAGCATGTGGGATCTTAGTTTCTGGGCTAGTGCTTGAACCTCATCCCCTGACTTGCAAGGTGGATTTTTAATCACTGGACCACCAGGGAAGTCCCTGGTTCTTGCTTTTCTGATGTCTTGAGCCACAGTGATATTAATATCCATATGACTGGATATAAAAATTTACCCTAAGAGAAAAAAAAAAACAGGGAAAAAATTAATCTTATTGGCTTACTGCTCCCTCCTATTTATTAAAAAAGACTACTGATCATGAAGGCAAGAGAGAATGGAAAGTGGAAACTAATGAATGTACCCACAAGAAGTTAAGGACCTGAAGTATAATTTGTTTTCATATCATTATGTTTTAAAATGTTTTATAAGTGCTGCTGCTAAAATCATGCATTCCCAAGCTTGCATATAAATGTCAAAAATATGCCTTTATAATTCAGTTAGGTAGTTGATTATGGGACTGGATTAATAACACGCATTGACAACCTTTATGATGATTATTTCTGGTATCTCTTAATTTTTTATTGCCAAGAAAGTATATCAACACCAGAATTCACGCCTGTGAAATTTATACCATTTTTTAGCTGTTGTGATTTATGATTTGGTTGTTTGTGTGTCTGGCTTATGTTGTGAGACCAATGGCTAGGATCCTGTTCTCTGGCTGTCTTGCCTCATGCTAAGCATACTGCTGGCTCTGAGCAAATAATAAATTATTTCAGTCGTAAGCCCCAGCATTCTTGTCTCAACAGTCTTCCATGTGGTTGTTCTAGTTTCTATATTTTCATCAATAATAGCAGAATGAATTTTGAGATATATATGGAGATTTTTGTTTAAAAATCACAGCTTCTCAAAATAACCAAAGGGGAACCATTCTGGGAATCATATTTTATAATAAAGAATATTTTAGAAATACTCTGCTTGGTTTAAGGGTTTGGAAAGTCAATTTCACACCAACTACATTTTAACAAAGAGTGTCTTCATGGTATAGTTATCAGGGGATAAGCAGTTGCTGTCTCTCCTTATTGATTTTGTTTAATGATTAATGCCCGGGATATCCTCAAGTATTGGGACTTCTGTTGTTTAAGTGAGAATCTAGTTTTGTTAAAGCTCATGTTGATCAATTTCACACAATATTTGGAATTTAGAATTATTATACCTAAAGATAGGATAGTCTGCTGTTAGTAACTTCTTTATTCTTCCTATATGTGGAAGGATATTAAAGAACTGTTAAGACATAAAGGTATCATCACTAAACCGAGCTATCATTTATATCTGTGATTGTCAGACATGGCAACTTTCAATGGAAGAGATGATGTGTGTCATATTAAGTGTGTTGCCAACCCGCTTAAAGATGATCTAACACAGCAAAATGTAGATTATTAGAATTCAGCAGGTATTCTCAGTCATCTTCTGGGTCCCTGCCTCTGTTTCTTGTCATTTTTCCCTTGTCTTTTTAAAATTTAAAAGATGATGTAGCTTTTAAAACAGGAGTATATTGAAACAATTTGAAACGAATTCTGTGAAATATATTTTAATTAGTTCAGTTCTTGAGAAAACCTGGGTAACAGTCCTTTGTAGCTCCTATTGCTTTCAGCAGTGATTGTCAATTAAAATGTTGCTGGAATCCTCAATATATAAAACGACATTATTTTACTCAAAGAGGCCTGGCCCGCAGGGCCATCTACTTGGTCTCTTGGACTCCACAGAGTGGAGTGGTTTGGGGAACCACTGGTTTCTTTCGAAAACAACTGGCCTGTTGATTGAAATCTCAACTCTTTCAATATCTAGTCCCTGAATATCTGTGCCGTGTTGTGTTTGTTGCTCAGTCGTGTCTGACTCTTTGTGACCCCATGGACTGTAGACCACAGGTTCCTCTGTCCATAGGGATTCTTCAGGCAAGAATACTGGAGTGGGTTGCCATGCCCTCCTCCAGGGGATGGAGGGATCGAACCCAGGTCTGCTGCATTGTAGGCGGATTCTTTGTGGTCTGAGCCATCAGGAAAGCCCGAGAATACTGGAATGGGTAGTGTATCCTTTCTCCATGGGATCTACCCGACCCAGGTCTCCTGCATTGTAGGTGGATTCTTTATCAGCTGAACTACCAGGGAAGCCCCCCTGTTACCTAATTAATCTCATTTACTACTCTTCCCTTGTTGTTTTTATGCTTAAGCATTTAATGTAATTCACTTGCACAAACTATTCTTACAGACTAGAATGCTGCCCCCTTTTCCTCGCTCTCAATTTTTTAGTGGACCTCTCTGAAGTCTCTGTGGATTTTGCCAAGTATTCTTAGAAATACCTGTATCTATGGTTCCATAACATCTTATGCAAAAACTGTGCATTTTAGCTATTGAACAACTCTAACTGTGGGTTGCATGGGTGCTGATCTCTAGAGTACAACCCTTCAAGTTTGCTCTGTATCTTCTCATCTTTTCCTCTGGTCCTTGTCTTTCTGTAGTTGATCTCCAAATACATATTTGCTAAACAAATTAATTCCAAATTTATTTGACTCTGATTAAGGTTTATTAATTTTCTATAGTTATATTAATAGTTGTTTACTTTCCTGGTTGTTGTACTTCATTTTTGAAAACTTGGCCCCAGCTGAAAACATTGTCATGACATCTGATGTGGAGAGAAAATTGTATCTTCCTGTACTGAGTGCAAGCTACTATGACAGTGAAACTTTGGGTAGATGATTTGCCATTGGTTAAATAATTTCTTATTAAAGTACATATATCTATGATTTTGAAAGTAAACATCCCAGAAAAAACCAAAATGTTTGTGATGCTTTCTTGTTTGTTTGGCCCTGCAAGTCGATTCCTTTAATTCACTCAGTAAATCATCCTCCTATTTTAACATGAAAGTCTTGATTTGAACTTCAACAGAGGGCAAAAAAGATAAACAGCCAACATAGGTCATGTGAGGATAATAAACTTGGCTGAATAATCTCCCTTCTCCTGGAGTTTGATCAATAGCTGTAGGTGAAAATAACTCTTATTAGGTCATTAAAATGTTTATGAGTTTCATGTTTTCTGCTTTCCCAACTCCCTGGCATTATAAATGTTCAGTAATTATCTTACAGTGGTTTTTAAGAATCAGATACGGATTTTTAAAAAAGATTTATTTGAGCATCACATAAACCATGGAGTTTTCATGATCTTTATCTTCACAAGCATATAAACCAATATTGATCCCATACCACAGTCATTGAAGGACTATTGAAGCTCAGTTTTTGGTTTAGCTTGCTGGTTTTCTTCCACATTCCTTCCTCGATGCCAGAAAAACCACACTTGGCTCTAGTAATTCCAAATCATTCCAGCAACTTTTTAAGATTGATAAATATTACACTCAAAAATTACAAAGGCTAAGAGGGAGAATGTGTTTGTGTGTGCTCGGTCATGTCCAGCTCTTTGCGACCCCATGGACTGTAGCCCTGCCAGGCTCCTCGGTCCATGGAGTTATCCAGGCAAGAATACTGGAGTGGGTTGCCATTTCCTCCTCCAGGGCATCTTCCTGACCTAGGAATCGAATGTGTGTCTCTAGCGTCTCCTGCATTGGCAGGCAGATCCTTTACCTCTGAGCTACCTGGAACCCCAAGAGGGAGAATAGTTAATGTGAAACTCATGTATTATAATGGGTGTTGTTATATGAGTCGAATCTACAAGTTATATGGATATGTAACCTAGTATTTTCAAGACGTATGAAATAAAGGCTTTTACAAGATTTTTTAGCTTAGTAAATGAAAGAGTTTAGACTATTAAAATAGTCAAAATAACAATTAACTTATTTATGGTGTGCATATATGTTACCACATTTGGCCATACAACAATCCTGTGAAGTGGTATTATTTCGGTTCTACAGATAATATTTCCAAAAGTATGCTTACATTTCACAAATTTGCCCTTGGAAAGTCAATTAATTACTTCTCTGTTTGACTATGTAAGGGATTCTAGAATCTGTGCTTTTATTAATTTTGAGATGCTCCCAGCCACTATTTCCTCAAACATTGCCTTTGACCATGTTCTTCTCTCTCCCTCTCTGGAACTCCAAGCACAAGTATTATTTCTTGTTTGACTCTTGCTCTGTCCTCTGTCTTGTAGTTTCTCTTTTAGGTTTTCCACCCATTTGTCTCTTCACGTTTCATTATGGATTTGTGGGTTTTGATCTCTCAGTTCACTAATTATCTCACTCTTTCCACACCTGCTGCTATACTCTTTGAGTTCTAATCTATTATATGTGTGCGTGCTAAGGTGCTTGTGTTGTGTCTTGACTCTGTGTGACCCTATGGACTATACCCTGCCAGACTCCTCTGTCTATGGGATTCTCCAGGAAAAATTCTGGAGAGGGTTGCCATGCCCTCCTCCAGGGGGCTTTGCCACCCAGGGATTGAACCCATGTCTCCTATGTCTCTTGCATTGGCAGGTGGGTTCTTAACCACTAGCACCACCTGGGCAGCCCTAATCTATTATATAAATATGCCTATTTTCAGTTCACTGCTAAAATTTTTAATCTCATCATTGCCTTGAATCTAGTGAGTGTTGTTTTAAAGCACCCCTCTGATAACTCCAGTGTCTGGAGCTTTTGTTGGTTTCTACTGTCTGTTGTTTCTGCTGGTTAACTCATATTATCTTATTTCCTGGTGTGTCATCGTGTTATCATCACCTGCATAGAATTTAAGAATTTCTGCAGAAGAAAAGTGGTCCTAAATTCTAGCTCACCTTTTTAAGCCTTTATCTTTCTGTGGATTTTGTCTCATCATTCTTTACTAGCTTATTAACTCTCCGTTGCTTTCAAACAGTTTTTAAAATACTTTCCTGATTTTTTCTTGTTCTCAGCAAGAAGGTAGTTCTGAACTACTTACTCTGTGATTACCTAAAAGCAGAAGAGTTGTGATTTCCCTGCCTATGTGCAATGTCCTCTTTTGGTCCTGATTTTAACTGTTTAGTCTCCTCTCTCTCTCTTACTTTCTGACATTAATTTAGCTGAGGATTTATGAATTTAACAGACAAAAATTTTTATTAGCTTCATTGATTTTTTTTTTTCTATTTTCTATTATCTCTGCTCTAATCTTTTTTATTTTTTCCAGGGTGTTATTTTGGGATTTAGAATGTTTTTCTCCACTCCCTGGCAATGCTATTGGTGTCACAAATTACATCTTTATTTATTATATACCAATTGACATGGTTAATTTTTTGTAGTTAGAGCTACTTTTTGTGCTTCTGTCATTTAAATTCTACACACCAAAATGTATATTTAATTTACTAGGAACTTCTATATTTTCATGTGGCTTTATGTAGCCATCTACCTATCTTTTGTTTCAACTAGAAGGACTCCCTCTAGCTTTTCTTATATAGCAGGTCTAGTATTAAGGAATCCCTTCAGCTTTTGCTTATCTGGGAAAATCTTAACTTGTTTAGTTTTGAAGTATAGTTTTTCTAGATACAGTATTCTTGATTGACAGATTTTTTAAATTCAGCAATTTGAACACATTATCCCACTACCTCTGGCCTGCAAAATACTGCAAACAAATCCACTGGTAATTATATGGACCTTCGCTTTTCTATGACAAGCTGCTTATGTTGCTGTTTTTAAGATTCTGCTTTTTCCTAAGATTCTTGAATTTCTATGTTTATGTTTTATGCTTAGATTTGTGGAGTTTACAGTCACTATTTCTTCAAATAAGTTCTCTGCCATTTTCTCTCTTATCCTTCTAGGATTCCCATAATTCATACACTGGGCACGTGATAGTGTCTCGGGAGTCCTGTGGGTGCTCTTCACTTTTCTTCTTTTTTCTCTTTTTGCTCCTGACTTGATGATTTCAATGACTTTTCTTCAAGTTCACTAATTCTTTCTTTTGGTTGGTAAGTTTGATGTTAAAATTTTCTGGTGAATATTTCACCCCAATTGTGGTTTTTTTTCCTGCTACAAAATTTCCATTTGATTCTTTTTAATAGTTTCTATCTCTTTATTGATATTCTTATTTTGTTTTTACATAATTTTCTTGATTTTTTCCCCACTGTGTATCTATATTCCCTTTTAGTTTATTGAATATTATTTTGACAATTATTTTAAATTCATTTTCAGGCAGCTCAAAGATCTGCATCTTTTTAGATTTAGTTTATAGAGTTTTATTTTGTTCCATTAATGGAGCCAGGGTTTCCTGTTTATTTGTGTTCCTCTTAATCTTTTGCTGAGATTTGGGCATTAGAAAAAAAAAAAAGACCTGATTTGCCTAATTTTTGCATAGTGGCTCTCTAGAGGAGAAGACCTTCACCAGTCACCCTGGCTAGAGGATCCAGGACCTTTCAAACATTTTCTGATCGCTTATTCTTCGTGGTATTTGCATGTGGAACTGTAGTTCTAATGTGAGTGGTTGCTGGCCTATTCTCAGCATCTTCCAAATTATGCCACCAGTACAGTTAGCATTTGGAGTCAGGAGAGACAGAAACCAGGCTCTCAGATATCCCCCAGACAAGCTAGAACATTGGATGCTTGGCCTACTCTTCTGTTTCTGTCCAGAGAGAGGAGAGAAGTCCCAGATGGGAAGCTTTCTCAGAGTTGCCCTTCAGTAGCATTATGCCTCGTAGTGGGAGAGGCATGGACTGACATGCAAAACTGGCAAAATTCTCAACTTACCCATTTCCCTGAAATCCCTTCTTGGTTTTACACTGATTTGAATGGTGTAGCTTCTCAGCTGATCTCTAGAGGTCTCACATAAGTATTCTGGTCTGATATCATTGTTAACTCAGTGTTTCTATGAAGGAAGGAGGGCCTGGATCTTTTTAGTTTCTCATCTTGCTTAGGTCACTATATGGGCTTGTCTTTTGTATAATGAATGGCCACCTCAAATTAATTTGTTTTTTAAATCCCTGATATTACAAGTTTATTTTTCTTAAGATTGAATATACCACCATGGGAGTTTCATTGCCTCCTGCTGTTTGTGTCTCTCTGAGGAACCTAAACCTATATTAGTAACTCTAGAGTCTTAGCATATTGGAGAAGGAAATGGCAACCCACTCCAGCGTTCTTGCTTGGAGAATCTCAGGGACGGAGGAGCCTGGTGGACTGCCATCTATGAGGTCGCACAGAGCTGGACATGACTGAAGCGACTTAGCAGCAGCAGCAACAGCAGAGTCTTAGCATAGTGTCTTCCCAGCACCTTGATCTGTTCTCTTTACATATTGGAAACCACAAGTGAAGTTGCTAGCCAGTATTTTCTATATCAAGCTATACTTTCTACCCATTTGGGAAAACCTCTCTTGCATAAAATGTACAACTGCAAAGTGTTTTTAAACAACTGCTTAAATGCAAATTTTTTTATTGTGCTATTTTTCAAGCATTATGAAATTTAAAACCAAGGTAGGCTGTCTTCTACTATTACTTTAAACATGGATACAATTATGGCTTCAGCAATAGATTCCTGGTTAGGTCCTTGCCAAAATTTATTTGGTATCTCAGTTACTAGTGGGCAAATCATGGGTCACTAAGTGGTTTGCCTAGACCCTGAAAAAATATGGGTAGCTTACTGAAGAATTCTTATAACGTACTATTTTTTTATTAGTGCCTTGAACTTAATAAAGTTCACACTGAATGCTGTGAATATAGAACATGAAGGAGGGCAACACTTGCTTTTGAAAATCTTTTCCACCAAGAAAACACTATCTCCTTTTCAGCATATCCCAATATTTTTGGAGAGCTAGTGCACTTTTCGTAAGGGAAACTTTTTGATTATGTGAAGAAGGGACTTATACTTGTTTTTAGTTCCTGATTATTATTCTAACCAAGATGTCTTGAGTAAATGTTCTGAGAGAATGGAGCACCAGAAAAAAAATTTCCTATTAATATATTTATATCTGGGTGGGGGAGTTGGTTGTTTGTACAGACTTCGTGTCTAGGGTATCTGAAGAGTGATTAGGGAGGTTAGTCTATGAATCTGGACACAGAGCTTTATGGGGTCACCTCTCATTTTCCATTCTCTTTTTCTGCTTCTGGCTTGTAATAGACACCAGCAGAAGAAGCAGGGTTGGCCTGGCACATCGACAGATTCTATCTTGCACAGGTTGCCGTTCACCAGCCTGTGTTGCTTTACCTGACATACTGAGGCATCTTGAAATTGTCACTAGGAGCCTGTTTTCACCATGTTTCTGGACAAGGTGTCTAGTCTCAATGTATCTTTGGTAAGCATCCTGGTGAAAATGATTTTGACCATCTAGTCCTCAGATGGAGGACTAGACTGTATGTGCAGAGGCTGTATGTGCAAAGGCTGTGTGTATGTGCAGAAACTGTATGTGCAGAGACTGTATGTATGTGCAGAGTCTGTATATATGTACAGAGGCTGTATGTATGTGCAGAGGCTGTATGTATGTACAGAGGCTGTATGTATGTGCAGAGGCTGTATATATGTACAGAGGCTGTATGTATGTGCAGAGGTTGTATGTATGTGCAGAGGCTGTATATATGTACAGAGGCTGTATGTATGTGCAGAGGCTGTATATATGTACAGAGGCTGTATGTATGTGCAGAGGCTGTATGTATGTACAGTGGCTGTATGTATGTGCAGAGGCTGTATGTATGTGCAGAGGCTGTATGTATGTGCAGAGGCTGTATGTATGTGCAGAGGCTGTATGTATGTACAGTGGCTGTATGTATGTGCAGAGGCTGTATGTATGTACAGAGGCTGTATGTATGTGCAGAGGCTGTATGTATGTGTAGAGGCTGTATGTATGTGCAGAGGCTGTATGTATGTGCAGAGGCTGTATATATGTACAGAGGCTGTATGTATGTGCAGAGGTTGTATGTATGTGCAGAGGCTGTATATATGTACAGAGGCTGTATGTATGTGCAGAGGCTGTATATATGTACAGAGGCTGTATGTATGTGCAGAGGCTGTATGTATGTACAGTGGCTGTATGTATGTGCAGAGGCTGTATGTATGTGCAGAGGCTGTATGTATGTACAGTGGCTGTATGTATGTGCAGAGGCTGTATGTATGTGCAGAGGCTGTATGTATGTGCAGAGGCTGTATGTATGTGCAGAGGCTGTATGTATGTACAGTGGCTGTATGTATGTGTAGAGGCTGTATGTATGTGCAGAGGCTGTATGTATGTGCAGAGGCTGTATATATGTACAGAGGCTGTATGTATGTGCAGAGGCTGTATATATGTACAGTGGCTGTATGTATGTGCAGAGGCTGTATGTATGTACAGAGGCTGTATGTATGTGCAGAGGCTGTATATATGTGCAGAGGCTGTATGTATGTGCAGAGGCTGTATGTATGTACAGAGGCTGTATGTATGTGCAGAGGCTGTATGTATGTGCAGAGGCTGTATGTATGTGCAGAGGCTGTATGTATGTGCAGAGGCTGTATATATGTACAGAGGCTGTATGTATGTGCAGAGGCTGTATATATGTACAGTGGCTGTATGTATGTGCAGAGGCTGTATGTATGTACAGAGGCTGTATGTATGTGCAGAGGCTGTATGTATGTGTAGAGGCTGTATGTATGTGCAGAGGCTGTATGTATGTGCAGAGGCTGTATATATGTACAGAGGCTGTATGTATGTGCAGAGGCTGTATGTATGTGTAGAGGCTGTATGTATGTGCAGAGGCTGTATGTATGTGCAGAGGCTGTATGTATGTGTAGAGGCTGTATGTATGTGCAGAGGCTGTATGTATGTGCAGAGGCTGTATGTATGTACAGAGGCTGTATGTATGTGCAGAGGCTGTATATATGTACAGAGGCTGTATGTATGTGCAGAGGCTGTATATATGTACAGAGGCTGTATGTATGTACAGAGGCTGTATGTATGTGCAGAGGCTGTATGTATGTGCAGAGGCTGTATGTATGTGCAGAGGCTGTATATATGTACAGAGGCTGTATGTATGTGCAGAGGTTGTATGTATGTGCAGAGGCTGTATATATGTACAGAGGCTGTATGTATGTGCAGAGGCTGTATATATGTACAGTGGCTGTATGTATGTGCAGAGGCTGTATGTATGTACAGAGGCTGTATGTATGTGCAGAGGCTGTATGTATGTGCAGAGGCTGTATGTATGTACAGTGGCTGTATGTATGTGCAGAGGCTGTATGTATGTACAGAGGCTGTATGTATGTGCAGAGGCTGTATGTATGTGTAGAGGCTGTATGTATGTGCAGAGGCTGTATGTATGTGCAGAGGCTGTATATATGTACAGAGGCTGTATGTATGTGCAGAGGCTGTATATATGTACAGTGGCTGTATGTATGTGCAGAGGCTGTATGTATGTACAGAGGCTGTATGTATGTGCAGAGGCTGTATATATGTGCAGAGGCTGTATGTATGTGCAGAGGCTGTATGTATGTACAGAGGCTGTATGTATGTGCAGAGGCTGTATGTATGTGTAGAGGCTGTATGTATGTGCAGAGGCTGTATGTATGTGCAGAGGCTGTATATATGTACAGAGGCTGTATGTATGTGCAGAGGCTGTATATATGTACAGTGGCTGTATGTATGTGCAGAGGCTGTATGTATGTACAGAGGCTGTATGTATGTGCAGAGGCTGTATGTATGTGTAGAGGCTGTATGTATGTGCAGAGGCTGTATGTATGTGCAGAGGCTGTATATATGTACAGAGGCTGTATGTATGTGCAGAGGCTGTATGTATGTGTAGAGGCTGTATGTATGTGCAGAGGCTGTATGTATGTGCAGAGGCTGTATATATGTACAGAGGCTGTATGTATGTGCAGAGGCTGTATGTATGTGTAGAGGCTGTATGTATGTGCAGAGGCTGTATGTATGTGCAGAGGCTGTATATATGTACAGAGGCTGTATGTATGTGCAGAGGCTGTATGTATGTGCAGAGGCTGTATGTATGTGCAGAGGCTGTATTGTGGAGACTACAGGAGACACAGGAGACCTGGGTTATCTCTGTCACCTCTGTCACCTCTGGGGCTGAAAATAAAGGTTTCCTTTGAGTTTACCCATAAGAGGACTCTTAAAGCTGATCCTAGTTCCTCTGGGACACTGCAAGTAAAGAGAATGCCCTAGTGTAGATGGTATTTGCGTGCAAGTGTGATAAGTTGCTTCAGTCATGTCTGACTCTTTGCAACTCCATGGACTGTAGCCAGCCTGGTTCCTCTGTCCATGGGATGCTCCAGGCAAGAATCCTGGAGTGGGTTGCCATGCCCTCCTCCAGGTGATCTTCCCGACCCAGGGATCGAACCCGCTTGTCTTAGCCTCCTGCATTGGCAGGCTAGTTCTTTAACTAGCTGCACTAGCTGGGAAGCCCATTTAGCAGTTCTCTAGTCTGATTTCAGATTGGGGTGGGGGGAGGGAGTAAGAAGGGTTTCAATATTATCAGTCTTCCTACTTTTATTTTTCAAAATAAAAAACTTTGTAATGAAGTGAACCCTATGATGCTGAGTATAAGCTATAACTTTCAACTTTCCAGACATGTTCTAGAAGAAGATTCCACAGTATAAGAAGCTTCCCTTGAGCCTGAGATGAAAATAAGGTCATTTTCCCAGGGGAGTAACCCATCGAGCAAGCGTTTAAAATAAACAAACTGCCTGGTTCTGGCTTGAAATGAGCAGTAGTTATCGAGATTTACTGCAACTGACTTTGGACCTCATCCAAATGTTGAATTAATGCAGACTTGTTATTAACTAAAATGGAGTCTCCCTTTTGGCAGATGCAATAGAGAAGCTTCTTTTCCCAGATTCTGGGTGACTCAATTGCCCTCTCACCTTCAACTTGGGTCAGTAAGCATGGAAACAGGAGAAGCAAGTACTTTCTGTAAGCATTGTTTGAGTGGTCTGATTTCAATGCTCATTGAAACAAAGTAGCACCATTCACTTATCATACACAAAATTGGGAAAGCCTTTCAAGCCAGTTTAAAAATATAGCAACTAACAGTTAAAATCACTTCATATATATGACATGATTTAAATTGTGTAATATACGTGATACATGTAATTGTAATAGAGATGCTGTGGCTTTAATATTTCTGCCCTTTTCCCCCCCAAACAACTATATTGTACGGTGGAAGGAGAAGCAGGCAGATTGATTCAACTTTCTTTTAAACAACATTGCCTTTCGGATGCTCACTCACAAAATGAAGAGTGTTGCCTTACATAACCTCAGAATTTCCTTGTAATCTTTTTTTTTCCCTTGTAATCTTAACATCCTAAGAATCTATGATTCTTCTTTTTAAGAAAATTTATGTATTTATTTTGGCTGCACAGGGTCTTTGCTGCTGCACTTGGGCTTTCTCTAGTTGCGGTGAATGGGCGCTACTTAAGAATCTATAATTCTTCATTCTTCTATGGCACATGAGAAATAAATCAACATTTCTAAGCTCTCCTATGCCTGCCCTACTAGAAAGCACTTAAAGGTTTAAATATAAGGATGTGAAAATGATGTGATCCAGGCTCAGATTCCAGAGTCGCAAAATAACTGAGGATTTGGAAGTGGATGAAGATTCCTTTGCTTTAGGGGAATGAATAGACACAGAATAGAGTGGGCATGAACAAAAGTGCAAAGCTTACATCTCAGTAGGACCCTGGGCCAAGTGTAAACATTTTTTTAAAAATGTGAACTGAAGATGAGATACAGTAAGGTACAAATGGGACCAGTACTTGGATCAGCTACAAGAGTCCTGGACCACGACACGGCAAAGCAATTATAACTCAATTAAAAGTGAATATTTAAAAAATGAAAAAGAGTCCTGGATTATCAACCTAGGTTGATGGTGAGAAGGCTTTAGAAAAATGCCTACCTAATAGTCTTCTTAGGTTTCCCAGGTGGTGCCAGTTGTAAAGAACCCTCTTGCCAATGCAGGAGAAAGAAGAGATGCAGGTTTGATGCCTGGATCTGGAGGATCACCTGGAGGAAGGCATGGCAACCCAGTCCAGTATTCTTGTCTGGAGAACCCCATGGACAGAGGTGCCTGGCAGGCTACAATCCATAGGGTCACAAAGAGTTGGACAAGACTGAACTGATGTAGCAAGTACATACTGAAAAACAAAAACATAGGACAGGATAATTAATCTGTTTCGTGTACATCCTGTATATCTTCACCAAGGTTAGACTCTTTATTAAATGAGTAATGCATGACCAAAGCCAAGGAGTCTGAGGCTCGGGAACTAGAGGATGCTTTGGGACAGGACTTTTAGGGTCTGAACTGTAACAAAATGCTTGAATAACTGAGAAGCACCAAGAACTGTCCTTGTCCACTGATGTGCAACCAACGGATATAACGTGGAATTCCTACACGTTTGACAACAGTTTGTCAACACCTCTATGTCACCTCTGATGAAGCATGACTAGGGTATTTCTTGACTCATATACAGCTGAATCAAGTCAGGATATTAAATCATCTTAAAAAGAAGGGGACGACAGAGGATGAGACGGTTGGTTGGCATCACCGAATCAATGGACATGGGTTTGGGTGGACTCTAACAGTTGGTGATGGACAGGGAGGCCTGGTGTGCTGCGGTTCATGGGGTCGCAAAGAGTCGAAAATGACTGAGCGACTGAACTAAACTGAAAATAAGGTTTGAAAAGCAGCCATAGTGACGCAAGAGATTTGTTTTCTTTCTCTGTCACTTTAATACTATTGATCTTACTTATCCTTTGGAGAGTTCTCTTATTTTGGAGTTTCTGTGATAAATTTTCCAGGTTTTTCCCTTCCCTTTCTTGTATATTTTTTTCCCACAGAATCTTCCCTCTTCTTGTCTCTCTGAAATTTAGCATATTTTCTTTCTCTTTCGACTTAGGCATTCTTTCTTCTCTCCTCTGGCATCCATTTCTGAGGTGTCATCTGAGTTGTCTATGCAGATGCCACACACACATATGTCCCTTATTATCCATTTTTTGGTTGATGAAAAACCCAACATAAAGCATAATTACTCTTCTTTGATCCCCTACTCATCAATAGGGGGTTGTTTTCTCATCAGTAAATTTCCAAATTTTAGAGATTTCCTCTCCCACAGTGTTCTGTGCACACATGTCTGTTTTTTACACTCTTCTTACTCTCGTCCTAGATAAAGCCCTCATTACCTATGTTGTTTTCACTTTTCACTTCAGACAATTACCTCCAATTTGATCTTCATGCCTTTCTGTTCTCTGGACTGTCCAACATACTGTTAATAAAATCATTTTCATAAAGTGAAACCATAATCACATCCTTTGTTTGAATTTTTCTTTCCTTCTAAATTAAATCCATACTTCCCACCCAAACACTAAAAGTCTTCATGTTGTTATTGTTCAGTCACCCAGTCGTGTCCGACTCTTCATGACCCCATGGACTGCAGCACGCCAGGCCTTCCTGTCCCTCACCATCTCCCAGAGTTTGCCCACGTTCATGTCCATTGCATCAGTGATGCCATTCAGCCATCTCATTCTCTGCTGCCCTTTTCTCCTTCTGCCCTCAATGTTTCCTAGCATCAGGGACTAGCTCTTTGCATTAGGTGACCAAAATACCGGAGTTTCGGCTTCAGCATCAGTCCTTCCAATGAGTATTTAGGGTTGATTTTCTTTAAGACTGGTTTGATCTCCTCAATGTCCAAGGGACTCTCAGGAGTCTTCTCCAGCACCACGGTTCAAAGGCATCAATTCTTTGGTGCTCTGCCTTCTTTACAGTCCAACTCTGTATGTGATCACTGGGAAGACCATAGCCTTGAGTATACAAACCTTTGTCGGCAGAGTGATGTCTCTGCTTTTCAGCACACTGTCATGACTTTCCTGCCAAAAAAGCAGTTGTCTTCTGATTTCATGGCTGCAGTCACCATCTGTGGTGATTTTAGAGCACAAGAAAAAGAAATCTGTTCAGCTTCCACCTTTTCCCCTTCTATTTGCATTGAAGGAATGGGGCCAGATGCAATGGTCTTAGTTTTTTCTTTTTTTTTTTTTTTTTTAATATTTAGCTTTAAGCTGGCTTTTTCACTCTTCCTTCACCCTCATTAAGATGTTCCTAAGTTCCTTTTTGCTTTCTGCCATTAAAGTGGTATCATTTGCATATCTGCCTTGTCATAGTGAAGGGGCTTGCATTACTCAGTGAGGCTATGAGCCATGCTATGTAGGGCCACCCAAGGCAGACGGGTCATAGTTCAGAGTTCTGACAAAATGTGATCCACCAGAGGAGGGAATGGCAAACCACCCCAGTATACTTGCTGTGAGAACCTAATGAAGTGTATAAAAAGTTTTCATAATATGACCCTAATCTCTGAATTTAATTTCTGTCCTTTTTCTCATTTATTTCCTCCATCAAGACTTCATCTTACTCCTTCTTGTTGTTCTCAAGCAGGTCCCTTTCTTTTCCATTTTACTTGCAGCTACCATAATAACATCATGTAATATATATATATATATATATATATATATATATATATATATATGTTCCCTGCTAAGATCCTTTCAGTATCTCCCCATTGCTTCTAGAGTAAAAGTGGAGGCCTTTAGTATTCTGGCTCTTCAAATGCTCACCCCTCAGGCATATGGCCTTTGTCTTATTCCTCTGAACAAGCCCTGTCTCAGGCTTGCATCCTTCTCATTGCCTTTCCTCTGGCAACTTCTTATCTTGCAGGTCTCAGCTGAAATTGGAGTTTAGCAGTAACAAACATATGCTAATATTAAATAAATATGCTGCTGCTAAGTCGCTTCAGTCGTGTCCGACTCTGCGCGACCCCATAGATGGCAGCCCACCAGGCTCCCCCGTCCCTGGGATTCTCCAGGCAAGAACACTGGAGTGGGTTGCCATTTCCTTCTCCAATGCACACTGGGAAGACCCAAAGGGATGGGATGGGGAGAGTGGTGGGAGGGGGGATCAGGATGGGGAACACATGTAAATCCATGGCTGATTCGTCAATGTATGGCAAAAACCACCACAATATTGTAAAGTAATTAGCCTCCAACTAATAAAAATAAATGAAAAAAAAAGAAAAAAGTGAAGTCGCTCAATTGGGTCTGACTCGTAGCGACCCCATGGACTGCAGCCTACCAGGCTCCTCCGTCCATGGGATTTTCCAGGCAAGAGTACTGGAGTGGGTTGCCATTGCTTTATCCAATATTAAATAAATATATATGTGTGTGTGTGTATATATTGTTATGCCCGATGTCCAGATCCCCGAGCGGGAAGAGAGAAGGCCTCCAAGACAATGCAACTCGCAGGAAGGGAAGTTTATTGCTGACTCGAGCCAGGCCTCTCCGCCGCAACCAACGCAGTGGTGCGGGTCAGAGAGCCCCGAGCCCACGCTGTTACACAAAGTTATAGGGTGAGAAGCGGATTGGGTACACGTTTGCAAAAAATTTCATTGGTCAATACTTTCGCGCGCATGGGACTTTCCTGGGGGTTTCCGCCCCGTTCCTAATTTCCTAATTGGCAAACATCGGTCAGTGTTAAGTGAAAGCTAATTGGTCCTAATTGGCAAACAGTGGTCATTGTTAAGCGAAAGCTACCTGATAATCTTACCAAGTAGGAAGGCCTACTCCTAATCTAAGTTGCGTTACTTCTGCTCGCCTCACTATATATATATATAATAGATATATAACAGTGGTCATTGTTAAGCGAAAGCTACCTGATAATCTTACCAAGTAGGAAGGCCTACTCCTAATCTAAGTTGCATTACTTCTGCTCGCCTCACTATATATATATAATAGATAATCAACAAAGGACTACTGTATAGCATAGGCTGGAACAACAGACTGGTTCAAAATTGGGAAAGGAATGTGTCAGGACTATATATTGTCACCCTTTTTATTTAACTTATGTGCAGACTTCCAGTTCCAGTTCAGTCGCTCAATCATGTCCAACTCTTTGCAATCCCATGAACAGCAGACGCCAGGCCTCCCTGTCCATCACCAACTCCCAGAGTCTACCCAAACCCATGTCCATTGAGTAGGTGATGTCAGCATGCAGAGTACATCATGTGAAATGCCGGGGTGGATAAAGCTCAAGCTGAAATCAAGATTGCTGGGAGAAATATCAATAACCTCAGATATGCAGATGACACCACCCTTATGACAGAAAGTGAAAAGGTACTAAAGAGTCTCTTGATGAAGGTGAAAGAGGAGAGTGAAAAAGCTGGCTTAAAACTCAACATTCAGAAAACTAAGATCATGGCATCTGGTCCCATCACTTCATGGCAAATAGATGGGGAAACAATGGAAACAGTGACAGACTTTATTTTCTTGGGCTCCAAAATCACTGCAGATGGTGACTGCAGCCATGAAATTAAAAGACACTTGCTCCTGGGAAGAAAAGCTATGACAAACCTAGACAGCATATTAAAAAGCAGAGACATTACTTTGCTGGCAAAGGTCCATCTAGTCAAAGATACGATTTTTCCAGTAGTCGTGTATGGATGTGAGAGTTGGAGTATAAAGAAAGTTGAGTGCCAAAGAATTGATACTTTTGAGCTGTGGTGCTAGAGAAGACTTGAGAGTCCCTTGGACAGCACAGAGATCAAACCAGTCAATCTTATTGGAAATCAGTCCTGATTGTTCATTGGAAGGACTGATGCTGAAGCTGAAGTTCCAATACTTTGGCCACCTATGCAAAGAACCAACTCATTGGAAAAGACCCTGATGCTGGGCAAGATTGAAGGCAGGAGGTGAAGGGAATGACAGAGGATGAGATGGTTGGGTGGCATCACCGACTCAATGGACATGAGTTTGAGCAAGCTCCAGGAGATGGTGAAAGACAGGGAAGCCTGGCGTGCTGCAGTTCATGGGGTTGCAAAGAGTCACATATGACTGCGTATACACACACACACACACTCCCTCTATATGGAGCATATGTTATGTAAAATAAACCATTGTTGCATTATAATTATATATAATTGTGTATATATAATACATGGTATAAAATATTAATATATATCATATAATAATATGTATAGACTAAACACTATATATAACATATAAATGAATATGTTATACATTATATTGTTACAATATATGCACTAAATATATATTATTTATAATTATATACATTTTATATTATGTATATATGTGTGTTATATATGTAAAATAGCTATCACAATATATGTTGCATGTACAATAATATAATTCAGCCTAATTTGTATAATTCAGCCTAGGCACCTTGTGATGACTTGTTTTATAATTTGTATTCCCAGAATTTAACACAGTGCCTGGCACAGAATGGTTGCTAAAAAATAATCATTAAATGAATGATCACAGTTATGTTCCTACATGAGATATAAATCTAAAAATTGTCAGATCATTGCATTTTAAATGGCATTAATTTGATGGGGTCACTTAATAATCAATATGAGAAAATTTAATACATTTACCACAGTTAGAAAAGTAGTTTAATTAGTTGATTAGTTTTAAGTGATTCATTTTTTTACCACACCTTTTCCTCTCTTTAACATATATTATTTGCTTAAGTTCTTTTAAATTTTCTTAAAACAACTGTGCATATAAAATAATTCATAAGATATAATATACAGTTCAGTGGGTTTTTCCAAGGTGACCACACCCGAGTAATTAGCACAGAGTTCAAGAAACAGAACCCTCAAAGCCTCTTCATGCTGTCTTCCAGGTATTACCCTTGGCCCTCCAAGGATAAATGATGTCCTGACTAGTAAACACCACACAGTTGTGCTGCCTGTTTTTAACTATTGATTTCTCAATAGTGTGTTTGAAGTATATACCAACGTAAGTAGTTGTGAATGCTTCATTCTCATTGTTCTACAGTATTCCTTTGTATAACTATAATGCAATTCACATATCCACCTTATTAGAAATCAATATCTGGGTTGTTTCCAGTTTGGAGCTATAGTAACAATATACTATAAACATTCTTATACAAGCCTTTTAAGTATATACCCAAAGTAGAATTGCTGGATCATAGAATCTGCCATATTTAGTTTTAAAGACCCTGTCAAACAGTTTTTCCAGATGATTGAGGCAATATACCCTTTCACTAGAAATAAGTACATTTGAGATTCTCACCCTCCCCAAAACTTGCTTTTATCCTTTTTGGATTAACCATTCTGGTGTTATTAAATGGTATTGCATCATGGTTTTAATTTACATTTGCATTAGTGACATTGAGCACCTTTTGATACGTGTATTGGCATTTTGGACTCTTATGACATGATTTTTAATGCTATTTGTCAATTATTTCTATTTGATTATCTGTATTTTTCTTATGGATTTGCAAGAGTTCCTTTTGAATTATAAATATGCATCTTTTGTAGAGTACGAGAAAGACAAATGTCTTCTGCCATTCTGTACATTGCCTTCCCATTTGATCTAACGCTAAGCTGTAGTCTAGCAACAAGAAGTACAAACAGCTTAAAAAACTGGCATGACACTAACGTAAAATATATATTTCTTTCTTAGGTAACTGCCTAAAAACTAGACAGTCCAGGCTGATATATCTCTATCCCACTATATATCAAGGCCATTTAGTGTCCTAGGTTATTTCCATATTTTCTTCTTCATTTTAGAATTGAAGTATAGTTGATTTGGGGCTTCCCTGGTGGCTCAGTGGTAAAGAATCTTCTGCAATGCAGGAGCCACAGGAGATGTGGTTTCGATCTCTGGGTCAGGAAGATCCCCTGGAGGAGGAAATGACAACCCACTCTAGTATTCTTGCCTGAAGAATGCCATGGACAGAGGAGCCTGGCAGGCTACAGTCCCTAGGGTTGCAAAGAGTCGGACGTGACTGAAGTGGCTTAGCACGCATTCATAGCTGATTTACAGTGTTGTATTATTTTCATGTGTACGGCATAATGATTCAGTATTTTTATAGATTATACCCGTTAAAAGTTGTCACAAAATAATGGCTATAATTCCCTGTGCTGTACAATATATCTTTGTTGCTTATCTATGTAATCTATGTTGTTGTTGTTTTTTAGTCTTTTAGTTATGTGCAACATTTTGAGACCCCATGGGCTGTAGCCCGCCAGGTTCCTCTGTCCATGGGATTTCCCAGGCAAGAATACTGGAGTGGGCTGCCATTTCCTTCTTCAGGGGATCTTCCCAACCCAGGGATCAAACCCACACCTCCTGCATTGGCAAGCAGGTTCTTTACCACTGAGCCACCAAGGAAGCCCTAAGTTACACATAATAGTTTGTATTTCTTTTTTCTCTTTGGCCTTACCACACAGCTTGTGGGGTCTTAGTTCCCCAACCAGAGAATCAAACCCAGGCCCTCGCAATGAAAACATTTAGTCTTATCCACTGGACTGTCAAGCAATTCCTGTGTAATTTGCATTTCTTAATCCCCTATCCCTAATTTGCACCCTCCTCCCTCCCCTCACCAGTAATCCCTAATGTATTTTCTGTCATTTCTGAGCATAATTCTGTTTTGCATATACATTCATTTGCATTTCTTTCAAACCCACATGTAAGTAATATCATACGGTATTTGTCTTTCTCTAATTTATTTCACTAAGGATAATACTCTCTAGGTCCATCCACCCTGCTTATTTTTTCATTATGGCAGAGTAATATTCCTACACACACACACACACACACACACACACACACAGACTCAGACTTGCATATACCACATTTTCTTACATCATCGGCATGGTCCCATCTGGTCTCCACCACATATGTGTCTGGCCCATGGGAGGGGAAAGAAGGTACAGAAACGGGTTTTTTTAAATCAGGGTTTTTAAAATCAAGAATGGAAAGTGGTCCATTTGACTTTCATTCATGGGCCATTGGCCCCAAATCAGGCCCTTGACCACAGCTAACAGCATTAGAAGCGGGAAAATGTTGTAGCTCTAACCAAACAACTCTTGCTGTGAAAGAAAGGAAGAGAGGATTTAGAGGCGATAACAATCAGGCTGCTCACCAGGCAAGCACTGTGGTAAATAGTCTGGGGAAAAGACAATCTGAGCAGAGATGCATATGATATCAAAAAGTTATACATGCTATAGAGCCAGTTATTCTGAAATAATCAATCAACAAAGGTACAAATTATAGAGATGAAGTAATTTAGATGGAGGATTTGAGAAGGCTTTGTAAAAGCAATAATTTTGGTAGATAAAAGAAAGCAGAGCTTCAACCTCAGAGACTTTCAGACTTGTATGGGAGACAGAATATGAGTGAAACAGTGAACTTGAAGCACTATGTTATACCTTGTAGTATTTTACACATCACACTATTTGAAGTGTTTAGGAAGCAAGATTGTAAAGTGTGTTGGAATCAAACTGCAAAGACCCTGGACTATCATGCATAAACAACATAGACTTTTTTCAATAGTCAATGGCAAGTAATTGAAAACTTCTAAAAAATCTGCTAATATGTAGAGTTTTAGTAAAAAGTACATTTTAAGCTTTACAGGTAACTATTTTATCCTCCACTTTTTCAATATTTATTCAAAACAAACTGAAGTATTCCAATAGCATGTGGAAATCCAGCCTTAACATTTTTGTTTTCTCAAGTGATTAAAATAAACACTGTGAAAAATAAGAGTTTTGGTTAAATAACCTGAGAGTGTTAGAGTTAGGGGTGAGGTATCATACAGGACAACCAACAGAATCTCCATGAGAACTGGTAACACAGTTGAAAACGAATACTAATGAAGATGTAAACACTCTAAAATGAAATTAGGCTCTGAGATGGTATCTTGATCTGAAGTTGAAGGCTGATTAATATTTTTCGTGAACTTGAATCTGTGCAGGAAATTATCAAGGGGGTGTAATTAGAGTCACTTCCTTCCTAGGTCCATGGGGAATTCCCATCACCATTGATGAGAACTGTGCATAAAGATCATGGGAAGAGCATGGCCCTTGGGTTTCCTCTTAAACAGCCTGTAGGATTTGTTATGGTTATTTTAATGCATTGGTCCTTGGAGACACGAATTTCAGTTCTGCCTCTACTTGTGACATGATGAAGATGACAAAAGTTGAGGATGGGAATCCCTAGAGATATCTTTTCATTCTTTCTTCTTTGTTTGTAATTATTTTATTATCAGTGAGGAAATTTCTTGTTCCGTAAATGCCAAATTTTTGAGCAACAATAAAGAAAATGATTCCAACCAATGGAGAGGGAAAAACTGTGCCCCATGTTTACTAACGGGGTAACATCTGGGCTTCCCAGGTGGCGCTCGTGGTAAAGAACCCACGTGCCAATGCAGGAGGAGACATAAGAGAGGTGGGCTCGATCCCTGGGTTGGGAAGATTCCCTGGAGGGCATGGCAACCCACTCCAGTATTCAAATCTGGAGAATCCCATAGACAGAGGAGCCTGGCAGGCTACAGCTCACAGGGTCACAAAGAGTCAGACACGCCTGAAGCAACTTAGCACACATGCACAACAACTTCTCTGGGGGTTAGACTTTGGGAACTGAGGTCATTTCTTTAAGCCACTTCTGGTTCTGAGACACTTGGGTGTCAGAACACGTGGCCAGATAGTTAGACATTTTTTGCTCAGAGAAAAGTCTTGAGTCAAGTGGAAAGTGATGAGGAATTGAATACAATTGTGGGATTGGGGTAAGTTAGGGCAGGAAAAATTAGTCCTAAGATTGAGCAGTGTTCTCTTTTCTTACCCAGCTCCCTGCAAAGCTATCTGTGGAAAGCTCTGTATCTTCCATTGTCTTTCCACGCCTACTCAGTAACCAAGGGTAGGCCTCAGGTTTGGTTTTTCCAATTCTGACACCTAAGCCAGTTTTTTCTCTTCTGATACTTTCCATCTCAGAGTACTTGAGTGCAGAATCAGCATCTACCCTGCTTATAAATCTCTACTCCTTCATAAAAAAAAGAAAGACAATTAGTCATTTTTGCCAGATGGTGAATGTCAGACATGATATGATAGATACAAGAAACCAGAAATATCTTCTGTATGTAAAATGTTTGTCTTTACACGTTGTAGTATTCTACACATAATACTATCTGATGACAGGTAGTTGGTAGGTGAGTAGCTGAATTGGGCAGGTATAAAGTCCTTGCTGCAGAATTTTTAAGAGATCAGATTCATGTTGCAAAGATTTTTTCCTCTGTCCTGAGAAAATATAATGCCTTGAATTAGTCATTTACTAAGAATCCAGATAATCTCAAGGCAGTCCTTCATTTCAAGCTTTTGTCTTTTGTGAATGAATTAAACTATTTTAAGTCCTTTATACACATTAGCTCCCTTAGTTCTTACAACAACTTATGCAGTAGGTATTATGATCATTCTGATTTTACATATTGGGAAAATGAGGTGCAAAAAATTAATTTTGTCAAAGACCTCATAGATGATAAGTGTTGAAATTTAAACCAAGAGAGTTCTGGCTGCAAAGTCTATTTTTCTTAACCACTATACTGCACTGTCTCATTATATGGTACTAGAGCAGAGATCCTAAATAATCACAGAGGGAGATCCAGAATGCTTTCTAGAGAAATGTTCTAGAGAAGCAAACTCATGATATGGAAGTATGTATGGCTCTGTTTCACAGAACAGCAAGACTACTGCAGTGGAGTGAAAATGCTCCAGGGGAAGAGGCAGCAATAAGATGTAGTGGCTTATGGGCGCTGGGAAGGTTTCTATTTTCATTTTTAGAAAAATGGAAAGCCATAGGCGGGTGTTAAGCAGAGGCATGATGTAATATGATCTAAAAGAATATTGTGGCTGCTGTAGGATGACTAGGATGCAAGTAAAGAATCTAAATATTTAATATCAAATAAAGTCTAAATTCAATACGTAAGTCAAAATTATACACACACATCACATAAAGGGGGCTTCCCTGGTAGCTCAGCTGATAAAGAATCCACCTGCAATGCAAGAGACCCCAGTTCAATTCCTGGGTCAGGAAGATCCACTGGAGAGGGGATAGGCTACCCGCTCCAATATTCTTGGGCTTCCCTTGTGGCTCAGTCGGTAAAGAATCCACCTGCTATGCGGGAGACCTGGGTTCCATCCCTGAGTTGGGAAGATCCCCTGGAGAAGGGAAAGGCTACCCACTCCAGTTTTCTGACCTAGAGAATTCCATGGACTATACAGTCCATGGGGTCACAAAGAGTTGGATACGACTGAGTGACTTTTACACACATAAAGAATCTTATTTTCTGAAACAAGGTAGTTTTGAAACTGCCTAGCCAGTTAAATATATTTCAACAAAAATAGCTTCTGAAATCATTGCAATGCTCTAAAACATTTGCGGATCTTTAGAAATCGATGTGGCCGTTTGTTTGATGTGGCTATCACTAGCTAGACGATGTCCCCGTCTGAGCCATGACTTGCTACATGGGCCCCACCAAACTATTCCATTGACTTCCCCAAGAAATCGGTGGCCGTGATGTCCTTGGCAGCAGTCTTTGGTTGCAGCTGGAAGGTGGCTGGGGAAACCATTCCTACTCCATTGCTTGATTTGCCCCTGGGTGCCAGGGCTCACCTGGCCTCAGGAATCCTGCATCTCAGCCTCACTGACTTATGTCAGGACATTGCCTGCTCCGCAGCCTGTGTCACCTTTGCAAACGTGGAGCTGCCACCACATGGAGCAACAGGCAAGTACTTGGCATGTTCTTTCTGGTGCAGCGGTTGCCTCCTGGGTCTGTTCAAACGCCCTGGGGTGGGAATGGGGGACCCGTATCTCACTCAGAACTGCCAGGAGGTCTGATATTCAACTCTATAATCATTGGTGGGCTAAGCTTTATTTAAGGTAGATTTTTCTTTAGCAAACTATATAGAAATGTTTCAATATACTAGCAACTGGTACACTGCATCTTATATACTCAGTGATGAGTACCCAGACTGGACTGAAGGAGGCAGTAGAGATATAGAAAACTTATACTCTGGATGAAATTTTGCTAATGGAGAATATGTTAGATGTAAAAGAGAGGTATAAACTAGGACTCCTAGTCTTGGCCTGAGTGACTGGGAAGAAAGGCTGTGGGAAGAGGGCAGGTTTTGCTAGTAGGAATGAAAACTTTAGTTTTAGAAATGGTAGCTTTTAAATGTGTATTAGGTATCCAGGTGGAGCTTCAAGTACCTGTTTGGTATACAAGTCTGGAATTCAAAGGAGTAGTTAAAATTTTTTAGAGATGATTAACTTGGTAACCTGAGAAACAATTTCCATTCATCTGGTAAGATGCATGAGTCTTTTGTTTAAGATTTGTTGTTGTTTAGGTGCTAAGTTGTGTCTGGCTCTTTTGCAACCCCATGGACTGAAGCCTGCCAGGCTCTTCTGTCCATGGGATTTTTCAAGCAAGAATGAAGTGGGTCGCCATTTCCTTCTCCAGGGGATCTTCACAATCCAGAGATCGAATCCAGGTTTCCTACATTGCAGGCAGATTCTTTGTCATCTAAGCCACCAGGGAAGCCCACAGAACATTCTAAAACTTGGAATGAAATGAAATCAACATGAAAATTTTAAAACATAGTTCCTTTGGAATAACAGATCTCAAAGAGAGGGGCTCTCAGAAGTGAGTATCAACATGTGTGACATCTCTTTCGTATGACTCTAAAAATGAATGTTTTTTTCCTTGAGCGTTCATTAGGGATAATTTTGTGAAAGAGAAACTGCAAAACTACAGTGAATACAAAGGAAATATTTTAATAAAATATTCACTATAATGGAGGCTCTTAAGAAGTGAGAAGCCAAAAGAAGTAGATGTCCTTTGGGGGAATTCAGTCCTAAGTGAGAAAGGAATGTTCTTAGCTGTTCTCCAAAGCTCTTTGCCTGGTTCTGCCAACAGGTGGCCATGAAAGGGACAGAGAAACCTCTGGAGGTCACTGTGAAGAACAAAGTGAGTGAACAGAATCCACTTAGAAGTGATTAGAACTAAGCAGTTTTTCTGTGGGAAATCCAAAAATAAATTATGTTCGTATTTTCAAGACCCTGAATGATTTTCTGTTTCTGTTCATGTTTTCAAGACCCTGAATGAGAAGTTAACAGGAACTTTCATTCATCGATCATTTTGTGGGGTGATTTCTAGCTTTGAAACATTGAGCCTTACACTGCAATAAGCTGATTTAACAGAATAGGAATTTTGGTTTCTAGTTAAACGTCATTATGTTCATGTAGGAACATGATTAGAATTGAACTTAGTTGTTGTTTTCCAATTTCACAGATGTTCCTGACTAACATTTTAGTGCAATTTTCCTAATACTATTTCTCCTCATAATATACAATTTGAGAGAAAAAAATAAAATTCAATATTTAAAAATTAATCAGAAAATAAACAAAAAAATAAAAAAGGAACCAAGCAGCTTTTGCCTCAAGCTTTTTACCTGGTGCAGTTTAAAAAAGAGAGGGAAAGGGAGATAGGAAAAATACAGTTTTGGGTCCCCTTGCCCATTCTATCTCTTTTCCAAGGTGAACCATAGAAACAGACATCTGTGGTGTCACCCATTAAGCATTTCAAGCAGTATCATTTCTTGACCCACTTTCGTATTCAAGGTCTATTACTATTTGTGTAATTCTTGTGTTTCAAATGGACAGAAATGAGAGCATCTCCTCTGCATAACCTAAGCCCATCACTGAGGGTGATAGGGTGATATTGCAAGGGTGAAACAAGTGTGAGACAGGAACCCTCCACCGTGTGAGTTACCATTTATTGACACAGGAAGTGCTGCTGTTGGAATATGCATATTATTTAGTGTAATAAGATAAACAAGGACAAATTATTGTGTTTCAGCTCCAGTGCAATCTGTCCGCGCCCTGCAGAAACTCTTCAACAGTGGATCAAAGACTTTCTGGGGGTTGGTTGTCTTGCTGTCAGGATTCAGAAGTGTTCTGATTTCCCTCTGGAGTCATAAATTGCACCTTGGGCACCATGAGGGAAGAATTGTTCCGGCGGATGGAGTTGTTCCTTCTCATGGAATTGTTTCTTCTCATGGAGTTGCGCTTCCTCAGAGAATTCTGGTGGGACAATTCACTCTTCTGGAGGGTCTGGATAAGGATGGAGGGCTTCTCGTCCAGCTCTCGGGCACTGCATCTTGGAGCAGCTACTTTCACGGTGTTGCCGAATTTGGAGTAATCCACAGAATACACGCCTTCCTCTTCGGTCACAATGGACACGAAGCGATGGCCCCACTGGATCTCCTCAGCAATGTAGGAGGTTCTAGCTTGTGTAGTAATGCCAGTAGTTTCGACCACTCCTTCTAGAATCACGATGACCTCCAGGTCTTGGTTGGCCAGGTCAGTGGCCGAGATATCATACAAGGGGCTGCGCTTGTCGATCACATGGCAGATGATCAGAGGGGCCACCAGGAAAATGTTATTACTCTCAAGGGGGTTGTCAACAGGAATGTCCAGTTGGTGAATAGGTACCACCTCGCCTTCCGGGGTCGTGGTTTTCTTGACCACTTGGATACGCACAGAGGCACTGATGATCATGCTTTTCCGTAGGTCCCCCACGCGGAACATGAAACACAGTTTGCCATTTCGGACGGCGATTACCGCATGGCGGCTGAAAATCAAGGTTTCCGCCCTTCGATGAGCTTGGGCTGTTTTCATGAAAATGCAGCCCAACATGACCGCATTGATGATCAAACCCACAATGTTCTGTAGAATCAGGACTGTGATAGCCAGAGGGCATTCCTCAGTCATCATTCTCCCTCCAAATCCAATTGTCACTTGAACTTCAATGGAGAACAGGAAGGCAGAGGTGAAAGACCTGTAAGGAATGAGGTCAGAAAAGAGTACCATCAGTTCAGATTTTTGGATCATGAAATAACACGTGAAGTTGAATTTTTCATGCTCTTCTTTCAAACACTATTTAAAATTTTTTTTTCATTATTGTTGATTAACAATTTTGTGTTACTTTCTGGTATATAGCAAAGTGATTCAGTTATATATGTTCTTTTTTAGATTCTTTTCCATTATAGGTGGTTATATAATATTGAGTATAGTTCCCCATGTTATACAGTAGCTCTTTGTTGGTTATTCATTTTATATATAGTAGTATATATATATATTTTGATCCCAAACTCCTAATTTATTCCTCTCCCCTCCTTTCCTCTTTGGTAACCATAAGCTGATTTTCTACATCTGTGAAACTAGTTCTGTTTTGTAAAGAAGTTTATTTGTATCATATTTTTAGATTCCACATATAAGCTATATCATGATATTTGTCTTTCTCTGTCTAGCTTACTTAGTATGAGAATTTCCAGGTCCATCCACATTGCTGCAAATGGCATTATTTCATTCTTTTTTATGGCTGAGTAATATTCCATTATATATATGTGTGTGTATGTGTGTATACTACATCTTCTTTATCCGTTCACCTGTTCACGTCCAAAGGCTATTAAATACTTTTGGAAACACTAGCTAACTTAACATATCAAATGCCCTATTCTAAACACAAGCACTTGTTCATTTTCTCTCTTATCTGCATGTATCATTGTGAAATACTTCACTTTCACAAGTGAAAAGTGAAAGTGCAAATCGCTCAGTCGTATCTGACTCTTTGCCACCACATGGACTATAGACCATGGAATTCTCCAGGCCAGAATACTAGAAAGGGGAGCCTTTCCCTTCTTCAGGGGATCTTCTCAACCCAGGAATTGAACCCAGGTCTCCCACATTGCAGGCGGATTCTTTACCAACTGAGCTATCAGGGAAGCCCTTCACTTTCACAAAGGCATAGTTTATTTTGTTAAACTCCTCCAAGTCCATGTCTATTATTTATTGCCAAGCTGTATTTAAGTGACTCGAGTTATATGGAACATACTGAGTCATGAGTGAACTTTTTATTGTTTACAACCTTCAAAATCATATTCATTAGTGAACACTATGTACCTTATATAGGGAAAGCACAGTGCTAAGGAGTGGTATAAAACATACCATTCAAAATACTAGTATTTTTAAATAAAAAAAGAATGTTGTGCTATTTGGAATCAAACATGTTTTCTTATTGATTGTTTCCTTTTGTTCTCTAAGTGAGCTAGAGAATACTGAAGTTTTTACAGGAAGGATTTGAGGTAAATATCATTAAGTGACTGTCAAAATCATAACTAATAAGGGCACAAGTCCTCTCACTTCTGGCCTAGTTTCTGAAAGAGACACAAGGAAGGGGCCAACATGTGTCAGGATTTTCCTGCGAAGATTTTTCAAACTGTGCTTTTCTTCCTGATCACAGTGTAAACACTGATTTGGTAGTTTAGGGTGGACCTCCACAAGACTTTCAAAAAGCTTGCAGATAATTCAGATTTATCTCCCTAATTGAGAAGCACCACATTTGGTCACTTTTCTCTTTAATTTATTCACTTAAGTACATAACCCTTACTGCTGTGACTTCTTAATAGAAACAGTCTTAGTCATGTTTGCCCTCCACTCCAATTTCAAACTTCTCTAATTTTATAGATGATAGGTCAACTGTCAAAGCATTAGCTGTTTCTTAATGCCACACAGTGAGTGAGCAAAATGTTTAAATATTTGGATACTGAGTATACATACTATATTTTGGTGGGACACCATGAATGGTAAGCAAACACACGTAAGATGATTTTTTTTTCCTACTGGGCTCATAATCAGGGATTTTTGTTTTTTATTTAATCGAAGCATAGTTGATGTCGCAGATGATTCCTTTAACTTTTAAATGAAAAAGTGCCTTTCCTATCCGTTCTGTTGTTAAAATGATTCATGGAAAACCACAATGATTGCTTTTTGCACTAGCAAAACCATGGCAAAGAATAAGAAGAGATCCCAGAGAAAGGGCATGGACACAAAAGTGATTTCTGATAATGTATACATACTTCAGGCTTTCCCAGTGGCTCAGTGCTAAAGAATCTGTCTGCCAATGTAGGATATGCAGGTTCGATCCCTGGGTCAGGAAGTAGGAAATAACAACCTGAAGTAGGAAACAGCAACCCGCTCCAGTATTCTTGCCTGGGAAATCCCATGAAGAGGGGAGCCTGACAAGCTGTAGTTCATGCGGGTCACAAAAGAGTCAGACACGACTTAGCAACTAAACAACATACATGCTTCAGCAAGCAATGTAATGATGAATATGCCCAGATGTTTCATTTTAATGACTTAAGAGACTATTCATATGTGATTTGTGTATGTTATTTATTTATGAAAGAACTTGTTTCCAAACATTATATGGTGCAAGACTCAGTGTTTTAATGAACACCTGTTGTGCTAAACAACCTCAAGAGATCAAAGTGTTTTAGCTTCTGGTTTGTTCTGCTACAGAGGGAGTTAGGCTGAATAAGAAGAGGAAATACGTTGGTTTACTTTCTGACTCATGTTAGAAAGTCATCGACCTGAAAGGGAAGGTGAACCAGCCTAGAAGAAGAATGTTAAATATTATTTGGATACAATAGAGAATGTTCATTATAATAAGTTATTTTCAGTTCTGATGACAAGGTGGGACATTGAACTTATGAAAGGAAAGGAAATGCAAAAAAATTAGACATATTATTAGTCATGTTTTAAATCTCCTTTGGGGAAAAAATAGAAAGTTTTCTGTTTCTACTTTTTCTTTGGTGAAAAAGTATTATGTACAGTTGGTTATGATTAAAATTTATATTGCACTGAAGTATACATAGTACCAAAATGTTAAAATAAGTAAATTTTTTACATTAAAAGATGTCCAATAATATTTTTTTAGGTAAGAAGTAAAATTTAAAATGCTAAAGTTAAATCAACTATATTTCAATAGAAAGTTTAAAAATGTTTAGACAGTCATCTAATGAAAAATAAATAAATAAAATGCTAAAATTGTCACATTGCTAAAATCAAGTTTGTTTCATTGTATCGGCAACACTTTTTCTCATAGTGAATTGAATGTTCACACCAGCAGGAATCCATCAGAGGAATGAACATATCTCAAAACACATCTTGTTGAACAATAAAAGCTAGCAGTAAAACGGCTTTTAATAACCAGAGTACTCTGTCAAGTTCTTTTACAAAATCACTGAAAATATCTCCCTTGTAATGACATATCTTTAATCAATTGCCTAATGACTTTTTCCACAAGGAAAGCCAATATATTCATCTTGTGAATAAAATCTGTCATTTATTTTTCAAGGTTTATTATTTCTGTTTCTTTTATCTCATTTTATGTGTCTACTTCATGTTTATTAAAAGTGTACCTCGATAGGAAAATGATTCACCAATAGCAGTGCCAATAAACTTCTTAAAGAGAAATATTATAAGGATATCTGACCTATACATATCTGTTAAACATAGTATTTTGTTTCCTTTATATTTGGTGTACTGATGGTCATGTACATTTTTTTACCTGTATTTTCTTTGAGACAATAGTTTATGACAAGTTTAAGACAAGAAAATAATATCTAACTCGATGGTAAAGGCAATGGATCAATTCAATTTGGCTTTCTCTCCTCAAAATCTGAGCTGAAATCTGTGGTATGTGATCTCTGTGACAAATACTGCATGCCCATTTTGATAAGCTGGCATCTCAACTACTCAGGGAAGGGAAGAATGGGCAAATTTACAGTCTGTGTTTCTGCTTCTTGCAGTGGTATGCTAATTTGACATTTCAGGATCAGTAAAGGTTTTATTCTTTCCAGTTTCCTGACAGAACGGTGCCTGTTCAAGTTGCTTTGTTTTATGAATTCTGTGATTTTGGGATATTATTTGGAAAATGTCCTGGAAAAATTATTTGTATTATTACAAATATTTCTCTACAGGGTGAATATTTTTGCAATTGATGTTATCTTTTTCCATCTTTAAACAACAAAATTAAGAGACAAATCACCCCCAAGTAAATGTTCTTAGGCCATGTGAAAATATGAGAAGAGAATCACTGAAACCAAATTCACTTATCTTTGAAATATTTATGATATAAGAAAAAAAATTAGGGCAATTTAGGAACTGCCTCCCTATCCTACTAAACCTTTTAGAGAAAACCACAATGTTAAATCACTTCTACAGAATCTCTTCCATCAAAAATTTGGACCAATTTCTATCAAAGATTAGTTTTTTTCTAGTTCTGAATGTTAACATAACTTTTAATAGCTATTCAAGATCATCTTGATAAAGAAAAGCTTAATATATATTTCATTTCTGGTGGATTTTTTTTTTTAATTTAGATCCCCTCTCCATCAGGGTTTTCTTATTTTTTTTTTTTCATTACTTCTGAAAATGTCATGGGGAAGAGAAGTCATGGAACATTACTAGCATTTGCACAACATTTTTTGTTGATCAGAGATATTTCCTTGTAGATACTGGAACTATGGACAGCAGCTTTTTCAGACGGAAAACTAAAAGTGTGTTTTTTTTTTTTTTGAGCAAGGAACTAAGTGAAATGCTTTTTCAGTAACCAGTAAAATATTTTCAAGGCTAGCCCAAGGGATTGAAACTCTACATTTTCAAAGACTCCTCATCCAAGGCTGCACTCCAAAAATTTTTTAATACATCAGATTCGTTTTTTGTTTTTGCTATTTTATTTTTTTGCTTCTGAACGTACTAAAAGTCTTTAGTTCACTGTCAACAAAACAACAGAGAGAAGACAGAAAGGGCAGTTTCATCTATTTTTCTGTACTGTCTTCCACCCCGCCTCAGCCCGACGCCTTCTTACCTGACGTTAGTCACACACACGGTGGCCTCCAAGCCACTTTTCTCCATCCCGCTTTTCTCCATGTAAGCATAGATGTCCCCGTGGGCAAAGGCCACCAGCCACCACATGATGGCGAAGAGCAGCCAGCTGCAGAGGAACGACATGGTAAAGATGACCAGGGTGTGGCGCCATTTCAGGTCCACCAAGGTGGTGAAGATGTCCTGGAGAAACCGTCCTTGCTCCCGGATGTTCTTGTGCGCCAGGTTGCAAGCCCCGCTCTTGGCGATGAAGCGGGCCTTGGGGAGGCGGTCCCGGATGCGCGGTTTGCGCAGGTTCTCCGCCGCGATGCGCGCCAGCACATACTCCTCGGGGATGATGCTCTTCCTGGCCAACATCGTCCCGTCACCATAGCCAGCCTAGGCACCTGTCTGCGACCTGCCTCTCCTTCCCTCGAGACCCGTCCTGCGGGAGGGAAACCAAGATTAAGAACTACCCACCTCCCCCTTCTTCGACTCTTCCGTCCTTGCATGGAGGGTGTGTGTCTATACCTTACAGGTGGCGTGCAAAGCTAAAGGTATGATCTTATAGTGCATGAGTTCTTAGATCTCGGGAAAATTACTTGGTCTGAACCAGAACTGTTTTAATAGCCCTTATCGTTTTGAACACTTAAGGGCACAGCCTTAGTTAAAACCCGGAGCCTTCCTGTAAAGAGCAGCTTTAATGATATTTCTGAGATTACCCGCGTTTGGACATTACTGCCAAAACCCAAGCGCACCGCGACCGCGAGGAAAACTGAGGCCAGCTTGGTATCACGATCTATTTAGTAAACTACTCACATGATGTAGCAATATTAAAAGTGGAGAGGGGGATTCTTTTTCTGTTCTTTTTAGAAGTAGGCAAAGAAAAGGCCGTGGACACTCCTGCACAGTATAAATAACAACTCGACAAAATAATAAGCACTGTGTTAATGTAATTTTACGAAGAGGTATTTTACATTTCAAAGAAGTATGAGTTGCATTAAAAAAAATTCCCATTTGAACTCATAATGTAATAACTTGAACTTCTTTATGACAAAGAGATCAACCATACAAGCTGCAGGAAAAACCCGGATAACAGCCTGCCGGCTGCGTAAAGAGTTCATTAAAAGAATGTGCCCCGAAAATCCCTCCGACGCTGTCAACCTCGCCGGTGTTTTGCATTTTAAATCTTTTGCGGGTACGCGCTCAGCCTCCCCCACCCCTCCCCCGGAGGAGTGTTGAAACTTACAGACTCCCGGCCGCAGGCTGGGCGGCCGCAAGTCCCCGCACTCGCCGGCCCGCCGCGGACAGGTCCCTTGCTGTCCCATCTCCGCCCGCGGGAGCGGTAACTGCGACTGCCGGAGGGACCGATCGGGGGCCGCGCGTCCTAGGGAGAAGACTTAAAGTAATAAAAGGTGCAATTGAATCTGCACCCGCTGGGGCGGGCTGGAGGAAGGGGGATGGTTGTAGCTTTCCCCCCTCCCCCTGCTCGGCTGTAGCCCTGGGCTGCTGCCGGGGGCGGAGGAGGGGTTGCGGGGAGAGGAGCTGTGGGTGATGCGCCACAAATCAGACTCCCAGTTCGGGCTTTGACGCGCGCCAGCCCTCTGAGGCAGCCGAAATTCCGAGATGGGGGCGGGAGGGGGTGCCGGGGGGAGGCGAGTCCGGGGGAGTTAGGGAACCAGCCTGGGGGAGGGGCGGCGGGGGAGGGCGGGGCCTGCAGAGCCGGCTCTTTCCCCAGTAGCCGAGACCCCCTGACGCCAGCATGAATTTGAAAGGCTCCCAGCTTAGGGGAGAGAACTTAAGAGTTCGAGTGCATTGACGTAAAGAGATTTTTTTTTTTTTTTCCTTAAACCTGGGTAGGTAACTGTGCTCCTTCAGATCCAGTAAAACCAGAGATAGAGCTCAGCAAATATTCCTCAGAGGCATCCAGGCTATGTGCTCACGTGATTATTTACATTAAATTTCCGTCTGGTAGGGATGATACAAGTAGAAGATGTTCTGCAACCCACTTCATATATTTCTTCACCAGCCAAAGCTGGTTCTTAGGGAATTAAACACACAGACACACACACACACACACACACACACACACACAACTGCGACAAAAAAAAAAAAAAAAGTAGAAGAAAAAAACCACTCAAAGTCTCTTCCAATAAAAAAAAAAACTTATCCCAAACAGGGACTGCTGTCAACACTTTAGAACTCAAACCGTCGTCTTCAGTAATTGGTGGCTTTCTGAAATGTTGCAGCTTCTCCCTCTTGTGTAGATGTCCTGGATGATAGAACAAAGCAACTGTGCGCAAGAAAGGTTATATAGTAAATATCTTTCTATAGCTTTTTGAAAAGGAGCCAGCAAAGACAAATGTGCTTTCTCCCACAGGTCAGGCCTCCTGATTTGGCACTTGTGTTAATGGAAACTTTAATTCTTGGAAATTTCATGTATTTTCCAAGACTCAGAGCAGAAAGCAGTATGGAGCATAAACAATGTGTTCATTTAATTACCAAGAGACCTAAAATTAGTCTTTAATGAAGGCAAATGAAGAATGGTTTTTTCCTCCTCCTGGATAGACCTGCTTAACCCCTTCAAGCCTGGGGATCCTAGTCTATTGGTGGTAGCTCTGTTCTCCACTGTTGTGAATTTTTACAGTAACTTGTGCAGTCGTTTTACTACAAATGTGTGGGGATCCAATTGTACAGTTAATCCCCTCATTATTCCATTTTGCAATTGTTTGGTGTACAACTTATTCCCTGTTATTTTAGCTGGGATAACATTCATCAAATACCTATTTGGGCAAGGAATAGGTAATCACAGTTGCTGTTCTTAAGAGAGAGTTGTAGTAAAAGACATGGATTTGATAATAAACTCTAATACTAGCAAGGATGTAATTAGAATGTGAGTGGAAATGGAACTAATCTAGATATATTAAGATTAGAAGACTAAGGAAAGAAATCGGCATAGATTATTTGGCATCTGGTCTAGTCTGAGGGGCTTCCTCAGTGACTCAGCAGTAAAGAATCTGCCAGCAGTGCAGGAGACACTGGTCTGATCCCTGGGTCAGGAAGATTCCCTGGAGGAGGGCATGGCAACCCACTCCAGTATTATTGCCTGGAGAATCCCAATGGACAGGGAGCCTGGCGAGCTACAGTCCATGGGGTCAAAAAGAGTAGGACGTGATAACTAGTCTTTGAAAGACCAGATATATTTGGGTTTGGAGCAAAACTGAGAAAAGACATTCCACTTTTCTCAGGAAGGAAGAGTGTGAGGGAGGATTGACAAGAGTGAGCCATGTTTTAGTAACAAACTGATCAGCACTGATGCAGCAACGCAGGCAAAAGAGCGGGGCTGGATGCGTGGGCCCAGTGCTCCTGGAACAACCTCTGTCACCACCACTCTGAACACTTAAGGAGTTATTCCTGTCCTTGTCCCATGCCCTCTCCACTCTTCCCCGCAGTCCATGAAACTGGGGGCTGCTAGAGAGCAGGGCTGTGACTCAAGCCTCTAGCACAGCCTAAACGTCAGAGGGGCTCAAAGAATACTTTGGAGTCAATGAATGGGAAAGGTAAGGTTGAAAACCATGTTGATACCTCAAAAAAAATACCCCACAAAAAACAAAACACTAGACAGTCTTAAATGCTCAAAAAAAGAAGTCTGGACAGTCTTTAGGAGGTAGTGGTA
Source organism: Muntiacus reevesi (assembly GCF_963930625.1). Taxonomy (NCBI): domain Eukaryota; kingdom Metazoa; phylum Chordata; class Mammalia; order Artiodactyla; family Cervidae; genus Muntiacus; species Muntiacus reevesi. Next base: position 33,460,293 of record NC_089249.1, on the reverse strand, counting down.
AGCCATGGAAGGAATCTGATTAGAGAACACCAGAAGTGCCTGCTTTAGAGGGGTTGATCAGGAACAAGAGGCCAAGATGGCTTTGAAGCTTGCATTGCTAAGGGTCCTTTCAGGCTCCAACATGCTGTGATCAGCAGAAGGGGACACTGGAAACTGTTGTGTTAATTAGAGAAGGAGTGAGGTCTGGGGCTAATAAACAATGTCAGTAGACAATATACAAATGTATACAAAAGAAAAGCTACAGAGTCAATATTTGGAGGGTAAAGTCACAGAGGACTGTGGCATTACGATGAGAGAGAAATATTAGGGAAATTGGATGGCAAATGGTGAACTGTTGAGGAGAATTAAGAGAAGATGGGCCACAAATCCATATCAGAATATTATGGAAATTTTGGCCTTTTGTGATAATAATCATATTTAGAATTCAGTTTTTTTTCCTAGTGAGATGTAATTCTTCCAAATATGCAGTTTCAAGTTTTGACTTGTTTTGGAATGATAAACTCTGTACCCTACTTTTTAGTAGTCAGTGCTTCAAATTAATTCAAAATAAGAGCACTAAGGATACACACAATAAAGATTAATTTTAAGAAATTGATAAGCAAAGTTTTGGCAATAATATGCCTAAAAACAAATAACAGCCATTCAGATGGAGAATGTGTACTATAAAAGCATCACAGGCTTTCTTTTTCTTTTCTCTTTTCTTCCTGACATTTTTTAAACCAAATCTTTATGTCTTTTTCCTTTAACTAATTTTTCTGTGCTAAATGGAAGCTGCATGAGGACACATAGTTTGTCGTTAATACCACAGACCCAGTGTCTGGAATTATTCCTAGCTCCTGGAAATGGATACTCAACAAATACTCGTCAAATGAAGAAAAGAAGGAACAGTGCTCGCGACACTGTGTTTCTCTCTGTCTTGCACCTACTCTAACTCTCATCTTTTCTTTCTTTGTGTATTTACAACCATTTCTCATAGCCCACATAGGTAATCTGAAGCTTGGGGTTCTCCTTGAAGTCTTTATTGTTGTCATTGTTCAGTGACTAAGTTGAGTTTGACTGTTTTGCGACCCCATGTACTGTAGCCCGCCAGGCTCCTCTGTCCATGGGATTCTCCAGGCGAGGATATTGGAGTGGGTTGCCATATCCTTCTGTAAGGAATTTATCTGACACAGGAATTGAACCTGTGTCTCCTGCATTGACAGGCTTATTCTTTACAATTGAACCACCTGGGAAGCCCTTCTTGAAGTTTGGGGCCATATCTGTCTGCAAAGATTTCATCATCTCTCCCTTCTTTCTTTCTTTTTTCCTTCTCTTCCCTTCAAACTCCTTCCTTCCTCAGCAACTGTCCTCACTGCTCCAGGTCCCCAGTACTTACATTTGTTTACATATGAAACTTGTTTAAACTTGGCATTTGCCGGCTGTGTTTCTCTTGACAACTTTTGAACCTAATGGAGATATATCTGTATCCTCAGAGATCTTTGTGGACACAAGTAGCTGCTAGATAAATATCTATTATTAATTGATTATAGTTCTTCCCCTCTGATCCCCCTTTTCTCATATTATAGGCCAAATAATGAACATTTAAATTTACTTCCGAGAAATTTGTGAAGGATATCAATTTTTCAAGAACATATTTACTACTTCAGGCTTATTTTATTGGTCTGCTTATTTAATCACTCTTGCTGTCATCCACTTAAAATTTTCTTAACTGTTCTATAGTGTCCTAATTGCTCTTTTAAGAGTGAGGTCTGATTTGTGCATTACTCCCAGAGACCTCTAATGAACAGAGCTAACTTTAAATTTTATGATTTTCTTGACTTTAGGAATCCAGTAAGAATCTACTCATGTTACATCCCAGAGAAATTTATACAGTAATTGGGAAACAATTTAAGGATAGCTATTCACTTATAAGTAAACATCTGTTAGATTCCTTTTAGACTTTATGTGCATTTTATTTGCAGATAAAAAAATTTCTGCAGTTCTCATTCTCCTAAGAAACAGAGTTGGTCGGGTGACTTCAAACAAGAAAGGCTGATGCTTTCCCCGTATATCTGCTACTTTGATTATCAAATATAAATCCGTGAAGTCCTTGAAAGGACCTTTTTTGAAAAAAATTTATTTATTTTTTAATTGAAGGATAATTGCCTTACAGAATTTTGTTTTCTGTCAAACCTCAGCATGAATCAGCCATAGATATGCGTATGTCCCCTCCCTCTTGAAGCTCTATCTTATCTCAGGTAAAAGGTAAAGGCCTTGCATTTGATGACTTTGCCTTTGATTTGACTTGTGAATTTAGAACTCTTTGTCTGAGCCTTATTAGATTTTAGAATTTGGAGAGTCTTCAAAATGACAATGGAAACGATTAATGTTAGCAGCCCAAATAACAGTTCGTCTATTTGCTTGGTCTGCTGCTTTATTAGTGTCCTCATATAAACCACTTTGGAACATATTGCTTTGGAATCAACTTAATAAAACTGTTACATAAACTAGTAATCAAAACAACATGTTATACACTCACTTTTTTGGAGTTATCATGAAGTGGGAATGACAATATAACCCTTGGTACTTATCTGTTCCAATGATTTTAGAGAACATTTCTTTTTGAGATATATATCTATTATGTGCAAAAGAACCTCACTCTCCAAATTAGGCTACCCGTTTCTTCAACAATATCCATTAGATCCATCAGTGAAAAAAAATTTTCCATGCGGCTTGCATGTGCAACACCTCAAACTTCTGCCAGCTCACAGGTGTGAATCTGTGGGCCAGAAAGGGGGCATTCATAACAATGACTATCTTTTAATATACAACCAGGTAAACAAAACAAAGCCCCTGCTCCAATTCATTCTTAGAGAGGAAGGTGTTAGCCAACAAGTAGACAAGTAATACATTCTATAATTATCAGTGGTGTTGAAATTTATAAAGAGGATAAAGCAGGAAAAAGAACGAGAGTAACTGGGGCCAGAGATGGGCAATTTTACATAGAGTTCAGAAAAGACCTCTTTGTGTGTGTGCCTGCTAAGTCACGTCAGTTGTGTCCAACTCTTTGCCATCCTATGTACTGTAGCCCTCCTGTCTCCTCTGTCTATGGGACTTCCCAGGCAAGAATACTGGAGTGGGTAGCCATTCCCTTCTCCAGGAGATCTTCCTGACCCAGGAATCAAACCCATGTCTCTTATGTCACCTGCATTGGCAGGCGGGTTCTTTACCACTAGCGCCACCTAGGAAACCCCAAAGGCCTCGTTAAGAAGCCTTAATTTGAAAGAAGAAATTAGTCAGAGACTCAGGCAGCCTGAGAACAAGTATAAAGACTTTGAATTGGGAAGAAGCTTGGTGTGTTTGAAGAATAGTAACAAGATCAATGTATCAGATGGAAATGAGGAAAAACAGGAGATGAGATGGGGAAAATGGGAAGTGCATTCACTGATCCATGCATCTTTCCATTTACCCAGTGAATAAAGATTCAGAATCTGCATATTCTAGGTGATGAATACATTGAATTAATTATTTGGGCAGCTTTGTGAGAATTAGATTATTTTCAGATCTTACCCAAGAGTCGATTTGAGTCAAATACCTACCAGGTGGAAAGCTACAACATACTCAAAACATCTGATGTAAACGTGTTACTCGCTCAGTTGTGTCCAACTCTTTGCAACCCTATGGACTGTAGCCCGCCAGGCTCCTATGTCCATGGGATTCTCCAGGCAAGAATACCGGAGTGGGTTGTCATTTCCTTCTCGAGGGATCTTCCTGACCCAGGGATCGAACCCGGGTCTCCCACATTGCAGGCAGATTCTTTACCATCTGAGCCACCACGGAAGCCCTAAAACATCTGATCTGCAATCCTCAACCCTTTTTATGAACAATAGCTCAAAGTGAGGATTGTTAATCTGTGATCCAGCTACATGAGAGACACATGCTTACCTTATTTTATGCTCCTCCAAGCTTTTATGAAGGAGAGATAGAATAAGATAATATCTTTGGCCCCCAGATTGAAATATCTTTCATGAGATGGTATAAACACTTCTAATGAGGTACATTTAAGAATGCCCCTGGAGAATCTATGGCCCACTTAGGTTTAAGAAACTCATGCAATTATTATGAGAACAAGATGACACAATCCATACAAAGCACTTAGTGACCGGTCTGTTGTAAGTACTTAATAAAGGTCCTTTTGAGTATTATTTTTGAGACCCCCACCAACCTTCAGAATCCCAACTATCCAGCACTTATACTGGCATCTCCTCAACTCTTGAATTTAATCAAGACACATGACTGAAAGCGAGTCAGCCAAGACACGGGTAATAAAATAGAGACCCAAGAAATCAACATGTCTGGTTTATTGTAATAGTGTCTCCAAGAGAAAAGTGGTTTTATCAGTCATGCAGACCTTCCCTGTGATAATTATTTTCTACTGGTAGGGTGAAAAATGCTAGTACTAAATGAAGCTGGTACTAGCATCTTCTAAGAGAAGATGGAGAATAGAAATTTTGCAGGCTGTGAAAGTTTGCAGGCTGTGAAGTTTTGCCATGATATTCTCATGCCAAAGAGAGGCAAGTTTGCAGAAGCCTTAGGTCTGTCTTGCTATAGGCTTTTCTGAAGCTCTTAGGGAGACAGCAATTCCCAACCATGTCTTGATCCATTGCTAAGCTTTCACGTCACTATGTTTTGAAAAATCAGTGACTCATGCAGTTCTTGGAAAGGGGAACCTGATATTTTCCAGAACTCTCTCAGGAGGGTACTCCTTACTGCCACCTTTCAAAAATGCCTGCTGCAGAAGGGCTATTTAGAAGTTGAACATTTTAAAGTGACATGTAGATTCATTGGTCCCAGTGATCATTTACCAGGATTTTTTCTGCTGTTAAATAACCTGAATTTTCCTTTAGGTAAAAATGACCTATGCCAGAAAAGCTTTCACGAGGTTGTTTTTCTAAACAAGTTCAAATTAGAATGAAATATTCGGTATTTGTTGCTAATTTAAAATGTCAAATCCCCTCTTTTATTGTTAGAATAAATGGGATAATAAAATACTCTCTGTAAATCTACAGAAATTTATTATGCAGTTGAGTCGTCTCTTTTTCTTTAAATTGAGAAATCGTGGAAGACACACGAAATATACCCTTTGTTTAAGTTCATATACTTTTAGAGTCAGAGAGATGTGGGATCAGTGGCCAATTCTGCCATTTCCTTGGTCAATGGCTTTGAGGAACACAGTCACTCTGAGCATCATTCTCTCTTCTGTACAGTGAAGACACTAATATCTGCCTCTCAAGAGTTTTATATTGAATGACGTAAGTGTGTAAAAGGATTTAGCACAGGCTAATTACACTTAACATATACTATTTTCTAAAATAATTATAACTTTCATGCTACTTCTTTAATTAGTATTTAATTTTTAATTTGTGTATTTTTTCTTAACCTGCATTTGTTGGTATTTTCAGATCAGTAGTAAATAATGATGCTAACAGACTTGCTTTTCTTTTTAGTGATTTTGAGAAAATGCTTCCAGAATATATAGTTCACATGGTTATCATTTTGAGGTAGTGTGCTTTTTCTACCTTTCTGGGTTTCTTTTAAAGCTTTTTTTTTTTTTTTTTTTTTTGCCACACTGGGTTTTCATTACTGTGTACTAGCTTTCTCGAGTTGTGGTGAGTGAGGGTTACTCTTCATTGCAGTGCATGGCCTTCTCATTGCAGTGGTTTCTATTGTCATAGAGCACAGGCTCAGTTGCTCTGTGGCATGTGGAGTCTTCCTGGACCAGGGATCGAACCTATGTCCCCTGCATTGGCAGGAGGATTCTTATCCACTGTAGCATCAGAGAAGTCTAACTTTTCTATATTTTTAGAATCAATAAGGAATGAAGAATTACATAAGAGACCTTTTTAGTATATACCAAAGTGACCTTTTTTTTTCTTTGTTGGCCAGTTAATAGGGTGAATTAAGTTACTAGGTTAAAAAAGTCATATTATTTTTACATGCCTGTGATAAACTTCACTTGGTCATGGTAAGTTATTATTTTAATATAATACTGGGTTGTTTTTCCTAATATATACTTAGAATATTTGCATTGATAGCTTTAAGTGAGTTAGTATTATTGTTTCTGTGTTATCTCTGCCTGATTTTGGATAATTGTTATAAGTGTTTGTAGAAAGAATTGATACATATCCCTTCTGTATGGATGGTAATAGTTTAAATAGAATAGGGATTAGGTACTTCCTGAAATCATCCGAGTCCAAATTTTTTAGGAATAGTTCTTGGCTCTCTGAGTCCTTTTCATGCTCAGTTTTCCCCTCTGGGATCTTTCTTTCAGATGATTTAAATCTATCCTCCATATCTTTTCAGTGTCCTTTTTTTTTTTTAATTGAAGCATATTTGCTGTACATGATTATATGTTACAGGTGTACAATATACTGGGCTTCCCAGGTGGTGCTAGTGGTAAAGAACCCACCTGCCAAAGCAGGAGACATGAGAGACATGGGTTCGATCCCTGGGTGGGGATGATCCCCTGGAGGAGGGCATGGCCACCCACTCCACTATTGTTGCCTGGAGAATCCCATGGACCGAGGAGCGTGGTGGGCTACAGCCCATGGGGTTGCAGAGTTGAACACGATTGGAGTGACTTAGCATGCATGCACATATAATATACTGATTCACAATTTTTGAAGGTTATACCCTATTTATTGTTATTGTATTTGCTATGTTCTCTGTATTGACAATATATCATTGTAGCTTATTTTATACGTAACAGTTGTATCTCTTCCTCCCCTATCCCCTTCCCTCTTCCCATTGGTAAACAGTTTTCTACATTTCAGTGTTTTTATTTTCTATCAGTTTTTTCTGTGCTACATTCTAGATCTGTTTCCAGTGCAAAGAGGTCTCTCATAATTTAAGCTTAATTGCTGTTGAACCTCTCCATTGAATTGCTAATTTTAATGGCTTTTTTTCTTTTCTAGAAGGTCCCTATTTGATTATTTTAAATTAATTTGCTCTTTTTCTTACCTTTAGAAAACCTTTGTGGGGTTTCCTTGGTGGCTTGGTGGTAAGGAATCTGTCTGCCCATGCAGGAGGTCTGGGTTCAATCCCTGATCAGGGAAGATTCCACAGGCCACAGAGCAACAGAGTCCCTGCACCACAACTTCTGAGCCTGAGCTCAAGAGCCCGGGAGCTGCAACTACTGAGTCTATGTGCTGCAGCTACTGAGGCCCACACACCTAGAGCCTGTGCTCTGCGACAAGAGAAGTCACTGCAATGAGAAACCCATGCCGCAACTAGAGAGTAGACCCCACTTGGCCACAGCTAGGGAAAAACCCTGAGCAGCCACAAAGACCCAGCAGAGCCAGAAATAAATAACATTATTTAAAAAGTGAGAAAAGAGACTGAAAAAAAATTAGCCCGGCCTCAGGAATCTATAGAATGTAACAAGAAATGTAATATTAAAAACAAAAAAACCTTTGTATACAACTATGTAACAGCCAGACAGATCACAGATCGACCATTATCACTCTAGAAAATTTCCTTCTGCCCCTTTCCAGACTGTAATTGATCCCCACCAGAGCTCATTTTGTTATGACTAACTTTATTATTGGTTTGTTTTCCTTGTTGCTTAGCTTGGTATACATGGAATCATGTATAAAGATACTCTTATGGAATCACGTATAAAGATACTCCGGTATCTGTGTTCTTTCACTCAACATAATATTTGTGAGCTTTGGCCATGTTGTTCCATGTACCAGGAATAGTTATTTCCTGGTGTGGATTAGCCACCATTTATCCATCCATCTTCCCGTTGTCAGGGATTTGGGCTGTTTTTGTTTTCTTTTCACTCTTAGGAATAAAGCTGCTCTTAACATTTCTGTACAAGTCTTTTTGTGGACATAAGCACTCATTTCTCTTGGATATGTGCCCAGGAGTGGAAATGTTGAGTCCTGGCAGAGGTGCATATTTTTAGCCTTGGTAGAAGCAGCCAGTTTTCCATATTGGTTGTGCCATTTATGTTCTCAACAACAGCGTGTGACAGTTCACCATCACCAACACTTGGTATTGTTAGTCTTCGTGATTTTAGTCATTTCAGTGGGGAGGTAGCTGTTCTTTTATCTGCATTCCTGATGAAAAATGATATTGAGCACATTTTCACATCTTTTTTGGAAAAACATACATATTTTTAATATCTTATAGATCGTTTTATTTTTTCTAGTTTTTTGTGCTAATATCATAATTTGTTGTGTCTCTTGATTCCTATCCTGGTGATTTTAATTTTGAATGTGAGTTAATCTGATTTTATTCATCCTTCCTAGGAGATCGAGGTTGTACCTCAGCAGACTGATTTTGCATTTGCCCTTTCCAGAATTCCAAGGATTTCAATGTTCTGGAGCCATTTTTACATGATATTTCAGCTTGAATATATGATCTCAACATTGTAAAGTTGGAATCATATCAAAATTTTAAAATCGTATCAAATTTTAAACTTTCAGAAAAAATTTATTTTCTGACTTAAAAAATCCCTTATAATAATGTTGTGTTTAGTTGTTCAGTCATGTCCAACTCTTTGCAACCCCATGGACTGCAGCCCTACCAGGCTCCTCTGTCCATGGGGATTCTCCAGGCAAGAATACTTGAGTGGGTTGCAATGCCCTCCTCCAGAAGATTTTCCTAACCCAGGGATCAAACCCAGGTCTCCAATATTGCAGGTGGATTCTTTACTGTTTGAGCCACCAGAGTATCCCTATAATACTATTAAGATGTGATATATGCAGTGAGTTCTCAATGTTAATATTTCATATCAGAACGTGCTTTTCAAATTATATACTTTTTTCAAAATCATTTAATTTGAGCTTCACAAAAACTCAGTGACGCGAGCAGGCAGTTGTTATCATGCTTTCCTGTTTTTTTTTTTCCTTTTTGCAAATGAGGAAATGGAAACTCAGGCTTTTAATGATAAGTCCAAGGCCATACATTCAATGTGTGGTCAGACCAAGACTAGAACTCAAGTCTTTTAATTCTTAGCCCAGTTCCTCTTTTTTAATATATTCTATGTAGACTAACATAACTCTTTGTTATTATAGATTACATATCATAGAAATCATTTAATCCCAAGAGAAGTTAACTCATTCACTAATTATATCAGTAGCCTAGTATAGCACATGGCTACGAGCATGAGCATGAGCTTGGAAATCAGATTGCCTGAGTTTGCATCTCAATTCAGCTAAACCTTTGGCACATTAGCCAATCTGGATCTCAATTGTAAAATGGAGGTAATAATGCTTGCCTCATAGAATTTTTGTCAAGATTAAATGAGAGTATACTTATAAAGCTCATATCTTCTTAGTATGTGTTAGCTATTATTATCCTTTCATCAGATTTTTAATGAGACGGTTTATGCCATATGCACTCTACTGATATCTGCATTGATTTTGCATTGCTTCTCTCTTCTTTGCCCCTGGGAATTTTCTTCTCTCATGTTGTCTGATACAAGACAGTACTAGACACTACAGTGATTATATGATATTTAAATCATAAATCATTCTGTCATCTCTATGCCTTATTGGCACATGTAACTAAGCTTTATTAAAATATTATATAAGCCAAGAATTTTCCATGAAATATTAGGCTTGCTAATTTTTTCCCTACATTTTTGGCCAAAAGCCTAGATCCCTTGTGTTTCCAATATAATGTTATACTTTTGTGTTTCCAATATATAATGTTATACTGCATTTAATGTAGGCTGGAAATTGTCAAGTGGGAACAAAGAAAAGAAGCTCGTATTTTCAGGTGAAATTTTGTTACTCCTAAATCAGCTTCTGCCACTTTCTCTCACCTGTTTGTCAAGGACAGAGCAAACTCTGTGTCTGGGCCAAGTCCTTGGCACTTGGAAGTGATAGGTCACCGGGATAAACGGGTGCCTCTATCTAAAGTGTGCTTGTGATTGTCATATGTGTTGGGGATCCTGAAATGAGCAGGATAGTGCAATTCTAGGTGAGTGTTACTGCTCATTGTGAGTGGGCAGTGGGAGAAAATGTCTCACAAGCTGTTATGCAGTCATTCCATAGGGAAATAAAACTTGGGTTTAAAAAGTCAATATTTGGAAGTGATTACTTATGGCAGGAGATTTTGTCTTGCTTTCTTGTTTTTTAAAGAAAATTATATCTTTCTTTGGACTTCCCTTCTCTCTGGAGCAAAGGTAGGGGATTTGAACACAGAAGGAATGCCCAAGAGTTTAGTCAGCTACCTCACTCAAGTAATTGAAGAATGACTCTCCCTTCCTTTTTCCAATTTTTCTTTCCCCCCCCCCCAAAGAATCAGTAGCCAGCCCAGTCCCATCACTCTTTTTTTCTGGAACTACTGGTTGTGATTTGAATTTGTATTCTGATTTTCATGTCACTCTCCAGACTGTGAAACTCCCCTCAGCAGAAGATATTACTTTCAATTGGCTCAGACCTTCTGGCCACAGCTTTTTAGGCCAAAGGTTGATCCTTGACCCAAAGTGAAGTCGTGTAAATTTGTCCAGTCATATGTAAGATCAAAGGATGAGCTGGACATAGGAGATTCCTTGCTTGATACTTGGAAATAGACAATCTGAGAAGTGAAGAAAGTGACTGTGGGTGAAGGTGCTCCAAGATTTCATCTGAGATAAGAATGGTCAGAAAGTCTACATGCAAGATGAGGAAGGAGTGGACAGAGGGGTGGAGATGACAGCTCTGAAGGGAAGAATGAAGCCGAGAAACTTGACAGAAAGTATCAGAGAGTGGAGAGTCTCTAGACCTGACCCTATCCTCACTCTTGCTGATGGCCAATAATTCTGCATTTCTTAGATTCTAATGCATGAGTATCTCTTCAATACACCCCGATCTTACTACTCCCTTCTCTGGTGTTTGCAAGTACCATCTCTGGAGCTCAAATTTTTTTTTTTTAAGCTCAATTTTAATTTTTTATTTAATTTGACACTTCAGATATAAAATTTAGAGGATAATTATGCTTTATTATATAGGATATAATACACTATTTCTTAGTAAAAACTATTTTCTTAATAAAAATATATACTTTCAAAAACAGAAGTGCCATCTCTGGAGTCAGAGATCAATGATTAAATCAACTATTTGGGAGTAATTCATTTACCTTCTAGCCTCAGCTTTCTCATCTGTAACTTAAGTACAATGAAAAAGAAAGTAGATTTTTCAGAAAAATCTTTTTCAGAAAAAAACTTTGGAAAATAGTTATTTCAGAAGATTTTATACTAGTTTTAATATACTAGAAAGCTTTGTACTACTCTGACAGATAATCTCTCTGAATCACACTTTATCACTCAAAAGTGACACTTAGCAGATACTAAACAAATGCCATCAATCAAGATGAAATAACTGAAGTTTATTTTCATGCAACCTCCTTTAGTAGGGGGACAACCATCTTTCAAAAATGCCCAGTTCACCAGCTTTCATAAAAATTATTTTATTTATTTATTTAGAAAAAGTTTTTGACCACATGATATGGAATGTGGAACCCTAGTTCCCCAACCGGAGATTGAACCCATGACCTTCTGCAGTGGAAGCCTGGAGACTTAACCACTGAACTGCCAGAGAAGTCCCCATAACAATTATGATCATCCCTTTGTTGAACTAAAAAGAACCTGCCCACTATAACTCAGCAATGTATTACCACTGTTACCTTAAAAACTGGTAGAAAAGGTGGGTTGAACTTCTTATCACTGAAAATACATTTTATTATCGCTTCTTCTCAGCCTTTTGGCTAAGACCAGGTGTGGAAATACATCTCACAATTTATAAAAAACTTATTCCTAAAGGTGACTCTTTTGTCTAGAAGAAACACTTAAAGACTATTATAATTATAAGCATCTTTCTGCCATCCATTCTAAACACTTGTATTTGACTTATATATGCATCGTGTTAATATGTGTTGTAAAAATTTATAGCAACTATACACTTCTTTAAGGCAGTTAAGATAGATGTGAATGTACATACTCAGATGTTTGTGTGTGGAAGGGAGCACCCAACCATATTGAGAGGTCAGGAGATAGATTGTAACCTGTGAAAAAGGGTTAACAGTAAACTTCGTATCATGATGGATTCTATTTATGCCTGCTTTCAAAGGATTGATAAATATTTCGGGTATCTGAAAGAAAGAGATTAGGAATTTTTTTTAAAATTATGAAAGTCACTCAGTCATGTCCAACTTTTTGTGACCCCCATGGACTGTAGTCTGGGGAATTCTCCAGGCGAGAATACTAGAGTGGGTTGCCATTCCCTTCTCCAGGGGATCTTCCCAACCCAGGGATCCACCCAGGTCTCCCGCATTGCAGGGCAGATTCTTTACCATCTGAGACATCAGGGAAGCCCAAGAATACTGCAGTGGGTAGGCTATCCCTTTTCCATGGGATCTTCCTGACCCAGGAATCAAACTGGGGTCTCCTGCATTGCAGGCGGATTTTTTTTTTTTTTTTTTTTTTACCAGCTGAGCTATCAAGGAAGCATCTCTTTGCTTAAGTAGCATTGGAACAAAGCTCCAACTACTACTAGGGCTTCCCTGGTGGCTCAGAGGTTAAAGCGTCTGCCTGCAATGTGGAAGACCTGGGTTTGGTCCCTGGGTCAGGAAGATCCCCTGGAGAAAGAAATGGCAACCCACTCCAGTATTCTTGCCTGGGAAATCCCATGGAGGGAGGAGCCTGGTGGGCTATGGTCCATGGTGTCGCAAAGAGTCAGACAAAACTGAGTGACTTTTTTTTTTACCAGCTGAGTTATCAAGGAAGCATGCTCTTTGCTTAAGTAGCATTGGAACAAAGCTCCAGCTACTATTAGTCAAAGTGCAAATACTTAGATATGAAACTGTTGGCCTAAATCCACATGGCCCTGATAATACTAAAGGTCAACAGTCTTTCACTTAATTAAAACTGATAACGTGTATAAATAGCACATACTGTAGCCCTGTCTAAGGGGAAAATGCAAACAAAGCAGCATTAGCCAGTGTTGTACTGTTGTTTTATGGACAAGCTACTTATTTTATGCCAAGGGCAGATTAAGTGATAGAAACCACCGTCTGAAAGCAATGCTTTTTGCCATTAATGTGTAGCGTATATTTGAGATGGTCTGTGATGGCTGATAGCACTGAGATCACAGAAGGCTTTCTTCTTGGAGCCAATTAACTTCTTCAGCCAGATATGGCTCCCTTGATCTTTGTCAATTTAGAAAGGGCATTGGTGACCATAGTGTAAATGACTAAGGGAAATGAGCTCCAGCCTATAGAAAAAGAAAAAAATTTTAAATCCCATGTAGTGAATATGTAGCATTAATATATCAAATTTCATATGTCAGTGATGATGATACCAACAGGAAAAATGTGAAGGTGGCAAGGGGAATAATCATCACAGGTAATTTGTCATCCTTCCACATTGTGAAACATCAATAGTGAAACCTACGCAAAACTACTCACATTTACACACTAGAAACATTTGAAAATATGAATTCAAACTCAATAGGGTAACATGCAAATAACTCAACAGGGAATTCAGATGTGGGTAAAAAAAGCTTGCCTCTTTTCCAAAAAATTCCCCTTTAGATCACACATTGTTGATTAAACTACAACACAAAGTAAAACAGTGTTCAGAATCTCTGTTTATATCTTCTCAGCTGAGATTCAGTTCATTTCACTGTTTCCTTTATGACGGAACTAAGGCAGTTGATTCAGTGACACCAAGAGGTTTGTTCTGGCAGTCTAGGATAGGTCAATGTCAGCAAAGCTAGGAAGCAAGTGAATATCACCTCCAGCATCTTATGGCTCCACATTATGCACAATAAAAAGAAATGAGAGTGTGACCAAGGTAGACTGATGATTCCCAAACCTGGCTAATTATGAATCTCATCTGGAAGCATTTGCTAGAAATACAAGTATAAACCCTTTCACCGGGAAGTTTGAGCTAGAGGAATCTTACTAATGCCTGAGCAAATCTTGAAAATGATGTGTAGTTACTAAAGAAAAAAATTAAACTCAAGTTACAGAATATAGCCTCTTGGCTACAGTTTCTTATTATCAAAGGCTAAGATTAGAAGATTGCATTTAACTTTGGATAAAGGATTAATTAGGGAATTATTAAAATATTATAAATAATAGACCTCCAAAGAATGGAGTACAAAATAGTCATTTAACATATATTGGAAGACAACCATAAAGACTAATCAATAAATCTTGGAGAAAAGTTCAGACATCCAACTATTTAATTAGAGATGTAACAAAATTTATAGATAGAGTTGTTCCACTTGATGAAAACTTCCCAAAAGCCTATATATAAAACTGAGTCTATGACTGTGACAGGTGTGAAACAAAACTGTCAAAGCATAATCAAGTACTGTCTTGTCAACTTGTGTTAATTTAGTCTATTGATCAGTCCTGGTTGATGCCCAATGGTACTGTAAGTAAAAGAATAATCATCCTTCTTAATTAAGCAAACGAAAAAAGTAATTTATTATATAATACCAAAGCAGCATATGTTCATAGTAGAAGAAACACGACACAGACAGTGAAAAGTTATAGGCACATGGCTAGTGGTAAAATTAATCAATGGACCAATCAACTATCCTTATTAGGGCCTGCTGTGGTTCAGGTACTTGTATTATATGCCAAGGGCACAGAGACAAATAAGACATGGTCCCAGACCTCAAGAACCAGTTACTTGGGAGGATCTTCTCTTGTCTATCTAATCTAGAGCGAAGTTGACTTTTAAATTGATCACAAGGAGCGCTTAAAAGTAGAGGGTGCACAGTCCTTTAAGAGAAGAATTTTTTTCTCTTTTAACATTATCTGTATCCTATTTTCATATAAAGCTTTAGGTATTTACTGCTCTTCTAAGAATTAAAATTGGTAAAAATGATTTGGTTAATTAAATGTAAAAGTTGTGATGTGAAATTTGATTAAGTAAAGGCTGGTCTTCTTTTATAGATATATACCTATTTAATAAAAAATTATCTCAAGGTGAATCATTTCCATATTCAATAGATCATACATATAACACAAAACATGATTAAACAACTTAAGAGATCATCCTTGACTTTATTCAGTCAATTTAGTTTTGTAAACAACTAAACACTCAAGTGACTGCAAGTTATGAGGAAACCAGTGACCACTGAGTTGTAAAAATGGTAAATGTGATTTTCTGTTTAGTGTAATTAGATATGCTTCTGGTGACACTGACTGGATAGCAGTAGAAATCCTCAGTGGGTAAATCCTCATTTCTTTTGTTGTGTGTGGGTGCTAAGAAGCTTCAGTCATGTCCGACTCTTTGTGACCTGATAGATCATGGCCCACCAGGCTCCTCTGTCCATGGGATTCTCCAGGTAAGAACACTGGAGTGCGTTGCCATGTCCTCCTCCAGGGGATCTTCCCAACCCAGGGATTGAACCCACATCTCTTGAGTCTCCTGCCTAGGCAGGTAGGTTCTTTACCACTATCACCACCTGGGAAGCCCTTTCTCTGTGACACCAGAATATATAACTTGATAAAAAAACATCGTGTAAATTCAACCTTACAAAGCATTTGCATGCCAGAAACACTTTGAGTAGATTGGTGGAACATTTAGAAAATATTTTGAAGATCAAATCAACAGTTATTGATTCTGTTCTGTTTAACTTTCAGGGAAGAATTAAGAGGATTTTTCTCCTAATGAAGTTTTATATATCCAACGAGTTGACAGTTTGTACTAAGTAACATAGAACACTTTTGTCCATCCTTGTGAAACTTATTTTAGGTAAACATCAAGACTCTAAATTCAGGTGAAGGCCCAGGCATAAGTTCTGCATGAGTAAGTATACAAATTTTCCAAGCATGAATACATAATACAATAAACTGAACACAGGAACTATAGAAAGGGAGCTTACATTCTCTTTTTCCATCAGTTATAATTCTTCAAAACCTTACAATGCACACGGACCCTCATGGTGAAAATCAATATTGATATAAATGTATCAAATGTACAAAACTGCAGTATAAATCTTTGGCTACTAGCATGACAGTGAAAGTAACTTTTAGTGTTTTTCAATTTATTAATTTACATTTAAGAAAGCATGACACTAATATCCCATAAATTTTGATGCACCTTGAATATGCACATTAAAATCAGAATAAAATTTTGATACAGTCTTTACATGTACATTAAAATTAGAGCAGGAGCAAATATATACCTGTGTTACACCACTGGGCATAACTGTTTAAAAGAAATAGGCATTCTTCCACCTAGAAATAGATACATGTTTTACATATATGTGTATGTCTACCTATGTTTATATATGTATGTATGTTTGTATAGATATGTCCTGTAAAAATAAGGCCACTTGCTTATGCTCTCCAGTCTTGAATAATGTGGAATTTTAGGGCTTGAGGATCATAAACACATCTAATGATTAATTAAACCATGGAAAGCTGTAGTGACCTGTCACTGAAGGGTTGAGCCTTATTACTTTTTGAACTTCAGTCTGGAAAAGCACATTATGCTCGATATCTTAAGAACTCTCCTCTTACTAGATAAGGAAAAATGGAACCGTGGGTATAATTTGTCAAAATTTCAAACTCTTATGATCATTCTAATGAAGGTTTTAGATTTATAGAGTTATTATAAATGTAATAATAACTTCTAGTCTTGGTGACTAGAAACAATTTAGGTGAAAAAAAAGAGACTTCTATAAGAAATGTCAGTATTATTAATGTTGATGAATACAGGATATATTCTCAGACAGTAAATAATGAATTTTCATTTTCTAACTGATTAGAAAACCTGTCCTCCTTTTAATTTCTTCCAATAATATCTGGAAACACCAACAAAAAGGAAATATATTCTTACAAATAAGAGTAAAATAATACTGAATCCTAATTGTAACTTCTATGCTTGAGAGATATTTTCCAGACTTAAGCAGAATAGTTGATTTACCACTTAGAGTAGCTTACTTGTTTGAATACAATCTGTTATTCTGAAAGGTAATGTAGCTTAATCTTTAGAAAAACATCAGTAATGAACATAAGAAGTAGTCACAGACTAGAAAACAAAGCAAAACAAAGAAAACAGGAAGAAGAAACATCAACATAGAAAACGCAATATTCACTGGTACAGTGATATTGTTACTAATTACAAATTCCACAACATAACAATTAAACTTCACAAAAGTGTGTAAAAGTTTAAGATGCCACTTTCCAAAGGCCAACCTGATGATCCATTAAGTAGGTTATGAGAGCATTGTTTTAAATACAAACATGGTTTTAAGACATTCCGTCACATGTCTGCACGAACAAAAGAAGCGAATACTCCATCTTCCCGGGCCAAGAGGCTTTCTGGAGTGTCATATTCTAAAATATTTCCTCGCTTCATCACAATAACTAGGTCTGCCGTCAGAATAGTGTGAACCCGATGCTGTGAGTGAGAAAAGAATAAATGTATTCGTTATAAATTTCAGGGCACCAGCCAAAGCAATGGAAAATGCATATTTCACTGTTTATACAAGGGCATTTCTTTATCTTGGGCAAGCCCTTCTTTTTCTTTCTTATGTAAAGTATGATTTATTTATATACTTTTAAACACCAGCCAGTATGACTAGGTCTTATATAGGTTGTATTAAATTGAGTGTACCTAATATAGTAGTTTCATCATTTTCACGGAATTGTGAATAGGATAACAAATGTTTGTCAAATAATTAAATGATAAGAAGAGTCACTGTGAACCAGTTTGGTTATAGTTTAGTCTAGACTAAAATTAGCTTTTTAGTAAAGTCAACTAATTCCCCGGGATAACACACAATTTGAAGAACCCCGGAAGGTGGTTTAATTCTGAGAAAACCATATGGGGAAGTCCATTCTGGCATGCAGTGTTAAAAGGTATTATCCAAGACTTTAGGTCGGCATGCTGTCTTTTTATCTTTAGAGATCACTGCCACCCACTCAGTCATTTTCTCTTCCCACATGGTACCTTTTGGAAAGAAGCTCTAGTGTTAGTAATTAATCATAATAAAAATTACCACTTCCTGAACGTATATTATACATTAGCTACTCCTCATGCATACTTGTTAATCATCAGAACATTCCATAAATGTGGGTGTTAATCTCTCTCCACTTTATGGGGGAGACCACTGGGGTTCATAATAAATAAAGCAAAATCAGATCACACAGATAGTAAGTAGCAGAATCAACACCCAAGCCAGGCTCATTCACTTGGAGCTACTTCCACTCTGCCATAGGATGTTTTGTTGGGAGGATGTGGTCCTTCAGAGGGTTGGTCGCCTGTCATTATTAGTGTCATGGTTAAGAAGACAAGCTTTGAAGTCAGAATGGATTCATGTTTTGGTTTCCCCATCTGTTAGCTGTGCAATCTTGAGGAACAAACTTAACTTTTGTATGCCTTAACTTTCACATCAGTAGAATGATGGCTGGGGAATGGTGGTGAGGATCAAACGAGATAATGCATGAAAAAATAATTCAGCACTTTATCTTTGCAGTGAACCTTTTCGCTACTCTTTCCAAGTTAAGTGCTGTCCAATAGAAATAAAATGTGAGCCACAAATAGGCGGCACGTGTAGTTTCAAATCTCTTAGGAGCCATATTTTACAAGCACAAATAAACAGGTGGAATTTGTTTTAGTAATGTACGTTAGTAACAACCCAAAGTTCAACCTAGGGTGGTCCCCAAAGCAAAAGCTTATCCCTTGCCCTGGACCTGAAGACGGGGTAGTCTCAGTGTTCGTGCTTTCAGAAAAGCAAGCAGTCTTGGTTGGAACTCACAACTAAGGGGCAAAGCAGCACATATATGGAGTCTGATAAAGATGCCAGCTTAGAACATGCACCACTAGTTTCAACATCCACAGACAAACCTGTATCATTCAGTAAATACTGGTAATTAATGGACTTCCCTGGTGGCTCAGATGGTAAAGAAACTTTCTACAATGCAGGAGACCTGGGTTTGATTCTTGGGTGGGGAAGATCCCCTAGAGAAGGCTACCCACTCCAGTATTCTCGCCTGGAGAATTCCACGGACAGAGGAGCCTGGCGGGCTACAGACTACAATCCACTGGGTTGCAAACAGTTGGACATGACTGAGTGACAAACAATGGTATATATTTAAGATATCACACTTTAAAGGACAATTTTTATCTTTAAGAAAGGCCCAGAGCCCCTTGCATCTCCAGGCACTTAGAAAAAAAATAAAGCTGTTTAATATCCGCTGTTCATTTTCTTCAAAACATTAGTTCTTCAACAACCATATTACAGATATTTTTAAAAATTTAGCTTTTAAACCCATAAGTAGGATATTATAAATATTGCCTTGATATTCTAAAATGATGCTTATTTTTTAAAATGTTGAAAAACTTGGCCTATAGAAGTAAATATATCTGGTGTTTATTCCATTACTCCAAATTAATTTCTGCTTGACAAAGTGTCAACTGCCATAGCATTGGTGAAATTTTCAAAACGCTCCAGAGAAATAAACCTCAACAAGACTGAAGTATAGATTACTTCCATTAAAAAAAGACACTCACTATTTGGGGGCATGAGGACTTATTTTTAGAAACCTGAGAAAGTTATCTTCTAAAGTTATTCCACAATTTTCAGTGGCAGTCAACAAAAGTAACAGAACAACTTTTATCAGGGAAGGAAAAATAGTTACTCTTAATAAATTCATTTATTTATTTATTGGCTGCACCACACAGTGTGTGGGATCACAGCTTCCTGACCAGGGATCGAACCTGTGCCCTCTTTGTTAGAAGTCAGTGTTTTAAATGATGGGCCACCAGCAAAGCCCCAATTACTCTTAATAGTTGTTGTTGTTTAGCTGCTAAGTCATGACCGACTCTTGTAACCCCATTGACCGTGCCCACCAGGCTCCTCTGTCCATAGGATTTCCCAGGTAAGAATACTGGAGTGGGTTCCCATTTCCTTCTCTAGGGGATCTTCCCAACCCAGGGACTGAACACACATCTCTTGCATTGGCAGGTGGATTCTTTTCCACTGAGCCACCTGGAAAGCCCAACAGAGCTGATGAAGCTTTTAACAGGGTTGAGGAGTATTATACAAGGGATGTATCAGAAGTTGGCTCTCCCTCTTATGAGCCTGGTAAAAGGAGCTGGGCCCACAGCATTTGGTCCTTTCCCACAATTTTCTGTGTCTGGGGAAAGAGCTCTTGGTATCCTGGTGGCCAGCTCCACACTGGGTGGTCTTGAAATGAAGAATGGGTGAAAGACATACGAGTAAACAGAAAAGTATTCAATGAATGTAGAAAAGCAGAAATCAGGTGAGATAACATAAGTTTTTGGTGAAAATATACAAATTATGCTCAAGAAATCTTCCAGCTGTCAACTAAATGGGACAATCCATCAGTACCATGCTTCATGCAGAGCAGAGAAAAATAGTCTTCGGAGTAGACAAGGGTCTGCTTTTCCTCCTTTTAACCTGCCTTTTTAAGGGGAGCAGGAAGCTCTTTCTCCTCATCTCTCCAGTGAGAAAATTCTTGAAAATGTTATTAAATTGTTTTTCAAGTTAGCCAATTTTCTCAAGTCTCCCTGTAGGCAACTCCAGGGCAGAAGGAATCACAGAGTTCATTGGGAAAGTGAAAGAAAGTGCTATCTCTTTACTTAGGCCCAGTTTACAGAAGGAGAGCCCTGATGGGGAATCGTTTCCAGCTACCTTGAGAAAGCTGCACTTCAAGGGTTCTATTGATTTTTTAATATTTTTATTTATTTGTTTGGCTGCATTGGGTCTATGATGCAGCAGGCAAGATCTTTGACCTTCACTGCAGAACACTAAATCTTTCGTTGTGGCATGCAAACTCTTAGTTGCAGAATATGGGATCTAGTTCCCAGACTGGGGATTGAACCTGGGTCCCCTGCATTTGGAGCATGGAGTCTTAGCCACTGGACCACCAGGGAAGTCCCAAGGGTATACTTTCTCCCATGCATCATTCACAAAACCAGAAACACAAGCGAGCACTTCACACATAACTCCTATGACTCAACTGTTAAAAACTTAATTATTGAGCAAGGCATTCTTAGGGCAGGTAAGGAATGTGTTTGGTACTTTAAGGACAGTTACAGAACATCTCCAAGGAATAGTGAAATTGGTCCTTAGGACAGAGGTAAATCTGGGTACAGGTTTTCTCTCATACTTACAGCTATTGTAACAATGATTGGTCTGCAAAAGCTGTCAAGGCCACTTTCTGCCAGACCACTCTCTCTGGTGCATTGATACATTTGAAAATATATGCAAATGCCTCATTGGTATTGAGCACAACAGAAGCACCCAGTTGAGCTGATTTGTATAATAACACCTTGTAGTTAGTTCCCTCCCCCATCCCTCCCCTTTAATCTGCATTCCTCTTGCCTTACTGTGGGGCAGGTGGCTAAGATAACTACCAGAGAATGGGATACTTGGCAGGGTAGCTCGTGATGTTTACTTGTTGGTCATCACCAAAGTGGAAAAGAGGCCATTCTTGATAGCAAGCAAGTTTGGAACAGTATCACACTCTACTAATATACCCTCAGATAAGACTAACACAAGGCCTGCATCCAAAATAGAAGAGACACGGTGCTGGAGAGAAAAGAAAAATGGAAAGGAGAGAAGAGAATCAGCAAGAGGGAAATGTCCAAGCAATTCATTTAAAAAAAGACTTTTGTTAAAGTTTAAGCCTGTCTGTAAGAACCCATGCATCTGCAAAGAGGCAGAGACAAAACCATGGCCTCTTTGCAGTAACTTGTAATGGGCATTGCAAACACTTAAGCAAGTCTTCAATTTGATCGGGGCTATCTAAATATCAGAGAAAGTATCTGCTGGTAACTCACGGACTTCTTTTTGCAAACAGCTGAGTAAACAGGAACACAGAAATTAAGTGTAAATAGTATCAGCAATCAAACTGATGAATTTTGCTTCTGAAACTGATCATCAGACAATTCGATTATTCAAACAAGAATCATCCCATATGAACTACCGTCTGTATCTGGTGAAATAGTACAGGCCATGACCTGCTGGAATTCTGAAATTTAGAATGCTCTTTCATTGCAAACTAGGAGAGGAAAGTAGAGCAGAGAGCTTGGGGAAAAAACAGTGTAACGGCTTTCAAAGCATGGCAATTTTTTTCTTCTTTTTTTTGCACGGATACAGAAATATTAGCAGAGAAATACATGATTTAACATAAGTATACTTTTAATTGCCCCCAAATAAAGAATACTAAATCTTCAAAAATCAACCAAAGAGGAGTAAATCAACGTTGTCTCCTATACTTACAGCTATTGTAACAACGGTGCGATCTGCAAAAGCTGTCATGACCACTTTCTGCAAAATGTTTTCCTGCCAAAAAATAAAAATAGAGTCTGAATTTTCTCTGGACTCCTTTCCGTTGCCAAAGTATTTTGTCCCCAAGAACAATGCTTCTAACATGCCCAATCTCTTCTGAGAATTCTCACTCCTATCTTTTGCAGAAGGTCTAACAGGGAGCAGTGCCCAGCAGGGAGCTCAGGCTGGGTTCTGTAGTGTCTTCAAAATGCAAAGAAAACTCGGCTGATTAACTAGGAATGACTGATAGATTTAGTGCCAGGAAAATGAATGAGGAAAATGAAACCAAATGGGTGGGGAAATGCTCACTTAAGGTTATGCCACAAAAAGGATGTATTCAAAACTAATAAAACCCTAAAACAGTGTTAAGTTTGGGGTCAGAAAAGGAGAAAATAAAATACATGCCAAAAATTTGGGTTTTGACCCATAAAAGTACATTCCTGGCAGGAACTATTTTTATTCCCACCACAAACCATTGTTGTTGTTCAGTCGCCAAGTCACGTCTGACTCTGCGACCCCATGAACTGCAGCGTGCCAGGCTTCCTGTCCTTCACTATCTCCCTGAGTTTGCTCAAACTCATGTCTATTGAGTCAGTGATGCCATTCAACTATCTCATATTCTGTTGTCCCCTTCTCTTGCCCCCCATCTTTCCCAGCATTGGGGTCTTTTCCAATGACTTGGCTCTTCGCATCAGGTGGCCAAAATATTGAAGCTTCAGCGTCAGTCCTTTCAATGAATATTCAGGGGTGATTTCCTTTAGGATGGACTGGATTGATGTCCTTGCTGTCCAAGGGACTCTCAAGAGTTTTCTCTAGCACCACAGTTTGAAAACATTAATTCTGCAGTGCTGAGCTTTCTTTATGGCCCAAATTGCTATTATATTTTAAAAGATATCAGGGGTAAAGATTCTTCCTCTCTCCTCAATAAAAAGGCTCAGTTACTGAAGTCTTTATGTGAAGCTGTTATTTCTTCCAATCACATGACTTATTGCCAATTAATTCATTCTTATTCTCTCCTTTTCTCTCTCTCTCTCATTTCTGTTGAGGCAGTACTACCCTTATAACCACAATGTTGTAAGAACTTAGTAATTAATACTAATTTTAATGAAGTTAGATTTAGAGAAATGGCTTCATTAGAAACAACTTCATTGCTTTAAATTATCTTAACTTGGAGAAGATATATAACTTCGTATAGATACTTTAACTAATTGTGCTCTATGCTCGGTTGCTCGGTTGCTCGGTCTGATTCTTTGCGACCCTATGGGCTGTAGCCCACCAGCCTCCTTCTGTCCATGTGATTTTCCAGGCAAGAATACTGGAGGGGGTTGCCCTTTCCTCCTCCAGGGGATCTTCTCTACCCAGGGATCAAACCCGTGTGTCTTTTGTCTCTTCATTGCAGGTGGATTCTTAACCACTGAGCCACCAGGGAAGCCCAGTTTAACTCATTAGTCTTACTTAATACAAAGAAAGGAAGCCTGGCATGCTGCAGTTCATGGGATCACAAAGAGTTGGACACAACTTAGTGACTGAACCACAACAACAACAATACAAAGAAATGATGTCAAATTAACATCTCCATATATAATTGGCTCTTAATAATCTTGAAGCTGTTTCATCTTTTTGGATCATTTTATTCAATCTAAAGTATACAGCAAGAAAAGAAATAAGATTTTTTTGTCCTTTTTGATGCCAAACTTTTAATATCAAGTTCACTTTTATAAGAACAACATTAATAGATAGCTCATAACATTTGCAGTTCAATGTGACATTTTCCCCACTCAGTCACAACCTTCAAACAGATCCTTCTTGGACATATTTGATAGTTTTTAAGATTTTAATTTTCATTTTATATTGGAGTACAGTTGATTTGTAACATTGTGTTAGTTTCAAGTATACAGCTAAGTGATTCAGTTATATATATATATACATATATCCATTCTTTTTCAGATTTTTTCCCTTTTTAGGTTGTTGCAGAATACTGAATACAGTTCCCTGTGCTATACAGTAGGTCCTTTTTGATTATCTATTTTATATATAGTAGTGTGTATATGTTAATCCTAAACTCCTAATTTACCCCTCCCCTTATTTGACACTTTTAAATGATCTCTTTTGAAAGGCAAAGTTTCTGCCTTATTACCATCAGTACATTGAGAGGGCCATTATTAATTCTAGCCAGTATTAAGTTTAGTGAATCCCTCTTCAAATTCCATTAGAAAATGATTGGTTTTGATTATCAATAGATTCTATTAAACAGTGATTTGCATACTTCATTTTAGAACTTCCATGGCAACACACCTGAATACTTGAATACAGGACAGCAGTCTCATCAACTGAGCCCTGGAATTCTACTCTCTTGAGGATTAATCAAAAAGTGATGGCAAATTTATTTGATGCTTATTGGACAACAGGAGCTTCTTTAAAACAAGAGTCAAGTCTACTTTACTGAAATTCTCAACGTGCTATACCACTACTTGATCAAGGAGGTAGTTGAGAAGACACTGAAAAAAATAGTCCTGAGGATATTCAGAACCCAGTCAGGAAAAATAAATTGTAATTTTTGCATGCATTTCTTCGACTCATCATTTGAAAGCAGCTTTGATGCACTCACTGTGGCCATGTCGATGGAAGCCGTTGCTTCATCCATGATGAGAATACTGCTTTTGCGGACAAAGGCTCTGGCAAGGCAGAACAGCTGTCTCTGTCCAACGCTAAAATTCTCCCCACCTTCAGTGACAACTGCATCTAAATGAAAAAAGAAAAAGCAAGGACTTCACTAAAGAAATGATATTAACACTTTCTTTAGGCAGCATAGTGGAAAACACATGATGTCCTATAAAAACCTATTGATATCACTTTGTACTGGTGCAAGGATTTCATTTTGGAAAAAGCAAAGAGGAATTTTACTTGGGGAAAATGAAGATGATCCTGGGCCATCTTATATTTGACAATAGGTGGTAAATTATCTGTAAATGCTGTTAAACATTTTAAAGACTGGAAGACCTTCAAGATGATTTAATTATCTGATGTAATTATCCAAGGCCCAGAGAAATGAAGTGACTTGCTCAAGATCATACAGATAACTGGTAGCAGAGCTTAGTGAGAAACAGAATATTCTCAACTCCAATACCTATTCTCTTTCCATTATATTGTCCCCTTGGACTCTAAGCTCCAAGTCGGTAAGGACTTATTAATGAATCCCCAGTACTTATCAATGAACATCTGACATGGCACCTAAATAGAAAACCTTGTTGTGTGGATAAGTGAATTATGTCCTCATTATAGTTTCCTTTTTTTTTTTGGTTTTCAACCACATTTTATAAACTACTGCTGTGAGTTTAGCTTAAATTCTATTTCCAAGATGATCTATTTAATTAGGATTCACAGACATTGTAGTAGGGCTCCAAGGGGCAATTTCTATTGATTATTGTCTCACTGCTTCAAATTCTTATAATTTCTCATGCTTGGAGACTATGCATCTATTCTCCAAATTTTAATGTATATAATAAATAAAAAGGAAACAGGGAATGATGAATGTTCTTCACTAGAACTGGTCTGAACCAGATCATTATCAAACCATTGAAGCAATCTTTATTAAGACAATGAGCATAAACAGCATTCAATTACAGAGCATAAATAGAATTCCTTGTTGCTTACACTGTCCCATAATTCCCAAATACTATGCCCACAATTCAAAACAGGTACATTCAGGTCTCATATTAGTGAGGAGAAATATATAGATATAATAATCTTTCCAAATACTAATGGGGGATGGGCAGAGTCTGAAAATCACTAGGGGAAAAAGATCTACGAGCATTATCTCAAGTAGACTTTTCAATTTTTCAAGTGCTTGCTGGACTTTCCAGAGGAGACATCAAAAATTATTATGGGAAAGTTCATCCAGACCTCTGGAATTATTCCCATTGTCTGACACTGGCAAGGTCAGTAAAATTATCCTTAAAGACATGCTGTCTCCACTTTGTTGTGGATGTCTTTTCCTTCGGACTGAATTATAATCATAAAAGATACTGTTTTTGAGTAGGCCCCACTTCCCAAATAAGCTAAAAAATAAATATAATTTTATTCTGTAGGTTGATTAAAAAAAATTAGATGGCAACAGTACAATTTGGCAACTACACATTAAGCATTAAAATTAGAATATCAACCATTATCTTTCAGATGCTTTCTTAAATGAGTTTAGATTTTAAGGAAACAGAAGTCCAAAACTACAGATGTTCACTTTTATGAATGAAAGACTATATCATGAACTCCCCCTTGTTTCATTAATCATGTTTTTCTTTCATTATTCATGTTGTTTTTTTTGTTTTTGTCATTAATTATTTGCCAGAAATTATACTACATGGCAAATAGATGGGGAAACAATGGAAACAGTGGCTGACTTTATTTTTGGGGGCTCCAAAATCACTGCAGATGGTGACTGCAGCCATGAAATTAAAAGATGCTTGCTCCTTGGAAGGAAAGTTATGACCAAGCTAGACAGCATTTTAAAAAGCAGAGACATTACTTTGCCAACAAAGGTCCATCTAGTCAAGGCTATGGTTTTTCCAGTGGTCATGTATGGATGTGAGAGTTGGGCTATAAAGAAAGCTGAGAGCTGAAGAATTGATGCTTTTGAAGTGTGGTGTTGGAGAAGACTCTTGAGAGTCCCTTGAACTGCAAGGAGATCCAACCAGTTCATCCTAAAGGAGATCAGTCCCGAGTGTTCATTGGAGTGATGTTGAAGCTGAAACTCTAATACTTTGGCCACCTGATGTGAAGAGTTGACTCATTTGAAAGGACCCTGATACTGGGAAAGATTGAGAGCAGGAGGAGAAGGGGACGACAGAGGATGAGATGGTTGGATGGCATCACTGACTCAATGGACATGGGTTTGGGTGGACTCTGGGAGTTGGTGATGGACAGGGAGGCCTGGCGTGCTGTGGTCCATGGGGTCGCAAAGAGTAGGAGATGACTGAGTGACTAAACTGAACTGATGCTACCTCTGGGACTGAATTCATATCAGGGATCTAGAAAGATTCCATATGCCACGGAGCAACTAAGCCCATGTGCCACAACTACTGAGTCTGTGCTCTAGAGCCTAGGAGCTGTGGCTGCCGAAGTCCTCGTACCCTGAAGTCCATACTCCATGAGAGAAGCCACTGCTATGAGAAGCTGGAGCACCACAACTAGAGAGAGAATCGCTCCCACTCGCCACAACTAGAGAAAAGTCTATGCAGAAACAAAGACTCAGCACAGCCAAAAATAAACAAAAATAAATATAAGGAGCTTTAGTGCTAGAATTATGTGATTCTAGAATAAAATGTAGATATGTAGAATTCATTGCACATATAAAAAAATAAATGCATCATTTAGAAAATATACCTAGACCTCCTGGTAGGGATTTGACCATGTTCTTCAACTGAGCAATTTCAAGAGCTTCCCAGAGTCTGTCATCTGTGCATTTGCATTCTGGATCTAAATTAAATCTGTAGGAAAAAAATCAGTTAGTGAATAAATTTTAAAAATGACTGCTTTATGTATGCTTGCTTATTGCTGTTCTTCCCTAAAGATGGAAATCCTATTTGTTTTGGCTTTTGCTGTATGCCCAGAATCTACAACAGTGCTTAGGATAGAACAGGCATTCACTTCATGCTTGGTAGGTGAATGAATGATCTGAATTTTATGAGCAATGGTTTTTTGATGACATAATTAGTAAGTTTGAATTAATGATATGATTTGATAAAATTCATTAAATTAGATTCATCCACCTTCATATTACATTTTTTGGGAAAATCTCGAAGAAATATTTTTAAATTTATTTTATTTAAAAAAAATTTTTTATTGGAGTACAGTTGCTTTACAATGTTGTTAGATTCTGCAAAGTGAATCAACTATATGTGTATATATATATCCCTTCTTTTTCAGATTAACTTCCCATTTAGGTCACCACACAGAATTGAGTAGAGAAAATCATAATTCCAAAAGATACATGCACCCCAATGTTCACTGTAGGATTATTTACAATATCCAGAACATGGATGCAATCTAAATGTCCATCAACAAAGAAGCAGATAAAGAACATGTGGTGCATATACACAATGGAATACTACTCAGCCATAAAAAGGAATGAAATTGTGTCATTTCCAGAGACATTGATGGACCTAGAGACTTACAGAGTAAAGTAAGTCATATTTTGTTCAGTGTAACTTGAATAGTATCCAGCTAATTATTCCTAGAGAACTAATGTTAAATACATAAATCTATATGGAAATACACAATGTTATTTCAGATTGAGTTATGCTGTACAAACCAGAGTAATAGTATTCATAATAAATATATCCAGAGATAGAGATTTCTATCATATTGCTAAATAGACACCTAGAAGTTTTAACTGAAGTAATTTTACAATGTGGCTCAGATCATGAACTCCTTATTGCAAAATTCAGGCTTAAATTGAAGAAAGTCTTCTTGATAGCTCAGTTGGTAAAGAATCCACCTGCAATGCAGGAGACTCCGGTTCGATTCCTGGGTTGGGAAGATCCACTAGAGAAGGGATGGGCTACCCACTCCAGTATTCTTGGGCTTCCCTTGTGGCTCAGCTGGTAAAGAATCCACCTGCAGTGCAAGAGACCTGGGTTCTATCCCTGGGTTGAGAAGATCCCCTGGAGGAGGCAAAGGCTACCCACTCCAGTATTCTGGCCTGGAGAATTCCATGGACTGTGTAGTCCATGGGGTCACAAAGAGTTGGACACAACTGAGTGACTTTCACTCACTTCTTCAGGGAAAAATACTAGACCATTTAGGTATGACCTAAATCAATCCCTTACGATTTTATAGTGCAGGTGACAAAGAGATTCAAGAGATTAGATCTGGTAGACAGAGTGCCTGAAGAACTAAGGACAGAAGTTTGTAACACTGTGACCACATCACCCCCAAGAAACAAATGCAAGGCAAAACGGTTGTCTGAGGAGGCCTTACAGATAGCTGAGAAATGAAGATAAGTGAAAGGAAAAGAATAAAGGGTTAGGGTTAGGGTTAGGGTTAGAAACTGGAGCCCATTATACAGAGTGAAGTAAGCCAGAAAGATAAAGAACATTACAGTATACTAACATATATATATGGAATTTAGAAAGATGATAACAAGAACCCTATATGCAAAACAGAAAAAGAGACACAGAAGTACAGAACAGACTTTTGGACTCTGTGGGAGAAGGAGAGGGTGGGATGTTTCGAAAGAACAGCATGTATATTATCTATGGTGAAACAGATCACCAGCCCAGGTGGGATGCATGAGTCAAGTGCTCGGGCCTGGTGGGCTGGGAAGACCCAGAGGAGTCGGGTGGAGAGGGAGGTGGGAGGGGGGATCGGGATGGGGAATACGTGTGACTCTATGGCTGATTCATATCAATGTATGACAAAACTCCCTGAAAAATAAAAAATAAAAAAATTTAAAAAAAATTTAAAAAAAAAAGAATAAAGGGGAAGATATACTTAACTGAATGCTGAGTTCCAAAGAACAGCAAGCAGAGATAAGGAAGCATTTTTAAGTGAATAATACAAATAGAGGAAAACAACAGAATGGGAAAGACTGGAGAGCTCTTCAAGAAAATTAGAGACACCAAGGGAACATTTCATGCAAAGATGGGCACAATAAAGGACAGAAATGGTATGGACCCAACAGAAGCAGAAGAGATTGAGAAAAGGTGGCAAGAATACACATAAGAACTTAAAAAAAAAATTCTTAATGACTCAGATAACCACTAAGGTATGGTCACTCATCTAGAGCCAGACATCTTGGAGTGTGAAATTAAGTGGGCCTTAGGAAGTATTACTATGAACAAAGCTAGTGGAGGTGATGGAATTCCAGCTGAGCTATTTCAAGCCCTAAAAGATGATGCTATGAAAGTGCTTCACTCAATATGCCAGCAAATTTGGAAAACTCAGCAATGACCACAGGACTGGAAAAGGTCAGTTTTCATTTCAATCCCAAAGAAAGGCAATGCCAAAGAATGTTCACACTTCTGTACAATTATGCTCATTTCACATGCTAGCAAGGTAACGCTCAAAATCCTTCAAACTAGGCTTTGACAGTACATGAACTGAGAACTTCCAGATGTACAAGGTGGATTTAGAAAAGGCAGAGGAACCATAGATCAAATTGACAACATCCGCTGGATTATAGAGAAAGCAAAGGAATTTGAGAAAAATATCTTTTTCTGCTTCATTGACTATGCTAAAACCTTTGACTGTGTGGATCACAACAAACTGTGGAAAAATTCTTAAAAAGATAGGAATTCCAGACTACTTTACCTGCCTCCTGAGGAATCTGTATGCAGGTCAAGAAGCAACAGGTAGAACCAGACATGGAACAATGGACTTGTTCAAAACTGAGAAAGGAGTATGTCAAGGCTGTATATTGTCACTCTACTTATTTAACTGACATCATGCAAAATGCTGGGCTGGATGAATCACAAGCTGGAATCAAGACTATTGGGAAAAATGTCAACAATGTCAGATGTGCAGATGATACCACCTTTATGGCAGAAAGTGAAAAGGAACTAAAGAGCATCTTAATCACGGTAAAAGAGGAGAGTGAAAAAGCTTGCTTAAATCTCAACATTCATAAAACAAAGATTAGAGCATCTGATCCCATCACTTTATGTCAAATAGATGGGGAGGCAGTGGCAGATTTTATTTTCTTGGGCTCCAAAAATCACTGCAGATGGTGACTGCAGCCATGAAATTAAGACGTTTGCTTTTTGGAAGGAAAGCTGTGACAAACCTAGACAGCATATTAAAAAGCAGAGATATCACTTTGTAAACAAAGTCAAAGCTATAGTTTTTTCCAGTAGTCATGTATAGATGTGAAAGTTGGACCATAAAGAAAGCTGAGTCCTGAAGAACTGATGCTTTTGAATTGTGGTGCTAAAGACACTTGAGAGTCCCTTGGACTGTAAGGAGCTCAAACCAGGCAATCTTAAAATAAATCAACCCTGAATATTCATTGGAAGGACTGATGCTGAAGCTCCAATACTTTGGTCACCTGATGTAAAGAGCTGACTCAGTGGAAAAGACCCTGATGCTGAAAAGATTGCAGGCAAAAGGAGAAGAGGGTGGCAGAGGATGAAATAGTTGGATGGCATCACCAACTCAATGCACGAGAATTTGAGAAAACTCTGGGAGATAGTGGAGGACAAAGGAGCTTGGAGTGTTACAGTCCATGGGGTCACAAAGAGTCGGACAGAATTTAGCAACTAAATAACAACAATTTTACAATTAAATATTAAACAATCTTACACACATTTTCTCTTTGAGACAAGGAATATTCAGTAAAAGGTGACAAACATTTTGCAATGAAGTAGATGGAGTAGGGGAACAAGAGAGAAAAGAGACTGGATGGAATAAAATAGACATGATCTAATGGACAGTAACAGTGAGCTCTAGAGTCAGACAAACTTTATTCGGAATGGCAGTTCTACCACCAACTAAGTGTATGAACTTGGCTGAGCCACAGCTTCTCTGAGATTGAAAATCCTCATCTGTAAAATGGGGACAATAATATAAACCCTTGAGCAGCACTGTGAGGACTCAGCCAAGAGCAGATGCCTCCATTCTCTTTCTCTCTTTTCTTTCTTTAGAAACAGCAAGCCAGGCATGGGGAAGAATGTGGCAGCTTCTTCAGAGCAATTTTGGTGGAAAGAAAAATTGCGAGGGGTGGAAGAGAAGCAAGGTATTTACCAAATTTAGTATCTGTTGAGCCCAAGCCAGACACACAAAAGACAGGCAGCACGTCTGTAGGGTGGACACCTCAGCAATGTCTGCCAAGAACCACCGTCCCCAGGTACAGAGGGAAGGGTGGTGTTTGTGGAGTTGAACAGAAGATATGAACTTTGGGGGGGGGACACAAAAGATGGGCGTGAGTTTGCGCAAACTCCAGGAGATGGTGAATGACAGGGAAGCCTAGCATGCAGCAGTCCATGGGGTCACAAAGAGTCAGACATGACTGGACGACTGAGCAACATCAACAAAGGATGGGCTTCTTTAGGTTAATTCAGCCATTCTAAGTGCCTCAATCCAAACGGTGGGACAGAACATCTGACCTCATCATCCTGGTGACGACCTTTCACACCTACCGAAAAGCAACTCAGAGTAAAACCCTCCTATGAGCCAAAGGATAAATACTGAGGCACATGAGTTTCTGTTGAATTTATGACCTACCGAATAGAACCGCTGAAGAGTATGGGATCCTGCAGAATGATTGAAAGCCTAGAACGTAGTGTGTGCAGTGGCAGTTTGGAAATGTCTATCCCATCAATGACAATCTTTCCTGTTAAAGAAAAACAAAAATGGCAGGCCTGTAATAAAACCACAATAAAATAATATTTGTTTGCCAATTGGAAGTGCTTTTCTAGTTCAGGATTGAAATTCAGAAGATGATGCTTTCCATGTAATTATTAAAAACATCATGATATGTCTCTAAGAAAAACAGGCATTTTGGTGATGTTTTCTTTCTTATGTATTTTATTTTCTCCTAAAGGGATTTCTACTTTTTACTATTTACATGGTTCATACAAACCAACGGTACTCTTTTCTCTCAGTGGTCTTCTTTACAGTATTCCTTTATACTGTTCCCAGCTTTATTTTCCTTCATAGGACGTTGTATTATACACATTTATTGATCTTTTTGGGGTTTCCCTGGTAGCTCAGTTGGTAAAGAATCCGCCTGCAACGCAGGAGACCCAGGTTCAATCCCTGGATTAGGAAGATCCCCTGGAGAAGGAAATGGCAACCCACTCCAGCATTCTTGTCTGGAAAATTCCCTGGACAGAGGAGACTGGCAGGCTACAGTCCATGGGGTTGCAAAGAGTTGAACACGACTTAGCGACTAAACCACCACCACAGATCTTTTTAATCGTGTGGCTCAGACAGTAAAGAATCCACCTGTAATGCAGGAGACCTGGGTTCGATCCCTGGGTTGGGAAGATCCACTGGAGGAGGGCATGGCAACCTACTCCAGTATTCTTGCCTGGAAAATCCCCATGGACAGAGGAGCCTGGCAGGCTACAGTCCATGGGGTCACAAAGAGTCGGACACAACTGAGTGACTAAGCATAGCACTCTCCCCAAACTAGAATATCAGGTTATTGAAGATGGGCATTTTTGTCTGTTTTATTCACTCGTTTATTTACTTATATATTTCAAAAAATTTTTACTTTGTAGTGGGGGATAGCTAATGAACAATATTGTGTTATATTTATTTATTTTTAATATTTGTTTTCATTTATTTTTTGGCCACACCAAGTGACATTCAGGATCTCAGTTTCCTGACTAGGGATGGAATCTGTGCCCTCTGTAATGGAAGCTCAGATGCTTAACCACTGGACTGTCCATGTTAGTCGCTCAGTCATGTCCAACTCTTTGCAACTCTTTGCAGGAGGCCTGCCAGCCTCCTCTGTCCATGGAATTCTCCAGGCAAGAATACAAGAGTGGGTTGCTATTCCCTTCCCCAGGGGATCTTCCTGATCCAGGGATCGAACCTGGGTCTCCTGCATTGCAGGCAGATTCTTTACCATCTGAGCCACCAGGGAAGCCCCAAGAAGAAAGGCTTCCCTGACCAGGAAACAAACCTGAGCCACAACGGTGAGGACATTTATTTCTAACCACTACACCCCCATCAGAGAAGTTTCTTTGCTCATTTATTGATTGAGGAGCACAGTACAGTACAAGTAAGAAAGTAAATTCTATCGTAGATTCTATAGGTATCAACTCTTAGTAAATTTCACTGTACATGAACTTGTGCAATCTTGATGACTTTTCCTTACCTTGATTGATTTATTTTATGATCTTGTTTTATGCAAAGATAATATTGCTCTATGAGATAAGCATGCTAAGAGAAGGATGGCAATTAGAGTCCCTTTTCTGCTGGATTTAGATTCAAGAGCAGGTAAAGTGATTAGCTTAAACTTTCTTCTGGGTATAATATATTATCTACTAAAATCTCAATTGCCTAATGATATTAAAAAGATAATCAGTCATCATAGTCCTCTTGGGGGCTGAAATGATGTTTCTGAACTCATGAGACTATGGCTAATCTAATATATTCCATCATAGTGACAGTTTTTTAATGAAAAGTTTCAATCAATTGTCTTGGATCCTGTAATTGGCTTATAATGCAAATCCCACAGAAAATCCTTAAAGGATCTGTGTATCATTACCAGCCATGGAAAGAGCGAGCTGCTCATCTAGAGGTGGATAGCTATCTCTTTACTAAATCTAAGTCCCAAACCCTGCAATGACCACAGTTCAATTTCATTGTTCATAAACTGACCTCTTTATATTCACTGAGTTGTTGTGTAGATTAAATAATGTAACCTGTCAAGTATAATAAAAATGTGAAGTACTATCACTATTATCACAATGATTAGAGATAATAATATTTAAGCAATTATTGAGTTGATGGCTCCCCTTTCAGTCAAGATGGCATATGTGCTGGCCTATTTATAGGTCACTTACTAGACTAAATAATGTGACATATTTTTTCTAAAACAAATATTAGATTACTTCCATGTATGATACTATTAATAATTTTGCAGATGAATAAATATTTTTGTATATTGTCAACATGTCCTTGGCACTTTATTAGCAATGGTCACCTCCTCCCAAAACATCCAGCATCATTAAACCATGTTATTAAGAAGATGATAATAAGAGTCATGCACTAAAATTAAAATTCAGATTATTTATCTCCTTTTTTTCCTTTAATGGAAAGAAATGTGCTTTTAGTTTGCAGGAAACGACAGTCTTTTTCTCTCTTCCTTCTTGAAATGCCACTTCCATCTGCTGTTCTTCATAATGAGTGGCCTTGTTTTCATTTTACTAATTTAACAAAATTCTTTAAGAATAATTTCTAGAGCTGAGTTTAGGGCTAATTATTTTATTTCTCCAGTTCCTTTTTTTTTTTCTTTACTCCTAAATTGTTTATCTGGGATGTGTGCATGCTCACTTGTGTCCAACTCTGTGACCCTGCAGACTACAGCCTGCCAAGCTCCTCTGTCCATTGGATTCTCCGGGCAAAAATACTGGAGTGGGTTGCCATTTCTTCCTCCAGGGGATCAGGGATCAAACCCATGTCTCCTGCATCTCCTTGCATTGGCAGGAAGATCCTTTGCCACTGAGCCACCCAGGAAGCCTATTTATCTGGAATACCTGCCTCAAATCATGGACTGTAGGACACAATAGTAGTTATAGCAGTAGTAATGCATGCTCAGTCATGACAGACTCTTTGTAACCCCAGAGATTGTAGCCCACCAGGTTCCTCTGTCCATGGGCTTTTCCAGGCAAGAATACTGAAGTCATTCTAAATATATTTTTATAATATATACATATAATTATATATAATAATAAATATGTAAATATATTTAGAAATATATAAATTTATATATAAATAATATAATAAATAAATAAAATAATAAATATATTATTGCAGGACTAGGTAAGTAGATGTTGCTTTTTTTTTAAAGGGAGAGTATCACATGGCTAATGAAAAAGTTTAGTTAGTAACTCACCATCAAATATATCCACCATTCTGAAGAAAGCCAGAGACAATGATGACTTCCCACTGCCAGTGCGACCACATATGCCCACCTAAGAAAGCAACTGTCACTTAGAGAGAAGAGGACTCAGACAAAATAAAAAAGTAGGCAAAGCATTCTTAATTTAGATAAGACACCATGATAAAACTGCAACTCTATTTAAACAGTTACATTAAAATTATTCTCTTCTCAGGTCTCCCTTCTGAGTTATCATTATTAAGATAACACAGGGTCTTCAAATCTTCAATGATTCCACTAGGACTCTTTTTTAATTCTATATGGTTGTATTTTTTACCTCTGTGGCTTCATTTTTCCATTTAGTATATCATTGACCTAATAAACAAGTACTCCACTTTGTCTCAGAAGTGATGATTTTATTATGTAACAAAAAGTAAAATGAGTCCATTTTTCTGCACACTTGCTCTTTTTACAATAACTAAAATAAATCATTGTGGGGCCAGAGCTAGTAAAAACACAAAGGTTCTCAAGGGGACATCTGGAATGGGCATGAGCCAAAAGCTAGAAATTTTTAAAAACATGCCTATTGTTCACTTTTCTAATCTTCATGGGAGATGAATGAATGGCAATACAGTTTAGAGAATGTACACTTTATCTGGATCCACTCTCTCCCTTTTCTCTTATGCACATAATTTGACCTATAAAATGTAAGGAATATAATGGGAGCCCAGTGAGAAGATCCTTGGCTGGCACGTCTAAGGAGCTCAAGTGGTAATGGGGTGGTTCCATCTGAGGTTCGGTATGAATTAAATCAAATGACAGTAAACTCCATACCTTCTGCCCAGGTTTGATGTAAGCCTTTACATGCTTAAGAACAGGCTTTAGGTTATTTTCATATCTGACACACAGATCATGAATCTTGATCTCCCCCTCCTGAGGCCAATGTTCTGGAACTTGAGAAGGATCTGGAGGATGGAGATGGAGTAGAAGAAGAGACAGAGACAGAGAGACACAGAAAGAGGTAGAAAGAAAAGCACACATACTTATATACATTTATACATACACGCATGATAATTGTTTTCTAAATTTAAGGTCATACTAAGCCTACTTCTGGGTTTAAAATTTCTTTAATTAAAAGATACTATTTATTTATTTGGATTTTGACTGCATTGCCTGGCTTGCAAGATCTTAGTTCCCCAAACAGGGATTGAACCCTGGCCCTTGGCAGTGAGAGCATTAAGCTCTACCACTGGCCCACTAGGGAATTCCCATTTGGGTTTTTCTTTTTTTCCTTTTAATTAACATTACATTCAGAGTAAAGGTCTCTTGATTAAGAACTTTAAAAATAGTTTTCGTGTGTTTGTTTTGGAGCATTAACGGGCATCACATCTCTCAGCACTCTATTGCTCAATTCTATTCCTGCTGGTTCATCGGTCAATGAATTCATTTGTTCAGTCAGCTAGTCCTCAAACATTTGAGTGATTCAGATGTGAGAGGGGTTATGCAGGGAGCTGAGAGGGAAGGCATGCCTCAAGGTGATCAGTGTGTTCCAGGCGACCGCATGTAAGTGAGTTAGCCCCTATAAGCTGCGTGCAGAATCCCATGACGGAGGCTGAGCCAAGGTGCTCTGGGAGCAGAGATGGTGGCAGCCCAGGAGTTCCAGCAGGGTTTCAAGAGGAGACGGTGCCTGAGATGAATCTTAAAGGATA
This sequence comes from Muntiacus reevesi, assembly GCF_963930625.1. NCBI lineage: Eukaryota > Metazoa > Chordata > Mammalia > Artiodactyla > Cervidae > Muntiacus > Muntiacus reevesi. The sequence continues at coordinate 33,422,740 of NC_089249.1, read as the reverse complement.
AGAGGTGGGGAAATTTGTTTCATATATATATATATATATATATATGTAGAGATAGAGAGAAGAACGAAGATAAAAAGAAAGCATAGCATGTTGATATGGCCAGAGTGAAAGGTATGTAGGTGGATGATGAAAGATGAGACTAGATAGGTGAGGAAGGATTGACTAATGAATGGTTGCATGTCCTTGAAGAGCTGAAGAGGTATTGAAGGATTTAGGCAACAGAATGCATATTAAGCATGAGATTTGCAGTTAAGGAAGATTATTCTGCCCTCAGTATTGACTTTCCTGCCAGTTTTATTCTAGTAAGGCTAAGAATCTTGGTTATTTTAAGATCTAAACTCCTTGGCATCTAAATTAATAAGCTCTTGAGAAAAAGAATACAACAGTCCATAGTTGAGGTTGGTAATTAATATAATAAAGTTCAAATATCTTTATGCCATTGCATGTGTGCTTAGTCGTGATTGACTCTTTGTGACCCCATGGACTCGTTAGGCTCCTCTGTCCATGGGATTTTCCAGGCAAGAATACTGGAGTGGGTTGCCAGTTCCTTCTGAAGGGAATCTTCCCGACCCAAGGATTGAACCCAAGCCTCCAGAGGCTTCTGCATTGGCAGGCGGATTCTTTACCACTATTCCACCTGGGAGGCAAGTGTCTTTACAATTTCTCTCTAAACATTACTAGGTAAATCTATTTGGACTCTGGTTGTATCTAAGATTTTTTCAGGCCTAAATAATTACATCTTTTCAGATGCAGTTGGATCTTATCAGGCAAAGTCAAGATGAGAGAGGTTTCTCTGGCTATTGAAATGGAAAACAAAAGCAAAAATGACAATGTACCTGACACACAACTAATATTCTTAAGTAACTATTTAGGTGAAAGACCATAATATTCAGAACAATACCCATGGTGCCTTCATAGTTCTCAGACTCCATAGTCAGGAAACTGTTCACTTTCTTCACCGCGCCCATCTGGACCTCCACATCGGCCAAGTTCCTCACAACCCAATTCAAATAATTGGTTATCTGTGTCGGGTGACAAAAACAATGAGCACATAGCAAATAAAGTAACAATTTTTGTGAACACTGGATATCAGGGGATAGGATGACTGGGACTGTTCACGTGGGTACAGTTCATAAACGCTACACGGTATCAGAGATCAGAGAGGATGTCATGGGCCAACGTTGGCAAAGGAGGTATCTGCCCTTCTTCAATGGTCCTCTAACGTCATTGATTTGTGGACTGTCCTGACTTCCTTGCCCAGTGGATAGTTGTATGCTTCCACTTACCTCATGTATATTCACATGGGAGTTGAAGTGAAAGTGAAGTGAAAGTCAGTCGTGTCCAACTCTTTGCGACCCCATGGACTATACAATCCATAGAGTTCTCTAGGTCAGAATACTGGAGTGGGTAGTAGCCTTTCCCTTCTCCAGGGGCTCTTCCCAACCCAGGGATTGAACCCATGTCTCCTGCATTGCAGGCGGATTCTTTACCAGCTGAGCCACAAGGGAAGCCCAAGAATGCTGGAGTGGGTAGCTTATCCTTTCTTTAGCAGATCTCCCTGACCCAGGAATCGAACCGGAGTCTCCTGCATTACAGGCAGATTCTTTACCAACTGAGCTATCAGGCAGGCCCACACGGGAGTTAGTGTTCCTACATGGGTGGTGAGCAACTCAGGACAAGAATCCCAAACAACCTTGGGAGAACTCTGACCACAGTGTTTCAGGAGTTTCTAAAAATTGGTTCAAAATGTCAGAAATGAATCCATGCCCATCCTAAAATGCCAGATTTAGGCCCAAATCTACTATTATTTGCAAGCTATCATCTTGCTATGAATTTCTAACTAGTCCTCTAACATCCATGAATAAGAGTTGATGATGACTACAGAAAGGACCTCAAGTGCGGTACAAAGAGAGAGGTTTTCATCCATACTTACCGTAAGTGCATACAGAAGACCTAAGCCCACCAATCCAGAATTGGAAGACCCACTAATGGATGCAATAGATGCAGTGAGGACAATGCAAGCTCCCAGATAATCCTAAAAAAGAGAAAAAATGTTAAAAGATTTCCACTAAGTTCTTAAAATCAAGGATCTCATTCAACCCGGATGATCACTAACAGAACAGACGTTACTCACTGCGTGTCCTAAAAGGTTTCAGAACAAGGTTACAGAAGGTAGGGAAGAATAATAACTCACAATCTTAGAACTGGAAAGGAAGTGATGCAAGGCTCTGACTATATCTGAAAGCAGACAATGCTTTCAGAGATGGTAAATACCTGGTCAGAAATTAAGCTGCAATTTTTGGCACGACCAGGATCAGATGCAAGATTCTTTTTTCTTTCTTTCTTTTTTTCTTATCTACTGCATTTTACCAGATAAGCAATTATTTTTAACTTAACTTTCTACCTTGAATTTCATGTGCACTTATACCAGGGTTGGGATTAGCTCTCTTGTATGCTAATTCAAAATCACTCCAAAATCACTGCAGATGGTGATTGCAGCCGTGAAATTAAAAGAGGCTTACTCCTTGGAAGGAAAGTTATGACCAACCTAGACAGCATATTAAAAAGCAGAGACATTACTTTGCCAACAAAGGTCCGTCTGGTCAAGGCTATGGTTTTTCCAGTGGTCATGTATGGATGTGAGAGTTGGACTGTGAAGAAAGCTGAGCGCTGAAGAATTGATGCTTTGGAACTGTGGTGTTAGAGAAGACTCTTGAGAGTCCCTTGGACTTCAAGGAGATTCAATCAGTCCGTCCTAAAGGAGATCAGTCCTGAGTGTTCATTGGAAGAACTGATGCTGAAGCTGAAGCTCTAATACTTTGGCCACCTCATGCAAAGAGTTGACTCAATGGAAAAGACCCTGATGCTGGGAGGGATTGGAGGCAGGAGGAGAAGGGGACAACAGAGGATGAGATGGTTGGATGGCATCACTGACCCGATGGGCACGGGTTTGGTGGACTCTGGGAGTTGGTGATGGACAGGGAGGCCTGGCGTGCTGCGGTTCATGGGGTCGCAAAGAGTTGGACATGACTGAGTGACTGAACTGAACTAAACTGAATGCTAATTCAAGGCCTTTGCAGAAATTTATATCTAGTTAGCTTATTGGGATTTGTATCAATATCTGAATTTTTTGTTGATAGTATGGACTCAGAGTCTGGGACATTAAATCTACAGAGTGCATAGAAATAGGAATAAGTGTAATTTTTCTCCCTACATTAGAAATATGAACATGTCTTAGAATATCTGAATTGATTATGACTCAATGATAAACTCTTTCCAGATAATTTAAAAATTAATTAAGGTCAACCTTAAACTCAAAGGAGAAATGGGGGGCACCTGTCTATTTTCTACACCCTCTTCCGTCTCCATTTCCTAACATTCTTAGGCATTGTTACGCCTTATCCTTTGAAAAAGAAATTTCATTTTTTTTAAGATTTGTATATTAGGAGATTTATTTCAGTGCTGTTACTATTGGAAAAAATTGAAAAAAAAAAAAAGAAAATTTTCACACTATGTGAAAGTTGCTCAGTTGTGTCCGACTCTTTTCGATCCCATGAACAATACAGCCCATGGAATTCCTTAGGCCAGAATAACAGAGTGGGTAGACTTTCCCTTCTCCAGGAGATCTTCCCAACCCAGGGATCAAACCCAGGTCTCCTGCATTGCAGGCGGATTCTTTACCAGCTGAGCTACCAGGGAAGCCCTAGAATACCTATACTAGCGAAGCACAGAATCAATAAATAAATCATCATACAGACATGTGATGGCATTGTATATTTTGTTGTGATTAAAAATAATGTTTTAAACATTTTAATAATGAGAAATGGTCATCATTTTACATTGAATAAAAAATGCCAGGCATAAAACATTCAGCAGAATTTTTAAATTATAAAACATTATATAAACTTTAGGTGTTTACTTCTTATTTATTTCTTAAAGATAATATAAATGTTAACAAAATGTTAATGGAATTTCCCATAGTCAATAGAATCATTAAAATTTGTCAAGCTGATGTGTCACACATGCCAGAAGCAGGTCAAATTTCAGGCATGAACACTTTCTAGAATTATCTTAAGTCTCATCTTACTGGTAATGATCTTCTCTAGCAAGATACACCTCTGATACCTTAAAAAAATAACTAGTAATTAGGTGAGAAGACTTTAATGACAGTAAGAGAGTGTTTAACATGCTGAAATCAAGAATGGTTTCTCAAATCAGTTCACACATGTGCATCCCAGCATCTATTTTCTTTTAATTATTTATTTCTATTTTCTTTAAAGATTTCTTTTTTTATGTGGACCATTTTAAAATGCTTTATCAAACTTTCTACAATACCGCTTGCCTTTTTTGTTTTGGTTTTTTAACTATGAGTCACATGGGATCTTAGTTCCCTGAACAGGGATCAAACCCACACCTCCTGCACTGGAAGGTGATGTCTTAACCACTGGAGAGCCAGGGAAGTCCCTCTGCAACTTTTAAATTAGCACCAAAGATCAACTTGTTGGGGAGCAATCAATGATCCCAGCCTTGGAACCACAGGTCTGGGTTCAAATGATGCCTTTGTCAATTACCAGCTAATATGCTTAGATGAGTCAGTTTCTTCTTTGAAACTCAGTTTCTTCTTTGGGAAATAGAAATAGTACCTAATTTACAGGGATTTTGAAAGGAAAAAAAAAATCAGATTTTCCCACCTCCATGTAACAGGATGTCCTTTCTCTCCCTGGATGATTTTCAAATGTTTGAAGAAAGCTTAAAAGCTTATGTGCATCATAAAACATCAAAGGTTAAAACAGGCACTAAAATTTAATTCTGTCATGATTCCCATGGTCTTTACAAAGAATAAAGAAAGAAATCATGAGATTTAATCCCTCGAGACAGTAAATTCCATAGAGTTAGTAAATACTCCGTTGATAGCTCCTTCCGTTGTATCCAGTGTATTCATTTATTAACAGCTTGTCACTTCCCAATCAGACCCCCCCTTTATTTGAAGCAACAACTATATGAATGTAGAATCTAACCAGCCGGGGCTGCTTTTTTATATTTTATAAACATCAATGTGTTCCCCTAAATACTTCTAAAATATTTACAACAATATGAATTTTTCCTTCCCACGCTCTCATTAAAGTTAATACTTTTAACGCTATGTTATAAATTCGTTATTCCCAATATTAGCTTTTATAAAGAGACTCATAAAGAGTTTATGTGATAAATCTCAGAAAGTAAGTTAGCACTAGGAGATACTTCCAGCAAGATACTCCCACATGCATGATACAAAGAAATATTCCAGTCAGTGTCTAAGAAATTTCTGTGGGCAACATACAACTTAAGGCAGGGGCCCCCAATCTCTAGTATTTTAGGCCTGATAATCTGAGGTGGAGCTGATGTAATAATAATAGAGTGCACAGTAAATGTAATGCACTTGAATTACCCCTAAACCACCCGCCATTCCCTGGTTCATGGAAAAATTGCTTTCCATGAAACTGGTCCCTGGTGTCAGAAAGGTTGGGGACCCCTGCTTTAAGGGTTTGAAACAATGTATGTTTTTATTAGTTTCTATTCTTTACTTCCTCCTAGATGACCTCAGAAGGGCCTCATTCATTCATCCATCTTTCCATTCATTCAGTGGTCTTTTAAAGGTATATATAACTTCCCTGTTTAGGATTATCAATGCCTTCCTATTGAACTTATAATGAATTCAGACTCTGATGAATTACAAAGCCGCAGATGATGCAAAGTCTGGGTTCTAGACCTTGCCTCCTCTGACCTTATCTGAGATTCCTTTCCTACTCCTTCACCGTGCTCTAATCATGCTGGTCTGCCTGTCTTTGGTCAGATAAACTGGGACCTGGGACCCTTTACTGCAGTGCCTGAACCTGAACAAACGAATCCTCCAGCAAGAGAGTACAAAGAAATTGAAAGGGACTAAAAATAATGGCACGCATGCGCCGCTGGGGTCATTACTTACAACAAGATACAAAAAGGCTGTAAATCAACTGCCATTTCTAAGGTGCCAGGAACAGAAGCATGGTACTGCGTATGATCCCTGCACACAGTACCATCAAAGGGGTGGGCAGACCACTTAAGCTACTCTTCCTCCTCAACCCACCAATTCACCCCTACATTCAACCCATTTAAGGAATCAGCACTCCCTGAAATGTTAGGGTGAAGTGTTAAACCACATAGCTTTTTGAAGTCAGAGCAGATTTTTCAGGGGATGAATCCATTGCCAAATTCCATAATCTAGTAAATTCAAATAGATGCAAGAGTTTAAAAACCAGTATGTCTGCGGTTTGTGGCACTAGTGGTAAAGAACCTGCCTGCCAATGCAGGAGACATTAGAGACTCAGGTTCAAGTCATAGGTCAGGAAGATCCCCTGGGACGAGGCATGGCAACCCACTCCAGTATTCTTGCCTGGAGAATCCCTTGAACAAAGGTGGGCTACGGTCCACAGGGTCATGAAGACTCAGACACGACTGAAGCAACCTAGAGCACAGGCACAGGTCTGCAGTTTAGTATCTAAAACAAAGTTATTTTATTTTTTATAAAAAATATTTTTTATCATTTTCTTTCTTTTTTTAAAAAGTGCTACTTGTGTTGTCTTTCAGTTATATCAGTGAGACACTTTCCAGCTCATTCCTGGATTACCACCCCTGCTCAATAATGTTTTTTTCTAAGAAATTGGAGATTTTTGGGAGGCATTTGATCAGAATTTTACCTGATCTGAATAAGAGAGGAAGCCCCTTTGTGCATGTTTATCAAGAAATCTCATAGCAAAATAACTAAATTCCAATCACTTCCCTTCCAATAGTACTGTAAGAGTAACAGGCATGTGAAATTGACAGGTAACTTAAGAGTTTATGTTAGTTTCCCCATTTCCACTTCCTTTACCATTAAACTTAACTAGTTTAATAAATTATACAGTGATTCTACCTTTCCACACCGCCTTTCCTTTCCACTGCAAAAATTCATGTGAACAACAAAATGGCTTAAAAGCAGTAAGAAGGGACAAGCAGATCATCTGAATTAGCTCACGCGCAAGCAGCACATGTCCTCCCATTAAGGCTTTCTATGATCCTATCCAATCAATTCATTGAAGAAAACACTTTCAGTCAAAATGATACAATGGAAAGAGATTCTGCTTAGGAAACAGAAGCTACACACATGTGAATTTCCATTCTTAAAGAGGACCCAACCACAGGACATTTGTATTAGTGATAAATTATAACTTCCATTGAGTTTGGGAACTCAACACTTCCCTCCAGAAGGGAAGCCTTTGATCCCCAGGTCAAAAGAGAGGCCTCTGGTCAGATTTCTAGTGATTCAATGACCTCTATCTCTATGTGGGATTATGGTGAAAATACTAATTTTCCATAAAACAACCTCATAAGTAGTTATAAGAATACCATCTCTTTCTTTTTTCATAGTCTTCAGAAATCCATGTCTAAAAACAAAAAGTCAATGTTTATGGTTCCACCGAGTGTCTGGGTCTTCACATGACAAGATCAACGCACACCTGTCTATAATGGAGTTGTAAACATCCAAAACAGCTCTGTACTGTTTCACAAAATAGACTCTCATACAAGTTCACCCTGAAGATTATTTTCACTTTAGCCTGTTGATTCTAAAGACTTTTTTTTTTTTTTTGGCTTCTTGATGTGATTTTTCTTTTATCCTTTCACCACACAGCAAGACAAAGCCTTGGAAAGACACCCTTTAGATAGAGTTACACAATTTTTTGCAAATGGAAACACCAATGCCAAAGAACTGGAACTGTTTAGTGCAGAGGGATGAACAGCAAATGCTTGCTGAACAGAAGAACGTAAGCAGCTTCAAAGGTTAGGCTGCAGTGATACATTGCACATGACTGTGGTCCACTTCACTTGGCACCCAGAGGAGAAACACTCCCCTCCCCTGCCAAAGGAACCTGGGTGGTCACAGTCCGGCTACTTTTCTACCAGCCAAATTATTCTTTTAGGTTCTTGTCCTTTTCTGAGTGCTGTGTGCTGTGACCTTAATTTTTTCCCCCCAGTTCAGAATAAGCATGAAATGAACATGGTGGGCAGGCTATATCTTGTATGGCTAACACTCTTCAGCCAGAAAAAGGGAATACTTTGTAATTGTCTTATGTGTGTTAGTCACTCAGTCTTGTCTGATTCCTAGAGACCCTATGGGCTGTAGCCCACCAGGCTCCTCTGTCTATGGGGATTCTCAAGAATACTGGAGTGGGTTGCCATGCCCTCCTTCAGGGGATCTTCCTGACCTAGGGATCGAACCTAGGTCTCCTGCATTGCAGGCAGATTCTTTACCCACTGAGCCACCAGGGAAGCCTCTGTAATTGCCTTAACACTTATCTAGCATGACCAGAAAAAGAAATGAAAGCCATGTATTTGAAAAAAAAAAAAAAAAAAAAGATAATAAAAATTGGATGGGGCTTGGGGATCTTCCCGAATTCAAAAATTTATCCCTTACTTCTCTTGGAGATCGTCTGTCCACAGAATCCAGTGGCATTGCTCCAGAAAACTAAAATTGAGAATGAAGAAAAAAGGAAAAACAGTCACGGGAAACGATGATAAGCTTTCTCCTCTTTGTCTCCATGGAGCTCATTTTGTTGTTCAGTCATCAGTTTCACTCTTTGTGATCCCATGAACTGTAGCACGGCAGGCTTCCCTGTTCCTCACTATCTCTCAGAGGTTGCTCAAACTCATGGCCATTGAGTGTGATGCCATCCAACCATCTCAGCTTCTGTGGCTCCCTTCTCCTCCTGTCCTCAATCTTTCCCAGCATCAGGGTCTTTTCCAAAGAGCTAACTCTTTGCATCAGGTGGCCAAAGTATTGGAACTTCAGCTTCCGCATCAGTTCTTCCAGTGAATATTCAGGAGTTATTTCCTTTAGGATTGACTGACTTGATCTCCTTGCTGTCCAAGGGACTCTCAAGAATCTCAAGAATCAGCAGCACAGTTCAAAAGCACCACAATTCTTTAGTGCTCAGCCTTCCTTATGGTCAGGAACTCCCATATCTAAACATGACTACTGGAAAAACCATAGCTTTGACTAGATGGACTTTTGTCAGCAAACTGATGTCTCTGCTTTTGAATATGCTGAGTTGGTGAGCTCCTCAGATCCGCATCAGGAGACCTGCTGGCCTTTTCTGAGCTCTTCCCAAGGTTGCTCCCGTCCTGGTACCAACTGGCTGTGCTTCTGCTATGGGAGCTCCCAGAATATTTGCGATAAGGAGATATTTTTGTTAATCTGCTGGTTAACATATCAAAGAATAGGGAATGGAGGCAGCTGTGTTGATACTGTAGATAAGATCAATGCAGCATCAGTGGGCCAAATAGAGGTTTTCATTACTTATCTTGTTGTAAATGACTTAAAACGCAGAAAGTATCCAGCTGTGGGGTTCAAAGAGCAGTTCACACCCCGGTCTCCAAGGTCTTATATCTGAACGTTTATATTTCTCATATTTCTGAAATAAGATCCATTTATTTCAAACTGAAATTGTGTCTCCAGTAATGCACAATAGTAATGAGGTCATTTACATGTGTACAATTGGGAGAAAGGTTATTTCCTAATTAGAGTTATCTGTTCTATTTATTCAACACTCCTATTGTGGAACATATGTTCTTGGATTATAGCATTTATATTCAAACAAACATTCTAATATTCTAAATATTCTGGTTCTAATGAAAACTCTGTACTTTCAGTGTACAGAATAAGAGAATAAATCTGACTGGTTTCAAGTTGGATTTCTGCGATTGTCTAGAAGGGTATGTGTGTATGTGAGTGTTTGTGTATGTGTATGTGTGTGTGTTTGTGTATATATGTATGTGCTAAGTTGCCTCAGTCATGTCCAATTCTTTGCAACCCATGGACGGTATCCCACCAGGCTCCTCTGTCCATGGGATTCTCCAGGCAAGAACACTGGAGTGGGATGCCGTGCCCTTCTCCAGGGGATCTTCCCAACCCACAGATGATACCAGGGTCTCTTATGTCTCCTGCATTGGCGGGCAGGTTCTTTATACCCACATAAACTTATTGATAAACAAATATGAGAGATGAAAGAGACAAAATCACCCACAAAAGACTCTCAACCTTGAATTCTATCAGCCGATATGCCTGGAATGTTGCAATAAATCAACAAGTTTCTTACCAAATTTTCTATTTATTCATCAGAAATAGAGCAAAGGACTCTATAACTTTTTTTGTGTTGGTTTTTAAGGGACAGATCTGGTAATGAGACCAAACAGCAAGTTGTGGAAAGATTATAATACACAGAAAAGAAAAAAAGACACAAAAACAGATGTGTTATAAGGTAAAAGAAAGAATGGCAGATTCTGCCCTTCCTTTTTCAAATATCATATTTCTTTTTTTTTTTTCTTAGATTTCTACAAGTGGAACTAGAATTCATTTATATTCAAGTAGGTCCAGCTGCCTTTAATGGGGGAGTTAAGTAGCGGGGTATGAGTCAGGCTAAACTAACCCACCCTGAATCTGGCTGCTATTTCTCTCTAATTTTTCCTGAACTTCCCTTTCTTGGAAGTCTGACCGCTCTAATATCTTGTCTTCTGGCTACAAGAGCAGAACATATGGTTTGCTTGAAGATTCTTGTTAAACGTTTGTCCATTAACCTGACAGTAGGAAGTGCTAAAGAGGAGAAGCAGGAGTCAAGTCAGACACTCACCTCAAGTCCAAAGCAAACACACTCGCCCCTAAAAAACACACTCGATCTTCAACATCAGGAAAATCAAATCAAAGGAAACTACTGACATTTCATCCCCTGTGATTTTAGGACATTCTCTGATTAAGCTGTTTCATCACCAGTTTTGTTATTCAGATATGATTTCTTTTCCTCGGAGTAAACAGATTTGAGCAAACACACGGAAGCTTAAAGCAAGGATTTAGGGTCTGGGTAAGATCTAGGAATAGCATTTTGTTTCTGCTATAAATCCCAAACACTTCGCCTGCCTTTCTGTTACTTATAGGTAATTGGAAAATCTCTGCCCTGCCCCCTCCCAACCCCACAGTGATCTGGAAGAAATTTCTTATCTATTTAAAATTTGTGAAATATAATTATGTTATGTTGCTGGATAATTTCTACACAACAACACAACACAATGCAATATAGTGGTAGAGAATCTCTGTTATTAGTGACAAACTATGACAACTACAGCTTACAGGGGACCCGAGATGCTCTATCAATATGTTATCCATCCATCAACAACTCAGATTTTAATTTGGGCTCCTTCCTTTCCACTTTATCAAATTCCCATTCCCAGGTACCCTCTCTGATTCACTGAGTTTTGAAAAACAGCCTTCATATGGCAGGGATGCTTAATCAGTGGAAGTGAGGTTCTTAACAATAATGCAGATAAACCTCCTTTTCCTTTTCACAAAATGATAGATAATTATTTTTAAAGAAAAGATGACAGTCAACTCATCATTTCTACCAAAATTGCTTATTCACACTGCAGATTACACAGCCAGCTCTGCAAACAACATCTCCTTCCCTCTGAAACTTGGGTCTAACCTATCTCCTCTTTCATTTATTAGGAGTGGTTGACTTATTAACCACTTACCAAGGCAGGTACCATTTCCATTCATTCATTCATCCATCCATGCATCCATCCATTCAAAAGACATCTGTTGAGTGTACCTGCCAATAAGTGAGCTACAGGACTTATATTACTATTTTTAAACCTAACACACCCATGAGGTCATACTCCTAGTTTACAAATGGCAAACTGGGACCCAAATAAATTTGTTAACTTGCTAGACCAAGTCTGTACAATGCTGAAGCTTATACCCATTCTCCTCTTTTATACAGGACAGAAGAAGGCAACAGATGAATAACTGCAAGTTTTTACATTTGGGCTAACATGACCCTCCACTGGCTTAAAATAGAAAACTGCCATCTCTTCCAGGCTGGTCCAGTTCAGTAGAAGTGAGTACATCTGTTCACTTGTCAAATTTTGGGAAAAAAAAAAAACACCTGAAGTTGTACAAATATTTGCTATTCCATTAACTTATGTCATCTGGCCACTAATGAACACAAAATGAATTTTTGCTTTGGGGGCTATCTGTCTTGACATTAGCTAAAAACATCATGACAAATTTCATCCGTACCATAAACAAACCTGAGCTAAAGTCCAGAAAATGTGGAGTGAGTGCTGAATCTCAGTGGAAGCCTAGTTTTTACAACTGTCTCCCTCTTTGCATCAGGCCTCTTCTCTGTGTGGTTTCCATTTCGAAATCATGAAATGAACGTACCGTTCTGACCTCCAGCCATCTGTTGGCAGCTGAGAGGAATAAGTAGGCAATGTTGTTAGTGTCTGTCAGTTCCAGCATTCGTTGCTTAAATCTGGTCTCATGCCTGCAGAAAACAAAAATATGATGCTAGCCACACAACAGGAGAAATAATAAAAAACAGTGACACTTCCTACTACATTATTTACTCCACACGGTGACGAACTGGTGGGATGGAATGACTAGTAAACGGACTACTTACAAATAAAGGCCAGCTGCTACTGCTCTCCTGCACCCTTCCTGAGAGATGACATGGAGCAGCAGTTCCTTCCTTTTTCAACCTCTGCTACAGAAAGGAATGTTTCCGAGACAAAGTCCTACTAAAGATCATTTCATAAATTTCTACGTAAGGATAGTAGCCGTGAAAACAAGGCATGGCCGATGTCTCAAGGGCCCTACATAACCCAGAAGAAGTTGTACAGAAATGCAATACACTTGACCTAGATTTTACTGCATGTATTTACTTTTCCACAAGGCATGGGCGGAGTTGGGTAGAAGGAACTAGAAGAGACTCATGAAAAGACAGGAAACTATGGGTTTGTAACAGGCAAATATATACCTTAAAAATGTTCTTTTCACTCAGTTTCTGGAAATCAAAGAAGGACAATGAGGTGGCAAGAAGTAGAGGATGAGGGTCCTTGGGAACGGCAGATGTCCTTGTTAAGCAAGGTATCTTACACCTCAAAGTTACAAATTATTTGTAAGAATGGTCATTGCATGAAAGAAGCTCTTGGTGTGTAGTATTTATGGGGATCTGAGTCAGACATGACTGAGCAACTTCACTTTTACTTGTCACTTTCATGCATCGGAGAAGGAAATGGCAACCCACTCCAGTGTTCTTGCCTGGAGAATCCCAGGGACGGGCATGCCTGGTGGGCTGCCGTCTATGGGGTCGCACAGAGTTGGACACGACTTAAGCGACTTAGCAGCAGCAGCAGCAGGACATATACACATGTTCCCTGGTGACTCATTGGTAAAGAATCCGCCTGTAATGCAGAAGACTCCTAGTTCGATCCCTGGAACTACGAGAAGATCCCCTAGAAAAGGAAATGGCAACCCACTCCAGTATTCATACCTGGGAAATCCCATGGATAGAGGAGCCTGGCGGGCTACAGTCCATGGGGTTGCAAAGAGTCGAACATGACTTAGCAATTAAACAACAACATGACACATATAGTTTAGATACTGATGCTGGGTCAAATTAAGTTCATTCTTGGTGATCAACATAATCAGACCAAGTTCTGTGTAACCTTTGTTACAAAGGATACTTCTAATAAAAACCTCATCCAGGAATTTCCTTGGTGGTCCGGTGGTTAAGAATCTGCCTGGGAGTGCAGGGGATGCTGGTTCAATCCCTAGGCAGTGAACTAAGATTCTGCATGCCGCAGAGTAACTAAGCCCAAATGTTGCAATTAAAACCTGACGCAGAAAAATAAATAAATATTTTTTAAAAAGAAACTTCATCCATGTGAACACGGGAGCTACTTCTCACAGAAACTCATGTTCCATGTTGATAAATCTTTTCTACATCACAAAAATAGTCTCTCTTTATTTTTCAATTATTTTCCCTGGGTAACAGAAACAATGGAAAGCTGGATCATATAAACAAAATAACTGATTGGAAGGTTGGAGGAAGTGCCAAATTCAACTTTCTGTGGCTTCGGCTTATCTTACAGAGACCTCCTGTCTATGTGTTATGTTTGCAGAGAATAACCAAATTTCATCTGACAGCCTGATGGTGATTCCTCGTTGATAAAAGACTGCTCCAAGTACCCCGCTCCCCCCCACCATCGCCCCAAATCTTCCAATCAATTTGCAAAAGTTTACAATAAACTATCACTATGTCAAAAATGAAGAAGTCCGGGGTAGGGTGTTCACTTGGCCCGTGAAGCCATCCATACAGGCCAATATAAAGCAGATAGTTGGGATTTATCCAGTCAATCTGATCACTCCAACATGCCAAACCAGAAAAATCAGATAATTGAGTCAGACAGCAACATCTGATCTACGATAATCAAAGGATCTGACAATCAGAGCCAAATAATTACCTCACTTTGAGTTATGTAGCCTTGACCCAAATGCCATGCACAGGAGGACCTGTGCTGAATAGCAATACACTGGGCGGGACCAAGCAGACAGAGAAACAAGACTAGCCTCATCATGACCCTCATGCAGATGTGCGCTTAGTCACCCAGTCACGTCCGACTCTTTGTGACCCCATGGACTGTAGCCCACCAGGCTCCTCTGTCCATGGGGATTCTCCAGGCAAGAATACTGAAGTGGTTGCCATGCCCTTCTCCAGGGACCTTCTCAACCCAGGGATCGAACCCAGGTCTCCCGCACTACAGGCCAATTCTTTCCTAGCTGAGCCATCAGGGACAGAGTAAATAATTAACACAGGATGACTCACAGAGTGATAGGGTTTACTGAGATAGTGGATCTCAACTGTGAACAGATATATCCAATTCTGCATTTGCATTACTGGGTGGATTTTCACCCACTCATTCAGGAGCATTTAGCAAGCATGAACTCAAAGCGAGACATTACGACATATATGTATGAACAAGACACAACCTCTGCCCTAGAGAAGCACATTGTCTAGCGAAAGAGGTAAGCGTGGTACTGTTGTAGTATGAGCAAGTAAAGATGGCTCAACACAGAAGCCAATCATAATGGCCCTATGTGAAAAATGCTACGTGAATGTAAAGGAAGGTGAAGGTTTGCACTGGCTAAAAGACCAGAATGGCAGGGAATAGGGTGGAGGGTGGGGAGAGATGGATAAGCCATCTCTGGGATGGACTGGGAAGATGGACTGAATGAGGTTTTAAGAAATGGGCTGAATTTCTTAGGGCTTCCCTGGTGGCTCAGATGGTAAAGCGTCTGCCTGCAATGAGGGAGACCTGGATTCGATCCCTGGGTTGGGAAGATACCCTGGAGAAGGAAACGGCAACCCAGTCCAGCACTCTTGCCTGAAAAACTCCATGGATGGATGAGCCTGGTAGGCTACAGTCCATGGGATCACAAAGAGTCGGGCACGACTGAGCAACTTCACTGGTTCACAGAATATTTCAGGTGGACAAGGAGGGACAAAAGCATTGGAAGTATCGGCAACAACATGAACTAAGGAACAGAAATGAGAAAACAAGGTCAGGAACTGGAGTCAGGGTCCCCCTTCCTAGAGGGCTGTGATGATGGAGAGATGTGGGGAGGGGGAAACTTGGACCAAAGCCTGTGGACTCCAGTTGAGACAAACATCCAACACTTCATTGTGACAAAGTGTTTTGTCTGGGACTCTTCTTCCTCTCCCTCTAGTTTGGGGATATTGTTGCAGATACACTCTTAAAGAGTTTGTAAATGGAGCTGGCAATAGTCTGAAGCAGCAGTGAAAGGGGAGGGGTGGAAATGCAGCGAACATTCTTTCTGTGTGTTTCTATTTGGCAAGAACCCTTCTGTTTTCCTAATGGAAACTTTGACACACTCAGTCTGTATCTTTTCATCCACATCCAGCTCATCTTCTGAACATTCTGAGACCTTTATTCTGTCAGACCAAAAAAAAAGTAGGAAAGGTCACTGAAATCTCAGTCTAATTTAACTGTGATCCTCTGGTGGTAAACTACTTGAGGTTAGTTCATGCTGCCTCTGAGTACACCGTGAACCCTGAACGCAGGGGAGGAAAGCAGCCTAATCAGTAAATACAAACTTTCCAGAGAGCTGACGACTCTGGGGACTCTTACTAGCCTGAAAGAGAGGAAGAAGCAGATGGAAAAGAATGTGTTTGATTCTAAACTGTTGTTCACTCGCTAAGTCGTGTCTGCCCCTTTGCGACCCACGGGCTGTAGTCCACTGGCCTCCTCTATCCTTGCGATTTTCTAGGCAAGAATACTGGAGTGGGTTGCCATTTCCTTCTCCAGGGGATCTTCCTGATCCAGGGATCAAACCTGCATTTCCTGCATTGGCAGGTGGATTCCTTACCACTGAGCCATCTGGGAAGCCTCATTCAAGTCTTAGGTGATATGTAATAGTTTGTCCTTCTTAGAGCTCCCTAGAATTTTCCTGATGTAAAATTAGGAACAGTCAAGCCAAATTCTGCTCATGTGTCTAGTGAAGAATAGATGATTAAATGAAAAATCTAAACCTTGACTTTCAGTCAAGCTTCTCTTTCATTTAAGACCATGCTCATTTTCTTCAAGATGTTTTACATGGTCCAGGTTCTCATCATTCTCAGTGAATGACCTCACTTGTTATTCAGGGAGAAGACAGAGGCTGTTTTCTGTTTCACCTGCCAGCTTGCCTGAATCAGGCCACTGCTTGTTCCCTACCTGCCATGTTATCCCAAACATTTCCCCTGTGGTATTTATCTGGGGTAGAAATAAAAGGCCATATCTTTGGAGTCTTTCTATATTCATTGCAAGACTAGCACTTGGCATGTGTTCAAAACTCAGACAAATTAACTTGAAAGGACTTTGCTGAGAAAATGAAATTCTTAACATGGTGTACTTATGAGTACCACTGGGCGTTGCTGGCTACTATTAGAACACAAATTATGTCTTAATCAGTTCAGTTCAGTCGCTCAGTCGTGTGTGACTCTTTGCGACCCCATGAACCGCAGTACGCCAGGCCTCCCTGTCCATCACCAACTCCCGAATCCACCCAAACCCATGTCCATTGAGTCGGTGATGCCATCCAACCATCTCATCATCTGTCGTCCCCTTCTCCTCCTGCCCCCAATCTTTCCCAGCGTCAGGGTCTTTTATGTCTTAATACCTACATTCAAAGTCAATCAGTGATTCTTCCATCTCCAATAAAAGGTATTGCACACTTTGATGGGAAAACACATCTCTGTGAAAAGTATAAATGCTCCACTATGAAATCTAGGTAGATTTATGCAGAAATTCTGTGGTACATGTTGTAGATAGTGGCTGTATCTTTATATTCTGCTTTTGACTCCATTATATACACACTTTTAATGTGACTTAAATATTTCTCAGGTTAGAAAGCTCTCTGATTGAAATCGCTACAGGTTTGCATTTAGCGCTGCAGGAAGATATAACATTTTAAAAGTTGATTTTCTAGATTAAATATAACATTCAAGGATGCCACCTCCTTTTCTGATTTTACCTGAATAGGGAAAATAGAGCCAGGTAATTTTTTGAGTATTAGGTAAACTCTCTTGACGAAAATCTTGGGATATTACTTCAATGTTTACCAACATTGAAGAAAAACTATTTAAAGTCTGAAGTAACTTTGGTGTAACAATATTTCTTTTATTATTATTATTAATGCATGTATTTTAGTTTCTATATTACTTCTTTGCTAATCATTGTGGTTAATGCTTTAGGTGTGTGTGCTCAGTTGTATCCAACTCTTTGTGACCTCACAGACTGTAGCCTGTCAGGCTCCTCTGTCCATGGGATTTTCCAAAAAGGACACTGGACTGGGTAGCCATTGCCTCCTTCAGGGAATCTTCCCAATCCAGGGATCGAACCACCGTCTCCTGCACTGCAGGCAGATTTTTTACCACTGAGCCACTGGGGAAGCCAATGCTTTAAATGAAAAGTGAAAGTCACTCAGTCCTGTCCGACTGTTTGCAACCCAATGGACTATATATAGCCCACTAGGCTCCTCTGTCCATGGGATTCTCCAGGCAAGAATACTGGAGTGAGCTGCCATTTCCTTCTCCAGGGGATCTTCCCAATCCAGGGATCGAAGGCAGGCCTCCTGCATTACAGATGGATTCTTTACCATCTGAGCCACGAAGCCGAAGAATACCGGAGTGGGTAGCCTATCCCCTCTCCAGGGGATCTTCTGGACCCACGAATTGAACCAGGTTCCCCTGCAATGCAGGTGGATTCTTTCCAGCTGAGCTACCAGGAAATCCCTAATGCTTTACATGCATTATATCAATTAGTCCAACAACCCTAAAAAGCAAAATGGTTTTCCCTATTTCACAGATGAGGTTAGGGAATTCAAAAGCCTAGTCTAAATCACACAGGTAGTATCTATCCAACATGATACTGAATTCTTTCTTTATTCTCGTTAAAATTTCAAATAACTATGATCATTTGTTGTTGTTGTTGTTTAGTCACTAAATCATGTCCAACTCTTCTTGCAACTCCATAGACTGTAGTCCACCAGATTCTTCTGTTCATGGGACTTTCCAGGCAACAATACTGAAGCAGGTTGTCATCTCCTTCTCCAGGGGATCTTCCTGACCCAGGGATGGAACCCGAATCTCCTGCACTGGCAGGAGGATTCTTTACCAGTGAGCCGCGTGGGAAGCCCTCTGTGATCATTTATTGTCATGTTTTTCTTACCACTAGTTTAAGACACAGGCACACACACAGTGGGGCATCGGAAAATGGGAGCAAGGATCAGTTATTTGTAGGCAAATATTTGTTGATGACGTAACTGCGTAATCAACAAAATGAAAATGTGTTTACTTACCTAAAAGCCCGAATGGTAGTGAGTCCTTCAGCAGTTTCTGAGAAGTGGCAAAGCAGAGGGAGCTGGGTACTGTCATCAAGTTCCTGGAGGTCCCTAGGACAGAGAAAAGTACAGAAATAAACTTTGCACTCATTCAGACTCAAAGAATACTGTGTGTGTGTTACTCACTCAGTCGTTTCCAACTCTGAAACACCAAGGACTGTACCTTGCCACGCTCCTCTGTCCATGGAATTCTCCAAGCAAGAATACGGGAGTGGGTTGCTATTCTCTTCTCCAGAGGATCTTTCCAACCCAGGGATCGAACCCAGATATGGTACACTGCAGGCAGATTCTTTACTGTCTGATCTGGGGGCTTTGTTCATTCTAAATTAAGGTTATTAGTTGTCAGAGTAACTACTGGGTTGGCCAAAAGGTTCATTTGGATTTTCCCATCTTTTGGAAAAATTTGAACAAACTTTTTGGCCAACCCACATATTTTCCTCCAACATTCAACAACAAAAATCCAACAGCTTATAATCTAAAGAGGAAGAGAAAAATAAATACTACATAATAAACATGAGTCTAGGCTGAATGTTATGTGTTGTACAAAAGTATCAGTTTTGTATCACAGTTAAAGTAAACTATGGGAACACATAGGAAGGAGCAATTAATGTAGGAGATGGGAAATGTTTTCTTTGAGCAGGTGTTACTTAGGCCAAACCTTAGGCATGAGCAGTGTGCTTCAACCAAACAGACAAGAAGTGCATTCCAGCTAAGGGAACAAACCAAAGCAAGTACAGAAGACTAAAGAACTGGCGAACTCAATCTGGCTGGTGACCAGAGTCCTTTGGGGATGCTGTCATGGGAAAAGGCTGGACAAGCAATGGGGGGAGGGGCTAGACTGTAGAAGATCCTGAATGGGCTGGGAAAAAATCACTGGGGACTAGAAATAAAATGACCAGAGCTTGCGTAAAGCAATATAATTTGGAGACAGTGTAAAGGATGGAAGAGAATGAGTAAGGATAGTTTATCAGAACTTGTTAAAAATTCTGAATTAGGTGTGATACTGGTACAATTTAATATAAGGGGAGACTGTGAGATAGCTTATTAGAAGTAGCCTTCCAAACTGCTACAATCAACTCATTGTAGCAGAGTGAATAAGAGAGAAGAGTCACACAGACACAGAAAACCAGCTTATGGCTACCAAAGGTGATTGGGAAGAGAGAAGTTAGGAATGTGCGATTAGCATATATACATTACTAAATAGATTGGTAAACAACAAGGACCTACTTACTATATAGCACAGGGAACTATACTCAATGTGTCACAATAATCCACAGTGGAAAAGAATCTGAAAAAGTATACGTATATACATATACATGCATGGGCTTCCCAGGTGGTGCTAGCAGTAAAGAATCTGCCTGCCGATGCAGGGGACGTAAGAGACATGAGTTCTATCCCTGGGTGAGGCAGATCCCTTGGAGGAGGGCATGGCAACCCACCCCAGAGTTCTTGCCTGGAGCATCCCACGGACAGAGGAGCCTGGTAGGCTTCAGTCCACAGGGTCACAAAGAGTCTGACACGACTTTGCTCTACACTTGAAGCTAACACAATATTGTAAATTATACTTCAATTAAAAATGAAATAAATTTAAAAAGAGAGGGGAGTCAAATATGGCTTGTTTGTTACTTAGCAGACTTGGAAGATGACAGTGCTATTTACCAGGATGGGAGACAGAGAAGAAAGATATCGGGAGAGACAGATAATGAGTTTGGCTTCAGCCACAATGAGATTGAGTTCCTCCCTAAATAGAACTTGCATTCACTGGTCCTCCAAGTGTCAATATATATTTTTAGGTAAATAAAGTGCTCAGTGAACAATGTGGACAAATGCCTGAATAAGACCCTTTCTATAAAGATGCACACACTAGACAACTTTGTAAATCACACAATCTAGCCTTTCTAGAAGGCTAGCAGTTCTATCACATGTTTCAAAATATGCTTTTATTTTTCCTTTCAGCCTTTTTTCTGTCCTTCTTAGGTTTTGGGGGTGAAGGGAATCAAGAGTAGTAGAGCTGATATTCACCTGTCAGTCAATGGAACTGATTACATTGTTAAATAATCTTCAACTGTTAAATAATCTTAGATCTTTTGGGACTGCCTGGGTTCTCCCATGACCAAAGGCAAAGTCCTTCTGTGAGTTTCTAAAATGAATTTCTCACTTCAGAAACTCAATGAGGGGAAGGAAGGAGAGGGGTGAAGAGGAGGATGAATATGAAGGAAGGTAAAGAGTCTGCGATTGCTAAACGGAAAACTCAGTGGCTATTTATAAATCTGACACAAGCAACAAGTGGTCACTACATTGAGGTCTGACATGAAGGGGTAAATATGAGGAAGGAAGAACCTCTTTTTACAGGACTGTGTTTTATGAAACCAGGAAGGTGAGGTTACAGCTTGACCTTATTCTCTTATAAATAGGAAAGCTTACTTACAGAGCTAGCCACACAGGGGTCTTTGATGTTAGATGTTCGAAATGCAATGGCATTTCCTGTCTGATGCTACGAACGATTGAGGGCAGGAGGAGAGTGGGGTGGCAGAGTATGAGAGGGTTAGATGGCATCATCTACTCAACGGACATGAGTTGGAGCAAACTCCGGGAGACAGTGAAGGACAGGGAAGCCTGGTGTGCTGCAGTCCATGGGGTCGCAAGAGTCGGACACGACTGAGCGACTGAACAACAATAAGACCCCCACTTTAATTCCCTTCAGTGTTTACAAAATAGTGTGTTAAACTGCTCAAGATTTTCAATATGAGTGTTTTATTTAGAACCTCAGCATCGAGAGGTGTCTTTTTATGGATGAGATTTAATATCATGTGGTCCTATTTGCAAAGGGCCAGAGAATTTCAAATAAAAATGGTTTATAATCCATTATCAAAGTTCATTCTTTAAAAATGACCATCGCTTCCATATTTTAATAATCTACTATGATGAAAAGACTTAGCAATTCAAATCTGTAAAGAACTAGGATTATTTGCTTGGCCTCTGTACTCAACTTCTATTGCCCAGGGATGAAAACAGGTCCACATGAGCATGAGTCTGAAGTAAAACATGACTGTTGAATATCAGTGGTGAGAAGGCAAGAAGAGATTTGGAAACAGCCAGCAGAAAGGAAGTGACTGAACTTTTCTGCCCCTCCAGCAAGCAACATCAACAGTGATACCAGAAGAAATGAAAGAGCAAATGTAATGGCTGGCCTTTTCCTTCTGGTCTGAATTTTCTATGAGCAAAGAGAAGAGGCTAGCGATCAAAAAGCACTCTAGGTTTGACATACGTTCCTAACATTTCAAGGATCCTAATTTATAGCCCCAAGGGAGAAACAACTTTTTTTTCCCCAGAAATGTTGCAAATGAACAACTATTTTGGAAGACAATTTTTCAGTTTTTCACAAAACTGAACAGTTTTACCATACTATCAAGTAATCATGCTCCTATGTATTTACCCAACCAATTTTAAAACCTATGTCTACACAAAAATCTCCATACAAATATTTACAGTAGTTTTATTCATAATAGTAATGGCTTCCCTGGTGGCTCAGTGGTAAAGAATCCACCTGTCAATGCAGGAGACTCTGGAGATGTGGGTTTGATCCCTGGGTGGGGAAGATAACCTCGAGGTGGAAATGGCAACCCACTCAAGCATTCCTGCCTGGAAAATTCCATGGGCAGAAAAGCCTGAAAGGCTACAATCCAAGGGGTCGCAAAGAGTCAGACACAACTGAGCATGTATGCACACACATATTCATAATATTTATAACCCCAAGCTAGAACCAACTAAGAAGTCCTTCAATAGGTAAATGGATAAACAAAATATGGCAATTCATAAAATAAATATCATTCAATGATAAATTATTTTTATAATATTCTATTTTATGAATGTGCTTTGAAGCCATGAAAAACACAGATGAATCTTAAGTGCTTATTTCTAAGAGAAAGTAGCTAATCTGACAAGACCACATACTATATGATTCCAATCATGTCACATTCTGGAAAAGACAAGACTACAGAGATTAAAGGTAAATCAGCCTGCCTCTAAATTGAATGAATAATGAAATGCAGCAAGAAAAAAAAATTTGCAGATATAGTCCAGAGATTCCCAATCTTAATTAATCCTGCTTTTTCCTGTTACCTGATAAATATATATATATATATATATATATATATATATATATATATACATACATACACATACACACACATATAATTTTTTCATTATCCCTGCAATCAAGTCCTATCGAATCTTTTCATTTTACTGAATAAACTCTATATCTGGCTTCCTATTCCAGCACTTAATCCACATATAAAGGTTACCTTATTTATGTTTTATCTTCCCAAGAAACTAGATTTCTTGAGAACTGCTTCTTGCCATGTTGATCTCTTCCTCTGTCACATGGCTTCTGCAGTTATTTACAACACGCTAAATGCCTAATAAGTGTTTGTTGAAATAAAGAGATTACCACAATGATATAAAATTTACAGTACTATTAAGGCAGAATTTCAAAGTTAAACTGGAAATTTCAAAACAACTAGTACTATATTTCACTTAATTATTCAACATCTCAGCAAATGATAAATCTTATATTAGCAGAAGAATTTAAAATTCACGGCTATCTTTTATTTGGCTGGATATTCAAGGGCATGTTAAATAACCCAATCTGGAAATGTTCAACCTCTTAAAGTTACAGTATTCTTACCAGACATTCGAGATTCTCTACTTTTATAGTTATCACTCTGATTTATCCTTTTAACTTTTTTTACTTCTACTAATCTTTTACAGAGTGCATTTTACTCATTTGAAAATATTTTTATTTCCCCACTTGCAGAACATAATATTAAATTACTTATTCTTTGGGGCTATATTTGGTTTCATAAATTTTCTGCCAATGCCATGTTCAGAGAAAGGACCATGGAATGAAAAATTGGGCATATTCTGTGGACTTAAAACTCAACCAGATCAATCAACTTGTTCACATAAGTCTAGGACTATGTAAAGGCCCAGACAACCAATTACAGAAGCAAAGTGAAAGTGACAGTCACTCAGTCATGTCCGACTCTTCGTGACCCCATGGACTATATAGTCCATGGAATTCTCCAGGCCAGAATACTGGAGTGGATAACCTTTTCCCTTCTCCAGGGGATCTTCCCAACCCAGGGATTGAACCCAGGTTTCCCACATTGCAGGCGGATTCTTTACCAGCTGAGCCACAAGGGAAGCCCAAGAATACTGGAGTGGGTAGCATATCCTTTCTCCAGGGGATCTTCCTGACCCAGGAAGTGAACTGGAATCTTCTGCATTGCAGGCAGATTCTTTACCAACTGAGCTATCAGGGAAGCCATGGAAGTAAAATATCTCTCTAAATGAAACTTAATATCAGGATAGGTTTCATCAAGTTAAATTAAGTTTCTTTTCCAAATTCCACATCTTAATTGGAGAAAAGTAAAAGTCACTCAGCCATGCCCGACTCTTTGCGACCCCATGTACTGTAGCCTGCCAGGCTCCTCTGCCCATGGGAGTCTCCAAGCAAGAATACTGGAGTGGGTAGCCTTGCCCTTCTCCAGGGGATCTTCCTGACCTAGGGATCAAACCCAGGTCTCCTGCGTTGCAGGCAGATTCTTTACCACCTGAGCCACCAAAACATTATAGCAAATCTGAATCTCAGTCAATCAAATATACAGGTTTTTGAAGATGAGCAGAGCAGTGTTTTACTTACTTAGAGGCCACTCGGAAGTATTTCTGGATAAAATAAAAGGCGACCCCAAGAGGCACTAGTGCAACCAGGAACACAGGGGTGGCATAAGAAATCATGCCGATTGCAGACACGCAGAGCAGTGTTGACCGAGTCAGAGATTCCAAAGTCGGAGGGATATGCTATTAAGAAGGCAGTTTGAAAGGAAAATGTTTTAGCTCAAATAAAACATGGGTAACAAGGCAACAACACATTAATTTTATACTAAGTTACATAATAAGTTCCAAAATTAATATATAAACATTTTCATTGTAAGCAATTCATCACTCCTTCAATTTCACTCACTTCCTATTGTTTAGTATATTGATCCATCTTTCTACCTATCTGCTTAACCAGTGGTCAGTTATTTACCTATATACCTATTTATTAATATCTTATGGGATTTTTAAACAAATAGCATAAACTATTTTATATAAATAGCGTAAACATAAACTCTAAACCTCATTTGTCCATTTGCTTGCTTTGTTTGACTGAATAAGATGGATTGTAAATCTTCCCATGCCACTATATATGAATCTATTTCTTTTTAAGGGCTGCATAGTATTAAAAAACTCTTCCGCTATCCCTCTAATAATTTTAATTGCATATTATTCTTTGCATGCTTTTCAACTGGATTGTTTATCTTCCTTATTGATTTTTAGATGCTTTTTATATATCATGGATGTTTATCCTCTTTCTTTACATGAGTTGCCAGTTCCCAAAGAGTATATTATATTTTAAATATGATGCTTTTACCTCAATAGAAATTTAAAATTTTAGAGCCATTTCTGTTGGCTTTTCTTCTTATTGTTTTTGAGTTTTGTGTCTTATAAAGACACTTCCCATGTTTTCTAAAAGTATTCGTCTACATTTTATTTTATAGTTTTATGTTATTAGATGGCCTCCTTTATTACATGTGAATTTGCTGTGTATTTTATAAATAGTTAATTGTCCCAACACCCTTTACTGAAAAAACATTCCCGTTATTACTGATTCAAGATAGACTGGTGTTTTTGAGTTCTCAATTTTGTTCTTTTGATAACTTGTTTTCTGTAATCATCAGAGTATTTTAATTTCACAGTATTTCTTAGGTATCTGATAAGGAAAGTAAACACACAAACACACAGACACAGGATTTTTATGATTTCCAGGATGGTTGAATCACTTTTCTTCATACTAGGCTTATTTCTATTTTTATAGTTTTTGCTGTTATTATAGGCTAAATGTATTTTTCACATAGCTTTTTAATTGGTGGGGAGAAAATTGCTGGCTTTTGTATCACATTTCTAATGTAAATATTCTGTTAAAATTCCTACTTGATTCTTTCATCCCAACTGTTTGAACTCTCTAGGTAGCAATAGTGTCATCTTCCAAATAAGGAGTGTTCTGGCTCTTCTTTTCCAATATGTACTCTTTAGGAAGTGTTTTAGGTGCAGCATAATCTGACACCAATATTGTGAAAACATCAAAATTTTTAAACATACATTTTAGTCAGCTGCATGCGTCATTCTTCACCTTAATTGATGGTAATTTAGGTGTTGTTAAGGCCACTTTGGAAAATCAGAAAAGGAAAGAACTGAATTTGCTAAGTCTTCGCTCAATCACCCTAAAGAGTCTGTTCATAGAGAGATCCAATTTCAGACTTTGAGGTCTTTAATATCAGGACAAACTTCTGAAGGCCAAAGACCTAAGACTAAACCGGGCATCCTTGAAATATTCCCTAAAATATCCCATCATGTAATATCACATCAACCTAACAAAAGTAAAGGACATCTAAGACAACTTGGTATTCCACGCTTTACTTCTGGGAGACACTCTACATTAATTCTAAACTTTAAGAACGTTACTGTGAATGGAGATACAACACTGATTAAAATCACTTCTTTTTACAATAAAAACATTTAATGTTCATTCTTTTCTATTTCTATTTCATGCTGATTCTCTAAGTATCCTCTTTTAAGTGGATAAATTATTTTGAATTGATCTATTTCCTTTAAGATTTCATTCTAGAAATCCATGCATATTTCATAGACTGCATAGTCTAGAAATTTATGTATATATGTAATATTGATATGAGTGCAAATAGGCTTTTATTTAGGTTCTAGAAATCCTCTACTGTTAACAGGAATCATGATTTATCTTAAAATGTTATTTAGCTTACAATGATAAATTTATTTTTGAACTTGGAAGTAATTCAGGCACTCACCTGATCAATGATATTTGTATCAGCTGAAAAGCGATTGAGAATCAGTCCCAGTGGTGTGGTATCAAAGAATCTAGGCAATAAATAGATTGGATGTATTATAATTCTAAATGATCTGGAGCCTAAACACTGCTAATAGACATCATGGGGTCATAAATATGAGACTATCCCTATTCATCTGCTGAAAGACAATAAATTCTTTAAAATTTCACACTTCACTTTAATGTAAAATGCATATTTTTATGATCTTGTAAAATAAATAACTACTATTTTACCTTATTGGTCCAAGAATTATTTTATTAAGGAGATTGTGGTGAAGATTTTTAGCAGCTGTGAGACCCATCCATTCCACAGTGAGAGATGTAACAAGGCAGAGGAAAATACCTGCTCCACAAAGTATGCTAAATCCAGCCACATAGTAGGTCTAAAAAGCAACCAATACAAAAAAGCACAGATGACATTATCAACTGAGTTTTTTCTTGCTAGGACACCAAATATCAAAGTCTGGCAATATGGTCAATTTCTATTATCTCACATCAATTTACACAGTGGAAGGAGGGTAGTTCTCCTGGGGATACTCCTGGGGATACTCAGGGCAGTATCCCCACCATAATACCATGACTGAGTCCCCGCTTGAAGTCCCTTCACTCTCTTTCAGAGTTTGCCAAAGGGTAGATGAAGCATTAGAGTTGGTTTTCTGGTTTGAAATATTCTTGACTTTTTAATATCATAAAGTTCATTCTTTCTATCCGTAATCTCAGAATGACCAGCTGATTCATTGGTATAGCAGTTAAAATCAGATACCATCAGAACAAGAACAAAAGTCCTGTGTGCATTTTATACACACACACACACACACACACACACACACACACACACACATCATGTATATAACTCCCTTGAATCTAAACCCAAGTATTATCATTAAATATTTCTTATTATATTTCAGGTCTTGCCCTAATTAACCTATTGAATCATTACAAAAGTTCTGTGACAGTCACAGAGGGCAGACCTTTGGTTTCCAAGGGGGAGCCAGGTAGGGTAGGGATGGATTGGGAGTTCAGGATTAGCAGCTGTAAAGTATCAGACATAGAATGGATAAACACCAAGGTCTACTCTATAGCACAGGAAACTATATTCAGTATCCTATAATAGGCCACAATGGAAAAGAATATGAAGAAGAATGTATAATATGTATACCTGAATCACTTTGCTGTACCGCAGAAATTAACACAATACTGTAAATCAACTATACTCCAATAAAATAAAAACAAACAAAAAAACCTCACAAAATTCCTGTGACATCTGAGCTATTTGTATCTAACTAGATAAGAGTATCATCTCAGCATTTCCTAGATAATGTAAAAACAAAACCCACTGTACCTGATCGGTTTTTCCAGTACTGGCTATACTATACTCTGAGGTCCACGTGGCCAGCCAGTAGTCTATCGCTACAATGACGGAATGTTTCAGAAGCTTAGAGAAAATCATCAGGAAGAGCAAGAAGAATCCTCCAGAAGTGAGATACCGCCAACAGGTCTTCCATGGCATTTTAGTCCTCAGCCTCATTACCGTGGACATGTTATCATCCTCATCTTCCTCCTCTTCTTCCTCTGCATAAGAAGCACTTGTTTAATCTTCTGACAGGCAACAGGTAGATATAGAATTTGTATTATTCCCACCTACCAACAAACCTTCATCAAATTTTAGAAATACAAGTCTTAGAAATTTAAATGTTTTTACCAGAGAAAAGCATCATTTAAAAAAAAAAAAAAAAAACAGGTGAGGGACCTCCCTGGTGGTCCAGCGGTTAAGGATCTGCCTTTCAATGCAGGGGATGCAGGTTCAGTCTCTGGTCAGGGAACTAAGATCACACACGCCATGGGGCAATGAAGCCCATGCACCACCCCTACTCAGCCCACATGCTCCAGAGCACATGTGCCATGACTAGAGAGGAGCCCGTGTGTGCTCTATCTAAACACTCCACGTGCTTCAGCAAAGATCCCATGTGACACAACTAAGATGCCACAGTCAAATAAATAAATAAACATTTAAAAAAAATAGGTGAGTGCCCATTAACAGATGAATGGATAAAGAGGCTGTGGTATATATATACAATGAAATAATTCTCAGTCATTAAAAAGACCAAAATCTTGCCATATGCGACAACAGGGATGGATCTTGACAAGGGCATTATGCTAAGTGAAACAAGTCAGGCAAACACAAAATACTGTCCCATTTCATTAATATGTATATTTTAAAAAACAACCAAAAAAAAAAAGAAAAAGAAACAAAGTAAGTGAACAGTCCAAACCACATAAAAACACACATGGATATAAAGAGAACAGAGTAGCGATTACCAAAAGGAAAGAGGTGAAGGGGAAGATGAAATGGATTAAGGTGATCTACTGTATAGTGGCAGACCGGAAATACATTTTTGGTGTTGAGCATACTGTTGGTTCTACAGAAGTAGAAATGCAATGTTGTACACATGAGACTTACACAATGTTATAAACCAATGTCACCTCAATACAAAAGAAATTTAAAAACATGTGAAAATGAATAAATGAATGAGTAAATGAAGAAATAAAGTATAAGTTTTGGATGAGAAAACTTGTTAATTTATTACAATAAACTAACTAGAATTACAGACTAGAAGTTTATTACATTATTGAAGGAACTGTGTGCCAATAAAACCACATGCCAGACTTGCAAACATTTATAATTTTTTGAACTTTATATTTCTGAATCTGTAAAACTGCACCAGGAGGAAATAGGTTTTGAAATTTGTGCATAGCTCAAGAGGGCATAATCCATAATCTCTGTGGTTCTTTTTAAATGTGGTCATGGAGGTGCATGAGCAAAATGGAACCTTCTTGAAGGCAAAGCCAGGGGACAGAGGACAATAGGTAGGGAGCTCTTCTCAGCTGTTTAAACCACCGGGAAATTTCTAGACAGTTATTTTAGGAACATATTCCATTACAAGGATAGGTAACTATGGTATTTCCTGGGCAGTAAAATTTGGTCATTTGTATGGTTTAGTGAGGGCGTCCCTGGTGGCTCAGTGGTAAAGAATCTGCCTGCAATGTAGGACACATGGATTCAATCCCTGGATAGGAAGATCCCCTGGGGAAGGAAACGGCAACCCACTTCAGTATTCTTCCTGGAGAATCCCATGGACAGAGGAGTCTGGTGGGCCACAGTCCATGGGGTTGCAAAGAGCTGGACACAACTGAGCAACTAAACAACAAATGGTTTAGTGACTGTGGTGTATTTCCCATCCTTTCTTTTCCCCAAGACAGTTTTCACTGTAGTCATTTTGTATGTACTCCACCACTGTAGAATGAGCAGGCTGTGAGTAGAAAAGATAGGTAATTGGTTTGTAAATGATCAGACAACAGAGATCTAAGTATGGATATGATGGGAAGACTGATCTATCATCAAGGATCTTCATATTTGAGCTAGATAGAAAAGAGAAACAGATCTCAGCATTAGAACTGAGAAATGCTGTGCTTAGATGCTCAGTCATGTCCGACTCTTTGGGATCGCACGGACGGTAGCCCGCCAGGCTCCTCTGTCCGTGGGGAGTCTCCAGGCAAGAATATTGGAGCGGGTTGCCATGCCCTTCTCCAGGAGATCTTCCCAATGCAGGGACTGAACTTAGGTCTTTCACATTGCTGGCAGATTCTTTACCATCTGAGCCACCAGGGAAGACCAGAACTGAAAAGGGGAAATGAAAACTATACACAGCTGCACATCCTTTTGCGATTTCAGAGCATAAAGGACAAAGAGAAGATTGTAAACACTTTCAGAGAGAAAAGGCATGTCATCAACAGAGTCATGAGATCACTATTATCAGACAGGAGGTATCAATCAACACTGGAAGGCAGTAGAGCCTTCAAATATCTGGGGGAAAGCAGTTTTTACCTAGAATTCTGTGCCAAAGAAAGACATTTTCAGATATTCAAGGACAAAAAAAAAAGAACAGGTGTCAGATAATCTACCCTTTGGTGAGGGTGGGTCTGTGAGTGAAACAGAGTTAGAAATTTGCATGATCAAAGAGGTAGACACTTGCAGATTGCTACTTGTCTCCTCAATATCCATTTTCTGTTTCTATATTAATTGAAATTTTACCTTGCCTATGGCTACCCAGCTAAAGCCAGCATTTCTTCACTTCCTCAGAACCTAGTCTGTCCACATGATGATCTAGCCAATGGTTAGTAGTAGAAACAATATGGGCAACTACTTTTCTTTCCCTTCCTGGCGGATTCAACAGACATAGGATAATAGCATCAGCAACCTAGCAGGTAATATGTACTTACTGGGATCTTTCTTATATATTTCCTCTTTTACTCTGAAACCAAAGTATCATTATCTTATTTTACACATGAACAACTGAATTAACACAGCAAGCCCAGGACAGAGTCAGCCCCTGACATGCTGCATTTCCCACTGACATACTGGAGAGAGTAACTGCAGTTCTAAAGGCTATTCAGTACCAGACAGTCTCTTTTTTTCAGCTGCCCCATGGGGCTTACAGGATCTTAGTTCCCTGACCAGAGATTGAACCTGGGGCCACAGCAGTGAAAACACTAACTACTGGACCACCAGGGAAGTCCCCAAATATTCTTTTAAAACATTTTAAAATCTAAGAAATGGGAGTGAAAATTTCATTCATTCATTCGTTTACTCAATGAGTATTTACTGAAACACAGAATAATTATCATCTGAAATGTAAAGATGGCCCATTTTGGTGTCCTTCTGCTAGAAATGATAATCTTCTCTAAATTGGCCTGTGGAAATGTGGTCCTAGGCAAAATCCATGTAGGAAGACTGAAGCACAGTACACTTACTTTATGGACTCTTATGGTTTATCTTACAAACGTCTTGGCAACAAATGTCAAAGCAATGTAACTATTTCATTTTATTCCTCAAATTTCCAGTAAAGCTTTTTCACCCACTATGTTTTACTAGATCCAGAAAATTGAAACACAACAAACAGCTTTCTAATTCTCTTATTCTTCATTGCTATATTACCAGGAGAACCCCGTAAAAACTTACAGACTCAAGTATAGATCTTTCAAAGCAGTATTTTCACTGTATTCCCCATGTATTGTTTATTTCCCAAGGACTGACATTTTATTATACTAGACCTTACCAGTTTATCTGAACAAGGGTCTAGACCCATTGTCCTGTCAGCTCTCATACATACAACACAAAAACACTCATACACACTGTGGGGAACCCCTCAAGATGCCTCATTTGACAGCATACACCTGTTTACATACATCTATATACACCTATTGATTTCACTCCCCTTCTGTCCATTTTCAGTTTCGTGTGTTTGACTTTGCCTTCACTGCTATGCAAAGTGGCTAGTCATTCTGCACTGAGATAGACACACATCAATTGCCAAAGAGGACTTCCATATCCTATTACCCATTGGAATGTTTTTTTTTTAAAAGATCTACCTTCATCTTCATCCTCCAGTTGGGCTTTGGCCTCTCTTGAATACATGGCTCTTCGGAGTGTTTTCCTCTCTAAAGTTGTTTGGTCAGCTTCCATATCCTACAGGAAACATGGAGCTTTCATGCAAGGAGCTCACAGCCACAGGCAAATTCTACTTACAGTCAACGACCCACATGTACCAAATACCAACCGTTAGTTACCTTCCTGGGTCTGGAGCTCTCTGCTCAAGATGGATGGACAACTGCAGACTTATGAACAACTCCTATAATAGGAGAAGGTGTGAAGTAACACTTGAGGCCTTTGGGTAACATATCAGAGCTCAGAGGCACAGGGCAGTAAGAAGCCAGGAAAAGTAGTAACAATGTGACGGAGCTGACCCCAGGGGCAGGGGGACACCTCTCCTAGCATTAAACCTACCCATTAAATATCCCACCATTGCTCCTTGTTTTGTTTTTATATCATCTTCATATACTCTTATAATTTTTCTGTGGACAAAACATAGTCCACTGGAGAAGGGAATGGCAAACTGCTTCAGTATTCTTGCCTTGAGAACCCCATGAATAGTATGAAAGGGCAAAAGGATAGGACACTGAAAGATGAACTCCCCAGATCTGTAGGTGCCCAATATGCTACTGGAGACCAGTGGAAAAATAACTCCAGAAAGAATGAAGAGACGGAGCCAAAGCAAAAACAATACCCAGTTGTGGATATGAATGGTGATAGAAGCAAGGTCCGATGCTGTAAAGAGCAATATTGCATAGGAATCTGGAATGTTAGTTCCATGAATCAAGGCAAATTGGAAGTGGTCAAAGAGTTGGAAGTGGCAAGAGTGAACGTCAACATTTTAGGAATCAGTGAACTAAAATGGATTAGAATGGGTGAATTTAACTCAGATGACCATTATATCTACTACTGTTGGCAAGAATCCCTTAGAAGAAACAGAATAGCCATGATAGTCAACAAAAGAGTCTGAAATTCAGTACTTGGATGCAATCTCAAAAATAACAGAATGATCTCTGTTCATTTCCAAGGCAAACCATTCAATATCACAGTAATTCGTCTATACCCCGACCAGTAATGTTGAAGAAGCTGAAGTTAAATGCTTCTATGAAGACCTACAAGACCTTCTAGAACTGACACCCAAAAAAGATGTCCTTTTCATTATAGAGGACTGGAATGTAAAAGTAGGGAGTCAAGAAACACAGGCAAATTTGGCCTTGGAGTACAGAATGAAGCAGGGCAAAGGCTAATAAAAGTTTTGCCAAGAGAACGCACTGGTCATAGCAAACACCCTCTTCCAACACACAACAGCAGACTCTACATATGGTTGTCACTAGATGGTCACCAATGAAATAAGTTTGATTATATTATCTGCAGCCAAAGATGGAGAAGCTCTATGCAGTCAGCAAAAACAAGACTGGGAACTGACTGTGGCTCAGATCATGAACTCCTTATTTTCAAATTCAGACTTAAATTGAAGAATGTAGGAGAAACAACTAGACCATTCAGGTATGAACTAAATCAAATCCCTTACAATTATACAGTGGAAGTGAGAAACAGATTCAAGGGATTAGATATGATAGACAGAGTGCCTGATGAATTATAGATGGAGGCTCATGACATTGCACAGGAGGCAAGGATCAAGACCATCCTCAAGAAAAAGAAACACAAAAAGGCAAAATGAGTGTCTGAGGAGGTCTTATAAATAGCTTAAAAAAGAAGAGAAGCTAAAGGCAAAGGAGAAAAGGAAAAATATACCCATCTAAATACAGAGTTCTAAAGAATAGCAGGGCTTCCCTGGTGGCTCAGAGGTTAAAGGGTCTGCCTGCAATGCGGGAGACCCGGGTTCGATCCCTGGGTCAGGAAGATCCCCTGGAGAAGAAAACGGCAACCCACTCCAGTATTCTTGCCTGGAGAATCCCATGGACAGAGGAGCCTGGTGGGCTGCTATCCATGGGGTCACAAAGAGTTGGACACGACTGAACTACTTAACTAACTAACTAAAGAATAGCAAGGAGAGATAAGAAAGCTTTCCTCAGTGATCAATGCAAAGAAATAGAGGAAAACAATAGAATGTGAAAGACTAAAGATCTCTTCAAGAAAAACAGAGGTACCAGGAAAACATTTCATGCTAAGATGGGCACAATAAAGGACAGAAATTGTATGAACCTAACAGAAGCAGAAGATATTAAGAAGAGCTGGCGAGAATACACAGAAGAACTATACAAAAAGATCTTCATGACCCAGATAATGATAGTTGTGTAATCACTCACCAAGAGGCAGACATCTGGAATGCAAAGTCAAGTGGGCCTTAGGAAGCATCACTATAAACAAAGCTAGTGAAGGTGATGGAATTCCAGTTGAGCTATTTCAAAAAGCTGATGCTGTGAAAGTGCTGCACTCAATATGTCAGCAAATTTGGAAAACTCAGCAGTGGCCACAGGACTGGAAAAGGTCAGTTTTCATTCCAATCCCAAAGAAAGGCAATGCCAAGGAATGCTCAAAGTCCTGCACAGTTGCACTCATCTCACACACTAGTAAAGTAATGCTCAAAATTCTCCAAGCCAGACTTCAACAGTACGTGAACCATGAACTTCCAGACGTTCAAGCTGGATTTAGAAAAGGCAGAGGAACCAGAGATCAAATTGCCAAATCCGTTGGATCATTGAAAAAGCAAGAAAGTTCCAGAAAAACATCTACTTTTGCTTTATTGACTATGCCAAAGTCTTTGACTGCATAGATCACAACAAACTGTGAAATTCTGAAAGAGATGGGAATACCAGACCACCTTACCTGCCTCCTGAGAAACCTGTATGCAGCTCAGGGAGCAACAGTTAGAACTGGACATGGAACAACAGACTGATTCCAAATAGGGAAAGGAATACATCAAGGCTGTATATTGTCACCCTGCTTATTTAACTTATATGCAGAGTACATCATGAGAAATGCTGGGCTGGATGCAGCACAAGCTGGAATCAAGACTGCTGGGAGAAATATCAATAACCTCAGAAATGCAGATGACACCATCCATATGGCAGAAATTGACAAGTAGCTAAAGAGCCTCTTGATGAAAGTGAAAGAGGAGAGTGAAAAAGTTGGCTTCAAACTCAACATTCATAAAACTAAGATCATGGCATCCGGTCCCATCACTTCATGGCAAATAGATGGGGAAACAATGGAAACAGTGACAGACTTTAATTTTTTGGGCTCCAAAATCACTGCAGATGGTGACTGCAGCCATGAAATTAAAAGACGCTTGCTCCTTAGAAGAAAAGTTATGACCAACCTAGACAGCATATTAAAAAGGAGAGACATTACTTTGCCAACAAAGGTTCATTTAGTCAAAGCTATGATTTTTCCAGTAGTCATGTATGAATGTGAGAGTTGGACTGTAAAGAAAGCTGAGCGCCGAAGAATTGATGCTTTTGAACTGTGGTGTTGGAGATGACTCTTGAGAGCCCCTTGGACTGCAAGGAGATCCAACCAGTCCATCCTAAAGGAAATCTGTCCTGAATATTCAATGGAGGAACTGATGATGAAGTTGAAACTCCAATTCTTTGGCCACCTGATGTGAAGAACTAACTCATTTGAAAAGACCCTGATGCTGGGAAAGATTGAAGGCAGGAGAAGAAGGGGACGACAGAGGATGAGATGATTGGATGGTATCACTGACTCAATGGACATGAGTTTGGGTAAACTCCAGGAGTTGGTGATGGACATGGAGGCCTGGTGTGCCGCAGTCCATGGGGTCTAAAAGAGCCGAACACAACTGAGTGACTGAAATGAACTGAACTGAACTGACTGAATTTTTCTAATGATTCATCAGTGTTAACAAACATCTTCTTTTAAAACTGCATGTAGTTCTGGATTGGTTAAAGCACTATTCAGTCATACACTATTATGAATTATCAAATCAAGATGAGGTTCTGACTGAGGATCTCACTCAGGGGATGAACGAAAGATACTTCAATAGAAACAAGAGGAAGGCGGGTTTTTGAAATAAATGGGAAAGGAGAGAAGGGAAAATATCAAACACAAACTGCAACATTTTAAGGGTTGCTCCAGACTCATCCTGTGCTAAGAAAGAGAAAAGCGTTTTGTTTTCTCCAGTTCTCTGCTTCCAACGCTCCGCCCTCTTGGTTTTGGAACTGGACTAGTAGTATCAGTTCAGTTACACTGTGGGTTAAATCAGCTTCCGCAGGACAGTCTGGGAAACTACCCGTATCTCTGTTTCTGTGGGGAAATGCATTCTCAGTTCCAAATAACTGACCCACTGACTTCTGGAATTGACAGTAATTTAAGGGCTTCCTGTACATGCTAACATATAAAAAAAAAAATCTGTTTCTTACAAGGATAAACCAATAATTCTTTGATAATCAGTCTCTAGATAGTGGTCCTATTTTGTTTTTGTTTGTTTGGCATCATACAATGTGTGATTTAGGAAACTTGCTATTCTAGAAAGCTCTGTTGCTTCCAAGTTCTTGTTTTTTAAAAAAAAGTAGAAGCAAAAGTGTCTTTTGAATAGTATTTTTCAGAGATAATTTCACATTAGCTTTTAATTGTGCCTAATGGTATGAAAAGTCATATTTGTACATTGTAAACTATTTTTTGAGAGTAAACAAAATTTAAAAAAGAACTGATATTTTTGGATAGTGTAATGAAATGAAATAAACAGAAGTTGCCAATCTATGTGAGCAAGAGTTATCATCTTGGGGACTTTAATCTTTAGTCATTTTCCTTATGAGTAAAATGCTCACACTAAGCTCATCTGAGATTAAATATTTTAAATTGTTTTGACATATGGATTAAGTAAATACAAATTTAGTTTCATTTATCTAACACATAAGGATTCCCAGGTGGCTGAGTGGTAAGCAAGCTGCCTGCCACGCAGGAAACGTGGGTTTGATCCCTGGGTGGAGAAGATCCTCTGGAGAAGGAAATGGCAACTCACTCCAGTATTCTTGCCTGGAGAATCCCATGGACAGAGGAGCCTGGCAAGCTACAGTCCATGGGGTCGCAAAAGAATCAGACACAACTTAGCGACTAAATAACAACAATTAAATGCATATTTATTGAATGCCTGGGAAAAGTTGAATCAAAGTGAGGGTTGAAGGCTGAGGGAAGAAACATCCAAAGATGCTACTTTATTTTGCTTAATAATATTATGAAGATAATGGGTGATGCTATCCAAGGCAGAATTTTTAACAACATTTAAATCAGCTAAAAGTGTTATCAACTTCTTCTCAAAGCTGTCATTACTATCCTCTTTAGCATACTTTCCCATTGTTCCTGAACCTTTAAACTGACTGATCTGTCTAAAGACCAAAGATGGGATGTTTTGTGAGTCCTTTAGTTTCACCTCCTTCTCCACTTGCTTGGTCTGCTCTGGTGCTAAGCCAGCTTTTCTCAACCTTGGCACCATTGACATTTTGGGTCAGAAAATCCTTTGTTGTGGGGGCTGTTCTGTACCTTGTAGTATGTTTAACATCATCCCTGTCCTCTACCCGCTAGATGCCAGTAGCCCTTGCTTCCCTGTTGTGGGTAGCCATTCCCTTCTCCAAGGGATCTTCCAGACCCAGGGATCAAACCCTGGTCTCCCACATTGCAGGAAGATCCTTCACTGTCTGAGCCACCACGGAAGCCCTCTAACCCTGTGATGTGTCTTTAATTATAGCGCTATCGTTTCTTGAGTGATCACTTCACTTCTAAACACAGTGTAACAGACTTTCTTCCTGGCATGCTCAGTAGTCAGTATTACTTCAAAAGCAAGCCAAAAGCACCCCCCTTTCTCTTTTGCGGTTTTTCCAGATTTTCCTTTCAAAGTAAACCATAAATGGTCCACTCCTTAAGCTTACATCATATTCTTTTGTCCCTGGCACCTAGACCACTGAAAAAAATGTCAGTTGGAGTCATCCCAGTAAGTTTATTATCAAGCATATCACTGCATAATTTCTAAGTGAGCTCTTGCCAATTGTACACTGTAATGTTTTGATGAATATCCTCCTTTCAAAGGTTCTATGATTTGTCCTACTCTACTAAGACGTTGACATACGGCTTTTCTTCCTTATTTTGAGACGTTTGTAATTGGCCTTTGATATCTTTGGCAAGCTCACACAAGACAGAGCAATCGGATGGTTTGTCTGACTTTTTATCTTTCTTCGGCTATTGAAACAAGATTTTTTTTTCCTTTAAGAAATAATACATTTTAACTTCTTGACATTTTCAGAAATTTGCTGATATAAACATTTTCATTTTATAATGTTCATTCTTGACCAGGACTATTGAATTCTGGACCTTTTCTAGTCCCACAACTCAAGAGAAAACATTTTGAAAATTTACTAACTAAATTT
Source organism: Muntiacus reevesi (assembly GCF_963930625.1). Classification (NCBI taxonomy): domain Eukaryota; kingdom Metazoa; phylum Chordata; class Mammalia; order Artiodactyla; family Cervidae; genus Muntiacus; species Muntiacus reevesi. Next base: position 33,384,209 of record NC_089249.1, on the reverse strand, counting down.
ACAATTTACCTCTCAACCATGAGTGGTTTTCCTTTCATCATACTCAGTTGGTTTTCAACTCTGTTATCATTCCGTTCAATATTATATTTACATTATATAAATACATTACATTGGTATGAATCTGGGTTTAAATCCAATTGGTACAAAATATTATATATACTGTACAAGTTTAGGCAAGTTACTTAGCCTCTCTGAGCCTCAATTTTCCCATCTGTAAAAGTGAGATCATATTTTCTTTGCTTATTTCTCCTATTTTTTGCTTATTTTGTGAGAATTAAAAGAGATCATGTAAAAAAGGTTTTATGGACTTTAAAAACTATCTAAATATAAAATTTCATTGTAATTTCTTTCTGATTACCTTCCTTCACCTCTTCCAACTGTATCTCAGGCATACTTTGCACTATACCCACAGCTAACAGATCTTCTTTCTTTAAAAATCATCTCAGATTTTGTTTTGCCCACAACCCTCCATTTGTAAGTGATGAATGAAAAACTCATATGGAAGGTGAGTAAAGTAAGACATACATAAGGGAAAATAAGATAAAATGAGGAAAGAGCATGCTTGAGCAAGTTTTAAATGCATATATGATTGTTTTAAACACACATATAATTATAATATGCCTCCAATTCAAATAAAAATCCTCTAAAGGCCTGATAGTAAAAGATATCATTAGAATTTTCTCAGTTTCAAAGTAGTTTATCAATTAGTAGTATATAAACATACAATTATTTCATTTTCAGATAAGATTATTATATAATCAAAAATTAAATGTAATACTTCTTTAAAAGTACTTATAGTAATTTTGCACTGTATTTCTGACTCTTCTTAACTGAACTCTGAACTCTTCTAAATCTGAGCAATTACCTTTTCTAGTTCTTGATCCTGCCGATTCATTAGTGTTTTCCAGTGTTCATACAGCTCTACATCTTTGGTCTGAATATCCTTCAAAGTCCCTTCTCTTAGAACACTTCCATCTTTCATGGCTATGATCTAAGGAAAGCAAATATTAGAATTACAACAAAATCCGTAATTGGCCAAGTGAATTATATTTATCTCAGGAAGCATTTATATAGCTGAAATATAAAAACTCTTTTAATTTCTTTTAAACTCTTACCCAGTCAGCATGTGTTAGATATTGTAATTTGTGAGTCACAAGAACAAGTGTCCTCTTGTCATCTTGGAGAAATTTCAAAATTCCTTCCTGCATTAGGTGATCACTCAAGTGAATGTCCAAGGCAGAAAATGGATCATCCTACAACAAGTAAAATGGAGAGATAATGAAAATTTTTCATATTTTCTTTGTAATGAAATTCCTCCAGAAAACAGAAATACAAATAACTAAAGGCAAATTATCCCACAAAATTCACTTTATAATAAACAGACTCTGAATAGCTTTAAATGACAAAAAGTTACTAAATTAAAAATGAAGATTTTATTTTCTCTTTCACCTTAAAAATAGTGTTAAAAGTAAATAACAATATTTGGAGTGGTTTGAATTCTTATATATAGTATCTCCAAGTTCAAAAGCCAACATTACTTGGCAACCTATAACAAAAAACCAAAACAAAGAATACGACAGTAGTTAAAGTTGATATCGATTCACTTTAGACACAAATAAAAACAGGCACAGACTCTGGACCAAGATGGCAACGTAGGAGGCTCCTGAATTTCCCTCTTGCCATGGACACATTGATGTACAGTTGCACAAGGAGCAATTCCCTTTGGAAGAGATCCAGAAACGGAGTGATTTCTACATTTTAGGTGACAGAAAAATACATCAAAACAGGTAGGAAAGGTTGAGACACATTCGCATCATAAACCCCACCTCTGGAAAATTCACAAATACATGGAGATAAAACAAGATGCTCCTGAACAACCAATGGAGAAACTGAAAGGGGAAATCAAATAATATCTTGAAACAAATGAAAATGAGACACAACGCATCAAAACTTATGGGATGCAGCAAAACTGGTTCTAAGAGAATTTTATAGCAATAAATTCCTACATTAAGAAAAAAGAAAGACCTCAAATAAACAACCTAACTTTACATCTCAAGAAACTAGAAAAACAAAGAACAAATTAAGCCCATAGTTCATGGAAGGAAGGAAATAACAAGGACCAGAATAGAAATATATAAAATATAAACTAAAGAGACAATAGGAAAGATTGATGAAACTAAGTAAGTAAAATATACAAACCCTTAGCAAGACTCATTAGATACAGGGTGGTTTAGATGGTAAAGAATCTGTCTGCAAAGCAGGAGACCCAGGCTCAATCCCTGGGTTGGGAAGATCCCCTGGAGAAGGGAATGGCAACCCACTCCAGTATTCTTGTCTGGAGAATTCCATGGACAGAGGAGCCTAGAAGGCTACAGTCCATGGGGTCACAAAGAGTCAGACACAACTGAGCAATTAACACTTCCACTTTCACTAATAAGACTCACCAAAGAAAGTGGGAGGATTCAAATAAAACTAGAAATCAAAGGGGCAACATACAATTGTGACCACACAAATACAAAGTCTCATGAGACTACTATGAACACCAACAAACTGGACACCTAAAAGACATGGATAAATTCCTAGAAAAAAAATGATCTACAAAAACTGAATCATGAAAAAATAGAAAAGCTGAATAGACCAACTACTGGTAAAGGGATTGAATTAGTAATCAAAAACACCCCAACAAATAAAAGCCCAGAATCAGATGGTTTCACTGGTGAATTCAATCAAACATTTAAACTGGGATTTAAACCAATCCTTCTCAAACTTTTTCAAAAAATAGAAGAGGAAAGTATCTAGCATTACCCTGATATTAAAACCAATGATTCCCTGATACCGAAGCCACACACACAAAAAGAAAATTACAGACCAGTGTTTCTGATGAACACAGATGCAAACATCCTTGACGAAATCCTAACAAGCCATATTCAGCAGTCATTAAAAGATTCATACACCATGAATAAGTTGGATTTATTCTAGGGATGCAAGGATGGTTCAACATCGGCAAATCAATCAATATGATACGCCACAATAATAAAGGATAAAAATCATATGATCAACTCAATAGAGGCACAAAAAACATTGGCCAAATTCAACATTTAATCATGATAAAAACTTTGAATAGAAAGGGTATAAAGAAAACATACCTCAACATAATAAAGATCATATATGACAAGCCCACAGCTAACACCACACTCAATCGTGAAGAGTTGAAAGTTTTCCCCGTAGGATCAGGAATAAGACAAGGATATCCAGCCTCACCACTTTCATTCAACACAGTACTGAAAGTTTAATACTATGGGGCTTACCAGGTGGCTCAGTGATAAAAGAATCTGCCTGCCGTGCAGTGCAGGAGACGTGGGTTTGATTTCTGGGTCAGGAAGATCCCCTGAAGGAAGAAATGGCAACCCACAGTATTCCTGGGCAGTAGGAAATTCCTGAACAGTAGGAAATTCCTGGGCCCAGGAAATCCTGTGGGCAAAGGAGTTTGGTGGGCTATAGTTCACAGGGTCCAAAGAATTGGACACCACTAAGTGACTGGATCACAACAAACTGTGGAAAATTCTTCAAGAGATGGGAATACCAGACCACCTTACCTGCCTCCTGAGAAATCTGTATGCAGGTCAAGAAACAACAGTTAGAACTGAACATGGAACAACAGATTGGTTTCATATAGGGAAAGGAGTATGTCAAGTCTGTATACTGTCACCCTGCTTATTTAACTTATGTGCAGAGTACATCATGCGAAATGCCAGGCTGGATGAAGCACAAACTGGAATCAAGATTGCCGGGAGAAATATCAATAACCTCAGATATGCAGATGACACCACCCTTACAGCAGAAAGTGAAGAAGAACTAAAGAGTTTCTTGATGAATGTGAAAGAGGAGAGTGAAAAAGTTGGCTTAAAACTCAACATTCAGAAAACTAAGATCGTGGCATCTGGTCCCATCACTTCATGGCAAATAGATGGGGAAACAATGGAAACAGTGAAAAACTTTATTTTTGGGGCTCCAAAATCACTACAGATGGCGACTGCAGTCATGAAATTAAAAGACACTTGCTCTTTGGAAGAAAAACTATGACCAACCTAGACAGCATATTAAAAAGCACAGACATTACTTTGCCAACAAAGGTCCATCTAGTCAAGGCTATGGTTTTTCCAGTAGTCATGTACGGATGTGAGAGTCGGACATCCATAAAAAAAAGCTGAGCACTGAAGAAATGATGCTTTTGAACTGTGGTGTTGGAGAAGTCTCTTGAGAGTCCCCTGGACTGCAAGGAGATCCAACCAGTCCATCCTAAAGGAGATCAGCCCTGAATGTGCATTGGAAGGACTGATGTTGAAGCTGAAACTCCAATTCTTTGGCCACCTGATGCGAATAACTGACTCATTTGAAAAGACCCTGATGCTGGGAAAGAGCGAAGGTAGGAGGAGAAGGGGATGACAGAGGATGAGATGGCTGGATGACACCACTGACTCGATGGACATGAGTTTGAGCAAGCTTTGGGAGCTGGTGATGGACAGGGAAGCCTGGCGTGCTGCAGTGCATGGGGTCACAAAGAGTCAGACACAACTAAGAGACTGAATTGAACTGAACTGAAATGATCTGAGTGACTGGGCACACATACACTGGAAGTACTATGTCAGATCAATTAGTCAAGAAAAAGAAATGGCATCCAAATAAGAAAGGAAGAAGTTAAACTGTCTCTATGTACAGATACAATGTGGAAGAGTAGTCTCTTCAATAAATGCTGTTGGGGAAAGTAGACAGCAGTATGCAAAAAAAAAAAAACAAAAAACAAACCCTGGGCCACTATTTTACATCATACACAAAAATGAACTCAAGTGGATTAAAGACATGAACCTAAGACCTGAAACCATAAAACTCTCAGAAGAAAGCATAGTGAATAATCTCTTTGACGTTGGTCTTGGCAATGTTTTTAAAATTTTAATACCAAAAACAAAGGCAACAAAAGCAAAAATAAACAGAGCTACATCAAACTAAAACATTTCTGTACATTAAGAAAATCATCAACAAAATGAAAGGGCAACTTATGGAATGGGATGAAATGGTTGCAAATCATGTATCTGATAAGCAGTTAATGCCCCCAAAATATAAAAACCTCATACAAATCAATAACAAAATATCCAAACAATCCAATTAAAAAATGGTCAAAGGATCTGAATAGATATTTTTTTCCAAAAAAGTGAAAAAATGGCCAAAAGGTACATAAATAGTACTCAACATCACTATCATTAATATTAATATTATTAATTATCTGGGAAATACAAATCAAAACCACAATGATATCACTTCATACCTGTTAGATTGGCTATTATCAAAAAGACAAGAAATAACTAATATTTGTGAGAATGTGGAGAAAAAGGAATTTTTGCATTGTAGTTGGAAATATAAATTGTTGCCGCCACCATGGAAAAAAGTATAGAGGTGTAAAGGCTAATTTGGTAAAGTTTAATTAGAGATTACAGCAAAATATAAAACCTTTCAACTAATTATTTGTACACGTAAGATCTTTAAAGATAACAATAATGTCTCTTTCTTCTTTGTCTCCTTGGTACCCAGCACAGAAGATGGCTCTGATGACACTCAAACATTGATGGATGGAAAGGAAAGGAAGGGAGGGAAGGAGGGAGGTAGGAAGGAAAGGAGGAAGGGAGACAGAAAGAAAGCAAAAGACAACAGAGTAATTTGAGAGTAATAATTAAAAAAAAAAAAAACAGCTGATCACAAAAACAGAAAAAAAGGAAAAGTACTCAAAAGATATGAAGTTTTAGCTCACACTCGATCACTTACTAGTCATTAGTTCTCGGGTAAGGCATTCCACCTATGTATAAGTTTCCTCTCTTTCCATGAGGAAACCATCTGCCCTAGCAGCACAGTCATAAGAATCAAATGAGATGACACTGCAATTCAAAGTGCTCTGTGAATTTTTAAACAATCGAAGGGTGAAATATTTTTATCTAGGAGAAATTACTCAAACACATGAGTCTGAGTAAACTCCAGGAGTTGGTGATTGACAGGGAGGCCTGGCGTGCTGCAGTCCATGGGGTTGCAAAGAGTCGGACATGACTGAGCGACTGAACTGAACTGACTGATCAACAATATTCTGTTGCTGCTAAAGCATTATTCAATTTTAGGCTGCTATGAAGAAAGTATAATATTTAGATCATAAGCTCCATTAGTTTTAAGACTATCTGAGTTGATCAGAATGCATCTAGAACATGCTTTTTCAAAGGGACCCTAACAAACACCATTATATCCAGAATTAATAAAAGTTATAAAGATAACATTACTGTTGAAGAATTAAAAGTATTAAGCTTTCTCAGCCTAGAGAAAAGTAAATTATGGCAAGTTACGACAATAACATTAAAATATTGAGCTATGGCCATATAAAAGAAATATATTTGCTGTTGCAGAAGCAGAATGGAAGCCAATTAATGGAAAATATACAGAAGCAGATTTTAATCCCAAAGTAACCTTCTAATAATAAGGGCTATCTGAGGCAGGCAGAATAATGGTCCCCTAAGATGCCCACGTTCTACTTCCCAGAACCTGTGACAATGATATCTGAATGGTAGATGGAACTTTGCAGATACAGGCATATCTCATTTTATTGCAATTCATTTTATTGTGATTCACAGCAATTGCATTTTTTTTTTTCAAATTGAAGGTTTGAAGGTTTGCACCCCTGTGTCTAGCAAGTCTATTGTGCCATTTCTCCAACATGTGCTCACATTTTGCCACATTTTGGTTGTTGTTGCTGTTCAGTTGCTAAGTTGTGTTCAACTCTTTGCAACAGCATGGACTGCTTGTCCTTCACTATCTCCCAGAGTTTGCTGAAACTCACGTCCATTGAGTCAATGATGCCATCCAGCCATCTCATCCTCTGTTGTCCCCTTCTCCTCCTGCCTTCAATCTTTCCCAGCATCAAGGTTTTTTCCAGTGAGTTGGCTCTTTCCATCAGGTGGCCAAAGTATTGGAGCTTCAGCTTCAGCATCAGTCCTTCCAATGAATATTCAGAGTTTATTTCCTTCAGGCTTGACTGGTTGGATCTCCTTGCAGTCCAAGGGACTCTCAAGAGTCTTCTCCAACACCACAGTTCAAAAGCATCACTTCTTTGGCACTCATCCTTCTTTAAAGTCCAGCTCTCACATCCATACATGAACACTGGGAAAACCGTATCTCTGACTAGACAGACCTTTGTTGGCAAAGAAATGTCTCTGCTTTTTAACATGATGTCTAGGTGTATCATAGCTTTTTTTTACCCCAAGGAGCAAGCATCTTTTAATTTCATGAATGCAGTCACAATTCACAGTGATTTTTAGAGCCCAAGAAAATAAAATCTGCCAGTTTCCATTGTTTTTCCATCTATTTGCCATGAAGTGATAGGACTGGATGCCACGATCTTAGTCTTTTTAACGTTGAGTTTTAACAGGTTACTGCTAGATCCTGCTATGTCTTTTATAGTGTTGTTTTCTGGAAAATTTGGGGGCAGGAATTCTTAGAGACATTAACCTGAAGTGCATTTCCAGTAATACTTTCATTTTCTACTTTCATACCCTGTAATTGATCCAAAATTTTGGAGTGGAAAACTCTAAAATCAAGCCACTTTCTGAAGATGTTCATTAGATGGAGTGAAAAGTTTAAAGGTCTGACAACCAGATTTATATATGGTTAACACATGCACAAAAGGAGAAGGCAAGGGAAGGATGGATTTATATAACCTGCTGATCTCTAGGCACTGTCTAGTTGTATGTTAAGTGATTTTTGCTACAATCTGCTGGAGGAATAAAACTAGAGCAAATTCATAGTCAATATAATCATCCATTTTTATTTCTATATCCATAGGTTATCAACCCAGAATATACTAGAAAATCATCTACAGAGCTCTTTTAAGATACAGATTCTAGACTCTGCCTTTACAGATTATGATTTAGCAGATCTAGGCTGGTATCAAGATTTCTAAGAATAATTTCAGGAAACTTTACAGATAAATCTTAACCACAGTCGGAGTTGCATCCTTACTAACCCTTATGCCCACCAAAAGTATATATTCCAGCCCCTATTTCTACCAGTAAATACAAATGAGAAGATCTATAATCCTGTCCAGTTCATCCAGCACCATCCACACCCTTTCATCAATGAGCCTCATGGTTTAAGAATGTATATAAGCAATTATTTGGGAACCTCAGTCCCTTGGGGTCCTTCACGCTCATCTTACATGTTGATCTGATTTGTACCCTGAGGATTTGTTTTGCCTTAATTCTCTGTGATTTCACAAGTTAAACCACCTTTCATTGGGTTACTTATCTCCTTAAAGACTCATTTGTCCAGAGGGAAAGATGAAGGAGAAAGGGAAAACCATATATTCTTACCAAGAAGACAATGTTGGTATTTTGATAGAGAGCTCGGGCCACACAGATTCTTTGCCTCTGACCTCCACTCAGGTTGATGCCCTAGAGAAGAAATACCCATAAACATTCACCATTTACAGTAGTAAATAATCTGCTGGTTAAAAAAAAAAAATTCCCTAAAAATACAAACTTCTCTTTAAAAATCTTAAATTAATGGTAGTTTATTAATTAAACAGTGATAACACTGGGAAGATAAAATGTGAGCTTTCTAGTGGTCAACACTTGAATTATATTAAGATCATCTTTGACTGATAATATTAATCTTCTTTTCACTCTAGTAGAGGGCTCAGCTATACAAAAATATTAACAACAAAAAACCAAAATGAGTGAAGATAGGAAATAATCTTGAAATTGTTTCTAGTTTCATGAATTGTGTCTGTAGTATGCTTAACAGTTAACATGTCTCTTAAATTCAATATTACAAGTTGTGTTCAAGTGAACTATACAGCAGTATGCTTTTATAATCAAGTGCTAATTATACAAATGTGACAAACTACTATTTACTAAGCACTTAGTATGTGACGAGCTTCCCTGGTGGCTCAGATGGTAAAGAATCTGCCTGCAATGTAGGAGACCTGGGTTCAATCCTGGGTCGGGAAGATCCCCTGGAGAAGGCAATGGCTACCCACTCCAGTGTTCTTGTCTGGAGAATTCCTTGCACAGATGAGCTATAGTCCATGGAGTTGCAAGGAGTCGGACATGACTGAGCAACTAACACTTTAGTAAAATGTGTCAGGCTGCTGTGTATGGCTTTCCATTCCTTATTTCTCTTATCATAGCAATTTCAATGTACTGCTCTCCACATGGAAACTAAGGCTTAGAGAAGTTCAGGTCATGTTCTTAAACACTATACCATGCTGCAATAAAAAACAGCAATGAATAACACAGACGACAGAGTCAGACCAATCTCAACTGTCCCAGGGACTCTGACCAGGCAAGTTCTTTAACCCTTCTCTGCCCTGGTTTTCTCAGCTACAATAAGCAGATAACAAAACACCTATGTAACAGATTTGTAAAAGCAAGTAATGCATATATATATATACACATATATATATATATAGTCTTTTGCTTAGTACTTGACCCCATAAGAGTCAAACACTTTAGCCAACATTGTTATAAAGATTATATACAAAAAAAAAAAGATTATATACAGATATAAATATTTTTCGGCTAGTTGGAATACTATGACGCCAATGTAAAACCTGTTTATACAAAGCAAAAAGAACACTTTAACAAGAATAAATGGATGTTGACAAGAGTGGAAAAAGTTGTCGGAAGCAATCTCGGTTTCCAAACCAATTTAAAGTAAACTCCAAGTTAAGTAAAAATACATTTGATCAAAGGCAGGGACTGTTTCCTCTCCCTTGAGAACTCCTGAGTGGCTAGCAAAATGTAAAGTTCATGCTAGTTACTCAACACATCCTTAAGAGAGTTTGTCACTAGGAAAACATAATTCAGGTGCTCTCTGATTTTTTTATTTTCCATTAAAGGTTAAAGATAACTGGAAGACTTTTCTGGATTTGTGTTCATTGTGTAATTACACTACACATAGCTCACCCTCTCTCCAATTTCAGTTTGGTCTCCAAATGGCAGTAAGTCGATATCTGGTTGAAGAGAACATGCGTCTGTGACTGCTTTGTACCTGTGGGAGAGGTGGTTTTGAGTTTTTAAATCATGATTAATATACTGCCCATAAACCAAGTTCCAGGCTCAATGTCTCAGAAGCTGAAATAAAACACTTATTGAAGAATTTAGCATATTCTAGCCTCTACATTAAGCTTGTATATACAAAGACAAATAGATATTGGTTCCCACTCTTGTAAAATTATTGTATAGCACAGGGAATTATATCCAATTTCTTGTAATAACCTATAATGGAAAATAATCTGGAAAAGAATAGATATATGTACAATCAAATCACTTTGCTGTACACTCGAAATGAGATTGTTAATTAATTATACTTCAATGAAAAATGGTTAAAAATTTTAACACAACTATTAAATGCAGCAGAAAATTGACACAGAAACATATGATGCAAATGTACCTTGTTAGGTACCATAGATGGGTAGTTACAAAGTGCTCCTAGAATATGCAAGAAGGAATGACTGAGATATTAGTGACATTTTTGCAGAGGAGGTAATTTGTGAGGTGTCTGCAGAAAGATGAACTGTAAATTGCCAGGAATGACAATGAGGGGAGAGAGAAAGGAACTATATGACAGTGGACAAGTTCATGGTATGTGTGAGGGATAAGAGGAGCCTCACTGGGGCTAGAGCATGGGTTATGGGGCGGGGGGAAGCGGGGACAGGCGAGAGGAATCTGTGTCCACAGTCATGATGCTGAAGAGAGAAGAAAACAGAAATCGATAAGGACTGACATAAAGTTGACTTAAGGCTGGATTTGGAAACTGGGTGGACTAGATATTCAACAAAGCATGGAGACTTGGAGTTCTGGGGAAAATATCAATGGTTTCATTTTCTCAATCACCTGTTCTTAAAATATTTGAGTTATTATTATTTTTAATAATTTGAATAATTATTTTTTAATTATAATTTAAGTAATTATTTTATTTAATTTAATTGTACAATGTTGTGCTAATTTCTGCTGTACTACAAAGTGAACCAGCTATGTGTACACATGTATCTTCTCCCTCTTGGCCCTACATCCCACCCCACCTCCATCCCACCCATCTAGGTCATCACAGAGCACCAAGCTGAGCTTCCTGAGCTATATAGCAGCTTCCCACTTCAGTTCAGTTCAGTCGCTCAGTCGTGTCTGACTCTTTGCGGCCCCATGAACCGTAGCATGCCAGGCCTCCCTGTCCATCACCAATTCCCAGAGTCCACCCAAACCCATGTCCATTGAGTCGGTGATGCCATCCAACCATCTCATCCTCTGTCATCCAACCATCTCATCCTCTGTCATCCCCTTCTCCTCCTGCCCTTAATTTTTCCCAGCATCAGGGTCTTTTCCAATGAGTCAGCTCTTCGCCATCAGGTGGCCAAAGTATTGGAGTTTCAGCTTCAACATCAGTCCTCCCAATGAACACCCAGGACTGCTCTCCTTTAGGATGGACTGGCTGAATCTCCTCGCTTCCCACTAGCTATCTGTTTTATACATGGTAGTGTATATATGTCAGGGCTACTCGTTCAGTTCATCCCCCAGCTCCCTGCCACTGTGTCCACACATCTGTTCTATAAATCTGAGTCTCTATTCCTGCCCTGCAAATAGGTTCATCTGTACCATTTTTCTAGATTCCACATGATTCTTCCATTTTCTTCTCCCATTCTGATTTCAGAATGCTCTCTGTCAACCATCTCTTTTTTTCCCATTTCTACAGTCACTGCTAAGTACAGGCAACAAACACAGCATGTCCAGATCATTAGCCCAACAACCTTCTAAATGTCTTTTTGCTCCCTAATTCAGATTCACCTTGTATAAATCCATCATGACATGGGCAGATTACATTAACTTTGTGAGTCCTCTTTCTAACACTTTGCTGGGCCTCCAGAAAATTCAGATTCATACCGGTTGGCTTTGAAGGCACTTTACTGCCCATCTCAGCCTTCCTTTACAATGGAGTTTGCCACCATCAATGTACACAGATCCCTTTCTGTCTGGTTTACTCCCAGGCGCCAAACAATCCCATGTAATTTGAATTTTTCCTCCCACACTTTCCTCTCCCCTCCCCCTTCCTCATGCCTTTCCCCACATCTACTTCTCCTCAACTCTCAGGACCCTGCTTTGAGTCTTAGGACACCCCCTATCCCTCGTAAAGGTGGCTTCAGGAAAGGGTCTTGCCTTTGTACACTCCAGTGGATGTTTGGAAGTGAAAGTGAAAGTGTCCGTTGCTCAGTTATGCCCAACTCTTTGAGACCCAAGGACTGTAGCCCACCAGGCTCCTCTATCCATGGAATTCTCCAGGCAAGCATAATCGAGTGGGTAGCCATTCCTTTCTCCAATGGGTGTTTAGAAGATGATTGAAAGAAGACATACTTTGGCTGCTCTGAGTAATCAGACCCCTCAGATCCCATATTCCTTCTCTTCTTTTTCCATGGTTAACCCTCCTTCTGCAACTTACTGGGATTTTTCTTCTGTTTACCAACAACCTCAGCACCACCCTCACCCTGCACCCCCCGCCCCCCATATACACACAACTTCTGTTTCGGCTGTTTATTTTTGCTGTGCAAATTGTTCTCAATAAGTGCATATAATGGGCTGAATCCCAGTGAGGCTTCTCTTACAAAAGTTGACTTAATAGATCTGGTGATGAGGACAGAAGCAGGGCAAACAGAGAAGAAAGGCAGTCCTGATATAAAGATTTCAAAACCAGGGGATGGGTGGGAGGAAGGAGAAGCTAGGATATTGGGATTGACATATATGTACTACTATACATAAAACAGGTATCAACTATCTGCTGCATAGCACAGTGAACTCTATTCAATACTCTGTAATGGCCTATATGGGAAAGGAATCTTTAAAGAAGTAGATATATGTATACTAAAACTGGTTCACTTTGCTGTACCCCTGAAACTAACAACACTGTAAATGAACTATACTCCAATAAAATTTTTTTTTAGAAACGACTCCAGAAACTGTGAACAAAACAGAGGGATCAGAAATAGTTGCTCTTTTCAGTTCTAAATTTTATACATTCAAAATTACCTTTGCTTGTTGAAAGGACTTCCAAAGGTAATATTTTCTTCTACCGTAGCATTTAATAGCCAAGGCTTTTGAGCTGCATAAGCCACAGAATACCTGTTCCTACTGGAAAATGGAAAAGAAAAACAAAATACCAAAATTACTCAAGAGAGCTGTGCTGTACCTGTACTTTTGTATAACTAAGAAAAATGAAAGTTGAAAAAATATCTCAAAGACAGAAATGGAGAGTTTCTAAAAGAATATTTTAAAGACCATCAACCTTATTAATTAGTGGTTAAATATTCCACTAAATTAAAAGGATTAGAACTTAATTAAAACAACACACAACGTGCAAATTTGATTTTGCTATGCTAAAGAAATATTTTGAGGTATGAACTATTAATTAAAATTTTATTTTCTAAAATGACTACAATTTTTACAATAATTTAAATATAAATAATAATTAATGTTAATAACCACAGATATTTTACTTCATATTAAAAGCACTATACATTAACTATGAATTTTACAGGAATACCTTTAAAAAGGATGTGAACTGATACTGTAATTATGTGTTTGTGCTTTATTCACATGAACATATTTTAAGGTAATAGATAATGTAAATATTTCAAAGCAAAGAATAATTTTGAGGAGTCTATTTCAACAATGAAATAACTACACATTTAAAAACCACGTTTTTCAATACATACTGAAAGTTTATTTTTAAAAAATGATGGCCTCCTCCTGTACCCCACTTTTTGGCTTGCAAATTCTACCAGATGTCTATACATCATATTTTAACTTGCAGTAATTAGGAAAATGCATGTGAGTTGAAGATAAAGAGGATGATGAGCTTGGGGTAGGGAAGGGGTCAGCTTAAAATTCACGCTTTCACAGTTAGTTATGTTCTGTAACTACTAATTTAGGAATTAAGGTTAAAGGAGAATAAAGTGTAGAATAAAGGTAGTTAGAAATGCTCAGTGATCATCCTGAAAGATTACATCTTAGGAGTTTAGAGGGCATGATAAGATATAGTATGCTAGTGGTCTCTTAGATAACCATCTGTGCATTAAAACAGTGGTTCCCAGTCTCTGGCATGGCTGCTTCCCTCCTTCCCCCACCACTGTTCTTTAAGGTTTTCTTTTCTTTTTTTTAAAATAGATGAAGTACTTGGTTTTCCAGTTCTAGTTTACAGGTAGATTTCATCACTGTTTAACTCATAAATAATATACATAATAATTCTTTCATCTTTATTTTATGAAATACCAAATCCAATTTGCCAAGAACTGTTTGAGTTTTAGTCAAAGTTGAGATCTGTGTGGCTCATGGAGAAGACAACAATTGATACGATGGGCCATTTAGTTCAGCAAATTAATTCTTTCAGCAGCTTCCAGATGTTGGGAACTACTGCGATCAGAAATTTACTAGTCCATTTTAATAAACAACTTTGTACATTATCAGAATGAATAAAATGACTAAGAGTAAGACATGGAATATCAGGAAAAGTCTGAGGAAGGTAGTTATTCTTATTAAGCACAGATTAAAATTGAAATAATACCTTCTGGTCGCTTCAAAAGAAGGTTCAGATTCATTTACACTGCAAGTATGGCAAACAATGTTCATTAATTATGAAATACAAATATAGGATGAATGCGTGTACAAATCAGATAAGAGATAAACATTGTATATACTAAATAATTACACTTTCAAATGGCTGTTGATACTAAGCCAAAGACAAACCAGATAAATGACAATCTTCTTTTACATCCTCATCAACTAGGAAATAATTAAGCTTCCAAAAGACAGCACTGTTCTCCTTCATATAAAATTTGGGTTCACACAATAGCAATATTGGAAGGAAAGTTATGACCAACCTAGACAGCATATTAAAAAGCAGAGACATTAGTCAACAAAGGCCTGTCTAGTCAAGGCTACAGTTTTTCCAGTGGTCATGTATGGATGTGAGAGTTGGACTATAAAGAAAGCTGAGCACCAAAGAATTGATGCTTTTGAACTGTGGTGTTGGAGAAGACTCTTGAGAGTCCCTTGGACTGCAAGGAGATCCAACCAGTCCATCCTAAAGGAGATCAGTCCTGGGTGTTCATTGGAAGGACTGATGCTGAAGCTGAAACTCCAATACTTTGGCCACCTGATGTGAAGAGCTGACTCACTGGAACAGACCCTGATACTGGGAAAGATTGAGGGCAGGAGGAGAAGGGGACGACAGAGGATGAGATGGTTGGATGGCATCATCGGCTCGATGGACATGGGTTTGGGTGGACTCTGGGAGTTGGTGATGGACAGGGAGGCCTGGTGTGCTGCTGTTCATGGGGTCGCACAGAGTTGGACACGACTGAGTGACTTAGCAGCAGCAGTAGCAGCCCCAACTTTGCTCCAACTAGCTGTGTAAGTTTGGATAATCTTTATGGAATACTTTCCTAGTCTGTATTAGAATTTGATATCTCCAGGCACTCCCTACCATTAAAATTCAAATTTAATCTATTTAAATTCCTTATTAGTTACCCTAAGGCAAGAGAGGAAGAAATACTTTTTATACTCTAAACTTGAAGGGTTGAGACACAGCCTGGCCCTTTAAGGAACTGGAAAGAAAGACAGACCTGTATATAGGTCACATTGTAACATTTAGGTATAATTAATTACTGATCTATATGAGTAATGTAAAATGAGGCATTTGACTAATTAAATTTAGTTATACCTATACCAAGAGGAAAAATATGCCTAAGGACTTATTGATTTTATTATTCTAAATTTTAATATTTTAGGTGAACTCCATCATTTCTGAAACACCTGAATTCAAAACATGTCAGATGGAAAATTCCCTTCTGGAAAATAGAATCCAATTTCACTTTTGCATGCAGGATTTGTGTGTATTTTCCTTCAACAGTAAAAGTTAAAACTTGGTAATCTACCAGCTTCCAAGTTCATGGTTGGTATCTTATGGAATGGGAAAGAGTGACTTCTGCAAGCTGAAATCAGGAACAGTATTTGGAAAAGGGGAAGCTAGATGTGAACACAAACATGCTATGTCATGTCTGATCCAGGAAAGCTGACTCATTGTGTTATTATCCCTTTGCCTGCCTTCATGCCAGGCAAAGTCTTAGAGTGATTGAGCCACTGCTATAACGGCAGTTACACTAAGACATCAGAAAATAGACCATCACAACAGATGGGGTCTGACAGGATGGCTGATGGCATGAGTAATATGGAAGAAAAAGCAAGGGAAGCCAGAGATAAATGATGGTTATGTCTTATATAATTACCGGGATTATTACATATTCTGGACTCCCTCCCTGGACCATCCAACAGGTGAAGCGTTTTATTTCGTTCTAGTTCCTGGGATGTCAGTAGGAATTATTATTTATCATGACAACTAGGAAAGGACAACTTCAGTTGGGCAGAACATTTACTTTTCAACAAATACAGAGCACAGTAGATGCAGGAGCAAGACCCTTGGCCTTCCGACAAGCTTGGAGAATTTTTCAGTCCCTCCCTCACTGCTCTCTCCTTTCTCTACTGGGGCTACTGCATGTCAGACTACATTAAAGGTAGCAATTGCCGAGGAGGCATCTATATTTAGAAGGATTTTGTGTACCAAGTTCTACCCATGTGGGTCTGTCCTGCGTGAGGACCAGGGCCTTCTCTCCCGTCCAAAGTAAATATTTCTTCCTGCAATAGGACAGGGTACTTTACAGGGCTTTGTTCCTGCCAACCATGAGGGCACATTTAAAAATAAAATTCATGCAACCAGAGATACAGGCAATGATGAAAGAATGACAGCAAGGTGCTTGGTACTTTACCATACCCTTTACTGTTTCACTTTATTTTGTCTTGAGCTTTAAAAAACAGCAAACAATTCACTCCAAGGTAAAGTACTTCTCAGCATTTACACAAAATCAACCTGTCAGTATGGATAATTTCTAATCTAGCTTTATTCTAATAACATTTGTATAACTTTCCTTATTGGAATAGGTGCAACAGTTATTTTTCCCAGAATAAAGAGTTATTGCAAATAACTCTTTTAAAAAAGGTCAGCATCCTCTAAGCATTCTTGATTTGAAAATATATTTTATCAGATAATCATGGATATCATGGAAAAAAATTAAGTAGTTCTTGTAAATAAGAAAAATAGAATTTTTTTATTAGCTTATCCAATCTTTTAGGGGTTAGTTTTTATTGGGTGTGTGTCAGAGCCAACCCAAATATTTTTGAAGAAAAATTTAGCCCTTTCTGCTATGAAGAGATGGGATATTCTTAAGGCAAGTATTCATAAAGAGATGATTTTTAAATTATAGTGATTTTATAAATACTTAGAATTTTCTTAAATCCTTCCTCATATTTTCATTTTATTGACTCTGACTTTAAGATATAACCTTTTCTTACCTTTTTCAAAATTAGGATTTATGGGAGATATTTCTTTTCTATTTCTTAAAAAAAACTTAACCTTTATTAAGTATATGTCTGATTTTATCTCATACTTCCCTCTTTGACTAACTTCCATGGAACTCAGAGTAGAATTTGTGGCCTATGTTTTATAAATATGCAGGACTCCAATACATGCATTTCTACCTATTAATTCCTCAGAATATTATTTAAACCTTATTTTCTTTCTTGACATCTTTGTTTTTCAAAGTTTATTATAGTATGTTATATTAAATAAAATACCTTACAACCTTTAAGAAATGAGATAGGCTATAAATGGTATAAATTTGCCTAAAATATGACATATATATATGTATACATATATACACGTATGTATCTTGTTTAGAAAACTCAATAAATAAACAGACTGTGTAAAATACTTTTCTAATTCCCAAATCATCTATTTATCCATTAACAAAATGATAATAATTCTTAATCATAATACTGGGAGTGAATTTGGCCCAGGCAGAGTAATACTAGAGAAGACTAGATCATAAAAACATTCTAGAGGTATGAAAATAAAATCTCAAGCTTTTTCTGTCATGGTCTCTAATTCTTTCTGTTTTAATACTAATGAAAGAAGGTAAAAACAAAACCCAAGTAACTTCATTATGGCTCTACATGTCACATGATATAATTTAATTCAGTAAAACCTGCTCCCCAAAACCTGCATCCATCCAAGAGGGAAGGTGGTGGTGGCAGGCCATCTGGCTTTAGAGATCAACAGGAGCCCCTCGTGAATGAAACTGCAAGGAGCAGCTATTCACCGAGCTCACTGCTGGATACACACTGAACAGTTTCATGTATACAACTGCAACAGGAATAAACTGTACCCACCACATTTCTCAGCTTTCTTCTTTCACCAATGATACCAAAAATAGGATTTACAGTTCTGCTGTTTCCAGCTCAAATTTCACATCCAAGCATTTCCGTCTCTTAATTGGAGTTTAAAATAGAATCTATTCTCAAAACGCCTGTAAATAGTTTTGACTCCTTCTGAAGAGATGTCTGTGCACGTTAACAGTAGATTAAGCCACAGCGGAACTTACAATGATAAGAACCGAATGGACGTGTGCAAGTCTACGGCAAGGCCTCCCTAGCACAAGCAACATTTGGAGCCAGATAATTCCCTGCTGCGGAGGGCTGGCCTGTGTGTTGGAGGATGTGTGTGCTAGTTGCTCAGTTGTACCTAACTCCTTGCGACCCCAAGGAGTATAGCTTGCCAGGTTCCTCTGTCCCTGGAATTCTCCAGACAAGAATACTGGAGTGGGTTGCCATTTCCTTCTCCAGGGAATCTTTCCAACCAGGGATAGAAGCCAGGTCTCCTGCACCGCAGGGGGATTCTTGTGGAGGGCTGTCTTGTGTTGGAGGATATTTAGTAGCATTTCTGGCCACTATAAAGAAAGCTGAGTGCTGAAGAATTGATGCTTTTGAACTGTGGTGTTGGAGAAGACTCTTGAGAGTCCCTTGGACTGCAAGGAGATCCAACCAGTCCATCTTAAAGGATTATCAGTCCTGGGTGTTCATTGGAAGGACTGATGTTGAAGCTGAAACTCCAAAACTTTGGCCACCTGATGCAAAGAGCTGACTCATTAGAAAAGACCCTACTGCTGGGAAAGATTGAGGGCAGGAGTAGAAGGGGATGACACAGGATAAGATCACTGGATGGCATCACCGACTCAATGGACATGGGTTTGGGTGGACTCTGGGAGTTGGTGATGGACAGAGAGGCCTGGTGTGCTGCAGTTCATGGGGTCACAGAGTCAGACACGACTGAGTGACTGAACTGAACTGAACTGGCCACCACCAACTAGATCAGTAAGCAAACCAATTCCCTTAGTATGAAAACCAAAAAATGTTTCTAGACATCGTCCAGTGTTCCCTGGGGATAACCTGGATGAAAATCACTGCAGTGATTTTCTGTAGACTGTAGACTGTCTACAGTCCAATATCATAGATAAGCTGTTAGCAATTTCTCCATAAGGACTGTGGGGGCTGGGGTGGTCTACCAGGTGTGTGTGTGCACGTTAAGTTGCTCAGTCATGTCCTACCCTTTGTGACACCGTGGACTGTAGCCCACCAGGCTCCTCTGTCCATGGGATTCTCCAGGCAAGAATACTGGAGTGGGTTGCCATGCCCTCCTCCAGGGAACTTCCCGACCCAGGGATCAAACCCAAGTCTCTTTTGTCTCTTGCATTGGCAGGTGGGTCCTTTATCACTAACACCACCTGGGAAGTCTGTCTACCAGATAGATCAAACTAAATAAATAAATATGACTTATTCATTATCACACAATTATATAATAGTATGGTCTGGAGTAAGCTTATTACTATGATGTTTTTTGAAGAATCCAAAACGAAGATTCAAACATTCAGAAGAAGCACAATGCCTTTATGGATGCACAACACACTAGTCTGACATAGCCACATCCCTAACTAGACACGTTAAGTGTCTAGTTTAAGTTGGATGTAAAGAGAAATGGATGATTTCTCAGTCTCTTAGGAAGAGTTTCAAAAAGATTATTTGATATTTCTTCTCTGAACACTGGACCACTAAGGCTCTGTGTGCATTTAAACTTTATAAATAATGCAAACTTTCTTTAATTATAGGATAAATTTTTAAGCTTTATTTATCTGTGTTATCCATTTAACTTTCAAAATTTACCTTTATGATCCCAATCTTGCTAAAAGCAATGTATTAGTTTATACATACTATAAACCTCTATCGTGAATTCTTTTATCTTTTTTAACTTAAAACTTTTAAAGTTTCCACTAATTTGTTTTTTTAAAGCTGTGTTTATTTCCAAGGGGCCCTCAGACCTCGAACATGGGAATCTACTGTTCTCATTCCTTCCCTTGGGAGATCATCGGATGTGTGACCGACCAACAGAGACTGATTAAAAATACACATACTTGCTCCAGTGAACTTTTCCTTCCAAGGTCTGCATCTCTCCGAGGATGGCGAGGAGAAGAGAGGACTTCCCACATCCCACTTGGCCCACAATCATGGTTAACTGACCTAGAGAAAAGAAACAAAGGATAATAACAGGATGAAAAGGAATTCACTTATAAAATAAAACTCAAAACACATTTAGAAAAGGCTGATGTTTCACAATCTATGGCCCAGTTTTGGTCCCCAGCAATGGTATTCTAAACAACTCCTTTTACTGATACATAAGGTTTCTTGAAAAGGGAAGAAAAATTAAAATCTATAGGTCTTGATGTGGTATTTTTAAAAAATATTTATTTATTTGGCTGTTCCAGGTCTTAGCTGTGGTATGGGGGATTTAGTTCCCTGACCAGGGATCAAACTCAGTCCTTGAAGTCTTAGCCACTGAACCACCAGCGTAGTCCCTTGATGTATTATTTTTAAATTATGAGAATAATGGACTCTAGTAAAAGCAGCAGTGAAATACTTGCCTAAGTCACCTAGATTGGTATTACCTTTATTATTCAATTCATTCTGGAGAAAAAGGTAATTTTGACTAAAACAGATAAGATTAACGTGATTAATCACTTTAATCAGTTCTTACTTTGATTTGCATGTTTAATAGAAAAATTCCAAGTTATTGACCACGAGACCAAGTCAAAAAATATTTATATTCAATTATCCAAACATTTTAGTAAAAACTACAGGGTATTTGAGTTTTAAATATCTGAAAACGTCATCAGTTTTCTTTGGGGATAGAAAATTATTTTCTCAAACACTATTTCTTTAAAATCTTTCTTCAACAAAATGAGAAATCAACTACTCCATTATTTAAATGCCACAAATCAGCAAATAAACTAAAAACAGTTCATTTGGATGGTAAATAATTTGTTCAAGGTCCCCACTTTGTCGTGATAGGCAGGTCTTATAATTCCCAGTCATTCTCTCAGGGATACAGGGATTCATGAGCTTCACAGTGCACACAGATAACGATCAGTAATGTTTGTCTTTAAAAAGTCTTTCCTTTTGTTAGGCTCAGTTATCTTGAAAAACCACGGTCATGATAATGAACAGATACAAACTCGATGCTAGTTCACAATGTGGCTTAATGTTATTTCATGATGAATTATTCAAATGAAAGAACTAACGCTTTGGAGGTGACAAATGTTTTCACCCTGAATTCACAAAAATAAATTTGTTCCTTAAAAAAAACAATTACAAACTAGTAATAAATGATTCTTACCTGTTGGAATTCGAATATCGATATTGGATAAGGTTGCTAAACCACTGCCCCATGAAAAGTACCCATTTGTGACCTAGAAAATAAGAGTACAGAAATTTAATTATAACATTACATAAATATGTGGTATCACAGGATAAGTCCAATTAAAATAAATTTTCTTTATAAAGCACTGGAAGACTTTCAACACAGTAGAACACACAGTGGTAAAATTCTAATTTAGAGTTATGACTATTTAGAGGCATAGATGAAAAACAAAAAAGAATGGAAGGGAGAAGGTCTTTAAATCAGTGATATTATGAAGAATGCTAAAAATTACAATAATTTTCCCTGAAAGTAGGCGACTACTGGATCGTTTATATGTGAACATTCTTAAAAAGCAATCACTCAAATATTGTCCAATGTAACTCTGACATGGATTATTCTCTCACTGCTGCAATTGCCAGAAACCTGGTGATGTAAAGTCAAGAAGAGAAATAACTACAAATTATTGTAACAAATGACTTGTTAGCTAAGGATGAAGGCTTAATAATGAATGAATTTCCTGAATTATGTGGACTTACTGCTATTCACTGATCTTGAAAGAATAGAGGGGAGGAAGGAAAAAAGTACAGAAATGAAGCAACAGTACTCGGTGGTTCAGTTCAGTCCAGTCCCTCAGTCGTGTCCAACTCTTTGCGACCCCATGCATTGCTGCACACCAGGCCTCCCTGTCCATCACCAACTCCTGGAACTAGCTCAAACTCATGTCCATTGAGTCACTGATGCCATCCAACCATCTCAACCTCTGTCATTCCTCTCTCCTCCTGTCTTCAATCTTTCCCAGCATCAGGGTCTTTTCCAATGGGTCAGTTCTTCCCATTAGGTAGCCAAAGTATTGGAGTTTCAGCTTCAGCATCAGTCCTTCCAATGAACACCCAGGACTGATTTCCTTTAGGATTGACTGGTTGGATCTCCTTGCAGTCCAAGGGACTCTCAAGAATCTTCTCCGACACCACAGTTCAAAAGAATCAATTCTTTGGCACTCAACTTTCTTTATAGTACAACTCTCACATCCATACATGACGACTGGAAAAACCATAGCTTTGACTAAATGAACCTTTGTTGGCAAAGTAATGCCTCTGATTTCTAATATGCTGTCTAAGTTGGTCATAGCTTTTTTCCCAAGGAGCAAGCATCTTTTAATTTCATGGCTGCAGTCACTATCTACAGTGATTTTGGAGCCCAAGAAAATAAAGTCTGTCACTGTTTCCATTGTTTCCCCATCTATTTGCTATGAAGTGATGGAATTGGATGCCATGATCTTAGTTTTTTGAATGTTGAATTTTAAGCCAGCTTTTTCACTCTCCTCTTTCACCTTCATCAGAGGCTCTTTAGTTCCTCTTAACTTTCTGCCATAAAGGTGGTATCATCTGAGTATCCGAGGTTATTGATATTTCTCCCAGCAATCTTGATTCCAGCTTGTGCTTCATCCAGCCTGGCATTTCGCATGATGTACTCTGCATATAAGTTAAATGAGCAGGGTGACAATATACAGCCTTGACGTACTCCTTCCCCTGTTTGGAACCAGTCTGTTGTTCCATGTCCAGATCAAACTGTTGCCTCCTGAACTGCATACAGATTTCTCAAGAGTCAGGTAAGGTGATTTGGTATTCCCATCTCTTGAAGAATTTTCCACAGTTTGTTGTGATCTACACAAAGTCTTTGGTATACTCAATAAAGCAGAAGTAAATGTTTTTTCCTGAAATTTACTTGCTTTTTCTATGATCCAACAGGTGTTGGCAATTTGATCTCTGGTTCCTCTGCCTTTTATAAATTCAGTTTGAACGTCTGGAAGTTCATGGTTCACGTATTTTTGAAGCCTGACTTGGGGAATTTTGAGCATTACTTTGCTAGCCAGTGAAAGTGAAAGTGAAGCACTCAGTCATGTCTGACTCTTTGTGACCCCATGGACTGTACCCTACCAGGCTTCTCTGTCCGTGGGATTTTCCAGGCAAGAATACTGGAGTGGGTTGCCATTTCCTTCTCCAGCAGATCTTCCCAACCCAGGGATTAGAACCCAGGTCTCCCACCTTGCAGGCAGATGCTCTACCCTCTGAGCCACCAGGTAAGCGTGTAAGATGAGTGCAATTGTGCAGTACTTTGAGCATTCTTTGGCATTTCCCTTCTTAGGTACTGGAATGAAAACTGACCTTTTCCAGTCCTGTGACCACTGCTGAGTTTTCCAAATTTGCTGGCATATTGAGTGCAGCACTGTCACAGCATCATCTTTTAGGATTTGAAATAGCTCAACTGGAATTCTATCGCCTCCACTCACTTTGTTCTTAGTGATGTTTCCTAAGGCCCACTTGACTTCGCATTCCAGGATGTCTGGCTCTAGGTGAGTGATCACACCATTGTGGTTATTTGGGTCATGAAGATCTTTTTTGTATAGTTCTTCTGTATATTCTTGCCACCTCTTCTTAATATCTTCTGCTTCTTTTAGGGCCATACAATTTCTGTCCTTTATTGTGCCCATCTTTGCATGAAATATTCCCTTCGTATCTCTCATTTTCTTGAAGAGATCTCTAGTCTTTCCCATTCTGTTGTCTTCCTCTATTTCTTTGCATTGATCACTGAGGAAGGCTTTCTTATCTCTCCTTGCTATTCTTTGGAACTCGGCATTCAGATGGGGGTATCTTTCCTTTCCTCCTCTGCCTTTAGCTTCTCTTCTTTTCTCAGCTATTTGTAAGACCTCCTAAGACAACCCTTTTGCATTTCTTTTTCTTGGAGACGGTTTTGATCCCTGCCTCCTGTACAATGTCACAATCCTCCGTCCACAGTTCTTCAGGCACGCTGTCTATCAGATCTAATCCTTTGAATCTTTTTGTCACTTCCACTGTATAATTGCAAGGGATTTGATTTAGGTCATACCTGAATGGTCTAGTGGTTTTCCCTACTTTCTTCAATTTAAGTCTGAATTTGGCAATAAGGAGTTCACCTCAACAATCAGGAAGACAGCAAAAAAAAAAAAAAAAAAAAAGATCTTAGAGTCATCCTCAGCATTCAGTTGTTTTAATAAGCATCAAGAAAACTTGACAGTGTTATTAGTCACAAAAATGGGAAACAAAAGAGGTATAACAGAACCCAAGAACTGGAAAGGTTAATAGTGGCAGATGAGAGGAGAGAGAGTGCCTGAAACATTAGAGGAAACTACAGTAAGGCTATACTTTGGTCATAAATTAATATTTTGTCTCCATGCCCCAAGTAATGAAATTTCTAAGCATATTTTTGTTTAGGAATTTTGCAGAATAAATTGGTAATGTCTAAATTATAACTAAAAAATCCTTTAAAAGTTCTGAAAATGAACAACTTAAGAGTGCAAAAGTTATCTGAAAAGGTTAGGCCATGATTTTCCATGTATGTTTTCTTTAGCTTGGAAAATGTATGGCATTTAGTAATATCTAATCTATATCTTAATAATAACATTAGTAATATTAAATTAATTAATATCTACATAAATACTCATGAAATTGGTCCTGAAAGGAGCATAGCCTGGAAGGACTGAATTATTGATCACTTTATAAATATCTGCTGAACATTCAGTCTATGTGAAGCTCTGTGTTAGGACTGATATGGGCTACAAAGAAGGTATAATGTATTCTCCCTGCTTTCCTGGAGCTTATAGTCAATTGCTTAGTTAAACCAAGACATGAGAAAATGGGCTAAGTAACGAATAGAGAGGCACGTTGTGGGAGCATGCTGGGGCCATAACTCAGGGGTTGATGAATCATAATCATCCTCTGCTAAGAACAGGTTCTTTGGGGATTCTCTCATGGCTCAGACAGTAAAGAATCTGCCTGCAATGCAGGAGACACAGGTTTGATCTCTGGGTCATTAAGATCCCCTGCAGAAAGGTATGGTTACCCACTCCAGTATTCTTGCCTGGAAGACTTCCATGGACAAAGGAATCTGGCAGGCTACAGTCCATGGGGTTGCAAAGAGTTGGACACGACTGAGCAATTAACATGAATGAACAGACAAAAGTGTAATAGCAGTTCATAAGGAAAATCACTGACATCAGAGATAAAAAAAAAAAGGAAACATTTTGGAAAAGAAGGTCACTTAGCTAGTTTTAGAAAATATGCTGAAATTCAACATAAAGAGCTCAATGAGAACAGGCCCATGATCAGAAAACCATAAAATATGTTGTGGGAAATAATGAATAGATCTGGCTGGGGCAGAGGTTTAAGATACAGCGTGCAGGTATACTAGGTTCTTCAGTCATGTCTGACTCTTTGCAAACCTATGGACTGTAGCCCACCAGGTGTGACTAAGTGACAAAGGATGCTTAAAGAAAATCTATGGTCTCCAAAACTGAGAAACCCTCTTTCTCGGGGGGAGTAGAAAGTGGCCTAAACAAGGTGCAAATACAGACTGGCTGGTGAGAGGGTCAGCATGGAACCGAGAGGCCCTCCATGACAGCTTTTATGTCTTCAGTGGATTGGGACGGAAGTTATCTTCAGAGAGAGGAGGCAGAAGGAGAGAGAAGGAGATGAGGAGATTGGTAATAGACGAAGAGCTCCTGCAGCAGATGGAGAATCACTGAGGGAAGGCAGGGGAAAGGATTGCCAAGGACCACAGAGGGTCAGCCGAGGATGGAGGTAATGAGGCTGTTGCCATGCCAACTTGTACCATTGAGTCATTTCCTCCAGAGAGCACAGTGGCCTGGGTATAGGAGCCCAGAAGTCACAAAGTTGGACTGTTCCAGGAGGATGTGAAAGTGCTGGGAGAAAAGGCGGGGCTTGAAACTGTAGGTTTCAAGGAGCTTAAAAGCCAATGCCAGTGAAGGAGAAGTTCTGGGAGAACTGGAGGATAGGGTTGTGTTGCCGGTGATTGCTGGGATAACAAAGGTTAAAGATGCCACAGAGGCTGCACATCCAAGTGGTGGGCAAGTGTGAACACAGGTGAGGTTGTGGAAAAGGAGTGATGGTTGACTGAGGGATTTGGGGGCTGGGATACTAAATGCGGGGAGCTTCCCAGGCGGCTCAGGGGTAAAGCTCCTGCCGGCCAATGCAGGAGACGTAGGTTTGACCCCTGGGTTAGGAAGATCTTCTGGAGAAAGAAACAGCAACCCACTCTAGTATTCTTGCCTGGAAAATTCCATGGACAGAGGAGCCTGGTGGGCTACTGAGCACGCAAGCGCAGAGTTGGACACCACCGAGCAACCACAACAGTTTGAGCAAACTCTGGGAGACAGTGAAGGAAGGGCAGCCTGGCAGGCTCCAGCCCCTGGGGTGGCAAAGAGCTGGACATGACTGAGCACACACACACATGCTGTTAAGAGATGGGTTGTGAATCTGGAAGTTGAAATCACATCCAGGTGTGGCACTTATTAAGGCAGAAAGCTGGACTCGGAAACAGGCACCCAAACCTTCAGTGAAGGTGGGGGAGTGACTAAGTCCTCTACTCATAGACACGAGAAAGGCAGAACACACTATACTTTCACAGGAGTGTGAGAGAGGAAAGACGTGGTTAGAAAACTGCAGGGAAGAATCAGAAGAATATAGGGCCATCTCCTGCTTTGGTCCCCAAAAGAAGTATAAGGCAGAACAGAATCCATGTGAGGAGAAGGAAGAAGGTCAAAGGGAATTTGCCCAGCTGTGATTGGCTGTTCCATCCGCTCTTGCCCTTTACAAAATCATCCCACTTCTCTACCAGCAGAGTTAAAATTCTGGTTTCCCCAACTAGCTGTTTGACCTTGGAAAATCAGCTAATATATAAATTACCGCAAACTTTCCTAAAAGGATAGGTACAAAGACGGTCATCAGAGCATGGTCTGCGATGGAGCGGGGATGGAGGCCAACCCAGCAGCCATCATTAGGAGACAAATGAACGGCAGGAATGTGTACAGAAGAATGCAGTGGTGGAGCTAGAAGGAGCAAACAATTTCAGGAAACTGAAAGTATAAATGCTCATGACAATAATACATATTTTACAAAGGTGTAAGTATATTTAAGTGCATTTATGGAGCACATTATGCTAGTGCCATAGTGTTAGGAGGGATGAAGGGATACAGGCATAAGGAACAGGATAAAGGGAAAGAATGAATTAAAATGTAAAGGCAGGAGCTCCCCTGGTGGAGGTTAAGAATCCACCTTCCAAGGCAGGGGACATGGGTTTGATCCCAAGTAGGGCAAGTAAGATCCCACATGCCCCAGGGCAACTAAGCCTGTGTGCTGCAAGAGAAGCCCGCAAATCATAACCAGAGAAAGTCCAGAAACCACAACAAAGAGCTCACATACAGCCAAAATTTTAAAAAAGAAAAAAAATGTAAATGTAGAAATAAAGACAACACAAAAAGTCATGAAGTCACCAACTCTATGATTCCATTTATATGAAATATCCAGAATAGGTAAATCTGCAGAGACAGAAAGCAGATTGGAGGTGGTGGGGTAACAAGAGAGCGGGATGTAGGGAATGATTGATTAATAGCTATTGGGGTTTCCTCTTGAGGTGAAAAAATATTTTGTAACCAGATAGAGGGGATTGCACAACACTGTAAATCTAAATGCAACTGAATTGTTGACTTGAAAATGGTTAATTTAATGCTATGTGAATTTCACCTCAGTTGAAATAATTGTTTTCTTTTTGAAGTATAATTGATTTACAAAGTTGTGCTAGTTGCTGGTGTATTAGCAAAATCATTCAGTCATATATATTCATATGTGTATTTTTTCTGATGTTCCTTTCAATATTCTTATGGTTTTATTTACAGGATATTGAATATGAAATAATTGTTTAAAAATTTAAAGATGGGAGCTTATATACACCATTTCCATTTCCTCCCACTGAAAAGAAGCAAAAATGCTGAATTAAATGTAGTTTGTAAAAAAATCTCATTAAATCAAGGAGTAAGGAAATGTCTAGTGAAAGTATTAAGAGAAATACAAAAAGAAATGTAAGCTCTGGAGGATATAAGCTTCTTTCCCCTCAAAAGGGCCAAGAACAGCTAAGACACTTTAGAAGAAAAAAGATAAGGTGTAAGAACTTGTCCTAAAAAACGGCAATATTTATTAGAAAGCCGTAATAATCACAGCAGTGGAATATTGAACAGACAAATAAACCAGAGAAAAATAAACAAGGAAATGTGTGTGACAAGATGGTACTAAAAGTCAGTGGGGACAGTGATTGATACATGGTATCATTGATACATGATACATTGATAGAGGACAACCCACCATCACATAAAAAATTAAGTCTGACCTTACTGACTTGCTACTGAGTATAGTAAAATTACTACCAGGAAGTTTATTACTGCTAAACTTACGGCTAAAATTATTTATTACTGATTTCCCCTGCTAAATCTCAACCTGACTTCTTACCAACACAAAACTCAATTCTAAATCAATTAAACACAAGCAAAAGGTAGAGCTTCAAAGATTTTTAAGAACCAATATAGAACATCTTTATAACTTTTGGTAGAGAAAGTTTTCTTAAAAGAGGCAAAAAGCAAAGCACTAGCCATAAAGGAAAACCTCTATAAACTAGACTACATTGAAATTAAGAATTTCTAATACCATAGAGTGAAAAGCCAAGTTGCAAAGTGGGAAAAGAATTTTGCAACATATACAACTGCCAAAGAAGTATTAGTAGTAGTCAGAATTTTTTTTTAAAAAAGGAACAAATAACCTGGCAATTCACAAGAGGAGCTCCATACACAAATGGCCAATATATACATTGGAAAAGGTGCTCAACCTCATTAGAAATCAGAAAAATGCACATAAAAACCACAGCAAGATACAACAGCACTGCCTCCCAACACAAAACACGCATTTTCACAAAATATTGGAAGCACTGGGGAAGATGGAGACCAGCTGGAATTCTCAGTCACTGTTAATGGAAGTGTAAACTGGCACAATCATTTTGGAGAAAAGTTGGCCATTATGAAGGAAAGTTGAGGGTGTACAGATCCTATGACTCAGCAATTCTTCCCAATGGCTTCAAAATAAAAGTTAACCAAAAGCCCATCAAAAGTAGAATGGATCAATAAATTCTGGGATATTCATACAACGAAACACTACACAACGATGAGAATAAATGAATTACAGCTTCACACAGTAAAATGGGTGAATTATATCCACATAATGCTGAGCAGCAGAAGAAAAACACACACATATACATGCATACATTCAAACTTGAAAAAAGCTGAAGTACGTCTTTAGGGAGGCATGAGCTATGCTTGTGCTATGATTAGTTGCTCAGTCTTGTCTGACTCTTTGTGACCACATGGACTGTAGCCCACCAGGCTTCTCTGTCCATGGGGATTCTCCAGGCACGAATATTTGAGTGAGTTGCCATGCCCTCTTCCAGGGGATCTTCCCAATCCAGGGACAGAACCCAGGTCTCCAGGATTGCAGGTGGATTCTTTACTGTCAGAGTCACCAGGGGGGCCCAAGAATATTGGAGGCATACATAGCAAAAATGTTCAAGGAAATGATGACCATAAAAGTCAAAGCGGTAATTATATTTTGAAGAATAAAGAGAGTGAAGTTCAGGGTGGGTTGGAGGGTCTTTGGAGGAAGTTGGTGATGTTCTTTACTTAGTGATAGTTGCACAAATGTTTACTTTTTCATTTGAACAGTACATACATGTTATATTTACTTTTGTATTTCGGAACAAAAAAGATTAAAAAAGACAAATGAGTTCATTACCAATTGGCTATTTCCACCATGAATAAACAATGAATTCCAGGTTGCAGGGGTACTTGAAATTACTGTGCCCATTCAGGGGACTCTAGGTCATTGATATGCAGGGTTTTTTTCCGGTTTTTTGGAGGGGGGAGTTGGTGCATGGAAGGTCAATTCTGCGGGAAAAAAATCATGATAGCCTCCCTTTTCCCCATTCAAAACAAAAATAAATTTAATAAGGCACATGGAAAAATATGTATATTCTAGGTTCCCACAATATTGCATAGAAAATGCCAATGAAAAAACTGATTTTTTAGTTACTATTAGTTGTTTTCTGGGCATATTTGTGAATTGGCAGCATAGAGAACCCTTTCTAGTCTCTCATTACTTACTTTTGCATAGTTTAGCTCAAATCTTCTTGGTAAATTATAATTGTCTAGGGAACTACTAGAGCTGTTTTCAAAAATGATGTCCAGGTTTTACATATATAAAGACTTTTAGGTGATTCTACAGCCAAGGTTAAGAATCACTACAGCTCTTTGAAATTCACAGATGATATATTTTATCCTCAAAGTATTCATACCTAAGGTAGGTATGGCATCCCCACCTCAACGGGGCAAACCATGGCTTAGACAAGCACTTTGCCCAAAAGTCACATCAAATTAATGACACAGTGAAAGCCATCCAACAACACATTTACTCCAATTGTTAAGTGCCTATTGTGGGACAGGCATGGCATCGGGCAATGAGGAGAGAGAGAAGACTCCTACGTGTCTCTGGGCTTAACTGCACACCTCCCTGAGCATCTCTTGCTCTACCTGTGCTGGGCAATATAGAGCTATATAGTGCAGGGAACTATATTCAATATTCTGTAATAAACTATAATGGAAAAGAATGTGAAAAAGAATGTGTATATATGTGTGTGTTTGTGTAAAACTGAATCACTTTGCTGGACAGCAAAAGTCAATACAACTTTATAAACCTACCGTGGGTGTGCGTGCATGCTAAATTGCTTCAGTGGTGTCCGACTCTGTGTGACCCTATGGACTGCAGCCTACCACGTTTCTCTGTCCATGGGGATTCTCCAGGAGAGAATACTGGAGTGGGTTGCCGTGCCCTCTTCCAGGGGATCTTCCTAACCCAGGGATCAAACCCACATCTCTTCAAGTCTCCTGCATTGGCAGGTAGATTCTTTATCACTAGAGCCACCTGGGAAGCCTAAATTAACTATACCTCGAGAAAATAAAATTTTTTTAAAAGTCTGAGTTTGAGATGAGTCAAAGGCCATATTGGGAAGCTGGATGGACACACACAGCCCTGGTCTAAGCCTTTCCTGGTTGAAGATAATTACTATGTAATCTACTTCCTTAAAAACTGGACCTCCATGGCTGATTCATGTCAATGTATGGCAAAAACCACTACAATATTGTAAAGTGATTAGCCTCCAACTAATAAAAATAAATGAAAAAAAAATAAAAGCAATAAAAAAAACCTGGACCTATAATATCAGCATTCTTTATAAATTAATTTATAGAGATGAATGTAGAGTAGATGAAAAAAGAGTATGAGACGAAATACACTGGATACTAGGTGTATCCAGTGTACCACAGATTCAGAAGCAAGATTCGTCTTCCAGTTATTTAAACATACTCCTGGAGCAAAGCTGTGGTTGGGAGGCTAGGCAGCATTGAGCATTATAAACTCAGCAGAATATTTTCTGAAAATGTTATGAGGATGAGTGACCACTCGAGAGAGACTTTAAAGACATGATGTGGGACACTTGGCAGAACGTCACCATAAAATGGTAACATCAGTGTTTCTATTCATGTAAAAATTCAGGACATAAAATAACCTTTATTGCGATATCCTCCGTCTCCATGGGACGCAGACGTCGTGTTGATTGTTCGTAGTTTTCCAGGTGATATCTTCCAGGCTGCTTCCTGTTTATAGTTTTTGGCTGCTGCATTCCGAATGGAAAAGAACACAAGTTGAAGTGCTACGAAAAAACTGAGGTTTTACTGAACATTAACTCACAAAGTTGCTGCTCCATTTAGAGTCTAAGAAAAAGAAGTAAAGTGAATGGCATATTTTAATTATTTCTTTGGCATCCCCCCACTCCGCCCCAAAGCAAACAATAATAAAAAAGTGTTATGCACTCATTGTAAATCTAATTCACAAACTTTTTAAGAAAAATGAAAATATGAAGATGTGATATTCGCAAATGATGGAAGTTAAAATGCTGAGCACCAAACTAGGCTCTGGCTATTCCTTCTCTACTTTTCTGGATGAATAGACCCAGGTAATAAAAAAAGTGTGTGTCATGGCAAAAGGCAAGCAGGCTAACTTAGGTTAAACGAGTCTACTTGTTAGGCCATCAGCCTTGTAAATGTTCCAACAGTACATTTTTGGTCACCCTCTGAATTACGAGGATTTTGAGTCTGATACACTCACATAAATCAGACAAGTCTACATGTCACCAGAAGATCCATGGTGGAATGAGAAAAAGCATAAAGATCTAGGATTTCTTTGCTCAAACATGTATCATATTTCATGTGTGCTCAGTCACTCAGTCATGTCCGACTCTTCGCGACCCCATGGACTGTTACCAGCCAGTCTCCTCTGTCCATGCAATTTTTCAGGCAAGAATCCTGGAGTGGGTTGCCATTTCCTCCTCTGGGGGAACCTCCCAACCCAGGGATCGAACCCACGTCACTCGCATCTCTTGCACTGTTGTGCTATGCTTAGCTGCTCAGTCATGACCGACTCTTTGGGACCTCATGGACTGTAGCCCATCAGGCTCCTCTGTCCATGGGGATTCTCTAGGCAAGAATACTGGAGTGGGTTGCCATGCCCTCCCCCAGGGTTATCTTTCCAACCCAGGGATTGAACCCAGGTCTCCCGCATTCCAGATTATTTACCATATGAGCCACCAGGGAAGCCCGAAAGACACAGATGGAGGAGCTGAGGGGTGAACCCAGGGCCTTGTACATGTGAAGCATGTACTCTACCTCTGAGCTACACCCCCTTGCACTGGCAGGCAGATTCTTCACCACTGCACCACCTGGGAAGCCCATATTATTTCATAAGGAGATCTATAAGCACTGTAGAATGATCTAGTCTTTCTCAGATATTACAGCTTTATTGTTCTGAGCCAAAGTACCAAAGCATCCAAAATATGGAAGATGTCAGCTAAGGCTAGACAATCTTCCTAAACTTAAACTCGAATTAGGTCATGACTAGAAGCTTTTGTTATTCTCTAATTTTGAATTTAATTTCACACAGAGAGAGACAAATGGTTGAAGAGAAGGTAGAAGATCCAGCTCTGTTAACCTCTAAGTCATAAAATATATAAGCTCAAAATTTGTCCCAGAAATCTTGTAAGCAACTATTTTAACATAAATAACTATCTGTAGCACTTATAGAGACTATCAGAGCTAAATAGTTATACACTTCAAAACTATCAAATAAGCTATAAAACAAAAGATTCTATAATTGCAAAACATGTTTTTGGCTTTGGAACATTAGGTTTAGCTTTTTTGATCAATCTGTTGAGTTCTATTATGAGAATCATGCATGACCTCAAATAACCAGCAATTTAATCCCAACAGGATAACGCCATCCAGTTTACATCCATTAGTGTATCAACCACATTTCCCTGGTAGCTCAGATGGTAAAGAATCTGACTGCGATGCAGGAGACCTGGGTTCAATCTCTGAGTTGGTAAGATCACCTGGAGAAGGGGATGGCTACTCATTCCAGTATTCTTGCCTGGAGAATCCTATGGACACAGGGGCCTGGAGGGCTACAGTCCACAGGGTTGCAAAGAGTTGGACACGACTGAGTGATTAACACTTTCACTTTAGGGCTTCACTGGTGGCTCAGATCATAATCAAACTAATTAAATAACAAACGCTAGGCTACATGCCAATCAATACACAGATTAAAAAGCCACTGAGAAGAACTAGCAACGGTTCTGTCACACAGAAATTGCTGAATGCATTTTAAACTTAAAAAAGAAAGAGAGAAAAAAAGAGAATGTTCACAACATTTTTAGTTTTGTTTTTCTTCTCAGAGTCCTCGCAGATAACCTCACAGGGGATGGGATAGAGCCACTAACTATCCTTTCAGCTGAATATTTTCCCCACACAAGACCTGTCTACATCTGTACTTATATTCGCTGTCTTCCAGAGTCTTAACTTCTATAGTAGTATCGGCCCCAGAGGTCCAAAAGGGATGACTTCATGTTCTTCACAAACCTAAGGAGAGGGGTGGGAGGAGGAGACGTGTTGACAGAGATTTGAGTCCGAATCTCACAGATGTAATTTGAAGAGACTCTGGCACTAGAAAGTCACTAATTCTCCATGGAGATTTGGCAGCCAAAACCACTTAGCTCTAAGCTTTTACAGAATACATAGCTTCTTAAGCACTCTCAAGAAGGAGTTTCCATTCGCCTTCTTTTCAAACACACAGCTTTTTTTCTCTCCATTTCTAAAAGTTTGTCATTTGTGGTTTGGCGCGTCGGCAGTTGATGAATGGCCCCAAAAGACATCAGAAGTCCAGTCTGGTTTCAATAACCCCAAAGATATTGGAAGCATCTAAAGGGGATCCTTTTTTCCTTCCAACCTTCACTCAGTTCAACTTTTCATGCACCTCTCTTCTCATGCAAAAGACTCCTCAGAATCCCCTCACTCTGCACACTTAACCTTCTCTGTCCCCTCTGCTGAGGTCATCTCCCTCCACTCATCCCCATGTCTCTGAAAGATGATCTAATAATTTCTTTGGGAAACTATCACCCTAAAGGTGACAAGGTTGGTTCTCACCAAATGCCTGAGTTTTGCCTGAGTTTCCTACTGCCTCAAATGTAGATGCTCTGTGATGTGTTCCTATCTTGGTGTCCATGTCCGCACAAGACCACACAGAAGCATCTCAGACTTTGTCACTCCAGTATCTACAAGCATGAGTGGTAGTTCCTTCTCAGACAAAAAAAAAAAAAATCACACCTGCTTACCAAAATAACTCAACAGAGAGTAAGAAAATAACTCCAGGAAAGCAGAAGAAATCAAGTCTAAGACAGCCCAGTGCTTGTCTTAAGTATTTTTAGCAGTTTTAAACACACTGTGAAGAAAAATTTAATGCAGAATGACTTCCTGTGAAGGCTCTCCAAGCCTCAACTCCTTCCTGTCAGGAGACTGCATGTCCATTTTTGTTTGGTTACACAAATGGTAGATATATTCACATATTCTCTAATAGTAAATGAATAGTTATTAACTTGTAACTAATTTTAGACAAACTCCTTTCTACATTACTCTTATGAAATAGGCATATTAATTTTAAAAATTTCTTCAGAATTTTTCAGACACAGCTTTCACAAAAGTGGTGTAATCTAGTCCCATTAGTTTAAGTATTATCTAATGACCAATGGCTCTTAAATTTACATCTCCAAGGGTGACCTCTCTTCTTGCATGTCAATAAATATCTCAAAATTATCATGTGCAAAATATACTCTTGATTTCCACCTCAACAGCAACCTACTCGTTTCTCAGCTTCCCTGTTTCAATTATTGACTCCGCCATCTACTCAGTACTCAAGCCAATAACCTAGGATTCATCCTTGAGTCTTCTTTCTCCCTCCTCATTTCCATTCAATCCATCAGCAAGCCTCCATCAGCTCCATCCAAAAAAATGTACACTGAGTTTCATAACTTCTCACAAGGTCCACTGCAACCAAAACAAATTCTAACCATCTCCATTTCTTGCTATGCCATTATAATGACCTCTTTACTGATCCATCTGTTCTACTCTTGTTCCCAGTGACAACTCTCCCCTCAGTAGTTAGAGTGATCCTTTAAACATATAAACAAAATCATATGCGTCCCTACTTTAAACCCTCCAATGGTTTCCTATTGCTTGTCAGTAGAATCCAAACTCTCTCCCTGGCTTACAGGACCTGCAATCCTTGTTCTTTACCCACCTGCCAATGGAGGAGACGTAAGAGATGAAGGTTTGATCCTTGGATTGGGAAGATTCCTTGGAGGAGGAAATGGCAACCCCCTCCAGTATTCTTGCCTGGAAAATCCCATGGATAGAGGAGCCTAGCAGGTTACAATCCATTGGGTTGCAGGGAGTTGGACACAACCAAAGCAACTTTTAGCACTAAATCCTTGCTCCTAGTTCACTTTATCTCTCCCTACCTTAGGCATCAGCCATAGTGTCCCTCTGTTATTTGAACACACGAAATTAATTCCCACTTTAGGGTCACAGCATCTGCTAGTTCTCCGCCCGAAATGATCTGGCCCCTTTCCTAGGCCTCTGCAGAAGAGGTACTGACTCTTCATTCAGGTCTCAGCTCCAACACCAGCTCTTCAGAGGGAACTTCTGGAGAATGACTACCCTGCTCTGAGGACACTAGTCACTCTCTAACACCTTCTTTAATTTTCTTCCCACAGGGAAATGATCTCATCTTTTTACTTTTTATCATCTGACTCCTGCCTAAAGAGAGCAAACCCTGTGATGACAAAGATCCTGCCTGCCTTGCTCAGAGCTACATCGACAGGCCTTGACACAATGCATAGGGCAGTTTCTAAGTCTGGAAACACAAGCTAATATATAATACTTGTAACATTCCATGTAAAACATGAAAAGTAATATCAACAACAATATCAAGTGTTTCCAGGCTTTACAGAGATATGAGTAAATATTTGTGTAATGGATTAACAAACTGGTTCAGGAGTCACAGACTCGGGTTTTAATTCTGACTATTGTTGTTTAGTCACTCAGTCGTGTCCCCCTCTTTTGCAACCCCATGGACTGTAGCACACCAGACTCCTCTGTCCATGGAATTTCCAAGAAGAATATCAGGAGTAGGTTGCTATTTCCTTTTCCAGGGGATCAGCCTGCCCCCGGAATGGAACCCGCATCTCCTGCATTGCAGGCGGATTCTTTACCACTGAGCCACCAGGGAAGACCCAATTCTGGCTCTGTCACTCACCAATCTTATGACCCTAAAACAACATGCAAATAAAACTATTCATCTAGAAAATAATATAGGTAATGTAATGTAATATATTAAATGAATCAAAAGACATAATGCATCAAAAAGCAAGTTTTAAACTGAAAAATATAATATAGTTAAAGGTATTATAAGAATATGATACATGAGTTTTATTTTGTATTATTTTTATATAAAGCTTGGGGTAGACAACCTCTCTGTTTCCTTTTGAATTGAACATGAGCTGTCCCTCTTGGGATAATCTTTTGATGATTTATAAAGATAAACCTTATATATTTCTTTATTGATTCTAAGCCTATAAGGTTTGTTGTAGAAACAGGTAGTAATTTTTCTTCACATGTGTGCTCACTCAGTCATGTCTGACTCTTTGCGACCCCCCGGACTGTAGCCCACCAGGCTCTTCTGTCCATGGGATTCTCCAGGCAAGAATACTGGAGTGGGTTGCCATGCCCTCCTCCAGGGAATCTTCCTAATCCTGGGATCGCACCCACGTCTCAAGTCTCCTGCATTGGCAGGTGGGTTCTTTACCACAGCGCCACCTGGGAAGCCCCTTTTCCTCACATAGGTTACAAGTGAAGCTGACAATTTCTTCTAATTGCACCCATTTTAAATCATCCATCCTCAGGATGGTCCCTTATTCACAGCTCCCGTAACAAGCAAAACACTTACGACTCCAGTGTGCTTCTTACAGGATTCAAACGGAAGAGTACCTTCTCCAGTTCGCCAGCTGTCCTCACCAATCTCATCACTCAAGAGAAATTCATTCAGCTTTTGAACACTACAAGAGGCAAAGGAGCACACGATACGGGTTAAAAATAAAACCACCACCAAAGAAGTTCTACCTAAGTAAACAAACTTTCCCCCCAACCATTTCCATGGTAAGCAAGTCAGCTCTAAGTATCATTTTTCAAGACCCACTGGGAATTCAGCTAGGGAATGCCAGGGACTGATGTCCTCATGGGACTTGGGCCTTTTAGTGCTTAAAATGGAAGAATCTTAGAAAAACCAGAACCTAAATGCAACCAAATCACTCTTGCACTTTTTTTTTTGCAACTGTATTTCTTGTCAAAGACAACAGAAGGACTGCAGAGGAACTTGAAACAAGGTGGTTAAAAATAATAATACCAACAAAGGAAGTATCATTATTCTAATTTTAAAAGTGAGGGGGGAAAAGGTACAGAGAAGTAAGGAAAAGCATGTAGTATATAACACAGAGATCAAGGGTCCACACCCACTATACAGCCTTGCATAAGCACTGCTTATATATTGCCCATATTCCAGCAACCTGCATAGACAGGGCCCTCTCCCCAAAATGTCAGCCAAGATCAGTGGTATCAGCATCATCTGGGAGCTTCCTCAAAACAGAGAATCTCAGCCCCCCACCCCCCAGACCTCCTGAAGCAAAATTTGTATTTTAATTGGATCCAGAGACGCTTCATAAGCATGATACAGTTTAAGAAGCCCTGCTCTAGAAGAGGAGTTCACAAACATCCTTTACTGTGTTCTCCAGAGGCTGGACACAAGACCCCTTGCCCCATCGACCCCACCTACTCTAAATTTCTCAAACCAGCAACACAGCATCAGAGTAAAAAGAAAGAATCAAAGAAAACGATAACATAATTTGAAAACACCCCTCCATCAATAAAATGATATACGAAAGAAAAGTCAGTGAACTTCAAGGATGAGAAATGCTCCTTTTAACATGCTAGGATGCTAACAGTAGACAAACCGGCTTGGTACAGGCAGCATCACCTATAGAGGAAAAACTGCTATTGGTAGGAAACCAGAAAACATATACTTGAAACAAGAGATTTCTTCTTTATTTTTCACTTTATTTTATTTCACTTTATTATATTTCTACTTTATTTTTCAAGTGCCCCCAGGGAGGTCTCAGTAGTTTGTTTTTGTGACAGACTAATGCAATGAAGAAAAGTATCTGTATGTATAACTGAATTACTGCGCTATATAGCAGTTATTAAAAAAGGGTGACGCCCTGGTGGCTCAGATGATAAAGAATCTGCTTGCAATGCAGGAGACACAAGAGACAATACAAAATTTAAAAAGACAATATAATACAAAA
The DNA here is from genome assembly GCF_963930625.1 of Muntiacus reevesi. NCBI lineage: Eukaryota > Metazoa > Chordata > Mammalia > Artiodactyla > Cervidae > Muntiacus > Muntiacus reevesi. The sequence goes on along the minus strand of NC_089249.1, from coordinate 33,344,765 downwards.
TTTAAAAAGACAGATAATAAAAGAGAAAAGAAAAGTAAATTTAATTCAGTTTGTTGCCCATGAACTTTAAGTCCTGTAGCCTTGCATGCCATAGAAACTGCATACTTTCTTTGGAAACATGAAGGTAAATAAAACCCACTGGGGCAGTCTATCTATTAACTTCTAAATTTCATTTACAGAAAACAAATAATTAAAAAAAAAATTTTTTTTAACTGACGCAGGGGCTTCCCTGTAGCTCAGCTGGTAAAGAATCTGCTTGCAATGCAGGAGACCCTGGTTCAACTCCTGGGTCAGGAAGATCCTCTGGAGAAGGGACAGGCTACCCACTCTAGTATTCTTGGGCTTCCCTGGTGTCTAAGACAGTAAAGAATCCATCTGCAATGTGGGAGACTGCATTTGATCCCTGCGTTGGGAAGATCCCTTGGAGGAGGGCATGGCAATTAATCCTAGGATTCTTGCCTGGAGAATCCCCATGAACAGAGGAGCCTGGCGGGCTGCAGCCCATGGGTCACAAAGAGTCGGACTTGACTGAGTGAGTAAGCACAGAGGGCTTCCCTGGTGGCTCAGCGGTAAAAAGACTCAGGTTCGATCCCTGGGTCAGGAAGATCCCCTGGAGGAAGAAATGGCAACCCACTCCTGTACCCTTGCCTGGGAAATCCCAGGACAGGGGAGCCTGGCAGGCTACAGTCCACGGGGTTGCAAAGAGTCAGACACAACTTAGCAATGAAACAACAACAACAATAGTTGATTTACAATATCGTGTTAGTTTCAGGTGTACAACACAGGAATCGAGATATATATATCTGAATCCATCTAAATATATTTATATATCTATACACACATATACTTCTTTTTAGATTCCTTTCCCCTGTAGTTTATTACAAAGTATTATGTATAGTTCCCTGTGCTATACAGTAGGCCCTTATTGGTTATCTATTTTATATATATCAGTAGTGGTGTGTACATGTTAATTTCATATGAGAGATAATTTTTAACTTAGGTTTAGTTGACACAATATTATATAAGTTACAGGTGTACAGTAAAGTGGCTCACAGTTTTTAAAGGTTATACTCCATTTATAGTTACAAAACACTGGCTATATTACCTGTGTTATACAATACATCTTTTGTAGTTTATTTTATACATAAGAGTTTGGACCTCTTAATGCCCTATGCCTTTGTAGCCCCTCCCTCCTTCCCTTTTCCCAATTGCAATTAAGATACTATAGAGAACCACTAGCTCTCTATATATCTGTGAACCTCTTTTTTGTTATATTCATAACTTTGTTGTATTGGGTTGTCCAAAACATTTGTTCAGGCTTTTCCGGAACATCTTGAGGAAAAACTTGAACTAATGTTCTGGCCAACCCAATATTTTTTAGATGTCACTAAAAAGAAATGTTTAAGGAAAGCTTTGACTGAATAATATTCCATTGCATTTATATGCTGTATTTAGTTTATTCATCTGTTGATGGACATTTGGGTTGTTTCACTTTTTGGCTATTGTGATTAATGCTGCTATGAAGATGAGTGTACAGACATCTATTCAAGTCCCTGCTTTCAATTCTTTTGGGTATACACCCAAAACTGGAATTGCTAGATCATATGGTAATTCTATGTTTAATTTTTTGAGCATCTGCCATACTTTTTTTCCATGGTTCTGGAATTCTTGACTCAAATATATTTGAATTATGACAACATGGATAATAAACCTTGAAAACATTATGCTAAATAAGATAAGCCAGGCACACACACAAAAAAACAAAAATTGCTTAATTCCACTTATATGAGGTAGCTAGAATACACAGATTTCATAGAGACAGAACGTCAGTGGTGGTCGCCAGGGCCTGGGAAGAGAGGTACAAGGGGAGTTATTGTTTAGTGATTATAGAGTTTCAATCTGAGAAAATGGAAAAGTTCTGGAGATGGACTGTGGTAGTGTTTACATGACCGTGTGAATGACACGACAGTCTGAAGGCCACTGAACTGTCACGTAAGGTGGTTTAAATGATAAACTGTATGCTGTATATATATTACTGATATTTTAAAAATAATTTCAGAACCCCCCCAAAAAAAGAGAGAGTTTTGGGTTTTGCACTCTCTTTAAGTCTTTCCCAGCAAAGCCTGATCACACAGACTTGAAAGACGTGTAGAAATGCCTTATCAAACAGCGCTCCTTTCTTTACTTTTGTAGACTTTGTCATTCTGTTCTAATATCTTGAAGAGATTGGATTTTAAGGAGCATGGCTTTATCAATCAAAGGAAAACCTTTGAAACAACCTCACACTATGTCTCTGTATACAAAGTACACAGCTGAGTTCGTGTGTCTTTATAACTTTAAGTCCAGTAGCCCCTGGCACACATTACTCAATGAATGCTTGTTGAATCAATCAAAGAAGGTATAAACCAATGATTCAGACATTCAAGTAAGATCAGTTGACTCAATTTTCCATTTCTAGCAGACATACAAATCTTACTGAAGCTTTTATGAAATTAACGAGCCCCATTCTGGCTGAGGGTCTTCGCAGGTGGCTCAGAGGTAGAGTCTGCCTCCAATGCAGGAGACAGGGGTTTGATCTCTGGATTGGGAAGATCCCCTGGAGAAGGAAATGACAATCCACTCCGGTATTCTTGCCTGGGAAATCCCATGGACAGAAGAACCTGGCAGGCTACAGTCCATGGGGTCATGAAAGAGTCGGACATGACTTTGAGACTAAACAACAACAATTCTTGCTGAACGTAAGGAAGCAATGCTCCAGTGTGACTGGAGCATGGGTAGAACCGTCTTTCCTTTTCATGAGATCCCACTTTGGATCTCCACTGAGTGAACCTCAGAGGACCCAACACTAGCACTTTTCTGAACCTCCCTCTCCATTTCCCCTCCCTTGTCCCCATTATTCCAGGCTCTCTGGCTAAGGGTCCCCTGAACGGCTATTTTGTTTGTTTTGTTACTGTCTATGTCTCCCACTAGACTGTGAAGTCTTTAAAACAAGAAGATTTTCATCTTCAGAATCTAGCCCAGTGCCAAAAATATAACATAGCAATTCCTCAAGAAATGCCTGGTGAATGAATAAATAGATAATACAACAAGCATTTCCTGTTCATATGAGGGCCTTTTAGAACTCACAGAGGCAAAACAATTATGGAAAATGCATGAATCCTGACCAAGGGTGAAGTAACTGCCACCACGCGTGGCCAGAGTCGTATTTTTACAATGCAAATCTGTTCAAACAGTCCTCGCCTTAAAATAACAAATGGCCACCCTGCACTTTTCAGCATCATTGGCATCCTCTCTCTGCTCACTGGGATTTTATTCTCCAGCTTTATCCCCTATTGCTTGCCATGTCAGGACCTTTCTCCCACTACATGCAATTAAGTTTAGTCCCTGGAAGGTACTGACTAGACTATCTCCCTTCTCTCTTGACAAGCTTCAGTGAACATTATATATGGCCCATGGCATAGTGTATAGTGCTCTATCACGGAATTATGCACCATGGTATAACCAGCTTCCCTGCCCAGTTTCTCCAGCTAGACTGTGGACTCCTGTGGATCTCACTTCATCGTTCATCGCTGCCATCCCCAGTGTTTAGCAAGATACCTAAACCACTTAATAATTGAATGTGGACCCACAGAAAGACACTTCTCTGAAGCATGGAATGGAATTTAGTAAAATAGTAGCACGTCAGTAAAACGGAGATTTGTTCAATATTTAATATATTTAGGCAATATGCTGGACATTTTTCATGTATCATCTCATTTAATTCTCCCAACTTCCATAAGCAGGAGGCCTTATGATGCTCATCTGATAAGTGAGGAACCTGAGCCACAGAGGTACCAAATAACACGCCTGTAGTTGAACAGTGCTTGCGGTTGAACAGGTGCTATGCAGGTATTGCAAGCAGGTACATTTGATCCCAACCAATTTCCTATCCTGCCTCCCTCACCTTTATTGTTCAACGTTTGACTAATTTCTTATTTGACTAGGTAATTCATAAAAGTATTTAAGGTTTTTAAAAAGATTTTTTTGATATGAATCGTTTCTAAAGTCTTTATTGAATTTGCTACAACATTGCTTCTGTTGTTTATGCTCTGGTTTTTTGGCCACCTGGCATGTGGAATCTGAGCTCCCCAACCACAGATCTAATTTCCAACCCTGACATTGGAAGGTGAAGTCTTAACCACTGGACTACCAGGGAAGTCCGCGTATTTAAATTTATGTTACCCATGGTATTTTTTTCACTTTTTAAATCTGGGTGCTTAGATACAGTTTGAGTACGTTGGGGCTTCCCAGGTGGCATTCCTGGTAAAGAATCCACCTGCCAATGCAAGAGACTCAAGAGATGTGGGTTCAATCCCCTGGAGGGGAAAATGGCAACCCACTCCAGTATTCTTGTCTGGGAAATCCCATGGACAGAGGATGGTGAACTATAGTCTGTGAGGTCACAGAGTCAGACATGACTGAGCATACATACACACAGGAGAATCTCGGACAGGTACTATGTTTGGGGGGAATAACTGTTATTTTTACTGGCAGTTACATGTTTTTCTTATGTGAACCATGAAAGTTTTGTAAGTGCAGACCAAGTCAACCTGTAAGCATGCTCTATGACAAATATCACTAACAATTTATTTGATTGAAGATAATCACAGTAGACTAGCCAAATATACTTTCCTTTGGGAGGTACATGAGAGAAAGGACACAAAGTTATCTTCCAACAAAGCAAGGGATTCGTTTTACACATTTTTTCCTTGGCAAATGACATCTTTGGACATAGATACTGCATTATACTTCAAATACCAGAAACCTAAACTCAAATTATTTATAAAGGATACAACATAGCAACTGACATTTTCCTCCAGAAAAGCAATTTACATTAACTATTTTCTTACAAAGAAACCAAAAAGAACAAGAAAGGCAAGCATCCAGAAAAAAATCACTCTTATTCAAGTATTTTAATATTTAAGAAATTAGTGACTTTCCTACTTTTTCTTCACTTCTTTCCCTCCATTTTGCAAATGCAGACTGGAACATATCATCATAAAAGGTGGAAAGAACTCAAATGATGTGGAACGCTGCAGTTAAGAAGTGATAATCTGAATCTTTAATTGCCTCTTTCTTCCATTTTATTATGTATGTATAAGGTCCCACCCACTGAGCACCACAAACAATTGTATCTAACAAGCTAAATATTTTTAAAAGAAAGCATAGAATTTTCTTGAGGCAACACATCTCCCATGGCACAGAATTTTCCTATAGCAGAGAAGTTTACACGTCTCTTACATGCACATGTTGCATCCCATTCTAACCCTCCAAATTTCAGAATATATCTGAATGTAGCAAATAACTTGGACTTCTACAGTCCTGAGAAGCAGTTTCAAAATCAGCTAACCAAAGTCTCCAATTATAAACAGGCTGCTTCAACTCGCTGTGGGCCAACTGGCATTCAAGACTGGTCATGGGATCCCAGGCGCAGAGGAAAATGCCGAGCCCAGTCCACACTGGGAAAAATGCTCATCTGGGTTCCGAGAACCAGCACACAGTGGGAAAAAGCACTGGCCTCTTCTGTTGACTGGTCATTTCCCTAGGACCCACAAATCAACCACTGAAATTCACTTTAGAGAAGCAAGGTTTTATAAGCTGAGTCCATTTGGCCTATGGCTTGGGAAATCTGGAGCTGAGCCCTGAAAACAGACTGGTCTTTATCAAACTGGCAAATGCCTATTCCCTGGAACATACAGAAGAGAGAGTGCAATGCAGAAATACACAGGGATTATGATCCACTCTCAGTTTCACTAGGATTCACTACAGCAGGATTGTATCCTGTGGACTTGGGGAAACCCACACCTCTAGATTAATTAGTTTTTTTTTCATAGTAACATAGTTAAAGTCCTTTCACTGCTTGCAACCTGGCAATCTCCTGATTTCAGAGGAGTCATCTATTATTAGTTATCAACTGTTTTCTATCTTTACTTGTAGCACAAAGTCAAATTCAATTAAGAAGGCAGCAATGAGAGGGGCAACTATTAAATGGAGAAAATGAAAATAAGAACCAAAATAGCAGACTCTGGCCATTTATCAGTTTTACTGTTTGAAGTGGCTTCTCTTCCAGGGCACTGCCTAATTTGGAAGTGGTGCTACAGAAATCAGTCACTGATCCGTACAAGTGTTTCAGAAGGCAGAACAATGAGCAAAGAAAATGAGGGCAGATGAGTCCAGAGGGCCTGAGCTTTAAATGCTGAACTGCTCCAGAGTCTGTTACAAATGACATATCTTACAGAATAGGATTGTAATGATCATGATATGAATTAGTGTAACCAATCAGAATTTGCTTTATAATAAGATAAGGTGCGGCAGTATAGTCATGAGCATAGCTGCTTCCAAGCAGATGTTTAGTTCAGTTCAGTCGCTCAGTCATGTCCAACTCTTTGCAACCCCATGGACTGCAGCACACCAGGCCTCCCTGTCCATCACCAACTCCTGGAGTTAACTCAACTCCTGTCCATCGAGTTGGTGATGCCATCCAACCATCTCATCCTCTGTCATCCCCTTCTCCTCCCTTCAATCTTTCCCAGCATCCAGATCTTTTCCAATGAGTCAGTTCTTTTATGAGGTGGCTAAAGTATTGGAGTTTCAGCTTCAACATCAGTCCTTCCAATGAATAATCAGGATTGATTTCCTTTACAATGGACTGGGTGAATCTCCTTGCAGTCCAAGGGACTTCTCCAACACCACAGTTCAAAAGCATCAATTCTTCGGCACTCAGCTTTCTTTATAGTTCAACTCTCACACCCATACATGACTACTGGAAAAACCATAGCCTTGACTAGACGGACCTTTGTTGGCAAGGTGATGTCTCTGTTTTCTAATATGCTGTCTAGGTTGGTCATAACTTTTCTTCCAAGGAGCAAGTGTCTTTTAATTTCAAGGCTGCAGTCACCATCTGCAGTGATTTTGGAGCCCCCCAAAATAAAGTCTGTCACTGTTTCCACTGTTTTCCCATCTATTTGCCATGAAGTGATGGGACCAGATGCCATGATCTTAGTTTTCTGAATGTTGAGTTTTAAGCCAACTTCTTCACTCTCCTCTTTCACTTTCATCAAGAGGCTTTTTAGTTCTTTGCATTCTGCCATAAGGGTGGTGTCATCTGTGTATCTGAGGTTATTGACATTTCTCCCAGCAATGTTGATTCCAGCTGGTGCTTCATCCAGCTCAGCATTTCTCATGATGTACTCTGCATATAAGTTAAATAAACAGAATGATAATATACAGCCTTGACGTAATCCTTTCCCTATTTGGAACAAATCTATTGTTCCATGTCCAGTTCTAACTGTTGCTTCCCAACCTGCATACAGATTTCTCAAGGGCAGGTCAGGTGGTCTGGTATTACCATCACTTTCAGAATTTTCCACAGTTTGTTGTGATCCATACAGTCAAAGGCTTTGGCATAGTCAATAAAGCAAAAGTAGATGTTTTTCTGGAACTATCTTGCTTTTCCGATGATCCAACAAATGTTGGCAATTTGATCTCTGGTTCCTCTGCCTTTTCTAAATCCAGCTTGAACATTTGGAAGTTCACAGTTCACGTACTTTTGAAACCTGGCTTGCAGAATTTTGAGCATTACTTTGCTAGCGTGTGAGATGAATGGAATTGTGTGGTAGTTTGAGCATTCTTTGGCATTGCCTTTCTTAAGGATTGGAATGAAAACTGACCTTTTCCAGTCCTGTGGCCACTGCTGAGTTTTCCAAATTTGCTGGTATATTGAGTGCAGCACCTCCACAGCATCATCTTTCCAGATTTGAAAGAGCTCAACTGGAATTCCATCACCTCCACTAGCTTTGTTTGTAATGATGCTTCCTAAGATCCACTTGATTTCACATTCCAGGATGTCTGACTCTAGGTGAGTGATCACACCATCGTGATTATCTGAGTTGTGAAGATCTTTTTTGTATAGTTCTATGTATTCTTGCCGCCTCTCCTTAATATCTTCTGCTTCTGTTAGGTCCATACAATTTCTCTCCTTTATTGTGCCCATCTTTGCATGAAATGTTCCCTTGGTAGCTCTAATTTTCTTGAAGAGATCTCTAGTCTTTCCCATTCTGTTGTTTTCCTCTATTTCTGTGCACTGATCGCTGAGGAAGGCTTTCTTATGTCTCTATGCTATTCTTTGGAACTCGGCATTCAAATGGGTATATCTTTGATTTTTCCTTTGATTTTTGCTTCTCTTCTTTTCTAAGCTATTTGTAAAGCCTCCTTCTGATCTTTTCTTTGGGGATGGTCTTGATCCCTGTCTCCTGTACAATGTCATGAACCTCCATCCATAGTTCTTCAGGCACTCTGTCTATCAGATCTAATCCTTTCAATCTATTTCTCACTTCCATTGTATAATCATAAGGGATTTGATTTAGGTCATACCTGAATGGTCCAGTGGTTTTCCCTACTTTCTTAAATTTAAGTCTGAATTTGGCAATAAGGAGTTCATGATCTGAGCCACAGTCAGCTCCTGGTCTTGTTTTTGCTGACTACATAGAGCTTCTCCATCTTTGGCTGCAAATAATATAATCAGTCTGATTTCAGTGTTGACCATCTGGTGATAACCATATGTAGAGTCTTCTCTTGTGTTGTTGGAAGAGGATGTTTGCTACGACCAGTGCATTCTCTTGGCAAAACTGTTATTAGCCTTTGCCCTGCTTCATTCTGTACTCCATGGCCAAATTTTTCTGTTACTCCAGGTGTTTCTTGACTCCCTACTTTTACATTCCAGTCCCCTATAATGAAAAGGACATCTTTTTTGGGTGTTAGTTCTAGAAGGTCTTGTAGGTCTTCATAGAACCGTTCAACTTCAGCTTCTTCAGCATTACTGGTTGGGGAATAGACTTGGATTGCTGTGATATTGAATGACTTCTCTTGGAAACAAACAGAGATCATTCTGTTGTTTTTGAGATTGCCTCGAACTTCATTTTGGACTCTTTTGTTGACTATGATGGTTACTCCATTTCTTCTAAGGGATTCTTGCCCACAGTAGTAGATATAATGATCATCTGAGTTAAGTTCACCCATCTACCCAAGCATTTACCTTGGTTCACTTCCCACACAATGCAGTGAGCTAACCATGGGGCTCCCTGTTGACTCAGATGGTAAAAGAATCTGTCTGCAGTACAGGAGACCTGGGTTCGATCCCTGGGCCAGGAAGATTCACTGGAGAAGGGAATGGTTACCTACTCCAGTATTCTTACCTGGAGAATTCCATGAACAGTATGGACAGAGGAGTCTGACAGGTTACAATCCATGGGGGTCACAAAGAGTCAGACACGGCTGAGCAACTAACACAAGTTATACACATCATAATGATATTTTGTATTAAGTCATTAAGTCACTATATACTATTGCCTAAAACTGGAGCCTCTGTTATTTTGAATATTTAATACTAGTTTTCCCAATAATACATAAACATTGGGAAATTTACTCATTTTTAAAGGTCTTATGATAGATACTCCACATTACTAACAGTGGCAACACTACACTTAGTATAGTTAAGGCTTCAATTTTCCAATTTCACTTCTGCATTGCAACATCTTGGGTTTTTTTCAAAGGCCAGATATAAATATGATAAATACTGTTTATGAAACACGCTGAGGTTTTATAAGGTTTATAAAATTTCATAACAAAAGCAAAATACTATCTTAAGAATACCTATCAAATATAGGAGACTAAAGCACAGACAGTGTAGTATAACATGGTTTTCTAACATATGCATTATATAAAACAAGTAAAAATGGTGGGGAAATGGTTACTATCAGGTCACATCTTTTTATAGCTGTGCATTATGGGACATTGTGAGTCGAAGGTGAGGTCCACACTGATCAGAAACACTATAAAAGTATAGTTAAAGTGAACAAAACACTGCAGTCATTTCTACAAATTCTTCTCATTTGCAGAGACTGTGAGTCTGGAATTTTATTTATTTTTTCTTTGCCAAACTAAACAAAAATAAAACAGAAAATATGAGTTGATGTGAACATTATCACTGTTGGTAAAAATATAAACTGGCCCAGCTTTGCTGGAAAACATTATGGCCATACTCATTAAAAAAAATCTTAAAAACTTGTTACATCTTTTGACCTATCTCTCCTTTAATGGAAAACCACATGGCCATACTCATTAAGCACCTTAAGAAGATGCACACTATCAGAATGAGTGTTGGCACTTATAGAAGTCTGACTTTAGAAAATAACCAGAGAAAAGTTTAAAGATAAAGAGATGCTTCTCTCAAATGTTATTTATGTTAGGGTGAAAACAGAAACATTCTAAATGTTCAATGAAGTGGTAGCCGTTAAGTAAATTCAAATACTTCCAAATAGTGGAATATCACGTAGCCAGTAAATATCATGCATATGATCTTAATGAGGGAAAAAATAACCAAAAAATACAAAATTTTTATTTTAGAATAATTATTTTTACATGAAATAAGGGACTGAAAGGTCTCATAGCAAAGTTGTAAGAAGTTATCTCTGATACCAAGTGATCTCTGGGCAGTGATTAAGATGTTCTTTTTATACATTTTCTAACTTACTACCATGAGCATGTGGGCTTTCAAGGTGGTGCTAGTGGTAAAGAACCTGCCTTTTAATGCAGGAGATGTAAGAGATGCAGGTTCAATCCCTGGGTCAGGAAGATTCCCTGGAATAAGGCATAGCAACCCACTTCAGTAATTTTGCCCAGATAATCCTGTGGTCAAAGGAGCCTGCCAGGCTACAGTCTGTGGGGTCGCAAAGAGTCGGACACAACAGAAGTGCCTAAACCACAGCCAACATGAGCAAGTAGTATTTCTGTAATCAAGCAAAAACACACCAGACATCCCAGCACATACCTGATGATGGCTTTGACTGCAAACCTGACGACGGTGGACAGCAGGAAGAGAGGGGTGACCAGGATGTGGAAGAGAGACAGCGAAGCAAAGGCCTCTGCAGGCTTGAGGTTGTTCCCGCTGGCATACGCGTGGGTCACAAACGTCTGTGCAAAGAAAGCGTTTTAGAGAAAGCTGGGGAAAGTGTCACAAATACTTATGCTAAATTTTACAAACCAAACAGTTTCTTCTATGCCAGCAGGTCCACTGCAACTCTGAAAAATACTATGACTTCATCCAAATTACTCCCTAAGAAAACAACACTCGAGTACTTAAGTACTAAAATACTAGAGTACTTAATGGTCTACATTAGTTCTAACAGTAAACTTGCGAAAAGGGCAAAACAGATCCTAAAGATCAGAAAACTGACTTCTGTCAAATTACTGAAAAGGGGGAATAACTATGAGAGAATCCAGAGTTCTTAACACCTGGTCAGGCTCTTTCCAACCAGTACTAAATTTTTTGAGAAAGAAAAAAGAAAATTCCATTGTTTGGGGGTCCCTATTGTGACTGTTTCCTAAAATCGCCAACACCAGTATCCAAGGCAAACTTACATTTCTAAATGTAGTACTAGTTCCTGGGTTTGTCCTTTTCTTTTGAAATGTAATCATTTAACATATTTGGGTTGTTGATCTAGTACAATCCTGTTGTAAAAATGACCAGGAATCAGGTCATGGATGTTAGAACAGTAAGTTCTCAGCCTCTGTTAATTTTGTTCCCCGGGCACATTTGGCAGTGTCTGGGAATATTTTTGATGGTACTAACGGCATTTAATAAGTGGAAGCCAGAGATGCTGCTAGACATCCTAATGCAGAGCCACAAAGAATTAATTATTGAGCCCAAAGTTCCATAGTGCCATGGTTGAGAAACCCCAGATTAGAACCATCACAGTGGGGACAGCAAAAAGGTGGTAATACATGTTACCACCCACACATGCTTATTCCTAAGTCATTTCTAAACACTGAATTGGTTCCATTTATAAAGGTAAGAAAACATGTCTTACAGCCAGAACAGCTGCTATAGGAATTGCCGCGTTCATGAAGACTGTGGAAAGAAAGCAAAGGCATTAGTGTCATTGAACTGTGAAACCTCTTCAGGAGCTTTAATTAATCATTATTATTTTAACTTTCCTTGAAGACATTCAAGGACTGAGTGCATTACATAACATTTTGTCTTTGAGTCCACAAACATTTCCCAGTTGGTATTTCTTGGTTCACAGTTGTGAACTCCCACACATGAGTCTTAACCAGAAAATGCTCTAGTTTATTGAAAAATGAGTCTTGAGCATCGATTTCTTTTTTTGGCTGAGCCACACAGCAAGCTGGATCTTAGTTCCCCAGCATGGAACCCCCACCCCCTGCATTGGAAGTGTGGAAGCTTAAGAAGCACTGGACTACCAGGGAAGTCCCCCTCAATTATATTTTTATGAAACATTACAAAGAGCAAAATTTAAACAAAATAATCCTTTAATAAGTTATTAGAACTTAACAAATACACATTCTTCAGAGTATTTACAGTCTACATTTTGTTTCCACTAAACTAATTTAAAAATATGAAAGCTGGGATATTACACAGATAAAGGGGGCTTCCCTGGTGGCTGAGATGGTGAAGAATCTGCCTGCAATGCAGGAGACCCGGGTTTGATCCCTGAGTCAGGAAGATCCCGTGAAGAAGGGAATGGCAATCCACTCCAGTATTCTTGTCTGGAGAATCCCATGGACAGAGGAGCCTGGAGGGCTGCAGTCCATGAGTTTGCAAAGAGACACACTGAGCGGTTAACACTTTTATTTTCACACACAGACAAAAAGCAAGAATTTGACATTATGTGAAAAATCTCTCTCCCGAAGCGATATTAGTTTTCACTTAGAGACCTTTTGTTTGATAAAATAACTCCATATCCTGGACACTCTGCTTGTTTAAATCTCTCTCCAGGACTATAGTGCACTATCATTTGATAAGCATGATACGCAGAACTGAAATAAGAAAAACTCAGATTTAGGCTAAAATACTTGTATTTGGAAGTAATAGGAAAAAAAATCAAAAGCCAAGTTGATGATTTGTAGTTATTTTGTCATAAAACATAGAGTTTTAGGGACAGAGAACCACAAAGCAACTGCACTGTTGGTAATAGAGCCAGGCAACGGCACAGTAAGAACTAGAATCTAATTTCCTCAACACTCAGAAGAGTCCATCTATACAGAGTAAAGTCAGAAAAAGAAAAACAAGTATAGTGTATTAATGCATATATGTGGAATCTAGAAAGATGGTATAGAAGACCTTATGTGCAAACCAGAAAAACAGACCCAGACATAGAGAACAAATGTATGGATACCAAGGGGGAAAGGAGTAGGGTGGGAGGAACTGGGAAACTGGGATTGATACATATACACTATTAATACTATGTGTAAAATAGGTAACCAACAAGAACCTATGGTATAGCACAGGGAACTGGACTTAATGTACCTTGTTATCCTAAACAGGAAGGAAATCCAAGAAGGAGGGGATACATGTATGTATATATGGCTGAATCATTTTTTGCTGTAGGTCAGAAATTAACACAACACTGCAAAGCACCTACACGTCAATAAAAATTAATTAATAAAAAAGAGAATCCATCCAAAAATCACCACCAGCTCTCATGATCTGTTTTCATAAACTGTCCTTACCACCATGTACAGACTCAGCCTGTGCTTTTAAAGGTCCAGAAGAGGCTTAGCTACCAAATCTGAATTCTTGTATGGTACCAGCAATCCAAACACAGTTCTGAGATCATAATAGTACAGATGAAGAGCTGTGTTTCCATCATCTTTCTCTGCCTAGTGTTACCTTATTTTTTTCTAGGTGTATTTCTTTCTTTTCCTTCACATCATTATTTATGACTCATTCTAAATATCTTTAAATAAGTTATCTCTGGATGAGGGAGTGCGAGAACAGCTGCTATTTTATTAAAAACTACTTATCTGGCACTCTGTACCCAATGCAGGAAGCGGCACCATCTCTATCTCAGCATAAAGATGAGAATGAAACGCAAGAGGTCACACAGCTGGGCTTCTCAGACCATGCTCACCACCACTTCGCTCTGCCACTACCCAGCAACTCACAATTACTCACCTATGATAAGGAGCACCTTCACGTGCATTCTCCTATTTAATGATTACAACTACCCCCGCGCAATAAAGAAAACAGCAAGGATGAGTAAAAGGCAAGATTCTAAACTAGGAGATGACACAGCTTGGATTAAAACCCACACTTTTCTGGTCAAAAGCTTCATGTTCTTCCCACTTCTCCATGTAAACCTCTATCAAAGTGAAGGGAGAAAAAATCACTCTTTTTTTTGCCAATAAATTAAATCCATAAACAGCACATATCCCTTTGGCAGTGGAGATTAGGAAATGATTCAACAGAATTTCTTTTGCCCCCAGATATCATCTCTAGTGGAAAGAACACTGATTCATAGAGATGGATTTTTCAGTTCTATTAGCATTTGTCCCGTTTATTTTTCAATATTTTCCGATACCATGGATTGAGCATTTTTATGTACATTATCTTACTGAATTCCCCCAGGAATGCTTAATACAGCCCAACTTCCTAATGAGGAAACTGAGATGCCACCAAACGCTGACCAAGGGTGCAGAGTGGACAGGCACCGAGGCAGGATTTCATTTCAGGTCAGCCTGCACTCCAAGACCCAACAATACCCACTGTGTTGTATGGCTGACATTTTTCTTTCATTTTTTTCTTATGGTTTTCTGCAAATACCATTTATAAAATATTTTTAACAGTTACAGAACAGTGCCACATTTGCTGTTTCATTTGATTCTCACAATATACCTGTGAGAAGGTATTCTCTCTCTTCTTTTTTTTTAAAAAGATTTTTTGATGTGAACCATCTTTTAAGTATGTTACTGAATTTGTTAGAACACTGCTTCTGTTTTACGTTTTGGTTTTTTGGCTGCAAGGCATGTAGGATCTTAGCTCCCTGACCAGGGGTTGAACCTGCACCGTCTGCATTGGAAGGTGACGTCTTAAAACACTGGACCACCAGGGAAGTCCTGAGAAAGGCATTATTTTTATTATACCAATTTTTAGAGGAGGAAACTGAGGGAGTGAGGTTACTGAACACTAGCCCACTTGCCAGGGGCTTTATCCACAATGAGTACAAAGCACTTGACATACTGCCTGGAATAGAGTCAGTCAACAAGTCAACCAACATCTGCGGCATTCTTTAATCTATTGTCATCTTTATCACAATCCTACACGATAGGGATTTTTATCATCCAATGTTACGGATGAAAAAAAACGAGGCTCGGAGAAGAGAAGTGGTGATTTGATCAAAGCCAACCTGGTATGTAGTGGCAGAGGTGAGATTTACAATCAGCTGTATTCAACTCACATAGCGGAAGCTCTTCACTACTACCAACACTCTAAGTAATCAAATTATAAAACTTGGGCATGGTGTAAGTGGAACTTCACATCATTGCACCAAGAATTCCTGCTGCGTACAATCATAAAAAAGTGACTATGCTCTTTGACCTTCATGATTTCTTTGCTTTTTGTTTCTAGTATAGTCTCCTCTGTCCTCTCCTCTTTTGTCTCTGACTTTCAAAGACTAACCCAAATCTTATATAACTGGGTTGAGTTAAACAACCCACCTCTATTGTTTAGCCGCTGGATGATTTGGGGGAAATTCAAGTTATTTAAGCTCTAACCTCAATCTTCTAATTTGCAAAATGAAGTTAATAATGGAATCAAAATCACTGGGCTGCTGTGAGGACTAAATAGGAATATATATATATAAAGTCACTTATAGCAAAACTGACTGAATATCTCAAAATGTTTTTGTTATTATTATCATAATTACTATTACTATCATCATCACCATTTCTGGCCACATCCATCTACCCCATGAGAACTTTAGTATACTGCAGACAGAAATAGATTTTAGGAGCGAGCAGCTTACAGTTCTATCATATAAGCAAGTAGATATCAATCATTTCATCTTCGAGCATTTTGACACTCTATGAGTCGTGGTGCAGAACTGGGATATAAATCTCCTTCCCGTTTCCTTTCTAATGTATCCAGCATTAGGGCTAAAATAAATGAGCTATATAAACCAAACACTTTCCTTACATCCATTTCACAAAAGAAGTGTTTATAACCTCTAAGGACTCAAGGAGTTTAGAATTCAAGAGGAAACCATCTATAAACCTCCAAATAAAGTCTTGAGAACAATACAAAGGAGCAAAACTGACATACAAACTAAATCAAACATTAGTGGGAGTAGTTTGGCTACGTTCATAAGAATTCTACTAACATGAACTCATTCTTTACAAGTACTCAGTGTCACCCTTTGAGGAAAACAACAACAATAGTTTTGAAACAATCATGTTTTAAAAATTAGAGTTGTGGAGTAAAAGCTTTGTATTTAAAAAGTCCTAAGCATGTACTGGAAAAAGAGGGTTTTATGTAAATGCAGTTTGGCTTTTTTCACCTGGAAATGTTGACTTTTTTCCTCCTCAGTTTCCAAAACTGGCATTTCAAGTGCAATGTTCAAGGAAATATAATATCATAAGCTCCCCAAGAGACAGGGAAGACAACCGCAGATAATTTTTAAGGATGTTAGGGGATAAAATCAATAGTAATATAGCCAA
Source organism: Muntiacus reevesi (assembly GCF_963930625.1). Taxonomy (NCBI): domain Eukaryota; kingdom Metazoa; phylum Chordata; class Mammalia; order Artiodactyla; family Cervidae; genus Muntiacus; species Muntiacus reevesi. The sequence goes on along the minus strand of NC_089249.1, from coordinate 33,328,211 downwards.
ATCAATTTATTTATTTATATTTTTCCAATTGATATTTTTTTAATTTACATTTTTTAAAAATTGGGGGATAATTGCTTTATAATACTGTGTTGGTTTCTGCCATACATCAACATGAATCATCCATACGTATACATATGCCCCTTCCCTCTTGAACCACCTTCCCACCTTCCACTTTCCTCTAGAGGAGTGACATCTCATTTCTCCAGACTGTCACAGAGTACTGGATTTGAACTCCTTGTGTCATACGGCAAATTTCCACTGCTACCTAATTTTACATATGGCAATGTATATGTTTCAATGCTGTCCTCTCAATTCATTCCAACCTCTCCTTCCTCCTCCTGGGTCCACACGTCTATTCTCTATAAGCAAATTTTTACTGAAAACCCACTATGCATCCCAACTGCAACTGAAATGAGGGTTTCAATGATCAGACTCCTAATCATTACCATCCCCAGCTTACAGATGAAGAAACCAAGGATTTCATATGTCAAGTAACATGGCAAAGATACAAACTTGCAAAGAGTCAAATTCAGTTCTCCTTGACTTTAAGCTTATCCTGACTTTGCTCTTTAAATTTAAATAGGAACTTCCCTGGCTGTCCAGTCACTAAGACTTCACCTTTCAATGAAGAAGATGTGGGTTTGATCCCTGGTCTGGGAGCTAAAATTCCACATGTCTCACAGCCAAAAACTCAAAACTTAAAACAGAAGCCAAAACGTAAAACAAATTCAAAAAGACTTTAAAAATGGTCCACATCCAAAAAAAAAATTAAATTTAAATAACCTTGTTTAGCTAGTGGCTACAGAACCTCACAAATGGAGAAAATAAGTGTACTTCCTCTGATGTCTAGAATGTCTCAATGATCCTAAGTCACACCAAACAGACCACATGGTTTTGGTGGTCCTCAGAGCGACAGCAACTTACTGGAGAGTGATGTATAAAGAGCAAAGGTTTTGAGGCTGGAGAGTTCCTTCATTCTTGTCTCTTCCACACTCTTGCAAAAGATGTGCTCCCAGGCGTACAGTTTCAGAAGTTTGATGCCTTTCAGTATTTCATTTGTTTTCTTCAGTCTCTCCGTGGAATAATCCTATAAAAGGAAGAAATAAAAAACAATGCAAGCTGCATCCAAGTGAATCAGAGAGGCAAGGCCATTACTGGATATGGATTGAGAAGAACTTGACTTCTGCCTGGCTTGGCCTCTAATGATGGCTGTGAGACTCCTAGGAGAAATAGTGAAACTCTGTGCTTCTGCCTCCAACATGAAAATGAAGAGTTGAATGAGACGGCCTCCAATTTCTTTCCACCTAGAAACTGTTTATGCCTCTGTTGCTTTGATTTAAATAAAAGCAGTGTCCTAAGTTTCATATGATTTCCTTGAATGATGTCTGCAGATAACACACACAGACATGTAAGGAGTTGATAAAGAGACTTCCAAGGGTGCCTTCTCATACCTAAATCATTTAATTCTCCCCTCAGCTCTATAAGTCATGCTTAGGAGATGAGAAACAATGAATGTAAAAAAAAAGTTAGGTCACTATTGATTTGGGAATGTGAGTGTACACTTTGTGTGTATTCGCAGTGAGTCTTCATAAGACACTTAGTGAAACCAAGCCTATTACCTTTAACTTCAAGAGATTCCTACCTCCTTCTTCATAAGCTCTGTCACAGAGCCTAAATTAGATTTTGTTGTTATTGTGTTGTGTTAGTTGCTCAGGTGTGTCCAATTCTTTGCAACCCCGTGGACTGTAGCCCACCAGGCTCCTCTGTCCATGGGATTCTCCAAGCAAGACTACTGGAGTGGGTTGCCATTCCCTTTTCCAGGGGATCTTCTCGACCCAGGGATCAAACCTGGTCTCACATATTGCTAAATTAGATTTACTGATTGCTAACAACTTGGATTAACTGTAGAGACATGGCTGATACAAAAGCCTCTCTTTAGTCAACTCTTTCAGCTTCCTCCAAATTCTATTAGATTTACTAGGAAAGTACAGTATCACCTGTGAACTCTTAAAAGGAGCTGCAGAGTGGCAGAAGGTAGATAGAAAGAAGCAAAAGCAGCGCATGATCTGATTTTTTTGAAGTATAGTAGAGTTTCAGTATTGTGTTAATTACTTCCGTACAACAAAGTGACTCAATTTTATATATATATGTGTGTATATATATATATATATATATACACATATACATACATACACATTATTTTTAAATGTTCTTTTCCATTATGGTTTATCATAGGATATTGAATACAGTTCCCTGTGCTATACAGGAGGACCTTGTTGTTTATCCATTTTGTATATAAAACCTTATATCTGCTAACCCCAACCTCCCACTCAATCCCGCTCCCAAGACCTTCTCTTTGCGAACCACCTGTCTGTTCTCTATGTCCCTGATTCTGTTTCTGTTTCAAAGATAGGTTCATTTGTGTCATATTTCAGATTCCACACCTAAGTGTTGTCATGTAATATTTGTCTTTTTCTTTCTGACTTACTTCATTTATGATGATAATCTCGTCACATCCCTTTTGCTGCAAATGGCATTAGCAAATGACCTGATTTTATTCATCTTTTTGTCTCCTGAGGCTCTTAATTGCCTATCCATGATTGCTGGTGAGTGAATGACGACAGTATGAATGGCAAAATGAGAGTCAGATGTTAGATTGTCATGTCCCCTCTTTGTGTCTCTCTTCCACACCTTTCTGTATTCACGTCCTAGAGTAATGAGTAACCTCACCAGAAGCAGCAGAAAAACAAGTGATAAAAACCATTTGCATGACAAGGGACTTGCTTGTCACAGTGGAAACACCAGGTTGGAAAATGGTCCACCAGTGGCAGCATCTCTACATTTCATGCCTGACTTGTAGGCAAACTTGCTCATATTTAATCAAACTTTATTTCTAAACATGATGTCAATAATTATTTGCAAATATTTCTTTTAAAGAAGCCAATTCTTGCTCAAATAAAATGATTTCATGGCAAACTGAAGCCAGAGTGTGTGTGTGTGTGTGTGTGTGTGTGTGTGTGTGTGTGTGTGTGTGCACGCGCTCAGTTGTGTCCAACTCTTTTCGGCCTCATGGACTGCAGCCCGCCAGGCTCCTCTGTCCATGGAATTTTCCAGGCAAGAACACTGGAGTGGGTTGCCATTTCCTACTCCAGGGGATCTTCCTGACCCAGGGATCATCTTTTGCATCTCCTGCATTGGCAGGCAGATTCTTTACCACTGCGCCACCTGGGAAACCCAACTGAAGCCAGAAAGGGGCAATAACTGAGCTTTTTCTTGCTTGCCAAGTTGACCATGAACATACTCAGGCAGAGCAGCTGCTACTGAAACATTTCAGTGTAACTCCATAGCTCATCACGTGGTCTGACTCAACCCTGAGAGCATTTAATTTCAGAAGCACTAAATCTGGCCCTTTATTTATTCCTTGATCCATTTGTCCCACGTCAGTAATTGATATCCAATATACACGTAATCAAATGCACAAGTAAGTGTATTCTCTAGTACATGGTAAGTGTAAGTAAGTGATCTACAAGATCTAAAGCCTCATCATCACGTCATGACTTGTAAAAACATCAGGCTTTGTGGTGGTATTTAGCGTTTAAGGTCATTAAATCTTAGATGTCAAATCCACTTTTAAAAACTGTTGTGCAATCCAGAACATGCACATTCACTGCCCAAGAAGGGAAAAGAAATATTGGTATTTCATCTCAATCTAATGATTTCCCAAGAACCCTGAGTGGTATTAATTTCCTATATATTTAAAAACGAAACCGCATTACTAGATTTTCCTAATAAGGTTTCCAAGAGATGTTACTTACAAGAGTGCTCTTCTGAGCTTCTGCCAACTTTGTAGCGATGAAGTATTGAATTGGCGCAAGGAGCACGATGACAGCGGCACCAACCAGAGCGCTGGACCCGAGCAAGTTGTAGAGAAGAATCACTCCCATGATGATCTGAAGGAACGCACAAGGCAAGGGGCGAGAGAACAGGGGTGTGGGGACCACTGCATAAAAGGAAGTCTTTTTTAGTGAAATTGTAGCATTTCTTAAGTTTAAAAATTTGAGCAAGCTCTGGGAGACAGAGAAGGATAGGGGAGTCTGGTATGCTGCAGTCCATGGGGTCGCCAACAGTTGGATACGACTTAGCAACTGAACGACTATTAAGTTTATTTGGAAGTCAACTCAGCTGTGACAGTAGGATTTCATGATGATTTATCTGGGGAAGGCTAAGCAGTAGGAATTTATTCTTAGCAACATGATGTGTACAACTGGTGTCGAACCAATTTACTACATGAAGTTGCAGAGGGGTCCCAAGGCGCTTTTGACCAGAAACAGTCAGCAAACTTTTAAAAGGACACAAACTTTTTCTGGAAAACGTTGTCATCCACCATAAATCAGCATTCCATATTTGGAATTATATTAGCTTTTCAAATGAAAAAGCAAACACATTTAAAAACTGATAATTTCTTATTATTTCCTCAACAAAGAATCTTACTTATATTGATCTACCTGAACAGGCATGGCCCATAGATTGGGACACAGGAACAAGAACCACATGAGCTGATTGGTTTCAATGGCGACCAAGTTATTGATCTGACCCAGGGTCATCTCACCCATGGATAAATTAGATGTAGAAAGCCGAAGGATTTTATTATATATCATGGCCTGCAAAAAAGGGGAAAAAAAACATATTTGAAGCTCAAAATTTAAAAATCAACGCTATGCTTATTTATTTGCATTGAAAAAGCTAACATTTTTAAATTTTCTGGAAAAAACAAGAAAACCCTATAATGCCATCTTAAGTCAGCTATTATTTTTATTTCAAAATTGTTACTTTTAGTCCTCAACTAAATATAAACTTATTTTTCCTGATGATATAATCTCAACATATATTCAAATTTAAACATAATCTCTGGAACAAACAGTAACAGAAGTAAATAACTGCAAGATTTCAAAATATGTTAATATATTACTAGAAGTATTTTTAATTCAGTGGGTTTATTAATCAGCTTTACGTTTTTTTTTTATTAAGTAGATCCTGAAAGTATTGATGTCATAATATCAAACTGAAAAGAGAAGGAGAAAAACAAAATTGAATTCTCAACTATTCCTATCACTGAATGGTTTGTGGTCAGGATCCTTCAGAGCTTGTACATACCAGCAAGGCTCCACGGAGGTTAATGCCAGTCTCAATGGTCACATAGTAGGAAGCCTGCAAAAATGTCCTTTGCAGAATAAGAGCCAAGAACAGAAGAACTGCTAGAACATAAGCATTTTCAAGAAATTCCTTTGATGAGAGGATTTCTGAAGCCTTATCCCAAAAGGAAAAAAAAAAGATATAAATTAAAACTATTCATATACCAGTATATAGTTTGCATTTATCAAATAATACATGGTTGCTTAATATAAAAATTCAATGTCTTTATAATACAGCAGTAGAATGAGTTACAGCAAGGCAATTTTGGCTTTTCCTCATAATGTCAACAGATACAAACACAAACCAATTGAACATAAAAAATTTCAAATTGATCATTAAGATTATTGGAAATGCCTGACTGTAGGGAAAAAGGTACATTTAAACTTTTTAAAGTTAATACATTGTCTACAAAGATATAGTCTACCTTGGTTAACTGGAAAATATTAGTAGTAAACCAAGACAGAAGTTAGTTTAGATTGTATGTAATTTAGAAGTAGAACCTACAATGTCAGCAAGACCAATGGGACAAATATACAATTTCCATAGTCTTATTAATTTAAAATAATAAAGTCTACACAGTTGACTTTTTCTGATCTTCATCTTAATTCATATAATGAAAACAAATTATAAATGGTAAAAAAACATAAATTGGCTATTGTGCCCACAAGACAATTTCAGTGACAAAACATAACCTTAAAAACTATTTCGGTCAGATTATAACTGAAGTCACCATAAGAATATACAAATGATAGCTTTTTGTTTCTAACAGTAGCATATGGTCACTTATTTGTTAGAAATGAGGGGAAAGTAACAGATAAACACAACATGTCAATTGAGCCACTTTTTTTTTATGGTTTCGATCAGTTAAATTCTAAATACTTCTGGTCCCTTCCTCGTCTTTCCGGGGGACACACACAAATGTGTAAATTTTCTTCCTTCTTAGAAAAATACATGGTTAATACACGTAAGTACAGGGATGATTGGCTACTATGTGGGATTTCAATACTTGTATATAATCAGGCTAATAGGGATAAAACATCACAAACATGTATTCAATGGTAAAATAGCTGGTTCACATTAGTAACAATTGAGCACTAATATATTCAAGGAACTGGGTTTTGAGGGCAAAAATGGGAACTTCGTAGTCATTCTCTTCAGAGAGCTCACAGCCTAGAAAGATAAGCATATCCATAGATAACATGCTTCATTATAAATGGCATTTATGGCAAGTGTCAATGTGAAGCAAACAATGTGTTAGGAGATGACCAAGGAGAATCAAATTCCACCAACAAGGACAATCAGAAAAGGCGTCAATGAGAAGGCAGCATTTGCTGAAGGCTTTAGGAATGCGAACAATTCCAATAGGTAAAAAAAGAGGACTGGAAATCAGATTGAGACAATAAAACAGGAAAACTGATTCAGCTGGACTAGAGTTTCTACACGTGAAACTAGGGAAATCAATTCTTATTTTAGAAGGAAATTGGGAAGCTCATGATGCAGACTTTCTCAAGAACAGAAAATATAAGGTTATAAATTTATAACAGCAAATATTTTACACTATATAGTCCCCAATAGTAACATAATGTCTAATAAAAATATAATGTGACTTGACCTGATCATTATGAAACAAGATGACGGCTTTCACTATATAGGAAACCAAATCAAATCACATTGCCCACATCACTGGCTATTGAAAGTGAAATCACTCAGTCATGTCCAACTCTTTGCGACCCCCATAGACTGTAGCCTACCAGGCTCCTCTGTTCATGGGATTTTCCAGGCAAGGGTACTGGAAAGGGTTGCTATTTTCTTCTCCAGGGGATTTTCCCAACCAAGGGATCGAACCCAGGCCTCCCACATTGCAGACAGACTCTTTACCATCTGAGCCATCAGGGAAAAAAAAGTGACTCAGCCACCCCCAAGGACTCATGCATGAAAATTCTTTACAAGATTGCTAAAAAGATCTAATAAAATAACCAATGTGAAATTTCTGAGCATCATTTGCAGAACACAGTAAATGCTATTAAATGTTTATAGCCTCTGAATCTGAGAAATAATTTTGTTGGCCAAATCCACTCAATGAATACATGCAGTAATGTTTTTCTCTACAAGAAAAATTACAGTTTTCTTTCTTTTAAAAAGCATTCAATTCTCTGTTAATGAGATTGTTTGCACTGCTCATAAAACCGCATTTTAAAAAGTAACAAAAAAAATTTGCCAATAATATATTTCTGTTCAAAGGCACCACAAACTTACTCCTGTTGGGTTATTTGTTTCATTCTGGGTTTCATTTACACGCTGAACTATTCCAGAAATACAGAGAGGTCCGGCAAAACCCAGTAAGTCGGCAAGATAACGAAACGTGCTACTAAGTAGAATTGGTCGCCCGAAAGCTCTGTACATTGCCAGCCATATAGATGGAGTCCGATTTGGGTCATCTGCCACTTTTTTCTGAAAGGAAAAAAAAAATTTAATGAACCAAAATAAAATGATAGAGTGACAATTAATCTTAGCTACTATGCAAATCTCTTCTGATATTTCTTATATTTTAAAAGATAAAAATAAATGTTACTGAGTTACTTTCAATATACTGCATATAGTTTGGTATTCCTGCATTCTTGCAACCAATAGATAATTAATTTTTAAGTATATATTTCCATTTATTTAGCTAGTTATTTTAATTTTGAATACATCCCAAAACTTTATATGTATGTGATATATATATTTAATTCTTAATGGCTTAACAATGCTGTGTTGATTTCTGCTGTACAAAGTCATAGTCAGCCATAAGTATACATACATCCCCTGTCTCTTCAGCCTGCCTCTCACCCACCCCCATCCCACCCCACTAAGTTATCACAGACCACCAGACTGAGCTCCCTGTGTTATATAGCAACTTCCCACTAGCTTTCTATTTCCCACATGGTAATGTATACATTTTAATGTTACTTTCTCCATTCATCCCACCCTCTCCTTTCTCCACTCTGTCCACAAGTCCATTCTCTATGTCTGCATCTCTATTCTTGCTCTTGCAAATAGGTTCATCACCATTTTTTTAGATTCCATAAATATGCATTACTGAATGCATTTTAAGGAAAGAAAGAGAATGAAGAGTATCTAGGCAAATTTTCCCAACATTTTGTATTATTTTGTCAAAGGATGACCCTAAATTTCCAAAGTCCAAATTAAGCTTAATCCCCTTTGATTTAGAAAATGAATATATCAGTCATGAATATTACCAAATGATGCTGTATGGAAAATAGTGAAATACAAAGTACAGGTTATTGACAGTCTAGTTAAGATTTCTGAAGTTTAGTTAAGATCTAAGATATTAGGTCACAAGAGATTCACTTATCAAATTATTACAAGCTAAGCAAAAGAGATCATCCTGAGGCAGGAGACCATGTGCCTCTGGGCCAGACACCTGGTGTTTGTCAAGGGGAGCTTTTGTTCTCACCCAGACGCTGCAAAGATAAAGCTAGTGGCAAAAGCTGAGCTCTGCTAAAGCAAAGAAATAAAGTGCTCACTCTTGAGGTCAAAGAAGACCTCCCTGTCTGCACATGTGCCGGAAGGCTTCTTGGGGGTTGAAAAGGGAGGGGAACCCTCCCCATGAGTGTGGACATGCACCCACAGGCCTCTGCGGTGGGATCCACCTTAGAGAAAAGTTGCTCACACATCTTGGGGAGGGTGCATGGACCAGTCAGGGGTGAAGAAAGAAAGAAAGAAATTGGCCAAAGGTAAACAAAGACCCAGAGAGACTGTACTATATAACTGATTTACATCACCTCGGTACTGAGCTCCTCCTCACTCAGGATGCTCCACCTCCTCTCCGGGTGTGTCTCTCTGCCTAGCTTCTGACTTACTGCCCTCCTCCTCACTAGAGAGGATGCCCATACCCTTTTTCTCTGGGTGTGTATCTCTGCCCTGGTTCTGAGTTAGATAAGCAAACTGTTTTCCTGTATGTTCTCCCATGCATTGTGTTATGTCTCTAATAATGAACTTTGTACCGGTTACTACAGTTTTTCCCTCCTTGAAACATTCTCGCTTTCAAATAGGGGCAAGAGCCAGGGCCACTATGCTTCTATCTCTAACTCCTGGTGGTCTAGTAGATAGGACTCTTGGTTTTCATCCAGGTTACCCAGGTTTAATTACCGGGCAGGGAACCCACCCTTCAGGATCGATCATGTCTCTTCAGGTTCTCCCTCTGGGATCAATCCCAGCTTCAAATTGCTTTTTCCTATCTCCATTAAATGTGGTCAATACTTTTAAAAGTTATGTTAGACTTATGCTTCCTAGTTATTACTTAAAGAGACGCAAAATGAAGAATGGTATATCTGCTTAGGCCAACTCGTGGCTTCATACTTCTATAATCATTTGTTGAAAAGATTTCAATACTTGAACAATCATAATTATGTCTTGGCAAAGAAGCTAACTCAATGCAGTAGAGTTCAATTGTGTTTCATATTCAACTTCTTGTGAGATGAATAATTCGATTATATTTTAAAGCTTACTGATATTTAAGCAAATCTGTGTTATCAAGAGCATTCAGAAAACTAAAGCTATGCTTAGACTATATTATTAATCTTTATTTGGAAGTTTTTAAAAACTATGCAATAGTTTTCCCAGAGGTGAAACCAGAGACATGACTCAGGTTCATCTGTAGTAACCATTTCCTGGATTATTAATTTCATAACACACATTTCTGACACAAAACAGAGGTCATTTTCATCATTTACCATAAATGCTTTGTTGATCTAGATTTAGAACAGCCAAAAACTCTTTAACTGATCCACCATACAGTATTCCCTTCCAATGTTGGTGTAAATATTCATATTTTAATTACAATAATATTTGTATGTGACAGCAATATAAAATACATCTTCCACTGTGAATAGCACACAAGACTACTCAGAATGATAAAAATACAAATTGAAACTATCCAAAGAGTCTCATATTTAAATTTTTAAAGGCAGTTATAAATACCCACAGAAAATACCAGAAGAAATCAATTTTGCCAGACATATAGGGTGATATATGGAATAGGCAGATGATGCCCCTTTATTTAATTCCCCAATTTTGAAATGCAGAGTCCAAATTTGAATTAATAATTAAGAATTTCATTTCTCAAAAGTTATTCATGGATATGATCCATTTTCCCTTTAAATAATAAAATTATTAAGATACTTGAATCAAAACAATGAAAACTCCGTGGATTATTAACATTACATGGTGACAAGGATTTGACATACATGACTATTGATTTTAATTCTTACTTTCCATTAGGTGCCAGAGAAAAGACAGTACTCTCTGTCCCTCCTCAGGTAGTGACGGGGCAGCTAACATGACATATTTCATTGGCTCTTCCAGTGTATTTCCAGCAGCCCAGTTAACATGACTCAAAACTACTGGGAAAGACAGATGGAGAAAATCTGCTCTCCCTAAATATTATTTACTATTATTTAAGAGAATCCACCAGCAATGCAGGAGAGGGCTTTGATCCCTGGGTCGGGAAGATCCCCTGGAGAAAAGAAATGTCAACCCACTCCAGTATTCTCTGCCTGGGAAATCCCATGGAGAGACGAGCCTGGCAGGCCACAGCCCATGTGGTCACAAAGAGTCGGACAAGACTGAGCGACTAAGCAACAAGAGCTTAATATTATTTAAGCTTAGTGCCTTTGTATTAACAGGCCCACTCTCTACAGTCATGGGCATGAAAAACAGTTACTGACTTACCTTTTGTTCTTCATATGCATCTTTCAAACAGACGTAGTTTGTTACTGCTCTCATTGCTATTGGTAATTTTCCAATTGCTTTCAGATCAATAGGCTTTTTATGAGCGGATATGATGAGTGTATTCATCCACCAGTAGGTTGCTTTTGACAGTAAATTCACGAATGGTTGGAGAAACCTCACACCCAGATCCTGAAGGTCTTCAGGGGGCTTTACTTTCTGCGGATTCACGAAGAACACATATCTCTGTGGTAAGAAAAATTCCAGAGTAACAATTAAGCTCATTCTTTTCCCACATAGTAAAAATAAATTTTTAACCATTTTTACATTTTCATTTCATGAGGCCAATCTTTATATTTTCACACTTCTTTCCCCTTTCTGAAATATGCTTTTGAGAAAAAAGTCCCCTTTTATTATGACTAGATTCTAGTTAAATTCCAGAATTTCATATTTAATACACTTAGGCGAATGTTAAAAGAAATCAATTATCTCTTTAAAAAGGAGTTATCATTAAAAATCAGTCTTTCATGATATCCTTTCCTGATATTTCATGATATTTAGTCAACTAAATGAAGATTTTTACACTGTGCAGATTGCTTAAATGTTTTATCAACAGCATTGTTGAGTCACTCTCTATTAATTTGTGGTCTGGCTGATGTTTACTGTTTCCACTATCCATTGCAACATGTATCTTGCTATTCAGAGCAAATTCAGGGTGCTCTGACAGAAAATGAACATTGAAAAACAGATCACTGGTATGTCACACAATGTAACAGGCAGTGTTATGTGGCTGAAGTACAATAGGTTTGTAATCACAGACCGGGTATGAGATTTGATCATATTACTTTGTTTATAAAGCTAGAGTTCTGTCTACAAAAGTTTCTTCATCAATGAAATGAGGAAAGTGGATTAAGCTATCTTCTTATCAGCTTGACATTTCTGAGAATACACTAATTTGATTGAGCCAGGTTTGCTTTGGACTAATTACAGGTGATGGAACTTCCTGATGAAAACAGTTTAATCTATAATATGGACTAAGCATAAAGTTTGGCACATCCTAGGCACTCAATCAATATTTGCAACTGAATCAATAGATTCCAGGGTCATATTGAGATTTCTGGAAAACTCATGGTCTGAACTTAGTAATTGCTCATCTTTATATTTGTACACATAAATGATATAGCATTGTATAGGCTCTTGAATATTAATGATGCCAAGCTGGCCATGATCTTTAATATTTGCTTCTGAACTCCAGTAACTAAACGAAAATTATTAGATACCTACTCTGACCCGAATGACATTGATCTCCACAGCCATCAAGAGTCCATTCAAAATGACCATTATGCCTGTGATGCAGAAACGCAGGTCTGATATTCCCCAACCAGACTGCCAATATTTGACCAGCTTTATGGTTTTTGTGATAAAGGCCATTACCCAATACAGGAATAAGGCTGGAAAATTAAACAGAAAAAGAAAAGATACAACCTGTCACTGCTATTTTTAAAAATTTTACTGAAAACTCAAAATAAATACAATACTTTTTAATAACAAAGACAGTTTAAGATATTCAATTTTCAGATAATTTTGTTTGAATTAACCCAGATATGAACAAAGGCTGCAATCTCAACAGATGTGGTATCTTCATCACTGCCAAACCATATTGGCTAGAAGGAAGTCACAGGCCCATTCACACTCAAGGGTAGAGGATCATAGAGTGTGAACAGCAGCCAGAGGTAATGGAAGGGGTATTTTCACATACTAAGATATCTAGAAATCTCCAAACATTTGGAAACTAAACAATACATTTCTAATTAACCACACGTTAAAAAAGAAATTACCAAGGAAGTTAGAAAATATTTTAACTAAATTATAATGGAAATACTGCAGATTGAAAATTTAGGAATTGTAACTAAAACAATACTGAGAGGAAAATTTATGACTTTAGATATCTATTTTAGGGAAAAAAAAAAAGACATATCCAAAATCAATGATCTAAGTTTCCACCTTAAAAAGGTAGGGAAAGAACAATGAACAAAATTAAAAAATGAGAGATAATAGTAAAAAGCAATAAAACAGAAAAAGAATAATTGAGTAAATAAACCAATAAGGTTGATTTTTTTAAAAGATCAAGAAAATTGATAAGTCCCCAGCTAGACTGATCGAGAAAACAACACAAATGACCAATATTAGGAATAAAGGAAAAGTTATCCCTATATTTCCTATGTACTTAAAAAGGATAATCAGGGAGTATCTTGAACAACTTTATGACAATAAATCAAAAAATGTAGATGAAACAGAAATCTTCTCAAAAACTGTAACTACCCAAACTGACAGAAACAGATACTCTGAAGAGTCTATAATAAAGAAATAAATTTATAATCTAAAATCCCTCCTGAGTTAAAACTCCAGACCCAGATAACTTCACTGATGAATCTTACTGAATTTTTAAGAAAGAAATAAAATTAATCTCACACAATGTCCTTCATTAAATAAAAATAGCGAGTATTTTCCAATTCATTTATGTATCCCAACATATTAAAACCTGGCAAAACTATTTTGAGGAAAAAAAAAAAAAAACCCAACCAATATCCCTCATGATAGATGTAAAAACCCTAACAAATAAACTCTAGCAACATATAGCATAGAAAACAAACCATGACCATATGTGGCTTAGTCCAGTATGCGTGGTTACTTTATCATTTGAAAAATCAATCAATGAACATCAGCAGAAGCACCTTAACAGAAATATAAGTTACAACTGATGCAGAAAAAAAGTCTGTCAATAAATTACAACAGCTACTCATGATTTTTAAAAAAGAAACCTCTGAGAAAGCAAAGCTTTCCATAGCAGCAAACTCACTCACTTGATAAAGTCTTATATAAAAAGTCTATATCAATTCTGTAATTAAGTACAAAAGATTACTTTTCCTCTAAAATCAGGAGCTAGATAAGGACTTCCTCTCACCACGTTTATTCTGCATTTTACTAGAGATTCTTCCTAGTGCAATACAGCAAGAAAAATAAAAAAGAAAGCATAAAGTTTGAAAAGCACAAATATAACTGCCTCTATTTTCAGATGGTATGTTTGTTTATATAGAAAAATCCCAAAAAACTTACAGAGAAATAAGTTAAAGTAATTTTAATTATTTTTTAATTGAATTTCCAAGGTAGCAAGATGCAAGGTCAATATACAAAACCAATTGCATTTATACAATGGTAGAACAATTGGAAAATAAAAATTTTAATACAATTCCATTTATAATAGCAATGGTAAACAAAAAAGCTAGCAATAATTTTTAGTAAAACATAAAAAACCTTTACGTTAAAATCTAAAAAATATTGCTACAAGAAATGAAAGATCTATAAAATTAGATAATGGACTGCAAGACTCAACATTTTTAAGATGTCATTTCTTCCCCCAAATTGTTCTGTTCATTCAGGGCAATCCCTATCAAAACCCCACCAGGAATTTTTTTTTTCAGTAGAAACTGATAACCTGATTCTAACCTGCACATGGTAATGAAAAAGAACTAAACTCTCCAAAGTAGTCTTGGAAGAAAAACAAAGAAAACAAGCTATATAATCAAACACATGACTTCAAGACCTCCAAAGTTATAGTAATCAAGACAGAATAGTGATGACATAAAAGTCCATGAATAGATTAAAGGAATGGAAAATATAGAGGCAAGGAATAGATTATATTTAAACAGTCACTTGCTTTAATCTTTTTCAAAGGTCCCATAGCAATCCAATGAGAAATGGAAAGTCTATTCTGCAAATGGTGCTCAAACACATAGACATACATTTGGGAAAAAAAGTAACTTGACACCAACCGTATATACCAGCCACACAAATAACTTCAGATGGATCACAGTCCTAAAACAAAAACTGAAACTATAAAGGTTCTAAAAATAAATAAAATAAGAGTATATGTGGGAAATATATTTTGAGGGACAGCAAAGATTTCTTAAGAGACAGAGCAGTAATTTTACATGAAAATATAATAAATTATACCACATTAAAATTAAATCTTCTGCTCATCAAAAGACCCTATTAAGTAAATGAGCTTGCAAGCCACAGACTGGGAAGGAAATATTCTTAAAACATGTGTCTAATGACATACTAGTGTCTAGTATATACAAAATACTGCTACAACTCAATAATAAAAATGCAATCCCATAAAAAGTGGGCAGGAAATATGAACAGGCACCTCACAAAGATAACAAATGGCCAATAAACTCATCAAAAGTGCTCAAGATCATTAGTCACCAGGGAAATGCAAATTAAAACCACAATGCAGTAAACACCAGAATGGTAAATTAGAAAATCAAGATCTTCAAATGGATGTGAAACCACTGGAATTCCCATATGCTGTTAATGTGTGTAAAATAAACCACTGAGAAATGCTCTGATAGTTTCTCAAAATATAAACATTTATGTACTTACCCTCTGACCCGGCAATTCCACTCCTAGGTATGTACCCAAGAGAAATAAAACACAGATTCACACACACACAAACACACATACACACAAAAACCCTTGCACATGAATGTTTATAGCAGCTTGTTTTTTTTCATGATAGTCAAAATCTGGAGACAGTCCAGGAGTCTATTAACAAGAGAATGGAAAAACTGTAGTATATTTATGGAATATTTGTGGTATATAATGGAAAATGACCCAAGAATCACAAGAACAAAATACAACTAAAACTACGTTATGGATGAGACTCCAAAAATGCTGCTGACAGAAAGTAGTCTTAGAGAGAAGAGTTTACACTTGTATGTAATTGTATGTAATTGTATGATTCAATCTACATGAAGTTCTACAACAGGCAAATATAATCTACAGTGAGAAAAAATCAGATTAGATGATCCTCTACAGAGATGAAAAAAGGACTGATTAGTAAGAGCCACAAGAAAATTTTCAAGGATGATAGCAACACTTTAGATCATTACAGAGTTATACAGGTGTGTGCATTTAGTAAACTAAGATTTCTGTACTTTGGTATGGAAATTTTATCTCCAAAAAGAACTGCAAATATTTAACTTTAGCAAATAATGTGCATGCTGAAATAATCAGGAAGTGATGAATATCAATTCCTGGAACATACTTTAAAATGCATAAAAAAATTAGGATAAATTGATGGATGAATAGAGGAAAGTAGATATTTGATAAAATAAATAGAATAAAATAATAGAAGAATTTAGGTGGTAAGAAAATGAGTATTCATATAATTCTTTCCATTTTCTGTATGTTTGGTGGTGTTTATAATGTAATGTTGGGACAAAATTATTAGTTTTGTGTTCTAAAAATGTGTGACTCTTCTAGATCCAAATATTCCTCTCCTAAAGTAAATAAAAAGTTAGATAAGCTATAAGTCCTTATAATTCTTATAATTCTATAAGTCCTTCCAGAAACATGAGCAGATTGTGCCCTCTGCCTTGTATCTACATAAAGAGCAGGATTTTGACTCTAAATTCTCAAAATATTATTAAAATGCACATTTCCTTTCCAATCACATCTTATAACTCTTATATACTCATCAGTTTTTCAGAAACGTTGTCTAGAGTATCGAATTCCCAATGTTACATTTATTTTTGCCATTGCCTTTTCTGGGCATCTATATCAAAAGATTTCTCTGACAATATCTGCCTACCATGTTGAGCCAAACAGCTTTCTATTAAGATAATTATAATTTGGACAAGACTTTTTAATTAATTTTTAATTCTAACAACTTGTCTTTGTTTATTACCTTTACCAAATCATATAACGTGATGCAACACAGAATTAAATAAACAGCACTTATCACTTATTCACTTCAAATTTTAATGCCTGCTGGATATGCAAATAAAATAATACTTGCATGGTTTAATTATTCCTTTTCCTAATTGCAATATCAGTAGTTGATGTCATTTTCATCAAATAGCAATCAAACCAAATCCATAAACCTTAGAAAACTAAACATTCACGCAAACACATACAATCCTGCCTACCATTTTAGAGGACATGGAGGCCCCTGCAGCCCATGCATAATCCATGTTCTATAATCTTCATCTCAGCTTTCTGTATGAAAGTGTCCACCAAGGAATGCAAGGAAGGATCAGAGTATTATAACTATTGGGGATGAGGTCAATCATTTCAGCATAAAACAGAATATAAAATAGGGAAAACTTAATAGACAGTCTCTGATTTCCACAGGACAAGGAGGCAAGAGAAGTTTAGAAAAAATAACGCTAAGCAGGATGCCGAGGTGAGGGGCTGTGCTCTGGGGGCAGCGGTTGCTCAGGACAGCATAATTGTCAGCATACAGTGGAGCACACTCTGCTGCAAAGGGCCTCCCCCTGTGCCCCTATATCTGTCTGGACAGAAATCCCAGGAAGAGTGTGACATGCCCACAGTATCCATCATCAAAGACCTGGGTCTTTGGAGATGCCTCAAGACTCCCAAGCCAGAGGCAGAAATACACAGAAATAGCTGAGATGACTTGCTCATTAGATGTCCTCATTAGATGTTTCATAGCCTAGAGCAATAAACAACTGCCTTCATCTCCACATTGAATGGGAGACTAAAGAGAATTAATTATTTTGGTTCTCCCATGCCTTCCAGTCCAACCAGTGCTGAGAGAATTTACTCTGAGGAAAAAGAAAATCAAATAGTTCTTTGGGAAAAAAAAAAAACAAACAAAAAACAGTACTTGATCATACTCACCTAAAAGTAACTTAGGAAAATTTGATGTTTCAATATTATGATAATATACTATGGATGTGGTGGTAGCAACAAATCCCATCACCGCAGGCATGAAAAGATGGAGATGCCTCGACTCCCGCCGTCTACAGAGAGTGGTACAATGTCAGTGACTATGGTTGAAGGTTCCAGACAGTTTCTCATTTTTGCTTCCAATTTTTTTCATTAAAATGCTCCCTTACCAATATTTAAAATGCAGAATGAGGTATTTTATATACAGAATGCTAAGAGAACAGATAAGGAAGACTACATTGAGTGCTCAATCACTAAGTCGTGTCCAACTCTTTGTGGCCCCGTGGACTATAGCCCGCCAGGCTCCTCTGTCCATGGGATTTCCCAGGCAAAAATACTGGAATGGTTTGCCATTTCCTTCTCCAAGGGATCTACCTGACTTAGGGATCGAACCCACGCCTCCTGCATTGGCAGGTAGATTTTTTACCAATGGGCCACCAGGGAAACCCAAGGAAATATAATTCTGCTCAAAGGGTTTATCCTAACGTGGAAGATTGGATGAATACAGCTAAACAAGACATTACAATGCTTACAACAAAAGCAAATAGATAACTATTCCTATATTGAAAGGCAGAACTGCTGAAATAATTTAACCTAAAGCAAGTAAAAACAATAAACTGAATATGAACGCTATTGTATGTGAAAATACATTTATTCTTTTGATAGTTTTCCCAAATGTTATGGTCTTCAATGGGCTTCCTTTGTGGCTCAGCTGGTAAAGAATCCTCCTGCAATGTGGGAGACCTGGGTTGGAGACCTGGGTTCGATCTCTGGGTTGGGAAGATCCCCTGGAGAAGGGAAAGGCTACCCACTCCAGTATTCTGGCCTAGAGAATTCCATGGACTCTATTAGTCCATGGGGTCACAAGGAGTTGGACACAACTGACCAACTTTCACTCACTCACTCACTCATTCATGGTCTTCAATGATTTCTCCACGTTCATTAATTCATTCAACACATGTATATGTTTGTTGGTCCAGACACTGCATTAGCTTGTGGGATACGACAATGAACAAGATAAGAAACAGTGTCTGTGATCACAAAGTCTAGAGTCCGCTGAGAAGAACAACTGGAAACAGGAAATTATAACATAGGTGAAGGGACTGGGAATTCATGTAGAACTAGTGACTTCTAAACTGAGACCTTAAAAATGAGGAACTGCTACTCAGAGGAAGGAGAGGAAGACTGTTTCAAGCAGAGAGTCTAGATATGTTCAAGAGTTCTGGTTGCTGCTGTTTAGTCGCCCAGTTGTGTCAGACTCTTTTGCACCCACAGGGACTGTAGCCCACCAGACTACATCATCAGTAAAAACTTTAAAATGCTTCTAATACTCTCTAATTATTAAAGAAAAGAAAGAATTAAAAAATAATTAATATTTAGAAAATTTTTAAATAAGCATATTATCTGTGATGGCCTATATAATGCGGTTTAAAACCATACCCAGGAGAAAGTTTGTAATCTTAAACAAATTCAATAAGAAATTATTATAATAAATAAATTAAGTAGTCAATTCAAAATGTTAGAAAAAGAAAAACAGCAGTAAGGAAGGCAGTAATGAAGGATTAATAAAGACAGCAGAAGCTACAGTCAGGTTTATATTTATAGCATTTCGTTTTTAGTGATTTTTAACCATACTAGTGCTTTTATTGATTCCTTTCATAGTGTTACTGCTCTCCTTATAAAGAGGTATAGGGTTTGAGTGGTGCCCCAAACCCTATTCTTTCCTTTAACCTCTACTATTTTTTGGAGAAGGCAATGGCAATCCAGACCAGTGTTCTTGCCTGGAGAATCCCATGGACAGAGGAGTCTGGCAGGCCACAGTCCACGGGGTCACAAAGAGTTGGACACGACTGAATGACTAATACTACACTACACCACTATTTTTAGAGAATAATTTGCAGACTTTAGTATTCTGATATATATAATCAAATGGTAGATATATAGTATTGAAGCATATACATCCCATTATGGTAGAAAATCTTTAGTCAGGAAAGTTCAAGAGAAAACCAAAACCTATATATCACAGAAAACAAACAATTTCAAAAAAGAGAAAATGATGGAAAATAAAAACCTAAATGAAAACACAATAATAGTGATTTTAATGCACACTTTTATAATTTGAAGAATTAAATAGTAAAAAATAATCAACACAAGGACTTCAGTAATCGAATCGGTAAATTAAATAAAAGTTTGTCTTCTAAAAAGAATATATATTAGTTCTTAATGCTTGTTAATTATATTAATTAACCAAATATTTGACTATCTTGAAAATGCTAATAAATTCCCAAAGGCATTCATTTAATGAATGACATGCTTTAGTAATAAACTAACCAAATTATACTGAAGAGCAAACTAAAAATGATTCCTAGGCCTAGGAGTGTTTCTCCACCAGAATGACAAATTATTTAGGCAGAAGTAAAAAGAGAACACTTCTTATGAAAACCGTGTAAAACAGGATGTTTCAAAAGAAAAATCAATAGCTTTAATATTTGTATTACTATTAATAAAAAAAAATCCAATATTCAATTAGGAAAGTCTTTGCATTATTTCACTTACAGGGAAACTACAGTAAACATCTGTGCTATTTTAAGTAAAAAAATAGTTCATAAAGTTTTGTTTTAAAAAAAAGAAAGACAGAAAGAAGGAAGGCATAATCAGCAGGGTCTTAATATAATAAGTGTGTTAAAGAGGAAAAAGTACCCACGAAAGTGTCATTAATATTCTTTGGCATTCTTGTAGAAGCAGCTTCCAGACTAGGACAAGATAAGAGAGAAACCAAACTAAATCTTCCAGTTATTCAGAAATACTAGAAGATGTCTTTTTTCCCCCCGGTCTTGCCTTAACAAGACCCTAGCTTGCAGGGATCTTAGTTCCCTGACCAGGGATCAAACCCATGCTCCTGGCATTGGAATGCAAAGTCTTAACCACTGGACCATCAGAGAAGTCTCTGAAAGACGTCTTTTTAGGAGTTCTGTATGAAAAGGGCGAGGATAAGAGTCTGTAGCTAAAGAACAGGAGAGGGTACACAAGATCAAGAGGGTACTTCTGCTTGCTTTAAGCATGGGTCTCTTGCATCACTACCGCTGTGAAACAGGTCTCCCCCATAAGTACATGTCCTCAGCCTCTGTCCCAAAGTCTCTGAACCTACACATCAAACATGAGGCTGGAAAGGAGGAGCACAGGACTCATGAGACTTCTACTATCTTCCACTTTATACAAACACATAACAACACGGAGAGTCAGCCCATATGGTAATGGAATTAAAAAATGAAGACTACAATTGGCTATGTTAATACAACATAATATTAATATGCCAAAGAGTTGTAAGCAATTCTCAATAAAACAATGGCTGATAAGCTTCTAAATGCTTGGAGAGGAGACTTAGGGTCTTTAATTTTCCTTTTAATCAGAAACTAAGATGTGCACATGTATGCAAAGAACTGTCATAAAACATTACAAAATAGATGGCTCCATGACAAAAGTCTCCAAGTTTCACTCCTTGTTAATTACAACAGAAAAACATAAACAGATGTCAGGGGAGGTTCTTATTAGATAAGAAGAAAATGACTTTTGAAGCTTTCATTTCGTAGACTTCAAAGATCTTTTTCTATCAATTCTTCAATGAAAGATACACCATTCAGCATAATAATCAAAGTTTTCCTATTACTTGAGTTTATTTTCTATTATGTAATAAAAATATTATCATGCATTATGTTCAGCTTTATAAATAGAATTCATTACATTCTAACTGCTTAATATAAACTTCTTTCATAAGAAAGACAAAATTCCTTTAAAAATAGAGGTTTTATCACAAATCATGATTTTGAAATAACTATGTACTCTGCCTCAATTTGTAGTCATATCCTCATTGAATCTCAGACTCTTTTAATGCCTGCCTCATCTATCTCTGCAGTTTTACAAAATAAATAGAAATATCTGAGAACTAGTTATATATTTATACATAAATATATTAGACTTGGATGGCAAGATCAAAACAGTCAATCCTAAAGAAAATCAACCTTGAACATTCATTGGAAGGACTGATGCTGCAGCTGAAACTCCAATACTTTGGCCACCTGATGCAAAGAGCCAACTCATTGGAAAGGACCCTGATGCTCTTAAAGATTGAGGGCAGGAGGAGAAAGGGGCGACAGGATGAGTAGGTTAGACAGCATCACCAACTCACTGGATGTGAATCTGAGCAAATTCTGAGAGATAATGAAGGACAGGGGAGCCTGGCATGCTGCAGACCATGGGGTCGCAAGGAGTAGGACATGACTTAGCGACTGAGCAAAAAATATGCCAGTTAGAGCTCTATGTTAATACAGACAATCGTTCTTACCATTTGTATTTGTTTTGAAAAATAAGATAAATATTGAAGTGTTTAAATGGAGAAAACTTTCTGCCAGCGCTATGTAGATAAAGAAACAGAAAGCATAGCAGTGATCACAGACCCCAGGGATCTGAACTTGTGTTAGCAGAGAAAGGATACAGTACTGAACACACAGGACAATATGCATGTTTACTGCATAAAATGGGTGACTGCTGTGGTGCCTAATACATTATAACCAAAAAGTTAAGGCTGCTACGCTCTTAGCTACTATCCATATCAACATGTCCCCTAGGATAGAGTAATCCCATTAACTAAATGGAGTCACTTACGAATCTGAAACAATGCCTTCCGCTATTTCACAAACATGCACAAACAGGAGGGCAAATGTAAGGATCCATCTCAGGTTGTGTCCAGGAAAATGAAGCCATGTGTTGTGATGAATTTGTACCTTCGAGCTTTGACTCCCCCACCCTGAGAAAAAGAGGAAAAGGTAAAGAAATAATCAATTATAATCACGGAAATAATTTACATTGTGATATGCTTTGCGGGTGGGGGAGAGGGGGGTCCTGAAGCCTTATTTCTTTCTAGAGTAGCAACAGAAATCCTTCTCTATTTTTGTCATGCTAGAAAAAAAAAAAAAAAGAATAATTTCAAAGGATTTTTCCAAGCTTGCCTAAGTTGATACATCAACTTTGTTGTCTAGCTCAGGAATAACAAACTCTGGGTGACAACCTGGTTATTTCATGCTTATCACAATTCTTACTGACAGATCTCATTCATTCAAAAGAAAAATAGATTAGTGATGATGTTAATAAAAGCAATTAAAAGTCTCAAATCTTTTAAAAGATGGGATCTGTGGGATGCCTAGCCAAAAAAATAAAATGGCCACACTTGGTGACAAGATACAGGGACCACTGGCTGTGTGAACTCTTACCCACATGCATGTCATGGAACAAAAATGATAACCTACGACTCAGCTGGCACCATTCAACAATGCTGCTGATATTTTCTGAAAGAAAGCTAAAGCTTTGTCCATTGATGAGACTTTAAGGAGACTCAAGAACATTACAGGTTCACCCTTAGCTCTTCACTGAAGAAAAAAATTGTTACCAGGTTATATGTTAGAAAATTTTGTTGGTTTCTCCTCAAAAACAGCGTAATGCCAACTCATACATGACGTGCTAAGACAAGACCCTACTTGTGTCTCTTGTCACCATTGTTTTTTGTTTTTTTTTTCCTTCAATTTTTCAAATATAGAGAAGTCCCATAAACTTCAAGAATGAACAGGGTTGGGAGGGGTATGAGTGCTAAAAGTACTGAAAGAAGAAATATCTGTTTCTGGACAAAATGGACCCTGAGGCATTCTTTGAAAAGAAGACTGATTCACCTCTAAATTATTCTGAAAAGAACTTCATTATTTGAAAATTAGTTACATTTAACATATTCTACTGTAATTTATGCTATTAAACTCTTGCAGGCAGGCTCTGGCCTTCCTTGCATCACTGTAATTTTCCTTATACCTGATACTTCTTTGAGATTTTTTTTGTGATTTCTCACTAACCCAAATAGCCAACATTATAAATAGTCTCCATTTTTAGCCATTTCTCTTTGACAATGTTAGTTTCAATTCCATTGATTCAAATACCCTTTTGCAAGCTTCTGTGTTCCATGCTAGAGATGCGAACAACACTACCATAACAATTGCTCTTAGCTGGATGTCAAAACAGAATTATTAACCACAGAAATACAATAAAAAAGAATGCTCTACTTTGGGCCTAAGGGCATTCTTTTTTTCTAATGGAGAAGAAAAGAGTGGCTTTATTTCTTTGCCAGGCAAAGAGGGAACACAGTAGGCTAGGGCCTCAAAAATTGTGTCCAGAGGACATTCTTAATGTGTTACAAATTTGTCACCACACATTCAACAACAAGTGTATGGCCACTCTGGTCGCAATATATTTTATGTCTATGCATTTGTTTGCAGTGAATAATTACATACCAAGAGTTATGTTAGCCTCTACATAATGTATGTCATATAACTGAAACCCTTTGGTCACTGTTAGAATGCCAGGCTCATAGTAATCTCCATATTAAGATTTGTTCAATGAAGAAAAAGAAGCTTACAAATTATTTTTAAACCTTTCTTTAAAGCAGATCCTTAAATTATGCTGGATTTCTTAATCAGTCTGATCACTTCTCCATTATGAAAAAGGATAGGAAGAGAGGATGTGGGAAAAGTAAGTGGGTCAAGAAATGGTATTTATTCCATGAGCTTCCTTAAAGTGACTTTGGTAATGTCAATAGATGTTTGTTATAGTAGTCTGTGCATTTTTTAAATGTATTTTTATATATGAAAAAATATTTTATAATTTTAAAATGCTCTAAGGTCTATTTTGGTTGTTTTGGAAAAGTTACACAAATTATACATAATCGCTCTAAATAACTGGATTTTGTATGTATAAACATTCAAACTTTAAAATAGGCAAACTATATTGTTAACTTCTTGCTAAATAGTTTGCTCATGTACTCCTTTTACCTGAAACACACCCTACTTTTACATGCACTCTCTGTATCTTTCAAGTCCCCAAACATGTCTCTCTATGCATAGTCCCCACCAGCCTTGAGAATTAGTTGCTCCAGTGGGTTAAAGCTCAGGATAATTTGTTCCTGTATCCGTAAACGTGTTTACAAGGTGATACAGGCATTTCTTTTGACTTTTTGACCTACTGTCTCACTGGAAAACTCCTGCGACTATTCCAGGCAGGTACTGTGTTTTACCCATTTTCCATTCTCTTCACCCAGCACAAAGAAAGCAGTCAACAAATATTTTTGATCTATCTCAAATAATTTTTTCCCCTCTTTTTAGAAACTGCTGCTACTGAAAGTCCATTTCTAAGAAGGCTTGTGGGGACTTCCCTGGCTGTCCAGTGGCTAAAATTCTGGGCTTCCAGTGCAGGGACCCTGAGTTAGATCCTCAGTCAGTGAACTAAGATCCCACATGCCTCATGGTTAAAAAAAATAAATAGAATAAAAAATAATAATTTTGTTATTTGTCTATAGAATTTTGTTCTTCTTTAGTCGCTAAGCCATGTCCGACTCGTTGCAACTCCATGGACTGTAGCCCACCAGGCTCCTCTGTCCATGGCATTTCCCAGACAAGAATACTGGAGTGGGTTGCCATTTCCTCTCCAGGAGATCTTCCCCACCCAGGGAATGAACCCAAGTCTCCTACATTGACAGGCAGGAGCAAACTGGGAAGCTTACCTATAGAATATCAAGAGCCAAAAACAAAAGTAATTGGAAAACAGAAAATATAATACTTGCTCATTCTTTTCCTACAAACTTACATGCTAGTTCTCACACTGGAGAAGCTACAGCAACGTTATACCTAATCTCAAGCCATTAAAAAGACTCTTCTTGTAACCACTAGGTGATGAGCTGTAGGACAGTAGGTTACTTACCAATGAACAATATTGGGAAAGTGATAAACAGCAGGAAGACATGAGGAACCAGGTTGAGGGCATCCACAAAGCAGGGATTTTGTAACACACCATCATAGATATTATAGGAAGAAATGTTGTTACCGCAGAATGAAAGGCTCATTTC
This sequence comes from Muntiacus reevesi, assembly GCF_963930625.1. Taxonomy (NCBI): domain Eukaryota; kingdom Metazoa; phylum Chordata; class Mammalia; order Artiodactyla; family Cervidae; genus Muntiacus; species Muntiacus reevesi. The sequence continues at coordinate 33,302,596 of NC_089249.1, read as the reverse complement.
TTCTTATATAGTTCACTCTAAAAGGGAGAGAAAGGAAGAAAAGCCTCTTACTACAAAATTCTCCCTCATTAAATTATAGCCTTGGTGGTGGCTAAGTCGCTAAAGTCGCTAAGTTTAGTTTAGTCGCTAAGTCGTGTCCAACTCTTGTGATCTCATGGACTGTGGCCCACCAGGCTCCTCTGTCTATGGGATTTTCCAGGCAAGAATACTGGAATGGGTTGCCATTTCCTTCTCCAGGGGATCTTTTGGACTCAGGAATCGAACCCAGGTCTACTGCATTGCAGGCAGACTCCTGCATTGCAGGCAGATTCTTTACCAACTGAGCTATGAGGGATATAGCCTTAAAGAAGTATTATTTCATAAAAACAACCCCCTTTATCTTTGTAACTGAAGAAATAGGAAACTTTTATGGTCAAAGTTTGAGAGTTACTAAGAAAGGCCTTATACATCCCATAAGGTCCACTTGTCAATAGTTTTTTTCCTGATTAAAATATTCCATTTTAATTTGGAAAATACATTGTAATTGATATCTACCAACAGTGCTACCTCCAAGGAGTGTTTGTCTAAATAAATTATCAAGAACCAAAAATGGTTGTTTATCCAGAAAAAAGAGGGGGAAGATGAAACTGACTGAAAAGTCAAAACGCTATAATATCAAATCCTTTCCCACAGTCATTCATTGAAAATGCTTTCACAAACAACTTCAGCTGAACACAATTTACTGTAACATTTCATTCACTGCAGGAAATAGTAATACCAAGGGAGCAATGTGGAGGCCACCAGCATACAGCCTTTCTCTGAACAACAGTAATATCAAGTGTTTAAGACCAATTAAATATAATTCAAATGACAAGATAATGAAACAACACAGCCCCCAGAATCAGACAATATTTTTACATGAAACACACACTACTCAAGTTTGGAAACAAAGGATGCCTTTTTATTGGAAGGCTGTATTCCATCAGAGGAGAGGTGGACAAGCTGGGGGAAGAAGCAAAGGTCTTCTTAGCCGTCGTGGGAGATCCACCAAGCTACTCCAGCTTGGTGGAGATGAGAGGCGTGACAAACTCTGACTTAAATTTTAAATGAATTCTTACAGTTGTGTTGAAACAGATAGTCTAAAAAGCAAGGGTCTATTTCATCAAAAAAAACCTATTGTAAAATGCCAAGAGTTTTAGCATTCAGAAAACTTCTTTATAATGCCTACCCTTTATTTGTCGCTATTGTTGTTTAGTCGCTTAGTCATGTCTGACTCGTGGTGACCCCATGGACTGCAGCACACCATGGACAGAGCAGTCCCCCGCATGGACTGCAGCACTATTTATTTAGCACCTACTAAATTCTGCGAACTTTGCATACACCATTTAAGCCCTCAGAACAATGAAGCAATATCTGTGGAGCTCTTCGAATTTTATAGATGATGATCTGGGTGTTCAGATGGGTTCAGTAACTTCCCAACCAGTAGAGTAGCCAGAAGTCACACCCACATGTGTCTGACTATAAACCATGTTCATTCCACTCCATCATATAGCTCCCGATTTGTATTTTTTAAAGAAACTTCTTATCTATTCATATTAAAATAAGTAGTATTTTATGATTTCAACCTCCCTGGACTTTGTTTCTTTTCCATAATTATGTCACCCTGGATTCTGAATTAGATTATTCAAGGTTGGCAACGATTTGGATAACTAAAGTAGCACCTCTTTCTCTCTTTCCTTTCATTCATAATTGATCTAGCAATGGTCATGAATCATATAGCTTCCTAGAAAAAAACAAAGGGTGGTACACAGAAAAGATAGGCAACAGTAGGCAAACTATTGGAGAAATCAAATTTTAAACAAAATTTTTATAAAACATATGAATAGAACTAGTTAGAAAGTCTGTGTGTTGACAGTCTGTCAATGGTCATATGGAATTCTTCTCATACATTATTTCTGGTAATACTTTTTTATACACTCTCTAGTTGAGACTTTTTTTCAACTTTTTAAAAAAAAATGTTATATTAAAAAAAAAAAACCTCAAGATCAGCTTATACACTTGCCAAATCCTTACCAACTGTTAAGATTCGAAGCTTAATAAGAGAATCAAAAGGACTTGAGCTTTTTAAACTATCAATAAAATGGTAGGTCTGAGTTTTATAATTATATGTTAGATATTTCTGATAAAAATAGAGGAAACAGAAACTGAAAAAAATAGCTTGCAATGGAATTTTTAAAACTATTTCCTTTACTTAATAGAAATGATAAAAGGAAACTTTAAGCTCACTTAATTGAAAGGCATGCGTAAACTGTTTCCTAGAACTAACTGGGAAATTCTTTTTGCTTTATTTTTTTCTTTGCTTACTTTTTTTTTCTTGTTGCATGTGCATGCTCAGTCGTGTCTGACTCTTGTGACCCCATGAACTGTAGCCCACCAGGCTCCTCTGTTCATGGGATTTCCCAGGCAAGAATACTAGAATAGGTTGCCATTTCTTTCTCCAGGGGATCTTCCTGACCCAAGAATCGAATCTCCTGCATCTCCTGCACTGCAAGAGGATTCTTTACCTCTTGAGCCATTGGGGTTTCCCATTTTTCTTAAACTAGTTTTATAATGTTATTGAAAGTTATAGTATTTCAGTGCTATATTCAATGCTAAGACTTGATATTTCATCATGATCATTAAGGCAGCTGCTAAAACATAATCTGAATTTGCAAAACATATATATATATATATATATATACTTAATTAGCTTAGCACTGCCTGCCTGTTGTCTAATCAACCCTGAAACCTACCAATTAAGTAACCTCTGGATAAATCTGTGTAACTGTGGAAAGAAAATATCAGAGAAGCACAATAACCTGAAAAAATCCAAGAACATATTTAGCGATGCACATGATGTCTGGGACTTCGGGCATGAATTAAGTGTAAAAATATTTATTGATGCTGACCATGCCCTGAGCACCAGGAATTCAACAGTGCCCATGGCAGAAACAGTCCCTATGGTCTTAGGCTGTATAAATCAGACTAGACAAAACCCAAATGGTCTCAGTATAACGTAAAGGTTATGATTCAAAAGACTGGGAAATACATAATAATAATACATCATCTCATTAAAGTGCATATGGGTAGAGGAAAAACTTTAGAATGATGTTTTTCTTCTGCCATAATCTTAAACCTCACATTTCCCCTTGGCTCCCAACCTGCTCACTGTCTCTCTCGGCATCTCTCCTTTTGCTTTTTCTTCTGCCTCTTCTTTCATCCTCTTCCCCTTACCCTTTAGTCCCCTCTCCTCCAGACACCTAGCCTGCACGTGGCACACTCTTAACAGCCAACTGTTCTTACAACTCAACATGAATAAAGACAGGGAAAAAGTAAACTTATTCTAGACCTGTTGACATTATTTGTGTTCACCTGAGGCATTTTATTCAATCAGGATTTTTAAACTAATTCTTAAATCTCCAACTGTCATTCAGGGTTTCCCTCCAGGAACCCAGGTTAAGTTGGGGATACTTTGGGAAGGTATAAATTGCTGCTCTCCCCAGATAAATCACGTGACACCCTCCAGCCCCGCCCCTTCCAGCTTTCTAGTTCAGCCAACACTGACAGGCCCCAGCATCAAAGAGGAGAGAGAGGGAAGCAGGCCAGAGAAGAAGACAGGACATTCTTCTCCCCACAAACATAAATCCACAGAAGGACGTTCAACTGTTTATGACAGTTGATAGGGTTGGAGAATTTGACCGAGTGAACTTGAAACAAACACCAAAAGTGAAACTCTGATTACAATAATGGTCTGTAGAACAGAACTTTCTACAGGTCTTGGTGACCAAATTTATGATTTCATGGATACTACCCTCAGTGTTCTGAGGCCTTGAAATGCATCTTATAAAGTTCCACACCCTCAGGACTGAAAACTTTTGGATGCAGTTGATGAATATAAAGTAAAGTGAAAACTAGCACTCTTCACTGTTCACCCAGCAAACAGCATCAGTTCTGACAGAAGAGTAATCACAGAGAATTTAACAAGCTGGGAACCCCTGAAGAAAGCACACTACATGCAATATAAAAGCTTTCATTCTTACACACAAAATAACTCATCCTTTACCTATTCAGAGATTAACCAAATTACACTGTGAGACAGAAACACGACATTTCAAAGAACTCATTCAGGGCTTTATCATCATCTCAGGTATGCTCAGGATCGGATCACTTAGGAAAACCAATGTTAATATTTAATAATAAGTTATTTGAAGTTATTCAGTCCATGATTTATAAAACATGAATGAAAAGATATTGGTCTATTTATCTATGAACTACAGAATCAAGCAGGAAATCATTAGCAAAAAGGACAGACATCTGATTAAGTGTCTGATCTCAACGCACCCATCAAAGTTCTGTTGCACACCAAAAGAAATGTTGGAGATACTAAGTAGATAAGATTCCTTACACAGACACTCCAGTGACTTTTTTTTTAAATCCCAATCTGTAGAAATAAAGCAACAAATAGATACCTTGGGCAATGGCTTGACGTTGCTTCAAACCCCCACTGGTGCACTTGCTTTACCTTCAAAACACCAGCTTCCTACTCTGTCTTTAAGTATAAATTTCAAAGCCGGACCGCAGAACTCCTACAAAGCAAAGAAGGACAGAAATTAAGCAGAAAGTTATTTCGTGAACAAGACGGGGAAATATCTAAAAGGAAAAACAAAACATAATCGTATTAACTCCTCGCACTCTATCCACTTGGTTTAAGCAGGAGCCGGCCAGAGTTTTGTTAAGTCCAGCTGGAAACCTGATCCCCACGCCCTCTCTTCCCCAGGGCTGGGGCCCGGTCGCTTCGATCCTAGAAATAGCGACGGCGAAGCGCTGCGAGAGCACGCGGGAGCCTTCCGCTTGCTGTTAGATCAAGATCGACAACTGAGGGTTATCCTTGAAACTCCTGAAATGCGATTTATGAAAAAGACACGGACTCACTCACCCCGAAGCCAGCGCTTTCCTTCCCCCGGCCGAAGCGCGCCGGGCGCCGAGCGGATTATTTTTAGGGCGGTGGGTGATCAGCTGCTGCCTCCTATCGAGTTTCTGGATTGCACACGCTGCTCTGGGCTGGGGCGGACGCGGCCACTCCGAGGCAGGAAACTGAGCTGAAGCCCCGAGCGCAATGCCTGGGACTGGAGACCCTCCCCACCCCCGCTCGGCCCAGCCGCCCGCGCCCGAGCCACAAACTTGGGGCGCGCCTGACAAGGACTTTACGAGTGATGTGCGCCCCCCGCAACTCATTAGACACTGAAACTTACAACCTGCGATTCCGTTATCCCCAGATAACGGGGGTGGGGGGAATCACTAACCTTAGTATACCCAAGGTCACTTGCACTTGTAATTTCCCCACCCCCCTAGGCTCTGCGTGTGCCCTTTTAGCAACCACGTAAGGAAGCGGATTTGGGGGTTTCACTATTTCCCCTCCTGAGCCGATCGGGGAAAATGAAGGGCTCATTTCACCCGGAGCAGCCGGCTGCCGGGCTGGATTCGTGCTCTGCGAATGTCTCGCCTTGCGAGGCGGGCTCCAGCTGAATAATTAGGGAGACTTGGTGTTCTGTGCTCGGCACCGCGCTCCCAAAAAGGGACCCTTAACACTTGCCCCCCGAAACTGGGGCTTTTTCTTCCACTCTTTTACAGTTACCCTCACTCTTGCCCTCCCTCCCCCAGAGAGATCGCAAAGTCTCAAGGCGATCACGTGTTTAAAATACACTCACCCCACAAGATCTAACCCCCCCACTTCTTGATGCAAGCGATAAACTTTGTCCCAGGCAACTATTGTAATTAACACTCGCTTTTATCAGGGGTCATCGCGCTGTCAACTTGAAATAACCATTGTTTTCGTCAACTGTTTTGATCTGATAAAGGATGGTCAGCCTGGGTGGGAGGTGGTGGGTGTGGGGGAGGGAACTGGGGCCTCCAGGGCTCGGTGCGCGACCCCCGAGGGGCAGAGCTCCAGGGCTGCGGGCAGCTGGTGCTGGTCCCCAGACCCGAACCCCAAACCCTGGCGACCGCTCCGACTCTGGAGCAGAGCGTCCTCTTTCCTGCCAGCCCCGGGCTTTCCCTCCGGGCGCCTCCGCTCGGAAGGTCGTTGCATCCCCTAGTGAGGCCTGGCCTCCGCCAGCGATTGAATCTGGAAGCTGCGGCCGCTAGGAGTCTGCGAGAACTCGAGGGGCGGCGCCCGGGAGGGCTCCAGAGACTCCGGTCCCGCGGACTTTGAAAGCTCGGCTAGCTCAGCCTGAAGCTGTTAGCCCAGACGCAGGAGCAGGGAGAGAGCGCGCTTCCAGGATGGGATCCGGGGAGTGTGGCTGGAACCCAGGGACCCCGTCAACAAGCCGCTAGAGGGACCAGAGGCTCCCAGCGCATCTAGGGAGAGCGAATTGGAATTGAGGGGTGCAGATAGTCCCAAGAGGCAGACTCTTGAGTGTGACCACACAAAATCAAGTTGACTATCTATATATAGAGAGACAGCAAGATCAAACCAGTCACTCCTAAAGGAAATCAACGCTGAATACTCATTGAGGGGACTGATGCTGAAGCTCCAGTACCTTGGCCACGTGATGCAAACAGCCAACTGATTAGAAAAGATTCTGATGCTGGGAAAGATTGAAGGCAAAAGGAGAAGAGGGAGACAGAGAATGAGTTGTTGGATAACATTTCTGATTCAATGTACATGAATATGGACAAATTTCAGAAGTTAGTGAGGGACAGGGAGGTCTGGCGTGCTGTAGTCCGTGGGATTGCAAAGTGTTGGACACGACTTAGCGACTAAACAACAAATATATATATATATATATATATATATATATATGCATGCTCACGCTAAGTTACTTCAGTCATGTCCGAGTCTTTGCCACCCTATGGACTGTAGCCCACTGTGGTTCCTCTGTCCGTGTGATTCTCCAGGCAATAATACTGGAGTGGGTGGCCATGCCCTCCTTCAGGGGATTTTCCCCACCCAGGGATCGAACCCACATTTCTTATGTCTTCTGCATTAGCAGGTAGGTTCTTTACCGCTAGTGCCACCTGGGAAGCCCTTCCCCATCTCACTGCTGCTGCCTTAATTCATGATCTTCATGTCTCTTGCTAAGACTATTTTGATACCTGCAAACTGGTGATTCTGTGGCTGAACTGTCCTCCTCATTTTCTACCACATTTTCCAGAATTATCTTTGTAAAGATCTAATCATGGCCTTCCTTCCCAATCTCTCAAAGTGCGGTCCACTAATGACCTGAACCAGAATTTGAAAGCATCAATTTTTTGGCGCTCAGGCTTCTTTATGGTCCAACTCCCACATCCATACATGACTACTAGAAAAACCGTAGCTTTGACTATACAGGCCTTTGTCACCAAAGTCATGTCTCTACTTTTTAATACTTTGTCTAGGTTTCTAAATCAAAAGCCATAAGAACAGTGAATTCTTTGGGTCAGAAACCAATCACTAGTTTCAGTGAAAATATTATTTCCTGAAAGCTGCTGGCCTCTCACAGTTTTGGAAGCTCACAGCTCAGTAGGGAAGTTATACTGCTGTGTCTGCTTCAGTAAACCTTATCAGGGCTTGTTTCTCTTATGCTTCTCCAGCTTTCCATACTTACTCGCCAAGCTTTTCCTTAGAGTCATCCTCAAAATTTAAGGGAAGTGAATGTATACCTTCATAGACCTGGCAGTTTAATCCAAAGAGGTCCCCCACAAAGTCAAAATTTCTTGTAATCTTAATCTTGCGACTTAAAAATGTATAAAATTTTGCATTTTATTCTGCAATCCCCACCACCACCAAGAGCCATATCCATTTTCTAAATCAGTTGTTATTGTTTTTGTTGTTCAGTCGCTAAGAGTGTCGTCCAATTCCTTGCAATTCCATGGAATGCAGCGCAGCAGGCTCCTCTGTCTTACACCATCTCCCAGAGTTTGCTCAAACTTATGTCCATTGAGTCAATGATGCTATCCAACTGTCTAGTCCTCTATCATCCCCTTCTCCTCCTGCCTTCAGTCTTTCCCAGCATCAGGGTCTTTTCCAGAAAGTCAGCTCTTCTCATCAGGTGGCCGAAGTACTGGAGCTTTAGCTTCAGGATTGTCCTTCAGAATATTCAGGACTGATTGCCTTTAGGATTGACTGGTTTGACTTCCTTGCAGTCCAAGGGACTTTCTAGAGTCTTCTCCAGTACCACAGTTCAAAAGCATCAATTCTTTGGTGCTCAGCCTTCTTTATGATCCAACTCTCACATCTGTACATGACTACTGGAAAAACCATACCTTTGACTATGCAGAACTTTGTTTACAAACTGATGTCTCTGCTTTCTAAATCAGTATTGCCCAGCAAACAGCATTCTGCCTGAATGCAAATACTTGTTGAGTGACTAAGTAATGTATCCAAATTGACATTAATGGGGTGGTGGGTAGGGGTAGTAAGTGTATCTTCAAGCAAAATCCATGCCTTAAGTATATGTTCCATGATTGCTCTGTGGTGTCAAGTGTTGAATGCACATATCCCCATTTTAGAAACATGGTGGTAAAGTGGCCTCACAGCTAATTGTTTACCAGGATAACTTCCAGAAAATAGCTCTAGTAATTTTTTTTGGCCATGCTGCATGGTGCATATAAGATCTCAGCTCCCCTAACCAGGGATGAAACCCATGCCCCCTGTAGGGGAAGTTTGGAGTTTTAACCAGTAGACCGCCCAGGAAGTCCCCAGAAAATATTTCTAAAAGCAGATAATAATGCTGAGTCATCGTACCAAAATACCCTTTTAGGCTACTAGTAATTATAATTCCAGTTGAGCTATTTCAAATCTTGGAAGATGATGCTGTGAGAGTCTGCACTCAATATGCCAGCAAATTTGGAAAACTCAGCAGTGGCCACAGGACTGGAAAAGGTCAGTTTTCACTCCAATCCCAAAGAAAGGCAATGCCAAAGAATGCTCAAACTACCGCACAATTGCACTCATCTCACAGGCTGCTAAAGTAATGCTCAAAATTCTCCTAGTCAGGCTTCAGCAATATATGAACCATGAACTTCCAGATGTTCAAGCTGGTTTTAGAAAAGGCAGAGGAAGAGATCAAATTGCCAACATCCACTGGATCATCGAAAAAGCAAGAGAGTTCCAAAAAAACATCTATTTCTGCTTTATTGACTATGCCAAAGCCTTTGACTGTGTGGATCACAATAAACTGTGGGAAATTCTGAAAGAGATGGGAATAGCAGACCACCTGACCTGCCTCTTGAGAAACCTATATGCAGATCAGGAAGCAACAGACTGGTTCCAGATAGGAAAAGGAGTACATCAAAGCTGTATATTATCACCCTGTTTATTTAACTTATATTCAGAGCACATCATGAGAAACGCTGGACTGGAGGAAGCACAAGCTGGAATCAAGATTGCCAAGAGATATATCAATAACCTCAGATATGCAGATGACACCACCCTTCTGGCAGAAAGCGAAGAAGAACTGAAGAGCTTCTTGATGAAAGTGAAAGAGGAGAGTTAAAAAGTTGGCTTAAAGCTCAACATTCAGAAAACAAAGATCATGGCATCCTGTCCCATCACTTCATGGCAAATAGATGGGGAAACAGTGGAAACAGTGGCTGGTTTTATTTTTCTGGGCTCCAAAATCACTGCAGATGGTGATTGTAGCCATGATAAAAGACGCTTACTCCTTGGAAGGAAAGTTATGACCAACCTAGACAGCATATTAAAAAGCAGAGACATTACTTTGCCAACAAAGGTCCATCTAGTCAAGGCTATGGTTTTTCCAGTAGTCATGTATGGATGTGAGAGTTGGACTATAAAGAAAGCTGAGCACTGAAGAATTGATGCTTTTGAACTGTGGTGTTGGAGAAGACTCTTGAGAGTCCCTTGGGCTACAAGGAGATCCAACCAGTCCATCGTAAAGAAGATCAGTCCTGGGTGTTCATTGGAAGGACTGATGTTGAAGCTGAAACTCCAATACTTTGGCTGCCTTATGCAAAGAACTGACTCATTGGAAAAGACCCTGACGCTGGGAAAGATTGAGGGCAGGAGAAGGGGACACAGAGGATGAGATGGTTGGATGGCGTCACCGACTCAATGGAATTGGATTTGGGTGGACTCCGGGAGTTGGTGATGGACAGGGAGGCCTGGCGTGCTGCAGTTCATGGGGTCGCAAAGAGTCGGACACAACTGAGCGACTGAACTGGACTGAGCTGAACTGAACTGAATACAATTTAACTTTCATTTTCATTTCCTTATTCAGTTCACCATGGAAAAATGAAATTACTATTCAAACTGTCAAATCCACACTTTCTATTCCCCAGGTGGTTTGTTAGTGCTTCTCTTCTTTCTGCCAATTGTCAGCGCTTTCTCTGTCCAGTCTTTTTGAAGTAGAAAGCTGAAAAAAAAAATCGTCTTTATAACTTAGATAAGAGTAGAAAATATTGGGAAATAATACAATAATGCAGATAATTTGAATAGAGAAGGAGTTTAAGGGGACAATAGAAAATCTCTCTGCGCTGCCTTGGAAGGCACAAAAATTCACTCCTTTATTCATGAGAAGTAACAACAGTGACAGGTAATTTGAGCAATTGCTATGTGCCAGGCACTACACTAAGCATCTTATTCAACCTCACTACTATTATATCAGCTGAGTATATCACAATCCCTTATCTATTGAAGAAGCGAAAGAAAAGATAATAAATGTATTTCTTGCCACTCCCACCAACAACTTATTGGTACTGGGTATATAACTAGGATTTGACTAGCACAGAGAACACTGCAAAGTAGAAATAAGTAAATAAGCAAATGTAACATGCTCACTTCACAATTCCTTAAGGGTTAGACTTAATTTTGGAGGGCTACAGGGGAAACCAAGATACTAGACAGAAAACTTATCTCTGTATCTTTAGGACTTGATAAAATCTAAGCTTTTTTTCTATTAGAGTGAACTACAGGCATAATCAAAAGGTAAACTCTGGTGGCTCAGGCAGTAAAGAAGCCACCTGCAATGTGGGAGACCTGGGTTTAATCCCTGGGTTGGGAAGATCCCTTGGAGGAGGGCATGACAACCCACTCCAGGATTCTTGCCTGGAAATTCCCACGGACGGAGGAGGCTGGCGGGCTACAGTCCATGAGGTCGCAAAGAGTCAGACACAACTGAGTGACTAAGCACAGTAGGCATAATCAAAATGTAAACTTTCTGTAGAATATTCCTTCTTTTTCGCCAAACTCACCCCATCTCCCAATTCTCTCTTAAATTGCTTCAATAACTCAGATTTAAAGCATTGGTGGGATCTTGCATCCTCATAAAGTTATTAAATCACTTAAGTTATGCTTAGCAATGACTTTCCTGACTCTTTTCCTTTCTTTCGGCCTCCTTTGTATCTTAGAGTCTCATTAGTTAGTACATCAACCACTCAAGGCTTAAGACTTAATTATGGCCTCTCACACCCTAAAGCATTTTACACATGCATAGTATATGAACCTTCCTACAGGGCACCTTCAATTATAGAATAACCACACTCCCAAATCTCTCATGACTCACTCTGTCATTTAAGGTCCTTGCAAAGCTTGCCTCATCCTCCCTAATCCCTTGTTTTCCAACCAAACTCTAACTACACATAGCTGCAGTACACCCCCTGCTCTGACCACCTCAAAACCCTTACTTTTGCTTATCCAACTGCCAAATGATCTCTTTGATCCTTTTCCCTCTTTGAATTCTAACCTGTGTTCCGAATGCCTTCATATTTTGCATCACTCCCCTGTGGATCGAGTACAGTGACTGCGGCATAGTAGATGTGAAATGGATTGCTACAGCCCTTTCTCTCTGAAACTGCAGTCATGGCGCCACTCCAGTGTGGCTCTGCAGTGTCCCCCCACCCCCTGCACACACACAGCATGGGCTCTGCTTCCAGTCACAGCACTCCTCCCCAGATCAAGCTGGCCTCGAGGCAGCAGCCTTTGTGTCTCCTGCTACTTCCCTTCTCCCTTCAATTGCAAAGTGTACATGATCCAGAAGACATGAGAAAAGGCCAATGGACTCTAACCAAACACTTGTTTTTTTCAGGCCCACCTGGTTTTATTGTGCTTTGCCTTATTGCACTTCGCAGATGTTTTTTTACGAACTGACGGTTTGTGGCAACCCTGAGCTGTAGGATGATGGTTAGCATTTTTCCCCCCATTTTTATCCATATTTTATTTTTCCCTATTCCCATCACATCTATAGTTACCAAAAGCAGTCAACTGTACAAGATCAATTTAATGGGAAACAAACTTGTTTACAAAAGCATGTGCTGATTCACAGAAGAAAACACTGCTCTTACTTGGGGCTCAATCTAGAAAGTACAAGTTCTAGTAAGTCAGCTTTTAAATGTGTTAATTTGGATGGTTAGCCTTTTTTAACAATAAAGTATCTTTTAAATTTTTTTGAAGTATAGTTGATTTGCAATGTTGTGCTAGTTTCAGGTGTATATCATGTGTGTGTGTACATATGTGTGTGCGCGCACACATGTATGCATACACATGTGTATACACACATATGTATACACATGTGTACACATATATACTTGTATACACAAATGTATATGCATGTGCATATACATATATGTACATGCATGTTTGTACATATGTGTATACACACATGTGTGTGTGTGTATATATATACTTTCTCAGATTCTTTTTCCTTATGTGCATTTATGCTCGGTCACTCAGTTGTGTCCGATTCTTTGTGACCCCATTAGTATAGTTCCCTATGCTATATGGCAGGTCCTTGTTGGTTATCTATCTTATAGATAGTTTGTACTTGTCAATTGCAACCTCTTAATTTATCCTTTCCCTTCCTTTTCCCCTTTGGTAACCATAAGCTTATTCTCTATGTCTGTGACTCAATTTATGTTTTGTAAATAAGTTAATTTGTATCTTTTTTTTTGTTCCCACTACCTCATAGCAGGCTTCATGGGCATCTTGATACTCTCCTGTCCTAAAGTCTTTATAAAATGAAAGCAGGGATTCATGAGGGAAGAATTACAGAGGTTAAGAGTGGTGAGCTGTGTTCTCGGAGAGTTATCAGTGAGGACTCTTGCAGGTAAGAGCCCAACAGGATTTTGAAGCCAGTGTGTTGTTTATAAAACAATGAGTTTTGTTCTGAATCATGCTATAGTTACATGAGTTGAGCAGTAGAAACCAGAGAACCATCTTCCCAGGGGTGGTTTGTAGGAATAAAGGCTATTCATAATGTTTATACAAAAGTAAAAGCATGAGTAAGATCTTTATCTCCATAACTATGTCTTGCAAATCTGGAAATACAGACTCAGACACGTGCATGTAATACTGAATATTCACACGCTCCTATTGAGGATGCGAATACAGACGAACTTCCTTAGGAAATACTATAAAAGGATAAAAGGTTAGAGTAAAAAAAAAAATCCAGTGTTGTTCCTGGAATAGCAGATCACAGAGGCTAATCTGGGAAACAGGTCCTGGGGGCATTTAATAAAGTCAGATAAGCACTGAGATTACATTGGCCCAGTCATGTAATAAAGATTTTTTATTCTTTTGCAAACGTGAACCATTTAGAGAGTGCATTTCCCTTTTTTATGATTCATTTAGGGGGGGAAAAAAGATATCTGTCTTAAGCAAAAGAACAGTCCAGTTCATTAGAGCTTGATGAAAATGAAGTTCTGAAAATCCACAGTTGATATGCCTGGTTCCACCAGCCCTCAGAGCATTCACTTCTTGAAATGAAGAGAATGAAGACTTGGATTAATTTATTCTGTCAATAAATATTTACTGGTGGTCTACTATGCATCTCACATGTGGCAGGAGAAAATATCACTAAATAAGATAGACATGCCTTTTGTCTTTCTAGAAGTTTAAGTCTAGCAAGGAAGAAAGCCATTAAATAAGAAGAAACATTGTTAAAGATAAAACTGTCCTAAGTGCTACAAACAGAATATACAAAGTATGTTGACAGCTTGTTATTGCCAGACCAGACCTAGCCAGGGGAATTTCCCCATGGAAATGACATTTCAGCTGTAGCATGGAGAATGAGAAGGAGTAAGTCAGGCACAGAGGAAGAGAGGTCAGGGAGAATAATCATGTTTTAAGTCAGGAGAATATGTACAACTGCTATATTTTAAATGGATAACCAACAAGGACCTACTGTATAGCAGTGGGAACTCTGCTCAATATTTTGTAAAAACTTAAACAGGGAAAGAATTTAAAAAAGAATAGATGTATATGTATAGTTGAATCACTTTGTTGTATACCTGAAGCTAACACAATATTGTCAGTCGAATATACTCCGATATAAAATAATTTAAAAAACAAAAACAAACCTGGAGAAAATGTGTAAAAGCCCTGTGGTGGAAAGGACTGCATGCCTTTGAGGCACTAACAAGGCCAGTGGCTAAAGTGTGGTAAAGGCAAAGAAGGGTCAGAGATGACAGATGGGCAAGGCCTGGGAAGGTCATAATAAAGATCTTGAATTTTATTCTAATTTCAGTAGGAAATCAACCAGCAGATGAACATTTAAGTGATTTCTTTTCTTTTTTTTTTTTTCTATTTTATATAAACCCATATAGAGATCTTTTGTACTCATCTACTTTCTTGTGTTGGATTATTTTTTCTATACATTACTAAGAATAAGCTTACTGATTTAAGTGGTAGAAATATCTTCATTTCTTATACCATATTTTAATATATTTAATATATAATATATATATAATATATTTAATATATTATAGTTGTTATTGTTTAGTCATGTCCAGCTCTTTGTGACTCCATGAATTGTAGTCCACGAGAGTCCCTTGGACTGCAAGGAGATCCAACCAGCCCATCCTAAAGGAGATCAGTCCTGGGTGTTCACTGGAAGGATTGATGTTGAAGCTGAAACTCCAATACTTTGGCCACCTGATGTGAAGAGCTAACTCATTTGAAAAGACGCTGATGCTGGGAAAGATTGAGGACAGAAGGAGAAGGGGATGACAGAAGATGAGTTGGTTGGATGGCATCACTGACTCAATGGACATGGGTTTGGGTGGACTCTGGGAGTTGGTGATGGACAGGGGGCCTGGCGTGCTGCGGTTCATGGGGTCCCAAAGAGTCAGACACAACTGAGCAACTGAACTGAACTGAACTGAACTGAGGCTCCTCTGTTCATGGGCTTTTCCAGGCAAGAATACTGGAGTGAATTGCCGTCTCCTTCTCCAGGGGATCTTCCCAACCCAGAGATCAAACCTGTGTCTTCTGCATTGGCGGTGGATTCTTTACCACTGAGCCATCCCGGAAGTCACATATATATATATATATTTCTTTGGGGGAGGACAGTCCCAAGTATGTCTGGAGTCTCTAGGCTCTGTGGTCTTAAAATCTTAAGCAAGACTTTCATTTTAATGTTCTATTACACATTTTCAGTCGTCTTAGTGTTGTATAAAGAAGACTGGAAAGTCTAGAAGGAACAGTTCAGCCTTTTGGGGTATTTTTACACAAGATTAAAATAAGATAAAAGTGAAAGTCCTTGGCAAAGTGTAAAACACCATAAAATCATAAGATGTTAGTATTATTTAGTGTTTATTTATTATAAATACTCATTACATTGAAAAGATTATGTTCTCAAAACATAATATAGGAATACGTAAACATACTTAAACCAGGTTCAGTTTGTTTGGGAGTTTGCTGTATTTAGTATCTAGTCAAGATTTCATGGTTTTAAACTTGGCAAGGAAAGTGAAAAGCACAAAAGAAAAACTTACTTCAGTTGAAACATTTTCCATATTTCTCCTCTATCTCTCTCCCGAATTTTTGTTTCTATGGAAAAACATCAGGGAAAATATTTCAATTAATTATTTTAAAAGACAAAGAAGAAGCTAAATGGAGTGAGATCTCTCTTTTGAAATGCAATAAATAACCCAATGGGCAAAATTCACATCTGAAATCCAGCCTATTAATTATAAAGACCAAGAGCTAATTCCTCTCCACATTAGAAAACAAAACAATAACTTAGTCAAAGGATAGGAGGACAGTGAGAGCTACCCTTCCTGTTGGACTCTCTATAAAGCTGATACCGAGATGAATTGTGTGTGTGAATGATTTATTAACAAGTATAATACCTTAAAAGGAAACAGAAGGAGGTAGGATTTTGCAGGAGTTGCTGTCGGGTCATGTCACAGACACGGCAAAACTCTGCCAGTCCACTGGGGCTCTCTCGAGCAGTGACTGTCCAAAGCTAAGCCCTTGTACCACCTTGTAGCATCACTTTGCTCCATCACTGGCTGGAGGGGCACTCTGAGAAGTTGACCTCTGTTCAAACACTGAAGCACATCCCAAGGGAGCCAATTGCTGGAGACCATCAGTTCCTACATTCCTCGTGGCTGGGCAGCAGACCATTTGGAAGGGAGACTTGAGCAGCTCACTTCAGTGTCTACACAGATACACGGAAGAGCAGCAGAGCTTGAAAGACTAGCAAAGAGAAAGCAGAGATCATTCTTAAGATCATCACCTGTATTTCCTGAATCACAGCAGTCTGAATCCAAGAACAAGATTACAAAAACAACCTCTTTTTAAAGAAAAAGTTGTCTGTAATCCTGCTCGACATTGATGATGCTCAGACACTCATATCCGACTCTTTGTGACTCCATGGACCATAGCCCGTTAGGCTCCTCTGTCCATGGGATTCTCCAGGCAAGAATACTGGAGTGGGTGGCCAGTTGCTCCTCCAGGGGGCCTTCGCCAGCCAGGGATCAAACCGTCATCTCTTATGTCTCCTGCATTGGCAGGTGGATTCTTTACCACTAGCACCACCTGAAAAGCCCATCTATAATCCTACTTACCCCTCAAGAAATCTATCCTCCAGAAGATCTTCCCAAATAAATTTAAGAATATCCAGTGGGTGTCTTACATGAGCCCTAATGACATTCTGTTGACTGCCATGCGGGAACCTACTGTTTTTCTTAACTCCCAGTACAGATCCAAGAGAATGTGTTTAATTACACCTAAGTTAAGAAGAGCAACTATGCCATTTTTACCCATGGACAGCATGACTATCCAGATACTGTCCCACAAGAAGTATCCCTGATGATGCCAATTTGCCCAAGACCAAGAATTCTGATCTCGAGTCAGGGATTCTGATGTCTTATATGCAGGAGTGTGTGCGTGCTAAGTTCCTTCAGTTATGTCCGACTCTTTTGTGACTCCATGGACTGCAGCCCACCAGGCTCCTCTGTCCGTGGGATTCTCCCAGCAAGAATACTGGAGTGGGTTGCCGTGCCCTCCTCCAGGGGATTTTCCTGACCCAGGGATCAAACCCATGTCTCCTGCGGCTCCTGCATTGCAGGAGGTCCTTTACCGCTGAGTCACCAGAAGCCATAGGCAGGAGCAGAAGGCACTAAAACCAGCCCTTCACCATCAGCCATATCACCACCGCAGCCGCTGTCAGCACTGCTAACATTCTATCACCGTATCTCCAGTGTCGCCACTTCCAGAGGACCCAAGTTCTTATGGAATCTGTAGAAGTATAGCTTTTTGAGATCTTTCTTCCTTTTTCATTGCAGCTCCCTTACTCTGAGGCTGAGGAAGACTGGGCTGATTGATCATCCAAGTGCCAAATGCAAACACACTCTCTTCTGATAGTGACGTTAGATTTTGACCATTTTCACTCTTATTCATTTTCACTCTTACCTTAGGATTTTTGTTGTTGTTGTTGTTGTTGTTTTCCTTAGTAGGAAAAACAACTCCTGGTTGTGCAGTGCACTCCTAACCTTCCAGCCTTATGCAGCTATTCTTACACGTTAGGATGCAAGTTGAAATTCTCAGGGCATTTGCTTAAGAGTTTTCTGCAGTTATTAGAGCATGAAAAATTGCTAGAGCATAATCTCTGTAAGGGGGTTTCCTTGGTGGTTCAGACAGTAAAGAATCTGCCTGCAATACAGGAGATGCAGATTCGATCCCCAGGTCAGGAAGATCCCCTGGAGGAGGGCATGGCAACACACTCCAGTAGTCTTGCCTGGAGAATCCCATGGAGAGAGGAGCCTGGCGGGCTATAGTCCATGGGGTCACAAAAGAGTTGGACGCGACAGAACACGCATGCAATCTCTGTAAGAAATTGAAGACAACACTCATCTATGGCGTAAACAGAATTATTCTCAACGAATCTTTTTTCGGTCTTTATAAAAAGTCAAAAAACCCCTTCCAGCCAGAATGGTAGGTCTATCCAGGACGTCCATAGCCAGGATGGAGACAAGTCTGTTTGCCAAGCTGGGTAGAATCATGAGTAACCCTCCTCATAAATACTCTTAAGCTTTTATTTGACTTTTCTATGTGTTACACTAACACAAGCTGGAATGTTCTCAGCCCAACTACTTGCATTTGAGGAAATCAAAATAATGCTTAATACTTTGAAACCATAGCTGAAGAGGTCAGGTGCACTTGAATCATTTGTTAAAATATTTTCTTTCTGGAAACCTAAATGCTTCTCACACAGCTTTCCTTGGGCTGTTACCTTATAAGACAATATTAGGTGGGGCAAAACTAGAAGAGATAATATGATGTCAGTACTTTTAAGAAAGTGCTAAAGAAAAAGAAATCAGAATTCAAGACTTCAGTCTCATTCCTGTCAAACTGTCAACACACGGGGATTTTTCAGTTTCTTTGAGATAAAATGAAAACTAAGAAAAGTTGTATTTCAGTTGTTTCTCCAGCCAACTTGGTAACATATTATTTTCTAGGGAAAAAAAGTATAAAAAAGAGACTTTTTAAAGACTTTATAAAAATTAAGACTTTTTAATTAAAATAATTTTAACCAATTGTTTTCATGCTACAGAAATACAATACAATAGGCCATAGAGCACACAAATGCATCCACCCCCACTTCTGGTTATAGTGGCGACGTGTCCTTCCTGTTTATCCTTTTCAGGAATATCAACTTTTCCACATTTCAGTTCCTGGAACTCTTTGATCTCTATTTCCTCTCTCCAGTTTTTCTCCATCACTGAGCTTAACAGTTAGGACCCATTTAGGGTTCATTTAGGACTCCTAGTGTCCAAACTGAGACTAGCGGGGCAAGAATCTTACTGCCAGTTTGACTTTGAAGTTCTTTCCAAATAAAACTCATCTGAAAGAAAAGAGACAGAAGATCCAAAATTGAAGGATTAAATAAGCTGAAAAACCAAGAGACATGAAAAGAGCCCTTTCGTGGACACAGCCCCAAGTCTCTATCCAGACCAGAGTGGGAACATGTTTGGCCATCGACACGCAATTTGCTTTACTCCATAGAGTGAAAAACAGGAGCTCATTACTATGGTGCTAATGGCATTTAACGTGACACTCAATTTGCTTTACTCCATAGAGTGAAAACAGGAGCTCATTACTATGGTGCTAATGGCATTTAACGTGACACTCAGTTTGCTTTACTCCATAGAGTGCAAACGGGAGCTCATTACTATGGTGCTAATGGCATTCAACATTCTTTGGTTACAGTAACTCCTGGCCAAATGAATATCAAAAAACCTTTGGAGACAAAGGTGACAGCCAGTGACATCCACTATCATTTAAATGCAGGGCAAGCAACCTATTTTTGCTTCACAAGCACTATTACTTGCCAGTTCCAATCTTAATTCTTGACAAACAATTTATGTAACTTAGTGGATTTTGCCTATATACAAGCCGATCCCATATTTTAGTCCAGAGGAACACAATTCAAGTGCTTCTTGAATCTGTGTCTTCTGAGCTATAGTCCTCAGTTTGGCTTGAATAAAATTCTTTTCAGTTCTTAAAAAAATAAAATAAAATAAATGCAGGGCAAATTAGCCAAAGGATCATATACAGTTCAGGACTTGACACTTAATTCAAAGAACAGTTAATGCCACAAGTATGTGCTCATTAAAAAGCTGAGCATAACTGAAACTTTATGAAACTTCTGAACTGAAACTTCTGAAACTTCTGGTTAAGCCAAGAACATTCAAGTAAAAGGACTAAACTCAGCAAAGGGAAAAGATCTGCAATCAAGACAGTAACAAGATTCAGTTTGGTCAGAGTGTGGGTTGAGGATGGTGTGGGGAATAAAAAGGAGAAGAAGAAAAGATGAAAAATAAATGAGTTAGATCCAAATCCAGGAGAACTTTCAATGGCAGATTAGAAAATACATTGTTTCATCATGAAATGATTAGAGATTTTTTTTTTTTTTTAGTTTATCATGTTCTTTATTTAGGGATCAGTGTTTCATAAAAAAAATCATGATACTGACTTACATTCTAGGGATTGTGATGTTTCTGTACTCTTTAGATAAAAGAGATTCTTAAACAATTAAAAGACATGATTAAAATGGTGTTTTAGGTAGATTAAACTGATAGTATCTGCATATTAGATGATGGAAAAGAGACCTGTTAGAGGCAGAAACATCTACCAGCTCTGAGACTGGCTTGGTTTTCACTGACCAGAAATAAGATGTCGGGCTGAGAGGGTAGGACTCAGAAGGGTAGACTTGACACACTTGGGAGCTAAGTGAGAAAAAAGTAAAAGCTGTCTCAGGTTTGAGACCTAAATTTCTGAGATAGAGCTATTAACAGAACAATGTGTATCTTAAAGAATCCAGTTACTCTGAGTTAATGAGAAAGTGAAGCTATTTAGTAATAGATGTAGAGGGGAAAGTACCAAGACACTTTTATCTTCAACTCATTTTTAACCTAGTGACTGAAAAATCATAGCACTGAGTTCTTTTTCTGTGCAAGAATCTATGCCTTTACTGCTAGTTCACACCTGGTGTTATCCTTCCACGTGTGCGTGCCTGCCCAGCCGTTCAGTTGCGTCCGACGCTTTGTGACCCCATGGACTACAACCTGCCAGGCTCCTGTGTCCATGGGATTTCTCAGGCAAGAATACTGGAGTGGGTTGCCATTTCCTGCTCTGGGGATCTTCCCCACCCAGGGATTAAATTTGTTTCTCCTGCATTGGCAGGCAGATTCTTTACCAATGAGCCACCTGAGAAGCCCTATCCTTTCACAGATATATATTTAAATGTTTTTGTGGTCTCAAATGTGGACTATCAACAAAATAGTGTTTGTTTCCTTAAAGTAGATGTTTTCTGGGAGGGAGGTAGGAGGGGGGATCGGGATGGGGAACACATGTAAATCCATGGCTGATTCATGTCAATGTATGGCAAAAACCACTACAATATTGTAAAGTAATTAGCCTGCAACTAATAAAAATAATTGGGAAAAAAAACGTAGATGTTTTCTGAGCCACTTAGTCATTTTTGGAAAAATATTTATCAAAGACTGTTTATTTGGCCCAGGTTATAGAGATAAAAAAAAATACAGTGTAGACCCTCAAGGAGGGTATAATATATTCTTTTATTTATTTAAATTGAAATGTAATTGATTTACAGTGTGTTAGTTCCAAGTGTGCAGCAAAGTGATTCAGCTTTATATATATGTGTGTATTATTTCCCTTATAGATTATTATAAAATATTGAGCACAGTTCCCTACATTTTATTCTTATAATGATAACAGGTAAAAGTTACAGTGAGACTTCTTAGTTCTATAAGATGGTAGGCAAATCTTACATGAAAAATCTTCCACACCACAGTCTGCTAGAAAATCTAGACTTAAAAGATAGATGCATTGCTAAGCTCTTCCAAAAGAAAAGGAAGTATCTGAATGTCAGAATCAAAGAGTTGTAAGTGCACAAACTTCCCTGGTGGTCCAGCGGCTAAGACTCCATGCTGCCAATGCTGGGCTCCTGGGGGTTCAATCCCTGGTTAGGGGACTGATCCTGCTGCAACAACTAATAGTTTGCATGCCACAATTAAAGATTCCGTGTGCCACAGCTAAGACCTGGTGCAGTCAAGTAGATAAATAAAAATAAACATGCAAACCAGTAATTCAGGTGTCCCAAAGTAATTAAAAAAAAAAAAAAAAAAAAAGAGGTGTAGGAGTTGACAGTTTATATTGAGTTTATACCTAAGAGTAATATGGGAGGAATGTTGGAAGGACTGTGGTTAGACCAGCTAACACTTGGATTGAATTGTAATCCTTGCAGAGAGAAGAAGATTAGGGTTTGGAGCTGAAACCTAGCTTAAAAGGCTTTCCTGCAGATGTGCCCTTAAGGTAAAGAAGGAAGAAAAAAATGGCTCAGCTGCCCAGGGAACTGATTCAGCTTGGCTTGTACTTAGGGCAAAAACAAGTCTTAAATGATAATTCAGTTCCCTGAGCCTTCGCTTTTCAGAATAGAAGCCTACATGATATCACCAAGCTGAGAAGCAAACATAAATATTGGTCCTCAGCCAGTCATGCTCTCAAGTGCCTGGCAGAATCTAATGCAAAATTACCCCATGGAGACACTGCAGTGGACTATGTCAATGTCTGTGCTTCACCCAGATCCCCGAGACCCAGTTTTGACTGTTCCTTGGGGTGGGGGACTCCCTCTTTGCTGCGCTTTCCCATCCAGCCCCTTCTGGATCTCCTTTTTCAAAGACCTGCCCTCCAATACACATCTCCACCCCATGGTTTTCATAGTATCTCGCCTCAGTTGGTACAATTCTGTGGTGTAAACTTTAAACTCCAGAGTCTCTTGCAGGATCGCCCTGAGATCACACCCTTGTTCCCATTCCTCCTCTTCTCTGTCCTGTTTTTCCCCGCACGCCCTTGCCAGTTTCCCTGGAACACTTCCTTAATAAGCATGGTCGCTGAATTTTCATCTCAAGTGTCTGGTTTGAGAGAACGCGACTCCCATGGAATTCTGTCAAAAAAACAAACAAGCACCTCTAAAGACAAGCACTCTAGAGAAAGAATGATAAAATATGCAAGGCAAAAACTCTGAGATAGTCTGCAAAAACATAACAGAAGTATTAGTGCTACTCAGGACTTTGTGTAATAGAAAAACAAGTTGACAGAATATATAAATTATCCAGGATACAGATGGAGAGAACTAAAAATGGAAAGGATGACAGAGTTTAAGAAAGACAGGGGAACAATGAGAATGTTTGCCACAGGGATAGTGGCAACTCCTCAGATGAGAAGAGAGGGCTGTGGAGGGGCAAGATCTGTTGGAAGAAATATTGTCAGAGTGGCTTACAGAAGTCATGGAAGGTCGGAAACAACCCGATTCCTCCGTAGGATGAATAAAAAGTCAATGGGCCGCAAAGAGACATTACACAACACAAAAGCAGAGGGAACATCTTAAAAGTAACCAGATGGGAAAGACAGATTATCCAAAGATAAACAATAATTAGACCACCAGAGCATATAATCCTCAGCTGTGAGAGAGGCCAGTAGAATGCCTTCAAAGTGGAAAATAAACTAAACTAAGTTGAATTATCACTAAAGAAGGAGAAAATAAAGACATTTCAGACAGCAACTGTGAGATTTTCTAAGTGTACTCCAGACCAGGATCTGCAAAGCCTTTCTCCCTGTCTGACCCCACTTCCTACTGCTCTTCCTCCGGCTCCCTGGTCTTCTGTCTCCCTCAAACATGCTAAGCTCCTTCTTCCTGGAGGACCTTTGCACTCCCTCTTTCCTCTGTCTGGATCACTTTGCCCTTGCTTTCCCAAAGTATCCATTACATACATGTTTGCATCAGACAAATGTTTACGAGACTCAGTTATGCTCCTGGAACTGTTCTAGACACTGGGGATATAGCAGTGGGCAAAGGAGGCAAAAGTTTGCTCCTACTGAGTGTCTGTCCTAGCAGCTGGCATCTGTGCTTATTCAGGAAGTCTCCTCTGATCACCAATCTGAAGTTCAATGTTATTCAGTTTTTTGTCTTCCTATTTATTGTCTCTTCCCACATGTGTGCCACTTTTTGAGATGAGGGACCTTGTCTGTCTTGTTCATCACTCTACTTCAACGGCAGAATGCTGCCTGAACCCATTATGTGTTGCGGAAATAGTTGTTAAAAGAATGAACGTAAAGAGTGAAAATGAATGTTGAATGAAAGCGGATGTGTGGACACAGCAGTTGGATGGGATGAATTGGCAGAGTGGGATTGACATCTGTGCTCTGCCAGGCGTAAAACAGGTAGCTAGTGAGAACCTACTGTGTATCACAGGGAGCTCAGCTTGGTGGTGACCTAGATGGATGGGATGGGGGTGGGCTGGGAGGGAAGTCCAAGAGGGAGGCGACGCATGTATACCTACAGTTGATTCATTTGGCTGAAGAGTAGACTCTAACACAACATTGTAAAGTGACTATGAAAGTGAAAGTGAAGTTGCTCAGTCATGTCCGACTCTTTGCGACCCCATGGACTGTAACCCACCAGGCTCCTCCATCCATGGGATTCTCCAGCCAAGAATACTGGAGTGGATCGAAGCCAGGTCTCCCACATTGTGGTCAGATGCTTTAATCTCTGAGCCACCACTATATCCCATAGTAAAAAATAAATGACGAAGAAATGAATTCATGGATGGTTACAATTATATTTGAAGGAAACAAAAGAAGTTGTCTACAGCAAAGATGTGTGTGTGTGTGTGTGTGTGTGTGTGTGTGTGTGTGTGTCTGTGTGTCTCTCTGTGTATCTGTCTGTGTGTCTGTAATCAGGAAAAAAAAAAAACATATAAAGACAAGAGAATGGATTTTATGATAGAAGAATAAGTGGTTAGACAGGCAGGCAGGGATCGGAGCTGGTCTGTGTGCCACACAAAGGAATTAACATTTCATCTTGTAAGTCTTGTGTGTGATTGGCCATTTGTTTCAACACAAGATGGTAATTTTAAATCCATGTTTTGAGATTTGATTATAGAAAGTAAAGAATGTTTCTCTTTTGTTTAAACAAAACAAGCTCTTTGGTTACAATTTATTTTTATGAACGCAACTTTAATTAGCATAATATTTTATGACTGCATAACTACATAATTGCTGAAAGAGCATTTTATTAGCAATAACTTTAAAGTATGCTTTATTTAAACATAAACATCGAAAGAGGTGTACATCAAGCATTGATAACTCAATTATGTACAAACTTAGAATTTATTTTCTCCTGACCAGGGTCAACTTCATGAGCCCACTTGTGTCTGGGTGGTGAACTTGTCAACATCATCGTTACATCTAACGTGTACCGAGTATTTCTTACGTTCAAGACACTGTTCTAACTCATTAAATTTTCTCAGAAAACCTTGGTGCAGGGACCATTAATTGTTTTAGGTCTCATAGTTTGTCAGTGGAGTAGCCAGGCTTTGAACATGGCCATTTGGTTTGAAGCCCATGAACCACTGCTCCCTGCTGACTCAGTCCTTCCTGATAAATTCAACTCTGAGCTTCGTCCTTTGATGTTATGAAACGTGTCCCGCAGGGCTATACATCCTCTTCTCATGACTTCCTTCTCTACCTCCCTGATTTTCTCTCCCCATCTCCCATCCCGTTCCTCTCCTTGGACTTCGGCTACTGATGTCATGCTCTGGTTTGGCCCCAGGAATTGGAGCTCCTGAGCAAAGACAAAGTCACAGTGAGGTGCTTTCAGAGGAAGGAGATTCGGTCAGAGGGCAGTTGTCTCCACGGATGTGGGGGCCTCCGTGGAAGTGGCATGTGGGATTTTCTTAGCCAATGTGCGTCTCTCCAAGGCTGTCACCAATGGTGCACAAGCTCTTCTGCTGACCCACAGTCTAAGCGGCTCCTGTCACTCTGCTCAGGTTTGGGCTCCTGCAGGTGGAGCCCTGAGCACTGGCTTCCATGCTGTCTGGGAACAGGGACAAGCTGGCCCTCACGCCTCCCTTTTATGTCACCTTATGACACTCGACACCCTCCTGCCCTGCCAGCCTCCTGCTCCAGTGAACCCCCTCATCAGTGTGATTTCTGTCTTCAGAAATCTCCAGATGAAAAGCCAACAACATCCCCCCATTTTAGAAGCCTCCAAATACAGCTTTAACTGCTAGGTGCTTCACCTTTAGCTGTCAGGTGCTGTGGCCAGTTGGTAAAGCGTTGGTCCAGTAAACCAAAGACCATGGGTTTGAACCCCATCCGTGCCTGTTCTTGAGGTTGGGTTTGGTAATGGGGCCTTGGCATCTCCCTTTGTCCTATCTGTTTCCTCTGCAATGAGGCATTTGGGCTTCCCTGGTGGCTCAGACGGTAAAGAATCCACCTGCAATGCAGGAGACCCTGGTTTGATCCCTGGGTCAGGAAGATCCTCTGAAGAAAGACATGGCAACCCAGTCCAGTATTATGGCCTGGAGAATTCCAAGGACAGAGGAACCTGGTGGGCTACAGTCCATGAGGGTGCAAAGAGTTGGACATGAATAACTAACACTCACTTTTTTTCAAATTTCAGAATATGCAAGTCTAGTGCCTCTTCCAATTTTGGGATTGGGGATTAGCTAAATGCTTCAGGAACTATATCTTCCAGGAGGGTGATCACTTTCCTCTCCCCTCACCCAAGGTTCTGTGGGAACCCACTATTTTGCAAACCCTATGGTAGAATGATATGGGATTATGGAGGAGGGGACATTTTTTGTGCTCAAAATGTGAGCTCATAATATCTTTTGATCTCCATTATGAGTTTAGGAAGTCCCACATACCAGTCAGTAATGCCACAGGATTACTAGAAAGGATCTGAGTCAGTACATCATATCCTCATGTCTGTGTTAGCACATTCATAATACAAAAGCACCAAAAGAAAGTGACATCAACACCACTGGAATGGTCATAAGGAATTACAGAGACTTACAGGGTATTAGTGACTTCTGATTATAAACACACCCTATTACATGCTCAGATCAAATAAGTTAGGATTAAAACCACCACATTTAAAAGTCAAGAAAAGTATGAGCTGAGCTTTTTCTTCTTGTAATAAATTGTACAATTTACTTTTGAAGGATTAATTTTTCTACCAAATGTCAAACACCAACAATTAGCTTTTCTTAGACAATAAACAGTTTTAGTGTTTTTACAGAATTTCAAAATAAAGTTAACCATGTTTTATATCGATTCTGATCATATTTTTAATGCAAATATAGTGTGATGATCACATAATTAAGTATAAACATAATGCTTGGTTTGTATGGAGCATTATACAAAGCATTTCAAATTAGCATTTTTCTAATTTGAAAAATGTGGTTGGCACTGCCTGCCTCGTTAGGGTCATACGTGTGCATTCATGCTCTGTTGCATTCAACTCTTTATGACCCATGGACTTTAACCCCCAAGGCTTCTCTGTCAATGGGATTCTCCAGGCAAGAATACTGGAGTGGGTTGCCATTTCCTCCCCAAATCTTCCTGACCCAGGGATCAAACCAGTGTCTCCTGCTTCACAGTCAGATTCTTTACCACTGAGCCACCTGGGAAGCCCCCATTAGGATCATAGAGAAACCTAAAGGATAACTTCTATAAAACACAAGGACAGACACTTAGGACATGCTAGTTATTTTTTTGTCTTCAATGTTCTAATATTTTCCCCTTAATTCTTTATCCTTGATTCAAACACTTTCAGTTTTTTAAAAAAATGTTTTTAATCAAGAGCAACATAGTATGTTCTCTGTGTAATATAAATAGAATTATCATTGATTTAAAAAGTCTTTAGTGTTCAGATGCCTATTTATTATGACCAAATCATATTTGTATTAATGAACCAGATTACTACGATGGAGCACCCCAGGCGGCATTAGTAGTAAAGAAGCCGCCTGCCAATGCAGGAGACATAAGAGGCACAGGTTCAATTCCTAGGTCAAGAAGAGCCCCTGGAGAAGGAAATAGCAGCCCAGTCCAAAATTTTTGCCTGGAGAATCCTGTGGACAGAGGAGCCTGGTGGGCTACAGTCTATGGGGTCACAAAGAGTCAGACATGACTGAAGCGACTTAGCATGCCCGCACGCACTAGGATGGTATGGTCAGTAACACAGAGCCAGACATTCTGGAGTGTGAAGTCAAGTGGGCCTTACTGCTGCTAATAAAGCTAGTGGATGTGATGGGAATTCCAGTAGAGCTATTCAAAACCCTTAAGGAGGATGCCATCAAGGTGTTGCATTCAATATGTCAGCAAATCTAGAAGACCCAGCAGTGGCCACAGGACTGGAAAAGGTCAATCCTCATCCCAAGACTGTGCTAACCACCAGACAATTACATTCATCTCCCTTGCTAGTAACGTCATACTTAAAATCTTGCACGCTAGGCTTAAGCATTATGTGAACCAAGAACGTCTAGATGTCCAAGCTCGGTTTAGAAAAGGAAGAGGAACCAGCAATCAAATTGCCAACACTCTCTGAATCATAGAGAAAGCAAGGGAATTCCAGAAAAACATCTACCTCTGTTTCATCAACTACACTAAAGCCTTTGACTGTGTGGATCATAACAAACTGTTGAAAGTTCTTAAAGAGATGGGACTACCAGACCATCTTACCTGTCTCCTGAAAACATCTTGGCAGGTCAAAAAGCAACAGTTAGAACCCTGTATGGAGCAACTGATTGGCTCAAGATTGAGAAAGGAGTATGACAGGGCTGTCTGCTGTCACCATTTGTTTAACCCATGTGCTGAGTACATCATGAGAAATGCCGGGCTGGGTGAGTTACAAGATGCAATCAAGACAGGTAGAAGAAACATCAACAACCTCAGATATGCAGATGATACCACTCTAATGGCAGAAAGTGAAGAGGAATGAAAGAGCCTCTTGATGAGGGTGAAGGAGGAGAGTGAAACGGCCAGCTTAAAACTAAACATTAAAAAAATAATAATAAGATCATGGCATCTTGCCCCATGACTTCATGTCAAATAGAAGGGGAACAGGTAGAAGTATGACAGATTTCCTCTTCTTGGGCTCTAAAATCACTGTAGATGGTAACGGCAGCCATGAAATCAGGAGATGATTGCTTCTTGGCAGGAAAGCTATGACAAACCTAGACAGTCTGTTGAAAAGCAGAGATCTTTACCCTGTGGACAAACATCCATGTAGTCGAGGCTATGGTCTTCCCAGGGTCATGTATAGTTGTGAGAGCTGGACCACAAATAAGGCAGATGCCAAAGAATCAATGCCTTCGAACTGTAGTGCTGGAGAAGACTCCTGAAAGTCCCTTGGACAGCAAGGAGATCAAACCAGTCAGTCTTAAGGAAAATCAACCCTGCATACTCGTTGGAAGGACTGATGCTAAAGCTGAAGCTCCAGTATTTTGATTATCTGATGTGAACAGTTGACTCATTAAAAAAAGTCACTAATGCTGGGAAAGATTGAGGGCAGAAGAAGAGGGCATCAAAGGATGAGATGGTTGGATGGCATCACCGATGCAATGGATATGAACTTGGGGGCAAACTTCGGGAGATGGTGAGGGACAGGGAGGCCTGGTATGCTGCTGTCCATGGGATTGCAAAGAGTCAGATGCGACTGGGCAATTGAACAACCACAGCAACATATTTGTATTGCTCTCAGTCAAACACTTTTCTACCTAATTATTCTTGCCTTATCCCTGTGAAATAGCAAAACTGGGCAGCAAAATCTTTAAGAGTGGTGTCCTCGTTTACTGGATACTATCCAATGTATGAACTTGAAAAGTCTCAGTCTTTGGGAAAAAATTTCCTGAAACAGGTTTTAAATATCCAAAGCAGGATCCCCAACTTTCACTGCCTAACTTCACTTAGAAAGTGCCTTCCTGTCTGGTTACAGAATTTGCTCACCACATAGATTGTTAGACTTTCTACTACTTCTCAACCATTTGTTTCTGAAACTTGGTAATTTTCTATAGTCCTACAGTGATTGGGAAGCTCCAAGATTCAGTTTTTCTTCTGCAGTGTTGCTCCCTCTAGTGCTGAGTAAAAGGACTGAGTATTCCTGAGACAACGTAAGCATTTTGCTTATTTAAAGAATAGAAATGAGAGTTGGACCATAAAGAAGGCTGAGTGTTGAAGAATTGATGCTTTTGAACTGTGGTGTTGGAGAAGACTCTTGAGAGTCCCTTGGACTGCAAGGAGATCAAACCAGTCAACCCTAAAGGAAATCATTCCTGAATATTCATTAGAAGGACTGATGTTGAACTTGAAGCTCCAATCTTTGACCACCTGATGCAAAAAACCAACTCATTGGCAAAGACCCTGATGCTAGGAACGATTGAAGGCAAAAGGAGAAGGAAGTGACAGAAGATGAGCTGGTTGGATAGCATTGCTGACTCAGTAGACATGAATTTGAGCAAACTCAAGGAGACAGTGAAGGACAGGGAAGTCTGGCGTGCTACAGACCCTAACCCTAACCCTAACCCTAATTTATTCTCCACACTGGGTGGTGGATTGATGGGGTTCATGGGGTTGATAAGAATCAGACCCCACTTAGCAGCTGAACAACAGTAATGAATAAAAAAGGTAATTGGAGAAAGAATTATAGAATTATAGAAAGTATTTCTGCAAGGCAGGGGTATGGTCCTATTCATCAATGTGTCTCCAGCAATGAATGCAGCATAAGAGTCCTAACAAGTAGCCTTTGAACCAAACTGCAGAGAGAACATAGTCAAAGAACAGAAAAATATGAAGACTGCCTCTATCTTAAATTTTTATTTTTTTCATCTTAAATTTAAGATATGTCTTTTATTTTGGCATATTTTTGGAAACATCTTATCATAAAATGGCATTATCCAACTAGCTATGAAAAAAGGAATAATTAATTCTTTAAAAATTGTTTTACATTTTCAAAGGATGAGAAACAGGATTCAGATACCTTTGGAAAGAAGCAGTGTAGCAGTTTTCAACCTAGAAGTGACTCTGACCATTGGATATTGTGCCCATAGATTTTTTTTTTTTTTTTTTTTTTTTTTTTGGCCAAGAGATACCTGGGATTCTAGTTCCCCAACCAGGGATGGAACCCCTGTCCCGTGTGCTGGAAGTGAAGTCTTAACCACTGTACTGCCAAGGGAATCCCCAGGCTTTTGAGGAATCTGTTTGCCTGTCATAGGCTAAGAGCTACAGAATAGCCAGGAATCACATGATCCTTTAAAGCTGGAGGTAGCTTCTAACAAAGCCCTGTAAGAGTTATCCTGCACTCTGTACTCAACAGTCCACCATTTATTTCTAGTCTTTACTTTTCACTCTCCTCCCTAACTTTCCTACATCTATGCAGCTCCATCCCCCAGTCGACCATACTTCACTCTTTGACTTTTGGGTTGTTGGCTGGGATCCATGCAAATCTCACTTTAGATTGTGAGCAAGTCCTTTCCATTGAAGTAACAGTGATGGTAAGTTCAGTTCAGTCACTCAGTCGTGTCTGACTCTTTGAGACCCCAAGGACTGCAGCACGTCAGTCCTCCCTGTCTAAAACCAACTCCCGGAGCCTGCTCAAACTCATGTCCATTGAGTCAGTGATGCCATCCAACCATCTCATCCTCTGTCATCCTCTTCTCCTCCTGCCCTCAGTCTTCACCAGCATCAATCAGGGTCTTTTCCAATGAGTCAGTTCTTCACATCACGTGGCCAAAGTATTGGAGTTTCAGCTTCAGCATCAGTCCTTCCAATGAATATTCAGGACTGATTTCCTTTACAATGGACTGGTTGGATCTCAATGCAGTCCAAAGGACTCTCAAGAGTCTTCTCCAACACCACAGTTCAAAAGCATCAGTGCTTCGGTGCTCAACTTTCTTTATAACCCAACTCTCATATCCATACATGACTACTGGAAAAACCATAGCTTTGACTAGATGGACCTTTGTTGGCAAAGCAATGTCTCTGCTTTTTAATATGCTCTCTAGGTTGGTCATAGCTTTCCTTCCAAGGAGCAAGCGCCTTTTAATTTCATGGTTGCAGTCACATTCTGCACTGATTTTGAAGCCAAAGAAAATAAAGTCTGTCACTATTTCCATTCTTTCTCCATCTATTTGTCATGAAAGGATGGGGTTGGATACCATGATCTTAGTTTTCTGAATGTTGAGTTTTAAGCCAGCTTTTTCACTGTCCTCTCTCACTTTCATCAATAGGCTCTTTAGTTCCTCTCAGTTTCTGCCATAAGGTTGGTGTCATCTGTGTGTCTGAGGTTATTGATATTTCCCCAGGCAATCTTGATTCCAGCTTGTGCTTCATCCAGCCTGGCATTTCACATAATGTACTCTGCATATAAGTTAAATAAACAGTGACAATATACAGCCTTGACATATTCCTTTCCCTATTTGGAACCAGTCTGTTGTTCAATGTCCAGTTCTAACTGTTGCTTCCTGACCTGCATACAGATTTCTCAGGAGACAGGTAAAGTAGTCTGGTATTCCCATCTCGTGATGAATTTTCCACATTTTCTTGTGATCCACACAATCAAAGGCTTTGGTATACTCAGTAAAGCAGATGTTTTTCTGAAACTGTCTTTGCTTTCTTGATGATCCAATGGATATTGGCAATTTGATCTCTGGTTTCTCTGCCTTTTCTAAACCCAGTTTGAACATCTGGAAGTTCATGGTTCACGTACTGTTGAAGCCTGACTTGGAGAATTTTGAGCATTACTTTACTAGCCTGTGAGATGAGTGCAATTGTGCAGTAGTTTGAGCATTCTTTGGCATTGCCCTTCTTTGGGAGTGAATTGAAAACTGACCTTTTCTAGTCCTGTGGCCACTGTGAAGTTTTCCATATTTGTTGGCACGTGAGTGTAGCACTTTCACAGCATCATCTTTTAGGATTTGAAATCCCTCAACTGGAATTCCATCACCTCCACTAGCTTTTTTCGTAATGATGCTTCCTAAGGCCCACTTGACTTTGCTTTCCAAGGTGTCTGGTTCTAGGTGAGTGATCACACCATTGTGGTTATCTGGGTCAAAATCTTTGTGTATAGTTCTTCTGTGTATTCTTGTCACCTCTTCTTAATATCTTCTGCTTCTCTTAGATCCATACCATTTCTGTCCTTTAATGTACCCATCTTTGCATGAAATGTTCCCTTGGTATCTCTAATTTTCTTGAAGAGATCTCTAGTCTTTCCCATTCTATTGTTTTCCACTATTTATTTGCATTGATCACTGAGGAAGGCTTTCTTATCTCTCCTTGCTATTCTTTAAAACTCTGCATTCAGATGGGTATATCTTCCCTTTTCTCCTTTGCCTTTAGCTTCTCTTCTTTTCTCAGCTATTTGTAAGGCCTCCTCAGACAACCATTTTGCCTTTTTACATTTCTTTTTCTTGGGGATGGTCTTGATCATAAGGGACATATCCAATTTTGGCATGAGAGGTCATATATCACTTGACATTTAACAGGATATTTATATTCTTTAAAAAGCATCTATTGTTTTCATAATTCAATCTACAGAAAATAAATCTTGACAAGTTTGCCTTGGTAGATACCCGGTGATTTTCAACTATGCCTTAGGGGGCCATGTCAGCATCCCTGCAGTAGGGTAGCAGTGTAAGTTTTACACGTATCTAAAAAAGCACGGGTTTTCAACAGTTGACAAATACGGGTCTAGATTAGGGCTTAAAGTCCATTACCTTATTAAAGTCTCAGAGCAATAGTTCAAAATTACACAATCCATATACAAAAATAGTAATCTCAGAATAACTCCATGTTTTTGCTTTTTTCCCCATAAACACTGTAAGGTAAACACTGTATACCTGGCCCCTCTATTTTTTCCATCTTTGCTTAATCCTATAATCTTTCATAGTATTTGTCTTGTGCCTATCATTTTCTTCCTTATTTCTGAGGGTAACCCAGCTGGGAAAGGCAAAATTTTCCTCAGAGATAGAGGAGAAGAGGCAATGTGGCAGAAAGAGTTAGTACCACTTAAGCGGGCAGAAGTAAAACAGAGGTTAAGATCATACATGTATTTAAATTGTTTTAATTCATGTCATAAATGTGTTTATTAGGTTTGGAGAACAGAAATTGTATAAAAATATTTTAGCCTCTTACAACCCTCAAGGAACAAAATATCTCTGGTAATTTCTACTCTGCCCATTTTCTGAATGTTTACATAAGGTTTAAAGTCACTCTCAATGCCTCTTTAAATTACGGAACTAATAGCTAATTCTTAGCGTTCCCTTCAATATTTACAAACCCTCATTTGAAAGCAAGCCTTGGCATTGGCAGCAACTGGCTTGTATGGCCAGTTTAAAGTCAGGTAATATTATATCAGGTTAGTCACAAGGATATATACCAAAAAAGCCAGGTGGCACTATACTGAGTGTTTCTACCTTTCAGATTAGTAGTCAACCTAAAAGAAATGGATAAGCCTATTTCTCTTGTTTTTGTTGTTGGACAAGATTATTTCTTGTGTTAATCAACAAAAAATTAAAAATATTGCTGAGGTGCAAACATTTAGGAATGGCATGTTTCCCTGGGCCTGAGTATTATATAAATAATTTACACTTCATCAAACATGCTTTCTGGCCTGCAGATTTAATTTTGAGTAATGAATATTAGCTAATCCCAGATAATTTTTGTTTACTAACATTCCATTTTATATTTGTAAATACAAATCTTGCCTCCACGTTGAAAGTATAGGAGCTCTTAAGATGGAACAGACTGATTTGGAAGAGGTAATTTTCCTATTTGTAAGACTATAACAGTAAAAATTCCAATCTCAAAAAAACACAATGCCAAAGAATGCTCAAACTACCATACAGTTGCAGTCATCTCACACGCTAGTAAAATAATGCTCAAAATTCTCCAAGCCAGGCTTCAACAGTATATGAACTGTGAACTTCCAGATGTTCAAACTCGGTTTAGAAAAGGCAGAGGAACCAGAGATCAAATTGCCAATATCTATTGGATCACCGAAAAAGCAAGAGAGTTCCAGAAAAACATCTATTTCTGCTTTATTGACTATGCCAAAGCCTTTGACTGTGGATCAAACAAACTGTGGAAAATTCTTCAAGAGATGGGAATACCAGACCACCTTACCTGCCTCCTGAGAAATCTGTATACAGGTCAAGAAGCAACATTTAGAACTGGACATGTAACAACAGACTGGTTCCAAATAGGGAAAGGAGTATGTCAAGGCTGTATATTTAACTTATATGCAGAGTACATCATGCAAAATGCCACGCTGGAGGAAGCACAAGCTGGAATCAAGATTGCTGGGAGAAATATCAATAACCTCAGAGATGCAGATGGTACCACCCTTATGGCAGAAATTGAAGAGGAACTAAAGAGCCTCTTGATGAAAGTGAAAGAGAAAAGTGAAAAACCTGGCTTAAAACTCAACACTCAGAAAACTAAGATCATGGCATCTGATCCCATCACTTCATGGCAAATAGATGGGGAAACAATGGAAACAGTGACAGACTTTATTTTCTTGGGCTCCAAAACCACTGCAGATGGTGATTGCAGCCATGAAATTAAAGAACGATTGCTCCTTGGAAGGAAAGCTATGACCAACCTAGACAGCATATTAAAAAGCCCCATGCCACCTTGTCTGGATGGGCGGCCCTCTGCCCTGGGACTGGGCTCCCAGGACCTCGTGCCTTCACTCCTGGCCTGGCCCGGCCCACTCAGGACCCGCTGCTGCCCGCTCTTCCCGCGGCCTCTACCTCCGGACCAGCCTCTGCCCCGGCCAGCCTCCTCAGCTCCCCAGCAGTCAGCCTCTCCCAGGGGGTTGGGGCCTAGAGAAACGCGGTGTAAATAAAGTGCTTCATTTGTAAAAAAAAATAAAAATAAAAATAAAAAGCAGAAACATTACTTTGCCACAAAGTCCTGTCTAGTCAAAGCTATGGTTTTTCCAGTAGTCAGGTCTGGATGTGAGAGTTGGACTATAAAGAAAGCTGAGCGCTGAAGAATTGATGCTTTTCAACTGTGATGTTGGAGAAAACTCTTGAGAGTCCCTTGGACTGCATTGAGATCAACCAGTCCATTCTAAAGGAAATCAGTCCTGAATATTCATTGGCAGGACTGATGCTGAAGCTGAAACTCCAATGTTTTGGCCACCTGATGCAAAGAAATGACTCAATGGAAAAGACCCTGACGCTGGGAAAAATTGAAGACTGAGAAAGATTGAAGGCAGGAGGAGAAGGGGACAACAGAGGATGAGATGGTTGGATGGCATCGCCGACTCAATGTACATGAGTTTGAGTAAATTCCAGGAGCTGGTGATGGACAGGGAAGCCTCGTGTGCTGCAGTGCATGGAGTCACAAAGAGTTGGACATGACTGAGTGACCAAACTGAACTGAACCGTAAAATATAATGTTTGTGTATCTTAGAGGATGTCTTCTCCAATGCACAGGAGAAAGAATCTTTTCCATCACTATCTTTAAGATCCTGCTTCACAATATAGATTCTGCTTAGCATTCTCCTGCTGGCTTCCCATGATTCTTAAAATTGCTTGACACACACACACACACACAAATTGCTTGACATATAACCAAGAAAGAGGTTTCCCAGGTGGCTCAGTGGGTAAAGAATCTTCCTGCAATGCAGGAGCTGCAGGAAACTCAGGTTCAATCCCAGGGTTGGAAAGATCCCCTGGAGGAAGGCATGGCAACCCACTCCAGTATTCTTGCCTGGAGAATCCCATAGACAGAAGAGCCCGGTGGGCTACAGTCCATTGGGTCACAAAGAGTCGGATATGACTGAGCAACTGAGCACGCATGCAAATAACCTAGAGAAGGTAACTGTGTCAGTTAGGATCGGGTTCAGTTGCGTATAACAGAAACCCTACTAAGGAAATGGAAAAGCATGAGTTTATGCTCTGGTGTTGGAGGAAGTTCAGCGAGTGCAGCCCGAGCCTGATACAGGGGCTCCGTGGAGTCACAGACTTCCTGCTTCAGTCACACATGGGGCTCAGAAATGCATCATTTCTGCATTTTAGGCAGGAGGAGGGAAGACACAGTAGAAAAGCCAAAAGGAGCATGCTTTTCAGAAAATTTCCTAGAAGTTAAACGCTTTCACTTCCACGCCACTGTTGGTTCTGAACAAGATCAAGGCAGAAAGAGAGGATGGATATTGGGCTAAGTAACTAAGAGTCTTTGCAGAAGGTGATAATGACACAGCATTAAAAAAAAAAAAAAAGACCTTGAAATCCTTAGATGAGTCATGCCAGAATGTAGTAGAATGAATACAGCAAGGAGCACCTTTCTTTGGTGCAGAAAGATGAACAATAAATTCCTTTCCATTACTCCCAATAAAATACACACAAGATGTCACCCGTGAATTTACAACAGTGTGGGTTTATGACTAGGATCTGGTTCCTTCTTCCAAGAAGCAAAGTGCTTAGCTAAAATAATGTGCTTGGAGTTTTAAAATTTTGACAGCGCATACTTTTTTCTTTCTTCTATTTTCTCATTGTTTTCTTGGCTTTCTCATCCATGCATAGCTCTAACTCTAAAGTTGTTTTTGAATTTAAAAAATTCAAATTTGAAAATTGCACCATTTTTGAAATGTATGAATAACAAAACTTTGACTCATGACACACTCTTATTGTTCGCTCATGTGGGGTCTGCTTCTATTTACTGTTAGCTAGTAATTTTTTCCTAGGATTTCTTTTATGTAATAAAGTTGGTTTTATTTTTCTACTTTTAATTTATTGTGTTACTTTTGGCTGCTCTGGGCCTTTATTGCTGTGTATGGGCTTTCTCTAGTTGCGGCAAGCGGAGGCTGCCCTCTGGTTGCAGTGCACACGTTTCTCATTACAGTGGCTTCTCTGGTGGTGGAGAAGGCTCTAGGGCACTCAGGGCTTCAGTAGTTGCAGCATGTGAGCTCAGTAGTTATGCATGGGTTTAGTTGTCCCAGGGCATGTGGAATCTTGCTCGACCAGGGATTGAAACTCTGTCCTTTGCATTGACAGGTAGACTCTTAACCACTGGACGGCCAGGGAAGCCCAGTAATTTTTAATAACGAAATAAGCACTTGCAAACGCCACCCTGAACAAAAGCTAGAACCTTGACAGCAATGCATTCCATCCTCAGGTCTCTCCCACCCAAGGCCACCCTTGCACTTCTAACTTCATTCAGGTATTTTTCAACTTCGCTGAAATTTGGTTTATTCAAATCTTATTTTACATGCCTGAGAACAGATTTTCCATAATTCTAAACATTATGCACTTTCAAATGGTTCTTATGGCAGAGATGGCTACTTGCCAAAACTAATATCCATTTTCCTTTTCTCCTTTAATAAAATTATCTTGGTTTGATTTGAAATGGTAAAGTGCTCAGTTAAAAGGTTGTTACTGCTCAGTAGCTCCATGTTGTCCGACTCTTTGCGACCCCGTGGACTGCAGCACTCCAAGCTTCCCTGTCCTTCACTATCTCCTGGAGCTTGCTCAAATTCATGTCCATTGAGTCAGTGATGCTATCCAACCATCTCATCCTCTGTTGTTCCCATTCTCCTCCTATCTTTGACCTTTCCCAGAATCAAGATCTTCTCTAATGAATCGACTCTTAGAAACAGGTGGCCAAAGTATTGGAGCTTCAGTTTTAGCATCAATCCCTCCAGTGAATATTCAGGATTGATTTCCTTTAGGATTGACTGGTTTGATCTCCTTGCAATCCAAGGGGCTCTCAAGAGTCTTCTCCAACACCACAGTTCAAAAGTATCAATTCTTCAGCACTCATCCTTCTTTATGGTCCAACTTTCACATCCACACATGACTACTGGAAAAACCATAGCTTTGGTTGGCAAAGTAATGTCTCTGCTTTTTAATATGCTGTCTAGGTTTGTCATAGATTTTCTTTCAAGGAGCAAGTGTCTTTTAATTTTATGGCTGCAGTCACCATCTGCAGTGATCTTGAAGCCCCCAAAAATAAAGTCTGTCACTGTTTCCATTGTTTCCCCTTCTATTTGTTATGAAGTGATGGGACGAGTTGCCATGATCTTCATTTATTGAATGTTGAGTTTAAAGCCATCTTTTTTTACTCCCCTCTTTCACCTTCATCAAGAGGCTCTTTAGTTCTTTGCTTTCTGCCATAAGGGTGGTGTCATCTGCATGTCTGAGGTTATTGATATTTCTCCAGGCAATCTTGATTCCAGCTTGTGCTGCATCCAGCCCAGCATTTCTCATGATGTACTCTGCATATAAGTTAAATAAGCAGGGTGACAATATACAGCCTTGACGTATTCCTTTCCCGATTTGTAATCAGTCTCTTGTTTCATGTCCGATTCTAACTGTTGCTTCTTGATTTGCACACAGGGTTCTTATGAGGCAGGTAAGGTAGTCTTTTATTCCCATCTCTTGAAGAAATTTCCACAAAGATTACATTCCCCTATCTCCCTTATGGTCTTTCCTTGTGGCTCAGCTGGTAAAGAATCTGCCTGCAATGGTGTAGTCCTGGGTTCTATCTCTGGGTTGGAAAGATCCCCTGGAGAAGGGAAAGGCCACCCACTCCAGTATTCTGGCCTGGAGAATTCCATGGACTGGATAGTCCGTGGAATCACAAAGAGTCGAACACGACTGAGTGACTTTCACTTTCACTTTCTCCCTTAGAGCTAGCCTGTGGCTAATTTCTGGCCAATGGGTGAATGTTTTCAGATGACACTCCTGGAAAGGTTTATTACAATGAGGACAGACAACTAGGGTAAGGGTACCATTTAACCTTCTCGTTCCTGCTGTTGGGACTATAGACATGATGGCTGGAGTTCCAGCAGTCATAATAAACATGGGGCAAACTTAAGGATAGAAAGCCATTTTCCAAGGATGACAAAACAGAACGAGATAAGAAGCCTGAAAATTTAGAGCCGTACTAGCCCTGGACTATCTATCTCTAGACGTTTTTTACTGAAAAGCAAAGGGGCTTCCATTTTGTTCATACAGATTTTATGTTTCAGTCCCCGTCCCAAGCAGCAAAGTGCATTTCATAAACTGATACACTATTGTAAACGGAATTTCTTAAAGTTGTGTATTGTAGCTTGTGATTTTTTAATATAGAAAAATTATTTTATTTATCATTTAAATGCTAGACATCTTACCAAACTCTGTAATTAGCAACAAAATGCAACAAACAAACACATAATTGATATACAGGTATGAATAGAACATCTTAACATTGTATTTTATAACTTCTGCTTCTTAAATTTGGGAAATTGGTGGCTTCATTTGTAATGAATCAATGCTTATTTGTATTGAAATTAGATAAGTTACTGAGATTATTGTTGTTCTAATAGTTTTGCTGCTGACTCATCAGACTTTTTAAAGTTAGTCAGCTTATTCCTTTGAGAACTAGAAATAAAACTACCATCTGACTCAGGAATCTCACCTCTGGGCATATACCCTGAGAAAGCCATAATTCAAAGTAAAGCACATGTACCTCAATGTGCACTGTGGCACTATCTGCAATCGCCAGGACATGGAAGAAAGCTAGATATCCATCAACCTAAATGGATAGAGAAGCTGTGGTACATGTATAAAATGAAATATTACTCAGCCATATAAAGGAATGAATGAGTCAGTTCTAGGGAGGTGGATGAACCTGGAGCCTGTTATACAGAGTGAAGTCAGTCAGAAAGAGAAAAACGAATATCGTATATTGATGCATATATATGGAATCTAGAAAAAAGGTTCCAAGGAACATATTTGCAGGGCAGGAACAGAGACACAGACATAAAGAACACAGGTATGGACCCAGAAAGGGAAGGAGAAGGTGGGATGAGTAACACTGAGACATATCATTCGTAAAATAGATGGCTAGCAGGAAATTTTATCAGCTAGGAACTCAATCCAGGGCTCTGTGACAATTTAGAAGAGTGGGATGGGTTGGAGGGTGGGAGGGAGGTTCAATAAGGAGGGTTCAATAGGAGGTTCGATAGGAAGTTCAAGTATAGTTATAATAGGGGCACTCCCTATTTATACTTATGGGTGATTCACGTTGTTGTGTGACAGAAACCAGTAGAACATTGTAAAGCAATTATCCTCCAATTAAAAACAAATATTAAGAAAGTCATTTCATCATCTGGAAATAAAATTAATGTTATCTCTTCTTTTTAATTATTGTGCCTCATTCATGCTCAGGTTTCTAAAGTATTCTTCACGGGCCAATTTTCTACAAAGCCAACTCTGCCTTTTATTGATTTTTGGTATTATCTTTGACTGCTTGGTCTACTCAACTTACATTATGAGCTCTCACTTTTTGTGGATGACAGGAAAAAAAATTAATTCTGCATTTAAAGTAATGCCATTATATGTGATTTTTAAAGTGGACCATTCAGTATTTAAAATCAGTTGCTCAAAAATTTCCCTCTTACCTTTATTCTTCTTCCTTTCCTTTAGTGAAAACGTATATTTTCAGAGAACACTTTAAATATTACATACATATTACTTATGTAATTGTTACTTACATGATACTTACATATTATTCTGCAACAAGAATTAGGATCTTTGGGCTTTGCTATATCACATATCCCAGGTGGTGCTAGGAGTAAAAGAACCTGCCTGCCAATGCAGGAAACGTAAGGAGACGTGGGTTTGATCAGTGAGTCAAGAGGATGCCCTGGAGGAGGGCATATCAACCCACTTCAGTATTCATGCCTGGAGAATCCCATGGGCAGAGGAGACCAGTGGGATACAGTCCATAGGGTCGCACAGAGTCGGACATGACTGAAGTAACTTAGCACTTATGCATATTACATGTAGATTTTTTGGTGCCATCAAGAAGACAGGAATTACTGCCCAAATCCACATATGTGCTAATCTTCTACATTCTAACCTTGAGTTTGTTAAGACCCTCTGAATTCTCTCCATTTGGGACTTTGAGAATTTTCATCTATTTACCTATTGATAGGATACAGAAGAAAGAAGGAGAGGAAGAAAGAAACCTAATCCCAAATATCAGTGACTGAGCACGCAAAGTTTGTTTCTAACTAATGCTGCATGCCTAGTGAGGTTTTCTGGAGGACTCTGCTCCATAGAGTCTGTCAGGGACTATGCTGAAGATTTCACTAATCATGTTGTAGCCATAGTATCTAGACAACACGATTCCCTGTCACTGTGATAGGTAAGAGAGGAACTAGAGAATCAACTTGGGATTTTTCACTAACTCAGCTTTTAACTTGACACATCACTTCTAATTACATTTTATTGGCCAAATTAGGAACATGGTCCCATCTAACTGCAAGAAGACTGGGAAATGCTTCTTTCACATGCAAACAGGGAGACAGAGAAGGAGAAAGGGTACTGGATAAAAGCATAATGTCTACTGCTTGAGCTACAAGTGGCTTTCTAAGGCCACCCCAAGCCCATCAGCCTAGTCATCCCCCTAAGTCACTGCTGATCTATCCCTAAGGTACAGCAAAGTTACACATGAAACTTCTCTGTGAAGTTTATGATCTCATACGTCATTTTCAGGAGTCCAGAGGATGGTGACTATGTGTTCCCCAATACTTCTAAACCCATCTAGAATTTCAGTTCTGCAAGAAACAGGTAGAAAAGAACTTTTTCTTAAAAATCAACTTTTCTAAGCTCTCATCAATGATACATCATCTCTATTTCCTTCTTTCATCTTAAGTTCCCATATCTTTCCTGGGGGTTGTTTAATTTATACTTCAGTATCAAGATAATCCAACATCTGTTGGATCATTGAAAAAGCAAGAGAGTTCCAGAAAAATATCTACTTCTGCTTTATTGACTATGCCAAAGCCTTTGACTGTGTGGGTCACAACAAACTGTGGAAAATTCTTCAAGAGATGTGAATACCAGACCACCTGAGCTGCCTCTTGAGAAATCTCTATGCAGGTCAGGAAGCAACAGTTGGAACTGGACATGGAACAACAGACTGGTTCCAAATTGGGAAAGGAATACGTCAAGGCTGTATATTATCATCTTGCTTATTTAACTTATATGCAGAGTACATCGTGTGAAACGCCGGGCTGGATGAAGCTCAAGATGGAATCAAGATTGCTGGGAGAAATAACAATAACCTCAGATATGCAGATGACACCATCCTTATAGCAGAAAGCAAAGAAGAACTAAAGAGCCTCTTGATGAAAGTGAAAGAGGAAAGTGAAAAAGCTGGCTTAAAACTCAACATTCAGAAAACTAGATCATGGCATCTGGCCCTATCACTTCATGGCAAATAGATGGGGAAACAGTGGAAACAGTGGCAGACTTTATTGTGTTTTTTCGCTTCAAAATCACTGCAGATGGTGACTGCAGCCATAAAATTAAAAGACACTTGCTCCTTGAAAGAAAATCTATGACAAACCTAGACAGCATATTAAAAAGCAGAGACATTACTTTGCCAACTAAGGTCCATCTAGTCAAAGCTATGGTTTTTCCAGTTGTCATGTATGAATGTGAAATTTGAACCATAAAGAAGGATGAGTGCTGAAGAATTGATGCTTTTGAACCATGCTGTTGGAGAAGACTCTTGAGAGTCCCTTGACTGCAAGGAGATCCAGCCAGTTCATCCTAAAGGAAATCAGTCCTGAATCTTCACTGGAAGAACTGATGCTGAAGCTGAAACTCCAGTACTTTGGCCACCTGATGTTAAGAACTGACTCATTTGAAAAGACTCTGATTGAAGATTGAAGATTGGAGGCGGGAGAAGAAGGGAATGACAGAGGATGAGATGGCTGGATAGCATCAGCGACTCAATGGACGTGGGTTTGAGTAAGCTCCAGGAGTTGGTGATGGACAGGGAGGCCTGGCATGCTGCAGTTCATGGGTTCACAAAGAGTGGGACATGACTGAGCGACTGAACTGAACTGAATCAAGATATCCCACTCCAGTGTTCTTGCCTGGAAAATCCCATGGATAAAGGAGTGTGGCAGGCTATAGTTCATGGGGTTCAAAGAGTTGGACATAATTGAATGACTAAGCACACAGGTCACATCTTATATCCTTTGAATCTGCTTCAAGTTATACCAGCTCAGAGAAGTCAGAATTCACTTATCCTTGGGTTGTTTTTTTTTTTCAATAGAGCATGCTGTTGCAAATTTTAGCTTTGTTTTCAAGATTATTTGTTCCTGATATAGATTTACAAATTCTATTAAGCATTTAATTGGCTTATTTGTTGTATCAGTCCAACCTTCAGAAAAGTACATATAAAAAATTCTTTCTTTCTACCACTTGAA
This sequence comes from Muntiacus reevesi, assembly GCF_963930625.1. Taxonomy (NCBI): domain Eukaryota; kingdom Metazoa; phylum Chordata; class Mammalia; order Artiodactyla; family Cervidae; genus Muntiacus; species Muntiacus reevesi. The sequence continues at coordinate 33,258,773 of NC_089249.1, read as the reverse complement.
TGGAGTTTACCAATGGATACAAAAACAGGGATTTTTTTACATTTTAAATATATTATGCCAATATATATGTAACATATGGAACACTACTGTATAATAACTAGAGTTTGGGAAAACTTTAAACACAGCTATATTCATTTCAATTAGTAATTCTTTAAAACTCTCCATCCTTTGAAACATTGACTTTTAGGAGAACCATAAATTCCCTAGTCAACTATTATTGCTGAATAAATTTTTATTATTTATTTATTTTTAAATTTATTTCTCTCTTATATAGGAGAGGACTGAAGATCTGCATTTAGAGTTGTTATAAAGTTTCTTTGGTCATCAGGGAATTTTTTTTTGTTGTTGTTTACTTGTTTTGCTTTTTTTTTTGGCCACATGGCATATGGGGCCGTAGTTCCCTGACCAAGAATTGAACCCATGCCCCTACTCCAACCTCTGCATTGAAAGTACAGAGTCTTAGTCAGTGGACAGCCAGGGAAGTCCCCCAAATTGATTTTTAAATTTCTACTCTGCAGAGAGTTTAATTTGAGAGCCAGAATTGATAAAGAGAAAAGGAATTCCTGAATTCCAAAACTGCATTTATAAATCACAAGGCAAGTCTGGCTGACAGACAATGGAATGATTTTTACTGTATATCTACTGCTCACAATAAAGATTACTTAGAGACTGCAGCATAAGGAATACTATCAACTAGAAAAGACAGAGTGGGGGAAAAGAAAACATTTGGATTCAAAGTTTCCTACATCCTTTCTCAGTACTAAAAAAAAATCTGTTTTCTTAAGATGGTATAAAGCTCAGATAGGTTAATAAGAGAAATAAAACAGGTTCTCTTTGATATTTTGAAAAGACTATTTCGTGGATACAGATGCACTTTTGTATCATGAGGTAATTAGTGCAGAGGAGAATGGGGGTGCTGCTGTGTTTGGTTGCTAAATCGTGTCCTACTTTTTGTGATCCCATGAACTGTTGCCCGCCAGGCTTCTCTGTCTATGGGGATTCTCCAGGCAGGGATACAGGAGTGGGTTGCCATCCTCCAGGAGATCATCCCAACCCAAGGACAGAACCCAGGTCTCCCACATTGCAGGCGGATTCTTTACCACCTGAGCCACCAGGGAAGCCCAGAATAGGGGTGAAGCATATTTAAACAGAAAATACTAGAGATAGTCCCAGCCACTTTACTGACTTTGAAATTCAGAAGTTCTTCCATTTTCTTTCTAATAGATATGATGCATGCATGCTCAGTGGCTCAGTTGTGTCTGACTCTTTGTGATCCCATGGACTGTAGCCGGCCAGGCTCCTCTGCCCATGGGATTCTCCAGGCAAGAATACCGGAATGGGTTGCCATTTCTTCCTCCAAGGGATCTTACTGACCCAGGAATTGAACCCACATCTCCTTCATTGACAGGTGGATTCTTTACCACTAGTGCCACCTGGGAAACCCGATAGATATGATACACCACCTTCATAAATGAAAGATTTCTTTCCCAAGCTGCTGGAGGAATGCCCAGCAGACAGCTTCAGCTCTCTGGTGAGTGGTTCTACTGAAGAGTCCCATCTCACCCAATCTCATGGTGCCTTCCTAGGGTGATCTGTATTCACTGATGGGTTGACTCAGGAGTATAAAAGTGTAGCCCCCTTGTCCCAAGTTTGGACAGCCCTAAAGAGTATCCCAGTTTCAGAACTTCCCTCAGAATGAGTTGAGGCATTTGTTGAGACTATTGCAAGGCCAATATATCCTTTGTATAGTCCTGTCTCCCTTCTTCCTCTTCTATTTCATAGATGAACATCCTAAATTCAGTTCAGTTCAGTCATTCAGTTGTGTCCAACTCTTTGCAACCTCATGGTGCAGCACGTGATGCTTCTCTGTCCATCATCAACTCCTGGAGTTTACTCAAACTCACATCCATCGAGTCAGTGATGCCATTCAACCATCTCATCTTCTGTCATCCCCTTCTCCTCCTGCCTTCAATTTTTCCCAGCCTCAGGGTCTTGTCTAGTGAGTCAGTTCTTCTCATCAGGTGGTCAAAGTACTGGAGTTTCAGCTTCAGCATCAGTCCTTCCAATGAATATTCAGGACTGATTTCCTTTAAGATGGACTGGTTGGATCTCCTTGCAGTCCAAGGGACTCTCAAGAGTCTTCTCCAACACCACAGTTCGAAAGCATCAATTCTTTGGCGCTCAGCTTTCTTTATAGTCCAACTCTCATATCCATACATGACTACTGGAAAAACCATAGCTTTGACTAGACAGGCCTTGGTTGGCAAAGTAATGTCTCTGCTTTTTAATTTGCTGTCTAGGTTGATCATAGCTTTCCTTCCAGGGAGCAAGAGTTTTTTAATTTCATGGCTACAGTCACCATCCTAACAGCACACTTTAATAAACTCCTTTCTCTCTAATTTCTGTCTAGAAGTCTGCTTCCTATGGGACTAATATTGCAATGTGTATGTTAAGTTGCTCCAGTCATGTCCAACTCTTTCCGACTTCATGGGCTGTAGCCTACAGGCTCCTCTGTCCATGGGATTCTCCAGGTGAGAATACTAAAGTGGGTTGCCATGCCCTCCTCCAGGAAATCTTCCTGACCCAGGCATTGAACCTGTGTCTCTTATGCCTCTTGCATAGGTAGACAGATTCTTTACCACCAGCACCACCTGGGAAACCCAGTGATGCAACTATCAGTACCAAACAGAGTCTAAGAAAGCAGACTCTAAAATGGGATTTGGGGATTAGATTAAGTGCCCCCAACTGGTAATGAGGACTCTAGCACTGTCAGAAGTTGAAACACAGTCCCTGCAGAAGTTTACTGGGCTACAGCGAAAACTTTCACTGATGGTGACCTGAAATGGGATCCTGGTGAAAGAAATTTCACATGCATGTGTGATGTTCCTGGCATTTGAGAAATAGAGGTAAACATAACTATAAGGATGGAAAAATTGAGTGCTAAGCTTGATTGACAAATTGGAAAAGATCAAAGGCAGAAAGTTATTAATTGGCAATGAAAAGTTGAGTTTGTAAGCCCGAGGGCGTCTTTTGTATCCATAACTAATGAAAGATTATAATGTTCTATAGCTAGTGGGCAATGAAAGCAGAGGACCAGGCCCAGCATTGATTAAGAGGAGAAGAACTCAAGATTCTTCTCAGCCTGCTGGGCCAAGATCAGGCTTTTTGTGACAAAGAATGAGATGCTGACATATGGGTGAGGTCATCTGAAATTCTTGAATCTCTAGATTCCCCTGCTTGTGAGCCCAGAATGGCCTACTCCTTCCCATTAAGGGATTGAACTTCCCCCTTTACTTCTGCAGATGTCCTCCTGTGAAATAGTCTAAAACATAGTCAGGATCTGCCCCCACTTCCCCCACTGTCCACAAAGACAACTATAACCCAGCTGGAATGTGTTGGACCTGATAAGGAAGAAAATAGACTCCACTCTGACAGAGCTGTAGCATCCAGCCAACATGTACTAGCAGAAGTTGGGAGAATTTCCAGGGAGCTGGATTCTTTAACTTTTTGTTTTGTATTGGGGTATAGCCGATTATATACAGCCAGATGAGATGCTTAGATAGCATCACTGACTCAATGAACATGACCATGAGTAAACTCCAGGAGAGAGCGGAGGACAGAGAAGTCTGGCTTGCCGCAGTCCATGGGGTTGCAGAGTCGGATATGACCTAGCAATTGAACAATAACAGTAGCCGATTAATAGTGTGGTGATAGTTTCAGGTGCAGAGCAGAGCGACTCAGCCATACATATGCATGTATCCATTCTCCCTGAAACTCCCCTCCCCTCCAAGCTGACGCATAATAGTGAGCAGAGTTCCCTGGGCTCTGCAGTAGGACCTTGTTGATTATCCATTCTTTAAAAAATTTTTTTTTAATCTGTTTATTTTTTGCTATGCTAGGTCTTTGTTACTGCACAGACTTTTCTCTAGTTGTGGCGAGCAGGAGCTACTCTCTAGTTGCGGTTCATGGGTTTCTCATTGAGGTGGTTCCTCTTATTTCAGAGCACAGTCTTAGGGCGTGTAAGCTTCAGTAGCTGGGGTGCAGGGGCTCAGTAGTGGTGGCTCCTGGGCTCTAGAGTCCAGGCTCAGTTGTGGTGCATGGGCTGTTTCTTAGCTGCACGTGGGATCTTCTTGAACACAAGTCTCCCACATTGGCCAGCAGATTCTTTACCACCGAGCCACCAAGGAAGCCCGTATCTGTTCTTAATATAGCAGCATGTACCCGTCAATCCCAAACTCCCTAACTATCCCTTCTCCCCATCCTTCCCCCAGGCAACCTTAAGTTTGTTCTCTAAGTCTGTGAGTCTGTTTTTGTTTTGTAAATAATCTCATTTGTATCATTTCTTTTTTGATTCCCAACTTAAGGGATGTCTTATGACATTTTTCCGTCTCTGTCTGATGTATCTTTACTCAGTAGGACAATCTCTAGGCCCATCCATGTTGATGCAAATGGAATTATTTCATTCTTTTTAATGGCTGGATAATATTCCATTGTCTATATGTACCACATCTTGATCTATTCCTCTGCCAGTGGACATTTAGATTGCTTCCATGCCTTGCCTATTGTAAACAGTGCTGCAATGAACACTGGAGAGCATGTATTCTTTTGGACTATATTTTCTATTTGGAGCTGGATTCTGAGTGTGCTCGAATCAATAAGGGTGGAAATGAACTCAACTAACAAAAACCCTTCTGACACACAGGATTTAAAACCCTGGCAAAGACTGAAGAAGATGGTGCAAACATGGTGTTACGAAGGTTCCTCAAAGCATGTAAAAATGATGGCTCGAGTTACAAGAGATAGAAATAGATTTAGAAGAACTTTCTCATAGTCAGTACTATATAAATAGAATAGCTACCTATAAAAATAATAAATCCTATACAACTGGAGCAACCAAAACTTGTCAAATTGGGATTATAGAGTTATTTGCATGATGATCTGGTTTTGTCTTTCTCAGGAGAATTGAAAATCCATAAGACCAGAGACTATGTGTTTTGCTCAGCCCTCTATAGCCAGTACCTAGCAGAGATTAACAAAGATTAATCAATACCTGCGGCTTCCCTGGTGGCTCAGGGGTAAGGAATCCACTTGCAATGCAGGAGACACAGGTCCAATCCCTGGGTCAGGAAGATTCCCTGGAGAAGGAAATGGCAACCCACTCCAGGGTTCTTGCTTGGGAAATCCCTTGGACAGAGGAGCCTGATGGGCTACCTCACTATGAGTTAGACACCACTTAGTGACTAAACCACCACCACCAATAAATACCTGGTGAACAAGGTTATTAAGAAAAATTGCATATCAAACAACAGTATACTAGAGAGAGAGAGAGAGAAACTAGATATCTTGGATATTTTTTCCAGCTCTAAGATTCTGATCTGTTTAATTTTGATTCTATAAAGAATTTTCTAGAATGTTAGCCAACCTCTCAGGGCAATTATGTAGAATGCTTTTGCTAAACAATCCTTCCTTTGCCTTTTTTGAAGCAATCTTGTTTTGGGTACAAAACTCAAGTATGGTGTTTAAAAGAAGCCAGGAGCCTTGTAGTAAATTTTGATGAGCTTGAGAAATCTGTTGTTCATGGAAAGTAGTCAAGAACCTGTTCTAAAAAGAACATATGAACAAAATTAGTTCAGTGGTACCTGCCCTTTTTCAGTATTTCTCTTGGTGATGGGAATGGGTAAATGGGTAAAAGTTTATGCCAGTGGGGATGAGAGTTAGAGACAGTTTTAGCCATCAAATGGCTATAATAACAAAGACAAGTGCCCCACTAGTTATCATTCAATGGTTTTGTTTGGTTTTTGGCTGTGCTACATGTCCTGCAAGATCTTAGTTTCCAGCCCAGGGATCAAACCCCAGCTTAAAAGCATGGAATCCTAACCACTGGACCACCAGGGAATTTCCTTATCCAACAGTTTTTGACACCTTGGTTTATCTTGTATTTTTTTTTTTACCTTGTATTATTAAGGAAAAAGTGTTTGACTTGCCTCATTGCTCATGACAATAAAGACCCACTAATGACAAGAGACACTGTTTCAAAGGCTTCTTTCATTTGGGAAAGTCCCCAGGAAGGGCAATAAGACAGAAGAGTTAGTTGAGACTTGTCCCAGGAAAACCAAAATGCTGCGACTATTGGTTGGTCCTCTGCAAGCTTTTAGACAAGAAAAACCTGCTGTGAGTAATGTATCTTTCTAATAATCTCACCCACAGAATAAAGTTTATATTCAATTTATATTTCAATCAAATTTTTCCTTCATCCCATGATTTTTCAAGTTGTTGGTTTGTTTTCCTTAATTCACGCATTTCCATTACATTCTCCATATGAAAAAATCATCATAGTTTTCCTATCGTGGGAAAGTCTTTCCGCCTGAAACAGATGCTAATGACAATTTGATTAAAAGGAAACATCAGAAAAGTCAAAATGACTGTGGGAAAGTGTGTTAATACACTTTGGGGTTAGAAAAAAATAACTATGGGTTACTTGAAGAATTAACATCCAAACTTTAAAAGCTAATATCAAAATTCTCCCTATGGTTGTTTGTCCACGTGAAACTAACTTGTAAGCCAATCCCAGAATTTTCTGCACTAGAAAGACATTTTCATAAATTTGAAATTTTTCTAGAAAGGGATAGAAAAATATTCTTCCCAGTTATTCCAGGCTATTCCCTCCACTCCCTTATATTTAACACTTAAAGTACGCAATAATCTATATACTGGCTATAGTCTTGGTGTATGGAGAAAGGAAGTGGGAAAACGCAGTTGAGAATGAATGAAAGAACTGAATGAAAGGATTCTGTTTAATATTCTAAGATACCCCTTAATTATTCTATACCAGAGACTCTTCTGTCCACACAGGAGGTGATTCCTCTGGGCTGTGACTCATTTCCTCTGTCTCAACTCAGTGACATGGAGCTTATACTGAGGCCTTCCGATGGCATTCAAGGTCACTACTCTTGAGAGACTTCACTTGACCTGTGCATGGGTTCTTGCTTTGCACTATCTTCTCAGCCCCTTTAGCCAACCTCTTTCCAAGTTGAAGAATCTAAGAGGTTTTTCTCAGGATCTTGTTGGTTCCCCTTTTGCTTCTTGGATGAGGCTGCTCAGAAAGAAGCCTGGCCACCATAGCTTCTTTGGCTTCTGTTATTAGAAAATAAAATGTTTGAAAGGTGGAAATGTTTGCCCCAATCTTGTCCCGTAGTTGATTTCTTCTGGTGAATCCTTAACTTTGCTTATCATTATTATTTTTGCCTGCTTGCATGTGGGTATTAGAAGAGTGAGGTTTTAGGCTTCCACATCACAATGCTTTCTTAACTTGAAAATGTTCCCTCTTTATCCTTCACATGCAGGAACCGTCAATGGAAAGTTTAGGTTTTGTGAAGAGGGTTTGAGTAGAGGATACAGGAGAGAACTACAAGCCAGTGATATCATGCCTGGACCATAGCTCTTCTTGAATAAGATGATAAATTGAAATACCTAATTATGCCTTTGTCTTGATTATCACTGCTTCTTACATTGAAGGGGAAGAGTAAAAGCAAGTTTGGGTGCTAAAATGGGTAGGATTCCCCCCACCAGCAACATATTTTGGTACACTTGGGTCAAATATGCAATATTTAAACAAAAAAAAAATAAAGTTATGAGCAATTATCAGTTGAGTTAGGCAATGATTTTAGGATAGGCAATGAGTTTAGTATAATTATTAGCTAATTATCAGCCTGAGTTATTTCCTTTCACTAAATTCATTGAAAATTGCCCAACACACTCCTCAACTTAGCTTGCCATGGATTTCTAAAGAAATAGGGAGTGACTTATACATTAAATGTCTGAAGTTATACAGAGAGAGAGAGAGACTGGAACTAGGAAGAAAAGAGAACCTTTATGTAATTTTTTTACTTCTTTAGAAGATAAACTTCATCCTGAGTCCTTACTTAATGACATGCAAGATATAATATAGAAATAACTCAACCCATAAAACTATTAAATTAGGAAATTATTAGCATGATAAAAGGACTTCCTGAATTCCTAAAAGGATTCTGAAGATCTTTTCAGCATGCAATTTCTTTATTTGCAGGTCACTAAAAGGAGAGGATTAACAGGAGAAAGTTCAAAAAATTAGCATAGTATTTTGAAGACTTATTAAAAGGTTAGGTTTTCATTGAACTCTTTGAGGCAAATCTAATAAATTGAAATACAGCCCTACTTATGGACAAAATACCAGCAAAAGAAACTACTGCAGTTATATTTAGGATCTAGGTAGTGAAATCTCTAAGCTAGCAGGTATTAATGACTTCAACATTGTCATTGCACAAGTTGATGAACGCACCAGCAAGCTTTGAAATTGCTAGAGTGTAGTGGCCCTTGAAAGATATTAAACATCTATCTAACTGACCTGTCGAAAACCTGCCTTATTTGCTCCACAGGTATTTATTAAAAATCTATAACATAACAGATGGGCTTCCCTGGAGGCTCAGTGGTAAAGACTCTACCTGCCAATGCAGGAGACACAGGTCCAATCCCTGGGTGAGGAAGTTCCTCTGGAAAAGGAAATGGCAATCAACTTCAGTATTTTTGCCTGGGAAATCCCATGGACAGAGGAATCTTGTGGGTTACCATACATGGGGTTGCAAGGAGTTGAACACAATTGAGCATGCACACACACACACACACACACACACACACACACACACACACACACACACAACCTGCAGTTTTCTCCAGTTCACTCTAACCCTGGTACCTGTGGCCTGGCAGCTTCCTGCCTCTTGAACAATGGCATGGCCCAGGACATAACTGGCAAGTCCTTTAAGTGATTGGTGAGGGCAGTAACTTTGCTTATTTCTCAACCACCCCTAAAGACTGGCAATACTTTACTATTTTAGTTTGCTTTGTTAATAAATGTATCTTTAATCACATTGCATTCTGCCATTTCAAGAGACATGTGAGTCACACTGCATGTGGATAGATAAGGAGAAGAGAGACAGGCTGTTGCTGGAAGCCTTTCATCCTTATCACATGTTTAAAAGCATCTTCATCACACACATCTCACATACTACCTGATGAGGCAGGTACTGCAGAAGCTAGAAATGAAAAATGGCAGCACTCTAACAAACCAATGTTGGACAATTTTAATGGAACTATCGATAGTAATGCTTAATTTGGAAAATCAAATCTCTGAGACTAATGCTAAACCAGAGAGGAGACCAAGACAATTCATATAAACTTGGACTTTCCAGGAAAACCACAATATATAGCTTTACCTCCTATTTAGCCCTATTATCATGAATCTTATTCAGCATGATTTTACCACGGACTCTTCTAGACCTTTTGATTTTCAGCCCCTGAAGACAATTTCATTGACCGGGGCAACAGCCTGTGTGATCCTTTGTTTCTTGGCCACAGAACCTCTGGAGTTCAGATCATACCTCAGCTCATGAAATGGAAATATTTCTCTGTGTATCCGGACTGCCAGTTGCAGGTCACAGACACACAACTTGAGCTAGCTTACTCAAGATTCACAATAAAAACAGCAGTAGCAATAACAAAGCAAATGATATTTACTGGAAAGCTATTGGTGCCACTTGCAGAATTAAAGCTGAAAAGCCAGGTATCAGGAAACCGGAAGTCAAAGTAGCTTCGGCTGTCAGGGACTGGAAACAAGAATCCAGGGCCAGGCAAGAGTGTGTATATGTCTCTCTCTGCCTCTCATTCTTGCATCTTTCTGTGTCATGTTCCTTTCCCCCAATGGGAACCAGCTCCTTACACATGACAGGGGCTCTGGTCTGCAGCAGCTGCAGGTTCACATCCTCCCAGCTTTACTAACAAAGGAAAGAATCTTCTTCTCAGCTTAAATATCACAAATCAATCTTTTAAAGATAAAACACCTAATTATATTAAAAGTCAATGTTACCATTATCACGCAGATGCTCATCGCTATAGGACTTCAAAGGAAGTTGTTTTCTTCAGGTGTTATGGAAGCAGTGAAATGAGATAATAAACCAAAAAGAAAGTGGTAGTCCCTCAGTCATGTCTGACTTTTTGCGACCCCATGGACTGTAGCCCGCCAGGCTCCTCTGTCCATGGAATTTCCAAAGCAAGAATACTGGAGTGGGTAGCCATTTCCTTCTCCTGGGGATCTTCCCTACCCAGGGATTGAACCTGGGTCTCCTGCGTTACAGGCAGATTCTTTACCATCTGAGCCATTGGTACAACTAAACTGATCTCCAGAACCAGTGTTCAGAGACTGAACTGGTTTCCAGCCACCCTCATTCCAGCCTGAGTGGGTACTGAAAGCAGATAAAAGAGTGATGTAGGACAGACATGAAGCTGATTTGTTTTTATTTTCTCTGTCTTTCTAAGAATTGTGCATTTTTTATGGATTTTGGGCTCTGTAGGATTTCACTGCTGTATTAAAATTTAATCCTCACCTATACTTTTACCAAACAAGTACTTTCTTCACAGGGCAAAAAGCAATTTAGGCACTGGAAAAAGAATGAGGAAAGCTATTAAGACCGCAAAAGAGAAAGCATGTTTTAGGCTTTTAGGCCAACTGAATCACATACTCTACTCTATTTTAAGCCCAGTTTCCTGTTTCCCATTCAAACGTGCTTAGCCACTTAGTTGTGATTAAATTACTCCCTTTCCTTATCTGTTCTATAAAGTATATGTATTCTAGATATATGGTACTTTTAACAATCAAGGCAGAAATTATGTCAACAGGAAAGCATTGGTTGATTTCCTAGTAAAGATTAGAAAACATACACACAGCTTTTTCTTGAATTTGCAATCTTCTTCCCTAAATCATTTGTTTGTTTGAGAAAATATTTGACCTTTATTTGTTACAAGGATAAACTGCTCTTTCCAGCTGAATTAAAGCTCTGTGAAGTTCAAAACTACTCTGCAAAATGCACAGATATTCTCAAAGAGCAATTACATATAAAGCAAAAGGGCTATTTAATGACAAATTGTATTTGTAATGAATTTTCTTGAAAATCTGAGCATAATTTCTTTATTATGTCATGTTCACAATTAAGTTCCACTATTTATGACACTGTGACTCTGCATCCTGATGCCACCACTTAGCTGATTAGTAATTTTGGGCAAATAGTTAATCTCGAACAATTTCTTTCTTTGAATAAGACAAGCAATGTTAGCTTTGGAGAGTTTTTACAAAGAGGAAATAAGATGATGTATGGACAAACAATTAACTTAGAGCCTGGTGTAAAGTAACGTTCAAGAAATTTCTGTGTTTTTAGGCTTTGCTGTAGGTTGACGTCTGTAGCTCAAATGGGAGCTATCAAGATTTTATGTAAAGTAAGTCTTCACAGCATGAAAGAAATCAGATCTTCCTCATTCTTAGAGATAAGAGGATTGTAGCCCTACAAAGCTCTGATAGCATAATGATTAAAACAATAACAACAAAGGTTATTAAAAAAAATAAAACTGGAATATCTCCCTAAACCTTTTCAATTGTATCCCTACTCCAAATCTTTTTCTGTTTAGAAGGGAGCATAATTTGAATTTGATAAGAATATAATAGAGCTACACAACAATATAAATTATCTCCTGAAACTACATTTAGCTTGCTTCTCATTTATATACATATATATTTATATATATACATATATATGATTTTATTTATTTATTTACTGTGCTGGGTCTTCATTGCTGTGCAGGCTTTTTTCTAGTTGCTACAAGTGAGGGTTATTCTCTAGTTGCAGTGTGAGAGCTTCTCATTGCGGTGGCTTCTCTTGTTGCGGAGCACAGATCCAGGTATGCAGCTTCGCTAGTTGCGGTATGTGGGCTCCATAGTTACAGCTCCTGGGTTCCAGAGCACTGGCTCCGTAGTGCGGCCCAGGTGTTTATTTTCTCTGGCACGTGGGACCTTCCCGGATCAGGGATCAAACCTGTGTCTCCCACACTGCAGGTGGATTCTTGACCACTGAGCCACCAGGGAAGCCCAGCTTCTCATTTTCAATGTACTTTGGACAGTTCTTTCATCTAGTCAGTGCATTAGCTGAAACTGTTAATTATTTTCATCCCTGTGATGGACAGCAGCCACAAGGGTAGTATCAATTGGGTCGAAAGGAACTGTAAGGTAATGAATCATATCTACCTGCTCCAGGTATGATCCTTTCTTGCGGTTTGTGAGATACCATGTTTAAATTCTAGCCCATTCTTTCCATGTATGTGCTGGAGGAGGAAATGGCAACCCACTCCAGTATTCTCGCCTGAGAAGTTCCATGGACAGAGGAGCTTGGCAGGCTATAGTCCATGGGGTCGCAGAGTCAGACATGACTGAGCTTCCTTTCATTCTTTCCCCTTGGATGATAAAGCTCATGACAAGGACTGAATGTAATTCATCTTGGACTCTTCAGCAACTAGATTAATTCCTAGAATATGGATCTAAATGTGTGGCTTTTTAAATCTGAATTGAATTACAGCATGTCTGAGACCTCTTTATCTTTTATCTTATGTCACCAGGCTTTTGTGTTGGTGCAGTCAGGCATAACACGAAGACAACTAAATTCAGTATCACAGAGGACGGTTTTTAATCAGCTTACAGAGATTTGGCATTTATCATTCTTCCCTTCCCTTCCCCCACCTAATGGCACATCAGGACTTCTATGGTTAAAACAAAGCCCTAAATTGGCCCCTCATCCACCAGAGAATTGAACTGATTCTCTTACAAGCAAGGAAGCTGTCCTTGTGGAAAGTGTCACTCCCATGGGATATTTGTACGACTGTTCACATTTTAAACAATATATCTGGGGAAAAGAAAGAATGTGGGAAAAATATAATATGATTTTCTTACATGTTTGTATAATTTCTATTTTTTTTGGCCAAAGGAATAATATGTAACAATGGTCTCACGTTTTTCAGCACTTGGTCCCAAGCCAAGTTGAAAAATAGCTCCTCTCCCACTGAGGACCGTCCGAGGCTTTTGTGTCTCCTTTGTGTTGTGAGAACCGCATCACAGGATGTTTCCCTTGTAATGAAATGAGGAGAGTGGACGTGCAGACCTGAGCACAGTGGCCCGGTCATTAACACTCACCAGCTGTCTCCAGACATGGGATCCCAAAATAAAAGTGACGTGAAACATCTCCAGGCCTAAAAGTCACTCTACTAACACCGGGGCATGAGAGAGGAGAGAACTCTCCGTGACTCCCAACCTTAGCTTACGTGTCAGGGGACGAACACTTTTCCTGGTGGTATTGCTGCGAAATGGGGAGAACGTGGGCTCTGCCTGACCGTCAGCAGTCTCCAGAGACCCAGGTGTGGGGAGCAGCTGGGAGCGTTGGGCGACCTCTCTGCACTTCTAAACAGCTTGTGATCTTTGCACGCATTTTGTCTGTGCTTTGCCCTTTGACTCATTATCATCCAGAGTCTGGGACCGGAAGGAGAATCGACTTCAGACAAAAGTATTTTGTTCTAATATTATTTTCCCACCCAAATTTAGGTCAAGAGCTAGGTTGATGTTTTATGGGAATCAAAATAAATCTAGACCATTAGAATGGTCAGAGTAACCAGGGGAACTCTATCCTTGTCAGGATAATTTTACTGTGTGGAATGAACTGCTTCATTTTTTAGGAAAAGACCAAAGTATTCAATGAGCAACATGATTTGAAATATTCTACCTCCATTTGTCCAAATCTAGGATATATATCTATGTATATATATATGTGTGTGTGTATGTGTATACACATATATGTACCTAACACTACTGTTTCCTTTTAATCTATATCTAAATTAAAATAAAATCATGTTGGGCTTCCCCAGTGTCTCAGACAGTAAAGAGTCCACCTGCAACGCAAGACATCTGGGTTCAATCCCTATGTCAGGAAGATCTCCTGGAGAAGAGAATGACAACCCACTCCAGTTTTCTTGCCTGGAGAATCCCATGGACAGAGGAACCGGGCAGGCTACAGTCCTCGAGGTCACAGAAAGTCATATACGAAAAAGATCTTAATGACCCAGATAACCACAATGATGTGATCAGTCACCTAGAGCCAGATATTCTGGAGTGCGAAGTCAAGTGGACCTTAGGAAGAGCCACTACAAACAAAGTTAGTGGAGGTGATAGAATTCTAGTTGAGCTATTTCAAATCCTAAAAGATGATGTTGTTAAAGCGCTGCACTCAATATGCCAGCAAATTTGGAAAACTCAGCAGTGGCCACAGGACTGGAGAATGTCAATTTTCATTCCAATTCCAAAGAAAGGCAATGCCAAAGAATGCTCAAACTACTGCACAATTCCACTCATCTCACATGCTAGTAAAATGATGCTTAAATTTCTCCAAGCCAGGCTTCAGCAATATGTGAACCGTGAACTTCCAGATGTTCAAGCTGGATTTAGAAAAGGCAGAGGAGCCAGAGATCAAATTGTCAACATCCATTGGATCATAGAAAAAGCAAGAGAGTTCCAGTAAAACATCTACTTCCACTTTATTGACTATGCCAAAGGCTTTGACTGTGTGGATCACAGCAAAAACAAACTGGAAAATTCTTAAAGATATGGGAATATCAGACCACCATACCTGCCTCCTGTGAAATCTGTATGCAGATCAAGAGGCAACAGTTAGAACAGGACATGAACTAATGGACTGGTTAAAATTGGGAAAGGAGTACATCAAGGTTGTAAATTGTCACTGTGCTTATTTAACTTATATGCAGGTTACATGAAGCAAAATGCCAGGCTGGATGAAGCACAAGTTGGAGTCAAGATTGCCAGGAGAAATATCAATAACCTCAGATATGCAGATGACCCCACCCTTATGATAGAAATTGAAGAGGAACTAAAGAGCCTCTTGATGAAGGTGAAAGAGGAGAATGAAAAACCTGGCTTTAAACTCACCATTCAAAAAACTAGGATCTCGGCGTCCAGTACCATCACTTCATGGCAAATTGAAGGGGAAACAATTGAAACAGTAACAGATTTTATTTTCTTGGGCTCCAAAATCACTGCAGATGGTGACTGCAGCCATAAAATTAAAAGACATTTGCTCCTTGGAAGAAAAGCTGTGCCAAACCTAGACAACATATTGAAAAGTAGAGTCATTACTTTGCCGACAAAGGACCATAGAGTTGAAGCTATGGTTTTTCCAATAGTCATGTATGGATGTGAAAGTTGGACCATAAAGAAGGCTGAGCACTGAAGATATGATGCTTTTGAACTGTGGTGTTGGAGAAGACTCTTGAGAGTCCTTTGGACTGCAAGGAGATCCAACCAGTCAATCCTGAAGGAACTCAATCCTGAATATTCATTGGAAGGACTGATGCTGAAGCTGAAACTCCAATACTTTGGCCACCTGATGTGAAGAGCCAGCTCATTAGAAAAGATCCTGATGCTGGGAAAGATTGAAGGCAGAAGGAGAAGGGGATGACAGAGGATAAGATGCTTGGATGGCATCAGTGACTCAATGGATATGAGTGTGAGCAAACTCTGGGAGATTGTGAAGGACAGGGAAGCCTGGCATGCTTGTCCATGGAGTCACAAACAGTCGGACATGATTGAGTGAAATATAACAACAAAAAATCAAGCTCCTCTGAACCAGGCTGGAATTAGAGGTGAGTCCAGAAGCTGGGAAAGATTGAGAGCAGGAGGAGAAGGGGATGACCGAGGATGAGATGGTTGGATGGCATCACCGACGCAACGGACATGGGTTTGTGTGGACTCCGGGAGTTGGTGATGGACAGGGAGGCCTAGCATGCTCCGGTTCATGGGGTCGCAAAGAGTCGGACACGACTGAGCGACTGAACTGAACTGAACCAGAAGCTGAGGCATCTCTGAGATATAAATTGTCAAGAATCATTACACTATTTGATTTTTAACATGCCTGGTTTTTATACTGTTTGATTTATACCATGTCTTGTTATAATACACTCGTGCGCACTCAGTACCTGCATTCATGTCCAGCTCTTTGCAACTCCATGGATAATAGCCCACCAGGCTCCTTTGTCCGTGGGATTCTTCAGGCAAGAATACTGGAGTGGGTTACCATTTCTTCCTGCAGGCAATCTTCCCGACCCAGGGACTGAAGTTGCATCTCTTGGATCTCCTGCACTGGCAGGCAGATTCTTTACAACCAGTGCCACCTGGGAAGCCCTGGTATAATACAATGTGAATATATTTCCCCTTAAAAAATAAGGGAGGTATTGTAGTGAATGTTATGAAAAGATCATGAGCTTAGGAATCAAAACTGGGTTTGAATCCCAGCTCTGCTACTAGCTACCATATGTGATGTTTGTCAAGTAATTTTATTCTTTCTCACCCAGTCTAGACCTCAGCCAAAACCTCCAAGTCAGAATTATGCCCATACCTCCCTCGCCAAGCTGCAAAGAATAAATGATAAAGTATACGTGAAAAACCTATTATGTCATATATACTATGTTATATATTGTATGTATATATGTTAGCAGTCCAATTAATGTCAATTTCCTTCCTTACTAGAACATCTAGATTTTTAAGATAGTAAAGATTCCTCAGATATTAGCACCTACTTAATATACCTTAAATTGTGTGAATTACATTTTTCACTAGGCCAGCTGTCTAATATTTTGGAATTTCATTTTAGTGAGTCCACTATTGCTTCACTCAGATTCAAAAGTGAAGAGAAAGTTGCTCAGTCGTGTCCGACTCTTTTCAACTCCATGGACTACACAATCCTTGGAATTCTCCAGGCCAGAATACTGGAGTGGGTAACCTTTCCCTTCTCCAGGAAATCTTCCCAACTCAGGGATCAAATCCATGTCTCCTACATTGCAGGCGGGTTCTTTACCAGATGAGCCACCAGAGAAGCCCAGAAAAAAGTCTATTCTAGCGGAAGTTTACCTTCAAAATAAGTGATGCTTTCTAAGTGAAAAACAAGTGATATTTGTTGTTTGTTGATTACTTGCTTAATCGTGTCCAACTCTTTTGTCAATCCCCTGGACTCTAGCCTGGCAGGTTCCTCTGTCTATGGGATTTTCCAGGCAAGAATACTGGTGTGGGTTGCCATATCCTCCTCCATAGGATCTTCCCCATCCATGATAGAACTCGTGTAACCAGCGTCTCCTGCATTGGCAGGCAGATTCTTTGCCACTGAGCCACCTGGGAAGCCAAGACCCTAAATATTGCAAAGATTATGGTGTCTTATCCTCCTCATCATGCATTCATTTGGTCATTTGCCATTTAACACATACTTATCGATTACCTACAATAAGTTGAGCACTGTTCTAGGCACTGACAGAAAAGTAATCCCCAAAGACAATAACCTCTGCCTGTATAAAGTTTATATATTAGCCTAGGAAATAATATAATAAATACTGTATCAAAGGTGCTATGTTCTTTGGAGAAAAATAAAGACTAGGGTAAAAGAGATGGGATGCTGGGGCAAGGGATAAGGTTCAGCATTGTAAAGAGGACCCTCCATATGCTTATCAATGTGAAAAGCAAAAAAGCAAGCCATGTAAACACAGAGGGGAGAGACTTTCAGGCAAAGGGAGTAAGTAGCGCAAAGGCCCTGAGGTAGAGGGTGGACCAGCTGTGCTTGAGGAAAAAGGGGGTCCGCTTGGCTGGAGTGGAGCAAGGGAGAGAAAGAGTGGTAAGAGGCGAACACAAAGATGTGAATGATGGCCAGATTGCACTTGACCTTGCAAGTCAATGTAAGGATTTGCATTTTACTGTGAGTGAAAGGTAGAAACTTTGCAGGGTTTTGAGCAGAAAAGTCACATAAATAGGACCACCCTGGCGACTGTGCTGAAAATAGATTGTGAAGGAGTCAGAGGGACTTCCTGGTGGCCCAGTGGCTAAGACGCCATGCTCCCAATGTAGGAGACCTGCGTTCGATCCCTGGTCAGGAAAATAGATCCCACATGCCACAACTAAAGATCCCACATGCTGCAACTAAGACCCAGAACAGCCAAATGAATAACTATAAAGCGATTTGGCAATTGTGTGTTCAAATGCTTTTGCATGGAACATGCAAGAGTTTAAAAAAAAAAAATAATGCAGTAAGAGTGGAGGCTGAGAGATGGATTGGAAGGCAATTGTAGTAATTCTTGTGAGAGATGATAATGGATCAAACCAATTCATTAACAGCAGAAATGGGTGAGAGAAGGTCAGTTTCTGGGCATATGTTTAAGTTAGTGGAGTCAACAGGACTTCCTGACAGGTTGAAATTGACAAGAATACTTTCGATGTTTTAGCCTGATCAGCTGAAAGGGTATGGAGCTACCATCAACAGATAAATCAGATTATGATGGAGATTTGGAAATGGGAAAAAAAATTGGGGATATTTGAGATTTTTATTTGACATCAAAGTAGAATTTTCAGATAAACAGTTGAATATAGAATTCAGAGAGGAGGTCCAGGCCTGAAATGTTAATTTGAACATTGTCACCAAAGAGATGGTCACCAAATTTGGATGACCCACAACAACACCTCCCATGATTTCTTGGAATTTAATTATAACTTGATTAGCAACCACTACTTGGTTACCTACTTGCCCCCGGGCAGGTTCAGTCACATCCGACTCTTTGTGACCCCACCAACTGCAACCTGCCGGGCTCCTTTGTTCATGGAATTTTTCAGGCAAGAATGCTGGAGTGGGTTGCTATGCCTTCCTCCAGGGGAATCTTCCCACTGTAGGGGCCACACCCATGTTTCTTGCCTCTCGCATTGCAGGGGGATTCATTACCACTAGCGCCATCCATTCGGTTGCATCAGTTAGCCTTAAACTGATGAAGCGTTTTTTTTTTTTACACAATGGAATCTTTTGAACTTCATTTAAAATGTGGACATTTTTCTTGTATTTAAAACTGTAAACCTAGATGATATCAGTGAGGAAGTGAGTGCAGATAAGGAAGTGAGTATAATCTTAACTATATCAGCTTTGTTGTTGTAGTTCAGTTGCCTAGTCCTGTCCAACTCTTTGTGACCTCATGGACTGCCTTGCACAGGGCTCCCTGTCCTTCACTATCTCCCAGAGTTTGCCCAAGTTTATGTCCATTGCATCAGTGATGCTGTCCAGCCATCTCATCCTCTGACACCCTCTTCTCCTCCTGCCCTCGATCTTTCCCAGCATCAGGGACTTTTCCAATGAGTTGGCTGTTCTCATCAGATGACCAAAATACTGGAGCTTCAGCTTCAGCATCAGTCCTTCCAGTGAATATTCAGGGTTGATCTCCCTTAAGACTGACTGGTTTGATCTCCTTGCTGTCCAAGGGACTTTCAGGACTTTCGGCATCAATTCTTTGACACTCTGCTTTCTTTACGGTCCAGCTCTCACAACCATACGTGACCACTGGGAAGACCATAGCCTTGACTATACAGATGACACCACTCTAATGGCAGAAAGCAAAGAGGCACTAGAGAGCCACTTGATGAGGGTTAAAGAGGAGAGTTAAAGAGCCAGATTAAGACTAAATATTAAAAAAAAACAACTAAGACCACGGCGTCCAGCCCCATTACTGCATGGTAAATAGAAGGGGGAAAGGTAGAGGTAGTGACAAATTTCCTCTTCTTGGGCTTCAAAATCACTGTGGATGGTGACTGCAGTTGTGAAATCAGAAGACAATTGCTTCTTGACAGGAAAGTGGTGACAAAGCTAAACAGTGTATTGAAAAGCAGAGACATCATTGTGCCAACAGAGGTCCCTATGTCAACTTTATCTACACAAAATAAGGAATAGTTTTACCTATACAAAATAAGGAATAGCCTTATCTACACAAAATAAGGAATAGCCTTATCTACACAAAATAAAGGATAGCTTTATCTACACAAAATAAGGACGTGAGTGTAGTCTTATCTATATCAACTTTATCTACACAAAAGCTCTTAGTAGTTACAACTGATAGTACTTCAAAGAAAGTTTTAGTAAAAATGCTGAATATGTGAGAAATACATTTCTAGACCTCAGGCAACAATCCATTTTGAACATTAGGTAAACAACCACAAATATTGCAATATAAATTACACGCTGCAGTTTAGCAGAAGTTGATTTGGTCTCTAAGGAGTCCATACTTATGTGGTGCCCAGGTTGGTGCCACTGCTAAAGAACCCACCTGGCAATGCAGCAGACCAGGTTTGATCCCTAGGTGGGGAAGAGCCCCTGGAGAAGGGAATGGCAACCCATTCCAATATTCTTGCCTGGAGAATCCCATGGACAGAGGAGCCTGGCCGGCTGTGGTCCATAGGGTGGCAGAGTTGGACTTGACTAAAGTGACTTAGCACACACGCCAAGTGCTTTCCTAGAGTGCCATCTACTGTTTGGTAGTAAGATCATAACATACTAGTGAATTAAGATAAAGAAGGAAAATACGTGTATCAGTAATCTCTTTCTGGAAATCAGACATTCTGTGTAATAACAGTAATCCAAAAAATATGTCTGAGGAAAAATTACAACTAACGCATTATACATCAAGACAAAATTCTTACCAATTTTATAAAATGTAACAAAAACCAAAACAAATGTGTGTATGTATGAATGCATACTCACGTATGAAACAAACTATGTTAGGATATTAAAGCTTAAAATGTCACTTTCTGATTACCAAACAAATGACTTGGTTATTTAATAAACAACTACTTTGCATCCAGTGATGTTAGTTGCCATATTTTTCAAAAGTCTACAAGTAATTCTAATTTTCTTTGAAATGTAACTTGGCTTTTCCTCTAATCATTTGTTTAATGTCCTATATTTACTACAGAATTATCACTAGAGGGTAACATTAAATGAAAATTAGAGAAAATTGTGTATAAACTATAACTTCTCTAAGAATAGGGATAAGACATTATGTATTGTTATATTTATAATATGTATTGTAAACATATTATATACATTTATAATGTGTATTATAAACACATATGTATGTGCTATTTTAAAAACAAGCAGATAAACTATTTTTAAAGATTTAAATGCGTATTCTGTAGAACGAAGAAGAGATTAGAGCAGAGGAAACAGGAGTAGAAGCAAAGCTTCATTAAATATACTTTGTTTAGTAGATTCACCAACATAACCACACAGCACTATTATATATGAAAAGCAATTCCAATAAATAAGGCGAAAGGAGTGAAAAATTATGTTGAGTTTTAGTAGTATAAATTAAAAATATTCTTATAAAAACATTCTAAGGAGAGATAAAGACATTCTATGAAACTGAAGTATAAAAAGCCAAAGTCATTTATAACTGGAAAATGTTTCAAAGGGGAGGATTTGAAGGGGGTCTGTCTGTAAATGTGGACACCCTGAGAAGACCAAGGAACACATTTCTGTTGTTAATGTGTGTTACACACACTCTTCTCATCTTCAATAGACAATGACCTGAGTTCAAGTATCATCAGTTAATTTCAAATATCCACAGAACTTAGCAAAAGCTAATTTTTTAATTTGTGTTTTAATTGGAGGAAAATGACTTTAAAAATTTTGCGTTGGTTTCTGCTATACAACAACGCAAACCAGTCATAGCGATACACATATACCCTCCCTCTTGAGCCTCTCTGCCTTCCCCCATCCAACCCTTCTAGGTCATCACAGAGCCTGTTAATATAGAGCAGCTTCTCAGCAGCTATCTGTTTTATATGTTGATGTTCCTTTATCCATTTGTCCCACTCTCTTTTCCCCACTGTGTCCACAAGTCTGTTCTCTATATCTGCGTCTCCATTCCTTCCCTGAAAATAGTTTCATCAGTACTATTTTTCCAGATTCCATATATATGCATTAATATACAATATTTGTTTTTCTCTTTCTGACTGACTTCAATCTATGTAATAGGCTCTAAGTTCATCCACCTCATTAGAACTGACTCAAATTTGTTCTTTTTTATGTTGAGTAATAATGTACCACATCTTCTTTGTCTATTCATCTGTAGATGGTCACCTAGGTTGCGTCCATGTCCTGGCTATTGTAAATGGTGTTGCAATACACTTGATCTTAGCCAAAAGGCCGAGAAGCGATTAAATGGTGTTGCAATAAACACTGGGGTACGTGTGTCTTTTAGAATTGTTTTCTCAGGGTATTTGTGCAGTAGTGGGATTGCTGGGTCATCATTCAGTCAATCAGCTCAGTTGCTCAGTCGTGTCCAACTCTTTGGGACCCCATGAACCGCAGTACACCAGGCCTCCCTGTCCATCACCAACTCCCGGAGTCCACCCAAACCTATGTCCATTGGGTCAGTGATGCCATCCAACCATCTCATCCTCTGTCGTCCCCTTCTCCTCCTGCCCTCAATCTTTCCCAGCATCAGGGTCTTTTCAAATGAGTCAGCTCTTCGCATCAGGTGGCCAAAGTATTGGAGTTTCAGCTTTAGCATCAGTCCTTCCAGTGAACACCCAGGACTGATCTCCTTTAGGATGGACTGGTTGGATCTCCTTGCAGTCCAAGAGACTCTCAAGAGTCTTCTCCAACACCAGAATTCAAAAGCATCAGTTCTCCAGCGCTCAGCTTTCTTTATAGTCCAACTCTCACATCCATATATGACCACTGGAAAAACCATAGCTTTGACTAGACAGACCTTTGTTGGCAAAGCAATGTCTCTGCTTTTTCATACGCTGTCTAGTTGGTCATAACTTTCCTTCCAAGGAGCAAGTATCTTTTAATTTCATGGCTGCAGTCACCATCTGCAGTGATTTTGGAGCCCAGAAAAATAAAGTCTGTCACTCTTTCCACTGTTTCCCCATCTCTTTGCCATGAAGTGATGGGACCAGATGCCATGATCTTAGTTTTCTGAATGTTGAGCTTTAAGCCAACTTTTATACTCTCCTCTTTCACTTTCATCAAGGGGCTCTTTAGTTCTTCTTCACTTTCTGCCATAAGGGTGGTGTCATCTGCATATCTGAGGTTATTGATATTTCTCCCAGCAATCTTGATTCCAGCTTGTGCTTCTTCCAGCCCAGTGTTTCTCATGATGTATTCTGCATATAAGTTAAATAAGCAAGGTGACAATATACAGTCTTGACATACTCATTTTTCTATTTGGAACCAGTCTGTTGTTCCATATCCAGTTCTAACTGTTGCTTCCTGAGTTGCATACAGATTTATCAAGAAGCAGGTCAGGTGGTCTGGTATTCCCATCTCTTTCAGGATTTTCCACAGTTTATTGTAATCCACACAGTCAAAGGCTTTGGCATAGTCAATAAAGCAGAATAGATGTTTTTCCGGAACTCTCTTGCTTTTTTTGATGATCCAGAGGATGTTGACAATTTGATCTCTGGTTCCTCTGCCTTTTTTTTTTTTTTTTTCTTTTAAATTGCTTGGATTAATTTTTTTTTTTTTTTTTTAATTTTTTAATTTTTCAGTGTCCTCTGCCTTTTTAAAACCAGGTTGAACATCTGGAAGTTCATGGTTCATGTACTGAGAAGCCTGGCTTGGAGAATTTTAAGCATCACTTTACTAGCATGCTGGGTCATATGGTAGATTTATTTCTAGTTTCTAAAAGAAGCTCCATACTGTTCTCCATTGTGGCTGCATCAGTTTACATTCCCACCAACAGTGTAGAAGGGTTCCCTTCTCTTCACATCCTCTCTAGCATTTATTGTTTGTAGACGTTTTGATCATGGCCATTCTGACTGGTGTGAGGTGATACCTCATTGTAGTTTTGATTCTCATTTCTCTAATAATTAGTAATGCTGAGCATCTTTTCATGTGTTTATTGGCCATCTCTGTGTCTTCATTGCAGAAATATCCATTTACATCTTCTTCCCACTTTGCATTGGAGAAGGAAATGCAACCCACTCCAGTGTTCTTGCCTGGAGAATCCCAGGGACAGAGGAGCCTGGTGGGCTGCCCTCTATGGGGTCACACAGAGTCGGACACGACTGAAACGACTTAGCAGCAGCAGCAGCAGCCCACTTTGTGGGGAGGCTGTTTTTCTGATATTGAGCTGTATGAACTGCTTATAAGTTTTGAAGACTAATCCTTTGTCAGTTGTTTTGTTTGCAATTATTTTCTCTCATTCTGAAGATAGTCTTTTAATTGTGTTTATTGTTTCTTTTGCTGTGCAAAAACTTGTTTACTTTTATTTTTATTTCCGTTATTCTAGGAGGTGGATCAAAGAGGATCTTGCTGTAATTTATGTCAAAGAGTGTACTGCCTCTGTTTTTCTCTAAGAGTTTTGTAGTTTCTGGCCTTACACTTAAGTTTTTAATCTGTTTTGAGTGTATTTTATACTCAACATCTTCTCTCCTTATTCTTTCCTTATTTTTCTCCCTTTGGAATCAACAGAGAAATATTTTATTCATTTGATAAGATCAATTTGTAGACTCCCCTAGGGTATAGGTCTTTGTGTTTTTATGATAGTAGAAGATCATTGTTTACTGTTTTCTCTGTCCTTTAAGCACCCCTAATCTATAAGGAAATCATGTTATCATCTTCACTTGCCAACACTTTAATTATTTTACAAATCATTTATAGAATGGTAAATAGTAAACTTTAAAGGTAAGTCAAACTTTACCAAAGTCAAATGAAGAAATTACAGTGCTTCCTCCCTTCCTTTCCTCCATCTTTCTATTTGTTCAGTCACCCAGCAAATATTTACTGAATTCCTGCTACGTGCAGGCTCTGGGTTTACAATGGTGAGCAAACTATGGCTCATGGAACTAAAAATGAATCATAGGAACAGGAACAGCAAGGAGAAGACAGAGACAGAATTACAAGTTGAAGATCCTGGTCAGTTTTATTTCTACTCCAACCAGCTCATCTTCAGTCCACATTAGTACTCCATTGTGTTAAAGAAACAAGAGCTCTCAAACCCACCTGTGTCCTCTTAGTAGGTAAAGAGAAAGAAGCCTGGAAGGAGGACCAGGGGAAAAGAAATGTAATCATGACAGTGAACTGAGAGCACATGGTGTGTTGCATCTGTCCCCTCCTGCCCTTTGTAGGGCTCATTCCAAAAGGCTGTGTCCTCCTCTGAGTCTCCTGATGCTCTCACTGGGGGTGGTTTTCCATTTGGGCTTCTTTGGTGATTCAGATGGTAAAGCATCTGCCTGCCATGTGGGAGACCCGAGTTCAAACCCTGGGTCAGGAAGATCCCTTGGAGAAGGAAAAGGCAACCCACTCCAGTACTCTTGCCTGGAAAATTCTGTGGATGGAGGAGCCTGGTAGGCTACAGCCCATGGGGTCGCAGAGACTCCAACAGGACTGAGCGACTTCCCTTTCCTTTCCCCTTTAAATACTAAGCTCTATTATTTATCCTTTGGTACTCACGTTTCTCCACCCACCTTCTGTTAACTCTATTTACATAATGCCCTTCAATCATTCCTTGAAGATAAAAGCTGTCTCTTACTCATTCTAGCATCTTCTACATAATAAAACCAATAAATGTTGATTACGTTGAATTTTTTTAACTCTAGTCTTAAAAGTTTATTATTTATTTTCTTTTTTATTGAACTGTAGTTGATTTACAAGGTTGTGTTAATTTCTGCTATACAGCAAAGTGATTCAGTTATATTAATGCATATATATACATTCTTTTTTTATAGATTGAATCTTTAAAATCATAATTAATCTGCCTACAACCAAATGTTATACAAATCAAACTGACTTGTTTAGCATCTATGTCCTGTAAAAGCTTACAATATAAATGCACTAAATTCAAAATTCTGTGTGCGTGTATATACATACACAAAATGCAATCATTTATATTTTATACAAGTATATATATTTCATATGATGAAATGTTCTAGTCTATAAACCACTCTATCATAGTACCCAAGGGATCATTTCAAATATAAAAAGTCACTTCATGAGTGCTCTCAAACAGATCCCATTGAATGAAATAAAATCCTTTTCCAGGTTACTAAGCGGGCTTTCATCTTCAATTCATAAACTTTAATGAGAAAAATAAAAGTTGTGATTAAAAATTCTTTGGCTATCTGAAATCTAGTAGGAGATAACTACCCCCCACCTCCCCAAAGAGTATGAGGCATAAAAAAAGAATACCTATATTTGAAAGATCAAATCAAAAGCAAATAAAAAGATATAAGATTTGCACAATTTTGTTCACTGAGAAAACTGAACAATATTAGAAAATCTGTTGTACCATCCAGAAGCTAAATATACACAGTAATCACATTTTGTAATCATCTCTGAGGAAGGCTTTTTAGTAACGTTTCTGCCAACAAGGTCTGTAAATTAAGGTTAACAAAACTCAAAAGAAAGTGGCAGGTTGCAATGTAGACTGTCAAAGAAACAGTGCAAACTATGAGAAACACCATAAAAGTGTTTAGTGCTAGAACCCCAAGGGTTCAAAATGGATTCAGATTTCAATTACGGTGACTCAGATCTTGGCCATGTGAAAGAGGTCCCAAATAAATGCTCCCTATAATAGATACTCCCTTGACTTATATCTTTAGCAAGGCAGGAAACATCTAGTCAAGCACAACTTCTGGTTAGGATTTTTAATTTTCATTAATAAAAGATTTGCTACAAAGAACTTGTAACAGTAGGTTAGGATTTAGGTAATAAATTAAGGCAAAATAGAAGTTTATTTCATTCAGAGAAAAGGAATGATGAAGACATCTGAGTGTCCGAGATGAGATTTTCAGTATTTTCTGAGTCTGGTGGAAGGAAAAGTCCTGGGTTAAGATTTTCAGGACATTATTCTTAGATAAACTACCTGACTTTTTACTCTCATTTCACTCAATTTTGATTTCTTTGTGAAAGAATGCATGCCATTATTGTTTCTTAGGAATTCAAGGCAATCTACTGAAGAGTTTTTAAATGTCAAATACTTAGTTATCTTTGTATCATTTGAGTTTCTTCAGTGTTAATCCAGCTGTCTAGTAGCAAATAAAAATAAGTTGATAGTAAACTACCTTCCATGATGGAGGTAGGATATGACATAATAAAATATAGCTTTTATACATAATTACATTTACATATACTTTATAAATATAAGTAGCTCTGTAATTTGATTTAGGTAACATGTGAATTAAAATATTTTGTATCAGCATGTTAATCAGGCTCTGAGTACTTTCTCATCTTTATACTGCTTAGATAGCCTGTATATATTCTCAGCAGGTACCCACTGAATTAAATTGGTTTCTATTTAAAAGTTAAGCAAACGAGACTCTAAATTTGTTACCCTTTCTTATATCTGATAATCAGATAATTCACACATATTTTTCCCAGGGGTTTTAAGTAAAGTATGATCTGGCTATGGGATTTAATTCTATATTTCTCTAAGTTTATGTTACTCCATGAATAACACAGGGAATTTCGTCAACTTGCTTTTAATTTTGTATCCCATAAAACTGTTATTGTCAATGACATGAGAATTTTATGATATTCAAGACTTTGAGATTATGTGTAAAAAAAAACACAAAAGTATACAGATGTGGTCATTAAACCCAAATCTTTGGAGTCTTGACCTTTATCATAGTATTTTATAAAGCCAACACGCGCACATACAGCAACACAAAATACCTTCTGAAAATACTACTTTGATACTAAAATATTTTAACTTCAAAAATTTGACAATAAAGATTGGTTTTGATGCAACTTTCTGGTATAGTGATGAGCCATTATTAAAGTTATTAGCATTAGTCACTAATTACTTGCATATTCAATTAAAGAAGATATTTTATTATCATGGGTCTAAGTAAGTCAAGATTAAATAGACCAGAGAGAACAAACTTTTTCCAAGTAATTCAGTGCTTTTTTATGACCCACGGGTTTTTTGTTGTTCAGTTGCTCAGTCATGTCCAACTCTTTGCGACCACCGGACTGCAGCAAGCCAGGCTTCCCTGTCCTTCACTATCTCCTGAAGCTTGCTCAAACTCATGTCCATTGAGTCCATGATGCCACCTAACCATCTCATCCTCCATTGCCCCCTTTTCCTCCTTCCCTCAATATTTCCCAGCATCAGGATCTCCACCAGCTTTAGAGAGTCTTAAAACTTGAAACAAGTAGTTTTATATCTACCTAAACACATGAGGCAACTTTCCTTCAAATAGGTTAAGAGACTTGATTAAGTCATCAACACTGGGTGAGTTAAGAGCAAGGACAATGTATTGAATTGACATTAAGGTGATGTAAAGAATAAGGCCCAAAATACATAGATATTATGCCTCTCATTAACATCTTAGAAAACTCAAGAGAAATGAAAAATCTAAAAATTATAATAGAACAAAATATGTCTTTTAATAATTAATTGCTGCAATTTGAGCTGATTAACCTCCAAAGAAGGCAGAATTCCTCACAAAACAAAATAAGCAACAAAAACCTGGACTTTGGTTTAGAGAAAATACTGCAAAATGTTGGTGTGATCATAAAGGTGAATTTACCTCATCAAACTGTTAAGGCAGAAAGAAAATTAAAGGCTCAGCTGCCCTGCTCTGTTCCCCTTCCCCCACCTTTGTCTTCTCAGCCTCAAGAAACCTTTCCCAGTAGCCGCCCAGAAGCCACAGTTGATCCCTCTGGAAATGGAGACTTTTTACTACTAAGACCAGTTCAGAGGAGACTTGGGGATGGGCTGAAGCTGAAATATTTTCTCCCTAGATTTTTACCAGTTTCACATAATTCCAGCCATCACCTTGGACCACCAAACCTGGATTGGTGTTCTTAATTGTCCTCCTTTCAGGAAGGGACTTTGCAGCTCTTTGGGTCAATGCAAGCCTGATGGAAGCCGTGTGTGTGTGTGTGTGTGTGTGTGTGTGTGTGTGTGTGTGTGTGTGTGTGTGTATGAGAGAGAGAGAGAGATCTCCATCCATTAGACACATATCTGTTAGCATATCTTGTGTGCATGTGTGCGTGTGATCAGTAACTTCATTCGTGTCTAACTCTTGGTGACCTAATAGACTGTAGCCCGCCAGGCTCCTCTGTCCTTGAGATTCTCCAGGCAAGAATACTGCAGTGGATTGTCATGCCCTTCTCCTGGGGATCTTCCCAACCCAGGGATTGAACCTGCGTCTGTTATGTCTCTTGCATTGGCAGGGGGGGTTCTTTACCACTAGCACCACCTGGGAAGCCCATTAACACACATTATTTAAATTCATATCAAGGAACAGTGTCCGCCACGCATCACCTATGTTATATGATGTGAATAATATAAGCTGAGAAGGCATGGCTCCTGTACTTCGGGAGCTCAGAGTAATGAGAAAGGCAAATACAGGCACAGCATAATGTGATATGTGTAACAAATAGGTTAAAAAATTTATAAGAGTGTGGGAAAGGAGAGATTATTTGCAAATGGATATTTTGAAAGGGCTTTATTAAATATAATGTCTTGGAAAAAAGCCAAAACATTAGCAAATTAAGATGAAGAAGTATACTTACCAGGCAAAGGAACAAAGATAAACAAAGTTATAATAATGAAGAATGGTCTTAAGAAATAACAACGAATTTTATGTTGGTAGAGAGCTCAGATGTCAATTTACAGAAGGTTAAAGAGATTATTCCATTTATATTGGTGAACCAAGGAGAGTTTTGAGGAAAGGAATAACATAATAGGATGTATTTAAGAATGTTAACTCTGGCACAGTAAGTAGCTGAATTGACAATGGATAAGACAACCAAAGGGCTTCCCAGGTGGTGCTAGAGGTAAAGAACCCACCTGCCAATGCAGGTAGGTGTAAGAGACATGGGTTTGATCCCTGGGTCAGAAAGATTTTCCTTAGAGGAGGGCATGACAACCCACTCTAGTATTCTTCTGGACAATTCCATGGACAGAGGTGCCTGGCAGGCTACAGTTAATGGTTCGCAAAGAGTTGGACATGACAGAAGCGACTAAGCATACACCTGAGACAGCCAAGAATAACGGCCTGCAGAATCTAGGTGTAGGGTCCAAAGCAAAGTAATATCAGCAGAAGTAAAAAGGCTAGTTTGGAGGTACTTTGAACACAGGATGGACAAAATAAAGTAAAAATATGATTCTAAAATTTTCAGCTAAATTACTTGAGAGAAAGAACTCGATGCCATTGGTGACCAAGATCAAGAATATCAAAGTATGAAAGTTGAAGAAAGTGAAAGTGAAAGTCACTCAGTCCTGTCTGACTCTTTGGGATTGTACAGTCCATGGAATTCTTCAGGCCAGAATACTGGAGTGGGTAGCCTTTCCCTTCTCCAGGGGATCTTCCCAACCCAGGGATCGAACTCAGGTCTCCGGGATTGCAGGAGGATTCTTTACCAGCTGAGGCACCAGGGAAGCCCCTTCAAAGTATAGAGAAGGACAATGATAATAGGAGTTCCTGAGGAAGACCCATGTGAAGTTAACAACAGGCAAAGGAGAAGATAGTCAGAAGGACAGAAACCAGGGTAGAGATGAAAATTTAATTGTAATTCATTCAGATGAAACAGCACAGATAAACTACAAAAGAAGAATGTAACCTATATACAAGGGAATATCACTCAGCCATTAAAAAGAATGAAATAATGCCGTTTATAGCAACATGAATGAACCTAGAGATTGTCATACAGGGTGAAGTAGGTCAAACAGAAAAAGAGAAATATCATATGACATCCCTTATATGTGAAACCTATAAAGAAATGAAATAAATGAACTTGTTTACAAAACAGACCCACAGACTTAGAGAACAAATTTATAGTTACCATGGGGGAAAGATGGGAGGAAAGGATATTTAGGGAGTTTGAGATCGACATACGCACTGCTTTATTTTAAATGGATATCCAACAAGGACTCTGTATAGCACAGGAAACCCTGTTTAATGTTATGTGATAGCCTGGATGAGAAGAGAATTTGGGGGAGAATGTATATGTGTATATGTATGACTGAGTCCCTTTACTATCCACCTGAAACTATCACAACATTGTTAATTGGCTACACTCCAATATAAAATAAGAAGTTAGAAAAATGTAAAGAGAAGACAAGAGTAAAAAAATAAAGGATAAAAAAGTGTTTAAATTTAAGCTAGACGTATCTTGTTTCCAAAGCTGGCATTTCTGCCTTCTCTTTATGGAAATCATCCAAAAGCAGTAAGGAAAAAGAGAAATATAAACACCAAAGTTGCTTTTGGCAAAACTAGAAGAGAGTTGAAACTCCGAACCAGAAAATAGGTGAAAGGGCTTTCAAAAGTAATAAGGGTCATACAGAAAAATGCCCACAGAAAAGTGCGGGTTGGAGGGGCTGCTGCAACTGTGTAACTTGAAAGATCCAGAGTAAAAAGTACATATGCCGAAGCAGAAGTGTACACACGAAGTACAAGATCTTATATCCCGGTCAGCAACAGTAGGAAGAAGGTTGCATGTGTGTGTGCTCGGTCATGTCCAACTCTTTGCGACCCCATGGACTGTAGATCGCCAGGCTCTTCTGTCCACAGGATTTCCCAGGCAAGAATACTGGAGTGGGTTGCCATTTCCTCCTCCAGGAGATCTTCCCAACACAGGGATCAAACCAGGGTCTCTTACATCTCCTGCACTTGGCAGGCAGGCTCTTTACCACTAGTGTCGCCTGGGGGAGCAATGCATCAATTGTAGGAACTTTGGTTCCAAATATTGGTGCAGGCAAAGCCAAATACGCAATCATACATTGCTCCATTTTTAATGAAGCAGTTTGTCTCCATAATAGTGGAAGAGAGATTTTCCCTTGCTAAACTGTTGAACTTTGTGGTTGTCTTTCTAGCTATTCTGTCACAAAGCCTAGGTTCTTCCACAGTCTAGGTCCTTCCACAACGTGTAGGTTCTTCTGCACTCTCCCAAATTCCTGCAAATAGCTAGAGGAAATGACCTGTTTCATAAACGACATGTTTGATAAATTTTAAAAAGGAAATCTTTTCAGGGTCCACATAAGGATATTAGAAGGAGAAGGAGGGGAAAGAGAAGAAAAAAAAAAAAAAAAAAAAAAACAGGGAAAAAAAAAATCAACTGACAAGTTAGGGACACTCACTAAAATGATATCACCAAGGAAGAAATTTAAATTATCACCAGTTAATATAAATAAGAAAATTCTAAGTAAGTGATTGCCTCTATGAAATAAGAATAAGGAGCAGAGATCAAGCAGTTCAACAAAGATTTTGCGAGGAACTAGAAATGAAATATAAGCAGAGAGAAATAAGAAGAGAAAATATTAAATCACTCACAGAACAAAAGTGAGTTGAAAGTGGACCTTCCCTGGAGGTGCAGTGGTTAAGACTCCACACTTCCACTGCAGGGGGTGCAGGTTCAGTCTCTGCTTGGGGAACTAAGATCCCATATGCCTCACAGTGTGGACAAAAAAAAAAAAAAAAAAAATGTTAAGTTGGAAGAAGCACAAGGGAAAATAGGTACTGCTGAAGATACAGTAAGGAGCCTACATGTATGCTCAGTTGCTCAGTCGTGTCTGACTCTTTGCTACCACATGGATGGTAGCCCACCAGTCTTCTCAGTCCATTTGGACACTCCAGGCAAGAATAATGGGGTGAGTTGCCATTTCCTTCTCCAGGGGATCTTCCCAATGACGCAGACAATGAACTGATGCCTTCTGCATTGGCAGGCAGATTCTTCTACCACTGAGCCACCTGGGAAGCCCAGAAGATAAAACATAAGATCAGGCCACAAAATCAAATAAAATGAAGAGTTAAAAAGATGAGAGAAAAATAAAGAAAAAAGGACAATAGTCAGGTAACACACATATCACTGAAATTCCCATCTAAAATAAAACTTCAAGAACATAATATGTTATTTGAAGCTATATTATTCAAGAAAACTGTCCTGAAATAATAGACATTAATCTTTTCAGGAAAATTTGATCCACAGCAGTCAACATCATGAAATAGACAGATAAAGTTTCTGGATTCCAAATAAGCCTTAGGAATGCAGATGTATGTAAAAACAGAATTAAAACTAGTCCCGCAAAAATGTTTCAAAAAAGCAGCAATGGAGGGACCATTTCCCAACTTATTCTACGCTGCCAGTTTCAGTCTGATACCAAAGCCGGACAAAGATAGCACAGGAAAATTAGAGACCAGTATTCCTCATGAATAGTCACAGAACAGTCTTCAACAAAATACTGGTATGTTGGTTATCTCTTGCTACTGTAATTACCTAGATTTGGTGCTTTAAAACAACAGAAATGTATTGGCGTGCTGAAAGCCAAGGAATGTGGCCCTTGTCACTCCAGTCTCTTTCTCCATGGTCACATTGCCTTCTCTTATTCTGTCTTTAATTTCCTTCTGCCACCCTCCTAAGGGGGCTCAGTGGTAAAGAATCTGCCTACCAAGCAGGAGATGCAGGTTCAATCTCTGGGTCAGGATGATCCCCCCTGGAGGAGGGAATAGCACCCCACTCCAGTATTCTTGCCCGGGAAACCCATGGAGAGAGGAACCTGGCAGGCTACAGTCCATGGAGTTGTAGAGAGTTGGGCATGACTTATCAACTATATGCCAACAAAAACCATCTTAAAGGACACCTGTGACTGCATATAGGGCCCGTCTAGATAGTCCAGGATAATCTCCCCTTAATTTAATCACATTTGCAAAATCTTTGCCGTGTAAGGTAACAATCATAGATTCCACCGAGGAATTATGATACCTGCATCTTTTCAGTTCAGTCAGTTCAGTCACTCAGTCGTGTCCAACTCTTTGTGATCCCATGGACTGCAGCACACCAGGTATCTTTTGTAAAGCCATTATATAGCCTACTACAAGTAAGACCTCAAGTCTAGCAATATAAAAAAGGATTATATACCACAACTAGTGAGTGCTATCTTAGAAATGCAAGGTTGGTTCAAAATTCCCTCCTAAAATCAATCAATGTAATACACTGTATTAATAGATGCAGAAATGGTATTTGAGAAAAATCCAGCACCTTTTCATGATAAAACCACACAAGAAATTAGGAATAGGAGGAGACTTCCTTAACCTAAAGGAAGGAAGGAATCAAACGGACATCTATCAAAAAGACACAGCTAACACCGTACTTAATGGTGAAAGAGTGATGTCCTTCCTACTAAGATGACATGAGAATGTTCACTTCACTCTCACCACTTCTATTCAATCTGAAGGTTCTAGCCAGGGCAGTTAGTCAGGTAAAGAAAATAAAAGTCACTATATTGGAAAAAAATAGTAAAACTATTAGCAGATGACAAAATCATGTATTTAGAAAATCCAAAAGAATCCATTAAAAAAAACTGTTACGGCTACTAAGTTCAATTAAGTTGCTTGAGGGTTAAGATTATGACTTTACTCTGAAGTTTACATTTAATTCTTCTTTCAGGGGCTATAATCCTGTGCTGTTCTTTAAAAGGGTGAGCTCAGATGCAATTCAAGGAAATTTTCTTCTACTTTTTCTATCACACATGATTTCATAGCTGCTCACAGACCATCTCCTGCAGTTACAAAATCTAAAGCAGAAAACCTCAGTCCATTGCCTGGCCTCCTCCACTCCTGCAGTAAATGTCAACATTCTAGCGTGCTTATGTAATGTCAAAAAATAAGGGTGAAGCATCTGGTCTTGGTCATTATTGTCAGTCTATTTTAGCAGCTGCTGCCAAGGTCTGCATTTTAATCAGGTGGTGGGTCTATGCAGGTCACCACTGTGCTCTCTGTCATGACTATATGAGCAAAGGGCTAGAAGCCTGGCTAGATCTGATACATATAATCTCTCTTTGCTACTTCTGTTCTTCCTCTCTGGAGACACAAAGAGTTGGTGAGATCAAAGCCCCTCCTCCCCGGTTACTGACCAGTACACTGAAAATCAATGGCTGCGCCCCATGTTATGCTGGGAGTGAAACTATGTGGGTGTCTC
The DNA here is from genome assembly GCF_963930625.1 of Muntiacus reevesi. Classification (NCBI taxonomy): domain Eukaryota; kingdom Metazoa; phylum Chordata; class Mammalia; order Artiodactyla; family Cervidae; genus Muntiacus; species Muntiacus reevesi. The sequence continues at coordinate 33,224,127 of NC_089249.1, read as the reverse complement.
AGGGTGCTCTGTCTACATGTACCTCCTGTAGAGGGTGTCTGCCCCTCCTATGCCATGCAATGGCAGAGCCCAGCTGAGGGTTTTACCTTTTTACCAGTCTCTGGCAAAGGGAGAGGGCACTGATCCTTTCTGTTTTATTTTATTTATTCATTTTTAATTGAAATATAATGGACATAAAACATTGTGTAAGCTTAAGGCATATGCTTGTTGATTTGATACATTTTTGTGTATCATCACAGCTTAGTCAGCACCTCTATCATGTCACATGATTATCATTTCATTTTTTAAGTAAAATAGTAACATTTCCTTTTTTAATATATTAATTTTTAATTAATTAATTTGGTTGCATCACATCTTAGTTGTGGCAAGTGGGATCTTCATTGCAGTGCATTGACTTTCTAGTTGTAGCACATGGGCTTAGTTGCCTGGCAGCATATGGGATCTCATTTCCCTGACCAGGGATTGAACTTGAGTCCCCTGCACTGGAAGGCAGATTCTTAACCACTGGACCACCAGGAAGTCCCAGTCATTTCTTTCTTATGATGAGGATATTTAAGATCTAGTCCCTTAGCAATTTAAGCATATAATACAATATTTTTGAATATAGTCAGTGGGCAGTGCATTAGATCTCTAGAACCTATTCATTTTCTAGTTGTAAATTTGTACATATACATAACATCTTCCCAACTCCCATCCAATCTTTCTGCTTTTAGAGTCTTTAAGCTTATTTGGTGATTTTTCTTCCCTCTCTCTACTGGCAGAGCCATTCTGAACAAAATTGTGTAGGTGAAGAAGGAAGAAATTCTTTCACATAGGACATTTAAAATATATACACAAGGCAAAGTTACATTCACACATGCATACGTACCTGAGGACACAGATAAAACACATTAGAATAAGTGTCTGTAACGGTAAAGGAGAGAGTAAATGGAGATCAGGAATAAAAGGGAACAAAGTAGAAGACAGGCCTCTCATAGACAGACAGTAACAGAAAATAATGAAGAGAAGACTGTAATCTCAAATATTAGCACATAAATTTAGGAAACAAAACACCTTCTGCCCAAAGATTGTGAGGACAATCTACTTATACAGAGAACAGTTCAGTTCAGTTCAGTCGCTCAGTCGTGTCCGACTCTTTGCAACCCCACGAACCGCAGCACACCAGGCCTCCCTGTCCATCACCAACTCCTGGAGTTTACCCAAACTTGAGTCCACTGAGTCGGAGACGCCATCCAACCATCTCATCCTCTGTCGTCCCCTTCTCCTCCTGCCTTCAATCTTTCCCAACATCATGCATCGGTATTTTTCAAATACTACCAATATATTAAGAATAGTATCTTGCTGCAAATATTTATTTCCACATATTTTTATCTGGGCTTTAGGAGGACATTGTAAGTTTCCCCATTTCCCCCATTTCCTGGACTTTCAAATGTATTTCAGATCAATCTTATATAGGTACTTGTCATTCCTCTTTGTGTTTAAAGATGCGAAGGTTGAATTTAAAATGATTGTTTCAACATTTCATTTTTTTTTCCATTGTTAGACCTCAAACACATTTTCTTAATATGATAATATTATAAATGCAAGCAAAGGAAGCAGCAAGGCATGGCATGTGAAAATAAATGCATGAACATGATGACTAAATACATGAAGATAGATGACACTTTCTATTCTACACTTTATTCCCCATATGTCATATTTAATAATTTACCTCTCCATTCTCCTCCATAAAATGTTAAGGTTTTCTTCTGTTGGAGCTCTGTGGGCTTTTTAAAAGTTATATAACCCACTGCAATGATTAGGAAATTGTTTCTGCTCAGAATACACCCTCAGCAAATGTTTGCTGGGTGCAGAGATGAATGCTTCATGAATATGGTGCTGCCAACAATACACAAAGTGGAAAACTGAGTTACGTCCTTGTATATTCCGTTCTCCCATCTAAAGGAGAAAGAAATTAAATCTTCAAAAAATGAATTTCAATATCATTCCCGTTTTCTTGTCCACATCTCAAGTCTATTGGGTAACATAGAGCTATTTGATCTCATAGACAAGAAAGCCGAGTTTGTGGTACAGGTGACATTTGTAAGTAAAAAGGAGAGTGAAAAAAGGAGCTCCGGTATTTATATAACTCTGTAAACAAAAAAGAAAAAGTAGCCAAAGTCTATAGTAACCAGGTTTGTGCTTGTGTTCTGTCTCTTAAGTCGTGTCCAACTCTTTGCGACCCCATGGACTGTAGCCGGCCAGGCTCCTCTGTCGATGGGATTCTCCGGGCAAGAATATTGGAGTGAGTTTCCATTTCCTTCTCCAGAGGATCTTCCTGGCCCCGGTTACTGGACAGGCAAATCATTTTGATATGTTTCAAGCCCTTGGGTTTTTAGAGGTCACTAAACAAATTAAAGACCCTGATGCTGGGAGGGGTTGGGGGCAGGAGGAGAAGAGGACGACAGAGGATGAGATGGCTGGATGGCATCACCGACTCGATGGACATGAGTTTGAGTAAACTCCAGGAGTTGGTGATGGACAGGGAGGCCTGGCATGCTGCGATTCATGGGGTCGCAAAGAGTCGGACACGACTGAGCCACTGAACTCAACTGAAACAAATTCTCCAGCCCATGGGGATGAGGCCACCTAGTGGTCAAGAACTTTAATTTTGTGGCTTCTGAATGCATTCCACCTGTAAAATGCCTGCTGCAAGAATCCTGCATTCATCCCTGGAAACGCTTCAGATAAATCTTGGAAATTAGTTGGACTATATGTATCAGGAGTCTGAAAACTGATGTTGTCCAAGTTTCTCCAGGCCATATAGATGAAGTAACAGAAATGATAATAATTCAAACTGTCTGGCTTTCCCTGCTCCTTTAAGAGCTCATCCTTCTATCAGTGTCCATCAAGTCTTTCAAGGAGTCTTCAGGGATGTCTAAAATTTCTTCAAACAAGTTGCACCCTATCGATGACACAGCTGGTTCTCCTGGCACAGTCTCCTCCAGCCCTTACTCCCCGATCTCCAATCATGGACTCTGAGGCTTCTCTCTATCTGCCCAGAACAGCCCCTAACAAATCCTTTAGCACCCTCCTAGCCTAAGAGCAGTGCTAGCCCCCACTTGCCCTGTTCTGTTCGTACTATCTCAGCCAGAGCCCTAAGCATGGCTGTTTTTGCCCTCATCCCCCAAACTCTCCTCATGAGGACAGCTCCTTCATTTCCTGCCTACAGCTCTTTCCCAGAGGCCGACCCAGAGGCCTTGGCACAGCACAGACACCACACTGTCCTCTGCTTTTCCGCTGTTGCCCAGATACTCTGTATTAGTTTCCTATGGGTACTGTAACAAATTGGGCTTCCCTGGTGGCTCAGATGGTAAAGAATCTTCCTGTAACACGGGAGACCCGGATTTGATCCCTGGGTTGGGAAGATCCCCTGGAGAAGGGAATGTCAACCCACTGCAGTATTCTTGCTTGAAGAATCAATCCCATGGACAGAGGAGCCTGGTGGGCTACAGTTCGTGGGGTCGCAAAGAGTCAGACACAACTGAGGGACCAACACACACACACACTGTAACAAATTACTTTAAATTTAGTGTCTTCAAACAACTAACATTTATTGGCTTACTGTTCTAGAGGTCAAAAATCCAAAATCAGTTTCACTGGGCTAAGATCAAGGCATCTACAGGTCTTCGGTCCTTCTGAAGATTCTACAGGAGAACTCTTGCCTCTGCCAGGTTCTAGAGGCTGCTTGCTTCCCTTGGCTCATGGTCCTTTCCTCTGTCTTCAAAGACACCAGTGCAGGATCTTCTCTCCTCTCTGGCTTCTGCTTCTGTTCTTGCATCTTCTTACTCTGACTTTGACATGCCTGTCTTCTTGTAGGACTCTCCTAAGTTGTTGGAGATTAATCCAGGATAGCCTCCTCATCTCAAAATCCTTAACTTAATTTCATCTGCAAGTCCCCTTTCACCATGTATCTCATTCACAGGTCCTGGGGGATAGGATTTGGACATCTTTGGGAAGCTACTATTCAGCCTCCTTTATCTTCCTTCACTAAAACACATGTGCTTTAATGAGAACAAAGGTAACTGAGCCCTTCATGACTCATCATTATTTTTACCAACCATTCACCAAGATGACTAAATTTGGAATCAAACTAATAATAATTGTAGTATAAGTATCACTTGCTGCTTCTTGGCCTTTTGGTAAGATCAAATGAAGAATCACTTGTTTATAGATCCTCATAGTCCCTGTACTTCAAGATGTCAATAAAATTTTCTCATACCCCCATACTATATATAGCTGGATATCTATTGTCCCTCTGTATTTCTCTGCAGACTTCTGGGATTCTTCCACTTCTCCTACTCATCTCTACTTCATTTTTTTTTTTCTGAAGTATAGTTGATTTGCAGTGCTGATTAATTTTAGGTGTATAGCATGGTGACTCAGCTGTGTGTGTATTCAGTCACTCAGTCACGTCCGACTCTGCGACCCCATGGACTACAGGCTCCTCAGTCCATGGAATTTTCCAGGCAAGAATACTGGAGTGGGTTGCCATTCCCTTCTCCAGAGGATCTTTCCAACCCAGGGATAGAAGCTGAGTTGCCCACATTGCAGGCAGATTCTTTACTGTATAAGCCACCAGGGAAGCCCACAGCATAGCATAAACATCTTAAAATTGCTCTAATCCCAGCACATCCACACCATGAGCTTCACTTCTCCACCCCAAGTCTCACCTTTTAAGCCCAAAGAGCTTCTCAAGACATTAAAAAATAAAAGTTCAAAAAAAATAAAAAAATAAAAGTTCAGTTGTCCTCTGATTAAATACAAAATATTGTACCAACTCATAAACTAACATTTTTTTCCTCTAATACATAAGTATTTCATTAATTCTACTCATTGATCCCTTATATGATGTGTTATTCATTGTGCTAAATGTTTTTTATGCAGTATTCCTTAATCTTCAAAATGATCTGATGATATGGCCATTATGAGATAGATGAGAAAATTCAGACTCACAGAGGCTAAGCTATTTGTCAAGGTCAATCAACTAAAAAGTGATAAAGGGAAAATCTGAACACAGAGACTATTGAACACAAGGCATGCATAGGAGACACTGTATCTTCTTTCAACTCAGTGCAAAAATCTTTGTATCACTTTGTGGCAGTTGGAGAAATGGGCAGAATGTTAACTAGGGTACTCTGATACTTCTGGCTTCCTCCAGGGTCACAGACTCCCAAATGCATAAAAAGAGCTGTGCTGGCCAGACCCATGCCCACAGTGGGCAGGAGCAGTGCATGTGATCAGGACACTGGGCAACTTTGTGACATCCTCTGCAGATGACTCATCTCCTTCTACAGCTTCTTTTTTTCCCACCACAGGCTCCTTCAGGAATGGGGCTGGACCTTCAGGTTGGGCCCTGTTTCTTTGGTTCTATGTAACCTGGGACTAGGAGCTGTCTTCTGCTCAAGGCAACATCCAGGGACAAAGATCTGATCAGATGATTCCCCCTTTTTATCCTCTGATCAAGGGACCACCCTGTGTTTCTACTCGCTATGTGGCTCCTTTTAAGATCTCTCCTTCCCACCCTTTTCCAGCTGTAGGGCCCCTGTACCAAGGGAGCTGTGGAGATTTCTGCCAGGAAGTAGTTTGTGAGGCAGGCACCTGATGATACCAGCACTGCTCACTCCTAAGATCTCATGGTTTCCACACGTTTTCCACCATCTTGGCCAAGAACTCTATTTGTATGAGGATTAGGCACACTGCAAAATCATCTGTCACCAGATCCCATTTATTCTGGAACTGGATGTGCTTCCCTCTCCCCATCAAGTCAAGCTTTAACTACTAAATCATTCAAAATGGGTTCTCATCATATGAGGGTCCAGAACCCAGATTCTAGAGTTCAAGATTCTACATGCAACCTTTAGACCATGAAATTTTTGATCCTTGCTTTACATCCTGGGATATGCTCCAGTGTCTCCTGGTTTATAGTCTATAGGAACTTGAATAGAATTTGTATCCTGCTGGTGTGTGAAAATTATATAAATTTTAATTATGTTGAAATGGTTCATAGTGCTTTTCAGGTTTACTATATCCTTCTATTCTCCCATCTATTCAGTCTATTAATTATTGAGAGTCTGACATTGAAACTCCAACTAAAAACCTGAATTTATCTACTTAAAAAATAATTGTAATATACAATGAAACTATATGTAACTTTGTTCTGTATTTCCCAAGTCTTTTGTAAATGTGTTATCATACTTTCATAATTTAAAAAGTAAAAAGGAAGGAAGAAAAAAAAAGATTCTGCATTCAAATCTCACCTTGACCACTTGCTAGTACTAGGGTTTTGAAGAGCTCTTAAAGTTCCTTAAAAAGCCAAACGGGGCTCAGTTTGCTTATCTACCATTGGAGATGATGTTAAGGGTTGAGGGTCCAGGTTAAAAAAAAAAAGGGTTAGGGTTGTCATGACCATACCAGACCACCTTACCTGCCTCCTGAGAAATCTGTATGCAGGTTAAGAAGCAACAGTTAGAACCAGACATGGAACAACAGGCTGATTCCAAATTGAGAAAGTAGTACATCAAGGCCGTATGTAGTCACCCCGCTTATTTAACTTATATGCAGAGTACACTATGTGAAATGCCAGGTTGGATGAAGCACAATCTGGAATCAAGATTGCCAGGAGAAGTATCAATAACCTCAGATATGCAGATGATACCACCCTTATGGCAGAAAGTGAAGAGAAACTCAAGAGCCTCTTGATGAAAGCTAAAAAGGAGAGTGAAAGAGCTGGCTTAAAACTCAACATTCAAAAACTAAGACCATAGCATTCGGTCCCACCACTTCATGGCTAATAGATGGGGAAACAATGGAAACAGTGACAGACTTTATTTTCTTGGGCTCCAAAATCACTGCAGATGGTGATTGCAGCCATGAAATTAAAAGACGTTTGCTCCTCGGAAGGAAAGCTATGACCAACTTAGACAGCATATTAAAAAGCAGAGACATTACTTTGCCAACAAAAGTCCCTCTAGTCAAGGCTATGGTTTTTCCAGTGATCATATATGGATGTGAGAATTGGACTATAAAGAAAGCTGAGAACCGAAGAACTGATGCTTTTGAACTGTGGTGTTGGAGAAGACTCTTGAGATCCCCTTGGACTGCAAGGAGATCCAACCAGTCCATCCTAAAGGAGATCAGTCCTGGTGTTCATTGGAAGGACTGATGCTGATGCTGAAACTCCAGTCCTTTGACCACCTGATGGGAAGAACTGACTCACTAGAAAAGACCCTCATGCTGGGAAAGATTGAAGGCAGGAGGAGAAGGGGACAACAGAGGATGAGATGGTTGGATGGCATGAGTTTGGGTAAACTCAAACTGACTCAATGGACATGAGTTAGAGTAAGCTCCGGGAGTTGGTGATGGACAGGGAGGCCTGGAGTGCTGCAGTGCATGGGGTCTCAAAGAGTCGGACACGACTGAGCAACTGAACTGAACTGAAGGATTGTCGAGAACCTGAAATGAGATAACACGTATAAAGACTAAGCAGGCTGCCTGGCACCAAGTTCTCTGAAAATCACTATACTTATTAATAACTACACTTAAAAATACATCCTTCTGTGCTGTGCTAAGTCACCACAGCTGTGTCCAATTCTTTGTGACTCCATGGACTATACCCACCAGGCTCCTCTGTCCACAGAATTCTCCACGCAGGAATACTGGAATGAGTTGTCATGCCCTCCTTCAGGGGATCTTCCCAGCCGAGGGATTGAACCCACATCTCTTATGTCTCCTGCACTGGCAGGCTGGTTCTTTACCACTGTCTTTCTAGAAAGTGGTCATTCTCTATTAACATCAAAAAAGTGGTGTGAATTTTTCATTCACCACATTGCACAGTGTTGTTCCAGAAACATTCTCCTTTCAGGATCTTCTCTAGTTGCTGTTGTTGTTCTTGCCTTAAATCTAGTCTCTGAGGGTTGGGTTCATAGCTTCATGGAACATAAAATCTTGGTGTCTTTCCGACCCTTCTCGTGCCCCTGCCTTGGCATCCTCAGTAACAGTGGACGGCTCCCTTGGTAGTTATAATTTACCTGCTTCCCTCCACCTTTTAGTCTCCAAAACAAGTCACAGAACCATGGTTGTGTTTGCCTGTAAATAGCTGATACTTGGCCTAGCAGACAGTTCTTATCAGATGTTTTGAATACCACAGGCAGCTCTCCCACCCTCCGGCCTCACCCTTATCGACTTCTTCCTCCCATAGAGTTCAAAGTCTCTAATAGCTGGAGGCCTGACTGGTTCTGAGATCAGGAGTTCTAAGGCACCTCCTTTTCCTTCTCCTAAAATTCTTAACAGATAAGGACCCAGGAAGTCCTTCAAGTCCACTAAATAATCTGAGCTTCCACAGTAACATTTCTTTACAGATGAATGCTTCTTCTTCTTGTTTCATGAAAGTTTTCAAGTTTATTTTCTATAGCTTCTTTCCAAGTTGCTTTTTGAGACCGTTTCCTTAGCATTAATATATCTATGTTTTTAAAAAACATTTGTCTTGATATAAATTGAAAAATTCATCTGTTCACTCCAGGTGTTACATGCCAGTTCAAATCTAAAGAAATATAAGGTCTCAAATACCAAATCATGAGCAGTTTTGTGGCCATGGAAGTCCTCTTGGTCAGGATTTTTCACTCTGTTTATTACTACTTCTGCTTGACAGATGTGTATCTTGGGCTGTTGTGGTTCAGTTGCTCAGTCATGTCTGACTCTTTGTGACCCCAGACCCCATGGAGTGCAGCACGCCAGGCTTCTCTGTCCTTTACCATCTCCTGGAGCTTGCTCAAACTCATGTCCATTGAGTCAGTTTTGCCATCCAACAATTTCATCCTCTGTTGCCCCCTTCTCCTCCTGTCCTCAATCTTTCCCAGCATCAGGGGCTTTTTCAATGAGTCAGCTCTTTGCATCAGGTGGCCAAAGTATTGCAGCTTCAGCTTCAACATCAGTCCTTCAGCATCTTGGGTTACATCCCAGCAAAGGGTCTGGCCAAGTTGTAATTTCTCCCCCACAGGTACTGTCGTCACATCTTCCAGGAAAACCTATGATTTGGTGACCATGTAGGGCTCTCTCATGGGCTGTAAAAAAAAATTCTACCAGATCTGTTATCTATTTGGGGTTATCAGTTGGGCTTCCCTCGTATCTCAGTTGGTAAAGAATCTGCCTGCAATGCAAGAGACCTGGGTTCGATCCCTGGGTTGGGAAGATCCCCTGGAGAAGGAAAAGGAAACCCACCCCAGTATTCTTGCCTGGAGAATCCCATGGACAGAGTCTTCGGGCTTCCTAGGTGACGCTAGTGGTAAAGAACCCGCCTGCCAATGCAGGAGACATAAGAGATGTGGGTGCGATCCCTGGGTGGGAAGATCCCCGGAGGAGGGCATGGCAACGGACTCCAATATTCTTGCCTGGAGAATCCCATGGACAGAGGAGCTTGCTGGGACACAGTCCATAGGGTCCCAACCCAGGAATCGAAGCAGCCTCTGTCTCCCTTAAGTCTCCCGTATTGGCAGGTGGGTTCTTTACCCCTAGCGTCACCTGGGATGCCCTTGATTGTGCTGTTTTTCACTCTCTCTTGAACCACTTGCTCTGGGAATGCAGCTGCTATACTGTGAGCTGCCCTGCGGAGGGGCCCATGTGGCTAGAAGCTGAGTGAGGCCTTAGGACACACAGCCAGCCAGCAAGGAACAGAGGCCTGCCAACAGCCAGGTGAATGAGCCACATTACAGGTGGATTCTCTAGCTCGGTCAGGCCCTGAGATAATCATGGTCCCAGTTGAGAACTTGACTGAAACCTCATGAGAAACCTGTAGCTAGAACTACACATTTCAATCCTTCCCTGAACCTCAGAAACTGTGAAATACAAATGTCTATTCATTTAAGCTGCTAAGTTTTAAGGTAATTTATTGTGTGGCAAGAGATAACTTATACATGAATGGTAATGTGGCCAACCTACCCAGATAAAGCACTGAATCTTAATTTGGATTCAAACGAAAATAATCACTACATTTTAATCGGGTAATTTCATTTATAGAAATCTGTTCCAGAAACTATTGCCTACATCATTACAAATTTATACACAAAGTTGTTAGGGATTATTACCTCACTTAAAATGTCTAGCAATAGGGAATTGCTAAATAAAGTATGGTCTGTCCATTGAAAGTAATTTTAAATAACTTCTAACAGAAAATTTAAAGACTTTATACTGTAATGATACAAACAACAAAAGAATATAAAATTGTATGTATATTATATTTATATATATATACAATTATATATATATTTATATATATAATTATATATATATATGTATATATATATACACACACACACACACACACACACACACATACAATTTTATATTGTTATATTTATGTCCCAGCTCCCCTGGTAACCCAGCTCCCCTGATAACCCAGCAGTAGGGAATCTGCCTGCCAATGTAGAAGATGCAGGTTCAATCCCTGGGTTGGAAAGATGCCCTGGAGAAGGAAATGGCAACTCAGTCCAGTATTCTGGTCTGCATAATTCCAGGGACAGAGGACCCCAGCGGGCTTCAGTACATAGGGTCACAAATTGTTGGACTGAGCAACTAAACAACAACAACAGTATACACATACACAAAGACATATAGTACTTACAACTCAAAAAAAAAAATCCATGTGTTAAAAAAACCAGTAAGAAAGTCTTAGCTGTAGCTCCAGAGAGAGAAGTAAGTCTGTGGGTCTCTAGCAACTGCAGTCACTGTAAGTCGCATCCAGGACTTTCATTTTCATGGGCACATGTAAGAAACTCTTGAGGACTCCCAGAAATACTAAGAGTAGGGCACTTTCTGCAGAGATGGGACTCTTACATCACCAGAGACTGACTGATCCCTAGATTCAGACACTGGTGCAGCTTCATTCCTACCCACTTGATGGTGAGATTCACCAACATTAAAGAATGCTAATGGTCAGAGCCAAACACCCTGCCACCACTCTTGCCTTCCTTCTTCTCTCACACCCCTCATTTGACCTGTCAGCAAATCCTATTCACTACACTTCTAAGATACACTTAGAAATTGAGCACTTTCCAGCACCTTCCATCTATTTCCAGGGCCCGGCAAAGTACCTGATACACAGTAGTTATGCGGTAATGCTTTGTTGGAAGAATGGAGTGAGTCTTATGCTCTTCATAATGTCCACAAGGCCTGGCCCCCAATAGCTTTATGTGCTGTAATCTGGCCCACATGATCCCCTCTATTATCATCTTTTATCACAAACCCACCAGTGTCATATGCTCGAATTATAGTAAACTACTTCTAGTTTCCTAGTTTCTCATTGGGAAGCTGTTTCATTCTTCTGTGACTTCTCCAATACTATTTCCTCAGCCTAGAAGAGATTCTTACACTTGGACAGTATTGCACGAGTCATCTTAGCCAGCAAAAACTCACTCTACTCTAAATACTTCTCCCATGTTCTTTGCCTACACCAGCACATGCATGCCTATCAAAGCACAAACTGCACTCTCCTGAGGTCTGCCTATCTCCGCATCCGAGTGCTAAGTTCTGTGCCTTGGCCTTCTTGCTTTGGCATTCCTGAAGTGTCACGCGACGCCTGGCTTGTGGAATGCAATAAATGCCAGCAAATCAATGAATTAAAGGACTTCTCTGTGTGTTGTGTTTGTTCACATACAGAATCACAAAACAAGAGGCACTACAAAGATATGTTCTTTCACTATAAATACAAATGAATTATTCTTTGGCAGCAATATACTTCACACTCATCTTTAAAGGAAAGATGAGTCTGAATATTCACTTTGAAAGCAGTTTATTTTTAACTCCTTCAGAGTAACCCAAAGACAAGCTAACATTTCCTCTTCTTGGCACAATCATTATCCTTCTCTTTTTTCAAAATTCCATTTATTGTGTTATGAATACATCTACCATCTTAAATTTTAAGTGTGCAATTGTTGACTACAGGTTATACAACGTTGTACAGCAGATTGCTAGAATTTATCAATCTTATTTGTGTGCGTGCTCAGTCTTAACTGACTCTTTGTGACACCATGAACTGTAGCCCACCAGGTTCCTCTGACCATGGAATTTTCCAGACAAGAATACTGGTGAGTTGCCATTTCCTTCTCCAGGGGATCCTGAAACGTTATGCCCATTGACCACACATAAGGGAAATATATTAAATGAGTACGGTCTTAATTTTATTGAAAAAAAAATACTATCAAACTTCCCTGTGTCATATATTGAACTAGATAACAACCTTCCACTTTGACTATCCCCTCCCACATTTCTCTCTTTCTTTCTCAAGGTTGGGAATCAACCAGCTGTCAGGTCTAACCAAAATTGCCCTGTGAAAATGCAAAGAATTCAAGGTACTTTATTATCGTAAGACTGCAACGGGATACAGAAGTATGTGTGGGCAGAGACTGGAAAAGTAACATGAGATGGAGTTCACTACCTATTACCAAGCAGATACTGCAACCCACACGCTGTTCCAGACGCAATTACAAAGAAGGAACAGTCCCTATCCTGGGGGAGTCCACAGTCTCAGAGCTTTTACGCAAATCGCTGTAATCTCCTTTGATAAGAAACAAGGGTGCCACTGTGTGGAGGACACCACTCTGCCCGAGGAGTTAAACCACTCAGATATCGGTGGTCCACAGGGTTTGCGGGCCTCTAGGGAATGACCGTGGAGCGTGGCAACTGTCTTATCAGTGGGAGCTAAAGTAATTATTGGAGTGGAGAAGGAAAGAGAGGTTTCGTGTGTCACAAGCAGTAGATGTCCTCCTCACATGGTTACCAAAAAAATCAGTGTGACTCTTTCTCACCACAATAACTGGGAAGGTCCCATTCAAAGAGCCAGCGCATTGAGGGCAAAATGACCATGTGGCCCGCAGGGCTGGGATGGTTCCTGGGGCCTGGCCCCTTCTCCAGGCCCCGCACTGATATCTGTTTATAGTCATCCTTCCCCATATCCAACACCTTCTCTCAGAACCAGACCCTAGAAGGGCTGGGCTACTTCACAGGCAAAAAGATGAGATGTGAAGTTTCCAGTGACCGTCTAGGACTCAAAACACTCCAGGCTTACTCTGTCTCCTTCAGAAAGGGCCAAGACCTGGGAAGCACAGGCACCTTCCGCCACTCCTGGGAAAGGAAAGGCAGTACCATCACCTTTCATTCATTCTGTCTGTCCTCCACCTAGGACAGACAAGCAGACTCTCTACTTCCAGATACAGGCTTGTAAAAGTGGTAAAATGCAACGTGTATGTTAGGTAGGAGATTTCTTTCTAAAAAATCACACAAAAAAGATATATGTGTGTGTGTACGTGTGTGTGTGTGTGTGCCTGTGTGTGTGTGTGTGTATGCACCTTTGAATCTTTTGTCTGGATCAAGAGCTTTTCCCTTCTCCCTGTGTGGCTTGACCCTGCTTTCTTCCATGTAATCATAAGCCTCCCAGTCAATTTCAGAACAGAAACTCTCCTCATCCCCCTTCCCTCATCCGGCCCTGAGGATTCAGGTTTAGAGGGTCCTTAGCATCCAAACATTCAGCAAGAAAAAGATCCTTTTTTCCCCAGAGTCTCTGGAAAGGACTCCAGGGGGATCTGCTTGATCATATTCCTGTCTCTGGGCCATGACTGTTCTCAGGAAGATGAGGTACTTAGATTGATCAGCCTGGGTCATACATTCAGTGCAACACTGCCAAAGATTTGTGTGAAATGCCCACCAGGTAAGAGAGCTAACAATTCCTGAAAGGAAAAGATTTCAGTAGTCCAAAAACAAACAAACAAACAAAACCGAACAGATGTCCGTTGCACTTAGAAGGGGCTAAGCAAGGTTGACTTCCAAGTATTTCCATCTAGGTGGATGGTGATGTTGGTAGAAAATGCAGACAGAAATATTCCCAATGTAGTGATCATATCTCACTATACACAAACACAGAATCACTACATTGTACACCTGAAATGAACATGTTACATGTCAATTATATCGCAATTTTAAAAAGGAAAGAAAGAAAAGGTAAATGCAAATACAGAAGCAGTTTGAGCTCATAGGCAGAGCTGTTTGTAAAATGCTGAATTTAAAGGGCCTGGAGGACATTCGAATGAGGTCATCTCTTAGAAACAAGGAGTCGGTAGCATAGCAGAAAAACGGACACTTAAATTTTTAAATGAAAATTGTTTCGAGTTAGGGTGCACCCTGAGGTGTGATGTGGGAAACCCACTACAATTTCTAATGGGGAAATTCTTCAGCAGAAGAACTGCTTGTTGTCCAAGTTGCCTATTTTATTAGTGTCCATACAATATCAAGCTCCGCGGAAGCCTTCCGGTCAGGACGGGGCTCTCGATGCCGGACTTTGGCTTGGGGGTCAAGCAGGCGGAGCCTACTGGCCCCGCGAGCGACCCACGGACTACAACTCCCGGCGTGCCCCGCGAGGGGGGGGCGGGATCGGAGGTGGGCGGGGCCGGGAACAGCCACCCCCGCGGGCAGTCGGGCGGGGAGATCGGGCGGCGCCGAGCTGAGGTGGCGAGACAAGAGCTCCCGGATGTGGAGAAGCTGGGGAGAAGGCGTGGGAGGAAGATGGACTCGGTGGAGAAGGGGGCCGCCACCTCCGTCTCCAACCCGCGGGGGCGACCCTCTCGGGGCCGGCCGCCGAAGCTACAGCGCAACTCCCGCGGCGGCCAGGGCCGAGGGGTGGAGAAGCCCCCGCATATGGCGGCCCTCATCCTGGCCCGGGGCGGCAGCAAGGGCATCCCCCTGAAGAACATTAAGCACCTGGCGGGGGTCCCGCTCATTGGCTGGGTCCTGCGTGCGGCCCTGGACTCGGGGGTCTTCCAGAGGTGCGCATGTGCGAGAGTGGGCGGCGCGGCCTGGGCGGGGGTCGAAAGGGGGAGCCGGGCCGCCGGAGGGGCCAGGGCTCAAGGGGCCGCGGCCCCCGGAAGGGGTGCACAAGATCCGGAGTGCCTGGGGCCCGGCTGCCCGCGGGGGAGGCGGGGCTCCAGTTTCTTCCTTGTTCCGTAACTGCTAATAGCCATGAACTTGGGACTGTTCCTGCCCCAGCCCTTGAGAATTGACACCCATAAAAAGGGAGATTTCCTCTTCTCAAAAGTCTCCGCGGCCCAGGTTGACCTCTTAGGGTAAAGGCAAGGAGGCCAGCCTTGTGAAACGTCTGCGATAATAACTCCTTTAGACGGAGGCCACTAGCTTTCCCCTGTTGCTCAGCGTCTGCTACCCACCTGGTGCTGATCGATTAAGGAGGCGTCAGGCTCATGAATGGAGTGGGATGTCAAGGCTTTTCTCATTTCCAGCTCAGCTTGGAGATCCTTTCCTGACCTTTGGAAAATACTCTAAGCCTGTTGTGAGTCAGCACAATCTAGAAAGCTGCCCACATTTGTACCTGGGTGCGAGACAGTGGAAAAGCGTACCGCGGGGCTGTTTCATGAAATGCTTCTAAAAGATTTGATCATACCTTTGGAACCTCGTTTGCCCTAAGGACGGTTTTAATTGTGCATCATTTAAGAGACATGGCCATATGCCATGTTAGTCATGAGTTATGTCATTCATAAAAGGGAGGAGGCTTTCTGTGCCAAGAATGAATTTACACATGGTAATTTCAACCTAATTGTGCTTGAATTTGTTCCCCGTGAAAAGTAAATTATCTTCACCTTTTGATTTTCGAGTTTTGGTTTTTAAAGAGATGGCTGTCTCTGGAGCATATTAATTACATACATTAATATGTGGATAAATGATTTTCATTTAACCGAACATGTTTACAAGGGAGATACCAAAATAGTATAAGTTTACTAATTTTCTTGATGTTTTTATCCAAAGGAAGTCTTGGGTGGTGCTGGGTGAATAGGAGCCTGCACACAAAGATATTAATAACAGTAATGTAACAGGAAGTGTGCAGAGGAGAGATAGGGAAAGACTTGGGGATTTCGTTCAATTCAGTAAACAATGAGGCTGAGTTTCTGCCATACACATCCAAGGGGATTACAAGATGACTGTGACGTGGTTCTTTCCCTGTGAAACTCACAGACTTTGGGACATTTTTACCTCCTTACAAAAGGTGCACACTGGAAAACAAAAAGGATCGAGAGAAGGTGCATCTAAGTAGTGATGTAATAAAACCCTATTTCTGTGACATAAACCAGAGATCAAAATCACATTCTTAATAGATTTGAGAACAGAACTCCTTTACAACTCCGATTGCATATGTCAGGGAACGCTTTTCAAACTGGCTTAACCTTAAAAAAGGTAGGGTGTGTTTGAGATACAAATTGAAGAGCAAAAATGATTCATTCATTCTGCAAATATTTATTGACTACTTACTATGTGACAGGCACTGTTATGTTTACTTAACCAGGAGTTTAGCAGCAGGGTCCATCTATAGACGGAGCTGCCATTATAATAGGAAGAAGATAGTTAATATACTGTACTGTATCAGGTAGTAATTCATATTTTTAAGAAAAAGAAAGTAAGGGGATGGTGCCCTTGATCACCATAATCCTCTATTTCTTGGTTCCTCTAAGGCTCTCCCTTTTATGGTATGGGGGTGGTTTTGCTGAAAACTGCGAAACTTTCTACACATAACAACTCTATCCAAGCCTCTGTGGTTAACCAAACTCCCTCATGGTTTCTAACGACTTAAAGCCCTTGTTCTTAGGATGATTCTAGCCCCATAAAAGGAGTGCTCAATGCTGCCAGGAGGATTTACCTTCTTTCTGGCAGGTAGCCCCTATACACCCTCCTTCAACAGTTAATTTAGGAAGCTTGTAATTATCCATTCATTCTCTTCCCTTTGAGGTCTAATCTACCACCCCAAAGGGGTAGGTTTGAATATAATT
Source organism: Muntiacus reevesi (assembly GCF_963930625.1). Classification (NCBI taxonomy): domain Eukaryota; kingdom Metazoa; phylum Chordata; class Mammalia; order Artiodactyla; family Cervidae; genus Muntiacus; species Muntiacus reevesi. Next base: position 33,207,271 of record NC_089249.1, on the reverse strand, counting down.
GACCTGTTCTAAAGCTGTAGTCAGTTTGGAGCAGCCTTCCTGCTTCTCACCTTCTACTTTCTTCAGAAATTCTATCTACCCTGTGAAGGAATTGGAGAAAACTGTAGCTCACCCGATTTGTATTTCAGGCCTGGAGATTACTTTGTCCAAAATCATTTTGACTTAATTGAGTTTCTAGCCTCCTTAGAATCAAAGTTAACAATACTTTCAAGGTTGCTAACTTTGCCCATTAACTTACATAGTTAACAGTCAAGAAAATATTGCTGAGATATTATTTTCATTTAGTAAAAAGTCATTGTGAGAGCTGAGTTTGTAAGAGCTTGGTTTTCAACAGTGGTTGAATGCTGTGTAAGTAAATCTTAGAGTGAATCGATTTTTTTACATGTTGCCTAATATACTTGTGAAAAATAAACATAAGTGTTGGTTTCACTTTAGGGTGTGGATTTATGATTAATGAAAGGCCTGGGCTGTGTTGTCCTTGAAATGGCAGTTTATGATTTGAAGTTTCTGTTATAGGGATCATGGTTGATACTCCTGTTCATCCTGTTAGATGTAGTATGACTTCATTTGAGGCTAAAGCCATTGGCATTCCACTTTGACGTTTACTTTATACTTGATTTTAAATTTTATTAAAAAGGCCTGTTTGTTCATTTGCTCATCCTTTCCTCTTGCGCTTGCTAATGTAATGATGCCCCTGTGGAAATGATTGACTTCCTTATGATGATGTAATAAATGATGATTATTGTATTTAAAGTGTACATGTAGGGTGGTGTTTTCATATTCATAGTGCCATTGCCTTACATAATACATATAAATTAAACGTTTGGCCCTTTGAAGGTCTGAAAGCAAAACTTCAGTTTTCCTTCAAACAGAGCTAGTGTGAGGATTAAATGAGACTGTCAACTGTTCCTTTATCACCATTCCTATTATTTTCAATAGCTATTACTTACTAAATATTTATTCTATATTGTGGTTTAGATTGATTTTTCATAACAGCCATATTTGGTAATTGCTGTCATTGTCACCTCTGTTTTAGTGAACATTTAGGCTTAGGGAGATTTGGCCTCAGGTCATATAACTAGCTTGTGGTAGAGCCAAGACTTGAAGCCCTTCCCTCAGAGTCCATGCTCTTAACCCTTTACTGTTTCATTCATTCAGCAAGTATATATTGAGCACCTGTTATATAGCAGGCACTATAAAAATACTTTGTAAGAAGTAAAGCATTATAGAAAGGCCAGTTATTGTTTCCTGGCCATTCTCTATTTCTACTAGTAGGTTGAGAATTTCTCATGTCTGAATTTTGCATCCCTGGTGTCCAGGGAAGGGCCTATAACAGACTATGCAGTCAGGAAATGTATTTCCATTTCATGAAAGAAGGAATGAATGAATAATGAAAGAAGAAACATAGGCAAACCTCTGTTTTTATTTACCTTTAAGCATTTCCAAAAGATCACTGAATCCTGAGGTGTTGAATGTTTATTGCAGTAAAGATCAGGATATTAAAGTAAATGGCTTCAGTAATTTATTTCAGTTAGTGATTTAACTAGATGTCAAAAGACTAGTCTCTTTTACTGTTAACTTTTTACTTTATTACCATCACCACCCTCCTTTTATCCTCTCTTTAAAAAATTTACTGAGTTTTCATTGGCACTTCAGTTTGTTATATACCTTTGTGACATTTTCCAGTAAAAAACTTATCCCAAAACTATTTCCTATTTTGTAGTGGAGGGAAATGAGGGCTTCTGTATTCTGCCTTTTGCAGAATGACATGAATAGATATGACACACTTGACCTCTAGTCAATGGCTCATCTTGTTTATTAGGCTTCCTCTGAAAAAAATTAAGGGGCAGGCTAGGGGTTTATTGACTTTATCTCTAGATTTAAATCTTCCTTCTGCCAATAGTAAAGGGAATTTCTTAAATCTAGAGGTGTTAGGAATTTTTCTTGAGTTTCTTTCTTTTCACTCTTGACAGTTGAGCATAGATGTTTGAAACATGCATTTTCTCTTTCATTCAGTAGATGTTGAATGAAAGGGGTGAAAGAAATACAGTTGACCCTTGAACTATATGAGGATTGGGGTGCCAACTCCCCTCCTCAGCCAGGGCAGTCAGAAGTCCCAGATCAGCTTTTGATCTCCCAGAACTTAACTATTAGTAGCCTACTGTTGACCAAACCCTTCCTAATATCATAAACATATTTTTTTTTGGGTTTGTTTTTTAATTTACGTCTATCCTGGTGGCTCAGATGATAAAGAATCTGCCAGCAATGCAGGAGACTCGGGTTTGATCCCAGAGTTGGGAAGATCCCCTGGAGAAGGGAATGTCCCCTGGAGAAGGGAGTGGTTACCCACTTCAGTATTCTTGCCTGCAGAATTCCATGGATAGAGGAGCATGGCAGGCTACAGTTCATGGGGTCGTAAAGAGTCAAACACAACTGAGCATCCAACTTTTTAAATTTATTTTTTTAATTGAAGAAATAATTCTTTAAATTCTGTAGTGCTTTACAGTTTTCAAAAGTTTTACACACATGATTTCATGTAATCTGATTTTTTTCTCCCTACCCCTATATTGGCCCTGCCTCTTTCCCTCTCCCCACTGGTAACCACTAGTTCTCTATATCTGAGACACATTATGCTTTATTTAGTTTTATTTATTTTCATTATTTATTGACACATTTTATATATTTATTATGTAGTATGTTACAGTAAAGTAAGCTAGAGAAAAGAAAATGTTATCAAGGAAATCATAAGGAAGACAAAATACATTTACAGTACTTGGCTATATTGATATCATAATTTTACTTTGTTTACAAGATGAATCATCTATCAGTACCTACATCAACGTTGTCTTATATGATACAAAACACTGTAGATATTACATATATTACTAACACTGAACATCAAAAATGAAAAGATATTGTGAAAAAGAAATTCATATTTATCTACAGGCATAATGATTTAGGCATTGATAACAAAGAAGCAGCTATATGATTGCTTTGTTGTAGTCTAGGGCTTCCCTGGTGGCTCAGTGGTAAAGAACCCAGCTGCTAATGCTGGAGACTAGGGTTCGGTCCCTGGGTCAAAAAGATCCCTTGGAGAAGGAAATGGCAACCCGCTGCAATATTCTTGCCTGGGAAATCCCATGGACAGAGTTGTCTGGCAGGCTACAGTCCTTGGGGTCACAAAGAGTTGGACAGGACTTAGCAACTAAACAACAATAATGGTGGTCTATTTTAATCAGTATGATTGCTTCATGGTAGCCTAGCCCACACACACTAATGAATGAATCATTATAAAAACTTTATGGTATACAGTATTACAGTCATATTCATAATACAGTGTCAGAAACATTGTTTCATTTTTTAAAAGCCAAAAGTGCAACATTACTGAAAGTGATAGTGAAGTAGCTCAGTGGTGTCTGACTCTTTGTGACCTCAGGCTTCTCCGTCCATGGGATTTTCCAGGCAGAGTACTGGAGTGGGTTGCCATTTCCTTCTCCAGGAGATCTTCCCATCTCAGGGATTGAACCTGGGTCTCCCTCACTGTAGGCAGATGCTGCAACATTATTAGCTTTATATTAAGTATCATTCATCTTATACGTATGTGAGGGTAGACTTTGATCTACATGAAAGTAAAGTAAAGTGAAAGACTCAGTCATGTCTACTCTTTGTGACCCCATGGACTGTAGCCTGCCAGGCTCCTCTGTCCTCAGAATTCTCTAGTCAAGCATACTAGAGTGGGTTGCCATTTCCTACTTCAGGGGATCTTCCTGACCCAGGGATCAAACCCAAGTCTCCTGCGTTATGGGCACATTCTTTACTATCTGAGCCACCAGGGAAACCCATTATCTACATATGTTTCATGCATTCATAGCATACCTAACTTTATTTTTTCTGATAGTACTAGGCTGCACAGTTTGCAATTTAGTTCACACTGTTGCAGATCTCCTTAAATTTTCCCATACATTTATTGAAAAAAATTCACACAGTTAGGTGTAGGTTAAGGATCAAACCTGTGTAGGTTAAGGATCAACTGTTTGTGCATATACCAAAGAAGGCATTCAGATGTCTTTGTGGAATGTCAGTCTAAAAGCACTGTGGCTAGAGTAAAACATTCTGTTTCTAGCAATGGAAATTTATAAAGGTTGAGAAAACTTCAGTAGAGACTAGTGTGCATCTCCCAAATAATGTTTTATATTTTACTGTGAGCTATCATCTTACAAAGTGCAAAAGGTCAGCTATGTAAGGTGTGGGTAAAGGAGCTGTTACACTAAGCTCTCCGGAGCCAGTCAAGTCATTTTCTCCACGACTTTGATTGTTATTGGTGGCTTCACCCAGTTGATTCTGTATTCAGATATTTATGTACCCATTGTTAGTTGCCGCCATCCCGCCCAAAAAGAGTTGGCTTGTCTGACTGTTTTGGGCATATGTCTTTACTAAGCTTGAAACTCAGCCTTGTGATTTGGCTAAGCCACGTCCATTTTTTTTCTCAGCAGGCATATTAACTATACAGTGTTTCGGATTTTGATGGGAAAAAAGAAATAGTATCTTCTTTATTTCCTTTAGATTTGAACTTCCAGTGTTACTAGTATTTTTAATAAACCATTATCCTTAAAAAGGTCCATTTTTTCTAATTTTATAAAATATCTAGGGCTGTGTAAACAGTATGTATATAAATGTTATATATAATATAAATATAAATATTACATCTGGGACCACATTTATATTTCAAGCATTTAAAAATGTGGTCTCCATAGAAAATTCTTTATTTTTCTCTAAATTTTATATTGCTTTGAATCTGTAACATTATTTTGATGGTACAAAAACTATTCTAACATTATGTAAACTGTATTTTGGGGGTTGCAGAGCTCCTTTTTATCTTTTTGGTTTTTTTTTTTTTTTTTAGTGATTTGGCTTTTTTTTTTTTTTTTTTTAATATCTGTACAGTGTATGGGTTTCAACAGACCATGATGAAATTGAGAATGTGGCCAAACAGTTTGGTGCACAAGTTCACCGAAGAAGTTCTGAAGCTTCAAAAGACAGTTCTACCTCACTAGATGCCATCATAGAATTTCTTAATTATCACAATGGTATGAATTTGACTAATAGTTTATTCAAAATTTTATGTAATTTCCAACTTGTTACTCATTTCACAAGACTTGTTTAACATTTGAATTTAGATCTTAGTATTACTTGCTTGCAAAGAACTTCATTTTGATGTTCTTTTCATTTGTCTTGTCTTGTTAAGAGGTTGACATTGTAGGAAATATTCAAGCTACTTCTCCATGTTTACATCCTACTGATCTTCAAAAAGTTGCAGAAATGATTCGAGAAGAAGGATACGATTCTGTTTTCTCTGTTGTGAGACGGCATCAATTTCGATGGGGTGAAATTCAGAAAGGAGGTAATCTATTGTATTGATTTTTATTTTAACTCATCTTACAGAAAATTAATTTTTCTTATGTAAATATTCTTTGGGAGTAGGAGAGTTAAAAAGGGAGCAGTAAAATAGAACATGGGATTTTTATCGCTATAGTAGATAATAACATTTATAATCAGTTCTAAATCTTGTGATTGTTGAGACAAAGCAATGGAAACCAAATTAATTCTCTTTCTTTTTACAAAGGATTATTTTAACCCTCTATTTGTATTTTGAGGCAAATATCCCATTTTTCTAGAGCAGATACTTTTTGTTATTCTACCTATGAATCATATAGAATGGTGGGAATAGAAGTCTTCCACCAAAAAGTTCTGGAGAACCTCAAGAATGAATCTGTAGAATTGCTTTGTAAAGTTCACAACTTCTTATGCCAAAAGAGTACTGTAACATTTAGTTAGACCTTATTTCTCTCCAGACAAACTAGCAAAATATGTCACAAAGAATAGAATTACCAACAAATAGGTAAATGAAACATACATGAAGAAATGCAGTATGATTTCTGTTCAGTCCTGACATTTGTTGAGGGTAGGAAAACTGGGCCAATTGTCTCTAACCTGTGTTTGATTTAAAGGAGATAGTAAGAAAGATGCAGTAAAAATGGAGAAGGTCCACAAAAGAGCTATTAAGATAAGAAGAAAAGTTATAGGCAGAAAATGATTTTCAGTCTCTAAATGTGAATGTCATCAAAATTAATAAAATATATCAGTGACTAGTTTATTGATTTCATTCAATAAACAATTGTTGAGTATCTTCTCTGTAGCAAATTCATTGTTTTATATATATAGTATTTTGAACTTATTCACTAAATATCAAGGGGCTTCCCTCGTAGCTCAGTCGGTGAAGAATCTGCCTGCAATGCAGGAGACCCAGGTTCAATTCCTGGGTCAGGAAGATCCCCTGGAGAAGGAAATGGCAACCTACTCCAGTATTCTTGCCTGACAATCCCATGGACAGAGGAGCCTGGCAGGCTGCAGTCCATGGGGCCACAAGAGTCAGACACGACTTAGTGACTAAACCACCACCACTAAATATCAAAAATAAAATATAGGAAGAATTAAAGCTTGAAAAGCACACTTTTGAATAAGTCAAGGAAACCCAGTGTTAAACTGAATGTTGAGCTTTATATGATAAAGTTTTATATGATTAAAGTTTAAAAAGGTTGGAAAATACCTATACATATCAACAAATACAAATTTGCAAAAAGTTTAGCGAAAAGGCAAGGGAATTCCAGTATGTACTATAGTATGCTATTAATAAAATGTACATAGGTTTGACTCTGCCAGCCCCCAGGTTGCATTTCTAGGAAAGAAATTATAGAGAAATATGCCAATAATGGAGAGAAAAAATCCACTTAAATACCCTGCAAAACTAGATTATCCATAAAATCAAATACTTTACAACCATTAAGAACAGTACTGTAATATGTACTCTGTGACATAGTCAGATGTCCCAAGCTTTTCACTTTAGAATTAAGCAAGTATTAATGTATTTGTCAGGTATCTCCTCTATGCATGCTTGAATCTGGCTGCTGGGACTTACTGCTTACAGAGTGTATGGTCTAATGATGTCAGCATTTTAAATATCAGTAATGAAATGTTATTAAAATACATAATAACTATAAACCGTGTATGAGATACATATCTACTAGGACAGTTCGGGCCTAAAAAGAAAAGTATAAGGATACTATGGGAGGGTGTGATCTGGGGACTTCAGGAACAGCCTTGGAATCACATGTAAGATTCAGTGGAGAAAAATACTATAGGACCTTTAACAGAAAGGCTTCATTTATTATATCATGGTGTAATTAATGTTGATATTGTTTGGCCTTCATTATTACTAATGATAAACATAATTTATTGTTATGTATATTTTATATTAGTAGTTTTTAAATTACTGGTAAGAATGTTTCATACATTATATAAGCATTTCCCATCAATATGTAAGGTTCAATAATTTAATGAGGAAATAGTCATTTTTCAGTAATTCCATAAATGTTTCTCAACCACATTAGATAAATAATACACACATTGTATTTCTATAGAAGCACATAGTGTGCAATAGATTTAAAGGGCTCAAATATTGAATATCAGAATTTTATGACAAGTTCAGTTCTTTGGCAACTAAGGTTGCTTTTATGTCCTCCCAAAGCATTATATTTGTATGAATCCCTTAAAACCTTAATTATTCAGGATTTCTCCATAAGATACTTTATTTTCCTCTTATTATTATTGAAAGGCAAAGATTAATCATCAGAATTATTTATCAGAATTATTATCAATATATCATCTGAGAGTTGTTATCAGAGGTTTTGTTCCTTTAAAAAAATCTTCTAAATTGTTTATTTAGAAACAGAAATATTCTACATTTTGAGTTTATTTTTGTTTGCTTTTTTAAAAAAATTACTGAATGAACTATTTCAGTGTTCAGAGCACCTGGGACTTATTGTAGCTTTTTGCCTTTAGTTCGTGAAATGACTGAGCCTCTGAATTTGAATCCAGCTAAACGACCTCGTCGACAAGACTGGGATGGAGAATTATATGAAAATGGCTCATTTTATTTTGCTAAAAGACATTTGATAGAGATGGGTTACTTACAGGTTTGTGCTCTCGTTTTGGAAAAAATCTTTTAAACCCTTTTGTGTATGTACTTTGAGTTCTAAGAAAAGCAGTATGGCACTGTTCATAAAGGAAAGTATCAACCCCTAGAGGAAAAGGAGTAACTGACAAGATTTATCATCTGAGGCATTTATCTGGCACACTTACCCCAAACTGATCTGGGATACATTCAGTGAATATGCGAAGGATTCTGCTACAATTCTAACATTAAGATAAGAAATCAACTATTGAGTATTCTACTTATGTTGTGGTATTCATATTATTTCATTCAAAACTCTGTTTTTAATCCATGGTTGTATTATTGTCAAGTTGTGGTTGTACAGTTAAATAATCTTTACAGCTTTTAAAAGAGACAAAAAAAAAAAAAATGCAGCAGTATAGTAGAGGCGAAAGAGCAGCAACCTAGGCATTAGGAAAACCAGATTATAGTAATATCTCTATCTGTAACTATTTAACCTTGAACATATCATTTTATCTGTTCTGAATCTTAGTGGTCTCCTTTTACAATAAGTACTCTCATTTTATAATAAGTGGGTTGGATGCCTGTCTCAGCTTTAGAGCTTACATGGTCATATCATATACTATTTGTTCATTTTAGTTACAGGTATTGTTGATTCAACACCTACTGTTGATCATATGAAATACTACATAGGTTATCTCATATAATGAAATAAAGTGGATGTTCCTAGTTTTGTTTCAGAGGAAGAAATGGCAGCTCTGAAAAATGAAGTCATTGGCTCAAAGCAAAAACAAGTTGTAAATGGCATTGTTAGGATTTTAATTCAGATCCTTATGTTACTCAAAAAATAGCATTTTAAAACCCCCAAACTCTACTGTTTATAGTAAAAATTCTAATGTGACTCGTTCTCTAAGGGGAAGAAATTTTCCAGTCTTCTGGTCAGTAGGCAAACCGTAGGCTAGCTGTTCAGTTAAGTTTGAGTATTCAGGAAAATTAGATTTGACATCTATAGGTACAACTCTCCCTATGCTCTTTGCTAAGGGGGACTGTAATTTGACCCTTTCCTAAGCGTGGAGAAAAATAGAAGTTCCTCATTGTAACAAGATTTGTAAAGAGACTGACAACTGTGAAAAATGTAAATTTTCAGTAATTGATCTTGACCTTTCAATGATTACAATCATAAGAAGCGCCTCAGCCTTCTTGCCCTATGCATACCCCAGGATCATGACGCTCATTGCTCTTGCTTTTGCCCACATGTGATCCATTCAGTTATTGTTGACTCCTGTCTGTACCTCAGGGGTCAGTTCTGTGCAGTAGATATTACAGTTCCTTTTCCTCCCCAGTCTGACCCCTATTGCAAATAGGAACAGAAGTTCCCAAAATACTTACACTGCTACTTTTGGATGATGATGGAAGAGACTTACCAGAACAAAGGGACTACAGCTAGGGATCCTCAGAAACTTCCTTGTGGTCAGACCCCTGGAGGATATGTACTGTTTCTACTCTCGTTCAGTGTTAAAATAGAATTCTAAGAAATGGGAACTTGCACTGTGTAGGTAGCATTTGAAAAGGGGTAAGAAGTGTATGAAGCTCTCCCCTCCAAAAGAAATTGCTTGTTGTATGTCTGATATTGCTGGGTTATTCATCTTTCTTAGTACTGTAGCAGTGAATTCATTGTTCTGTATTTTAATAAATTTGTGGATAAGCGTGAATGCGTGTTGACAATAGTCCTCACGGCACTCATAATGTGTTTAGGGTGGGAAGATGGCGTACTACGAGATGCGAGCCGAGCACAGTGTGGACATCGATGTGGACATTGATTGGCCTATTGCAGAACAAAGAGTATTAAGGTGAAAACAAGACCTCACAGCCTTTGCACTAGATCATACATTATTTTTAGTAGATGCATTTAAATTCACTTTTAGACACTGATTTCTGATCCTCCAAACATCTTAGAATCTTTTGTAATATTTTGCTTACGTGAGGAAGACATATACATAAAATTTGCCTATAGATGGCTTATTCAGTAGCTTCAGAATCACATAGTTTAGTTGAACCACACTTAAAGTTCTTGCACTATAAGCTGAAGTGTGTATGTGAAGTAACTTGAAAAGGCAATGTTTGAATAATTGGATGGGAATGAATTATCAAGTTTATTGGTGTTAGCCAGATGAGAGGGAATGATTAGTTTCACACTTGGATTCAAAGGTCTGTTTTGGTTTCTTTTAGATACGGTTATTTTGGCAAAGAGAAACTGAAGGAGATAAAACTTTTTGTTTGCAATATTGATGGATGTCTCACCAATGGCCACATTTATGTATCAGGAGACCAAAAAGAAATAATATCTTATGATGTAAAAGATGCTATTGGGATAAGTTTATTAAAGAAAAGTGGTATTGAGGTATGTGCCCCCTGAACATAGCAATGTTTTTCAAGATTGTAACATAGGGTCAAGGTACATGTGACTGAAATAAAAGATTTACATTTTTATTATTATCAATTAAAGAGTCTCAAATTTAACCTTGACATGCCTAGAAAATTATGCTGTTTTTACTTTTAGGTGAGTAGAATTAGGAATCTGTCAACAAATAGATTTCTTGTTTATTTAATGAATGTGAACATATTATTTTAAATAGGTGCTACCTAATATTTCCCATAGGATCTTGCAGCCAGAAAGATTTCATAGAAAATAGGTGTCAGCATTTGGAAGAAAGCAAATATCAGATGGATTTTTTAAAAAATGTAGCTTATTCTTGTGATCCTTTGGACTGCAAGGAGATCCAACCAGTCCATCCTAAAGGAAATCAGTCCTGAATATTCATTGGAAGGACTGATGTTGAAGCTGAAACTCCAATACTTTGGCCACCTGATACGAAGAGCTGACTCATTGGAAAAGACCCTGATGCTGGGAAGGATTGAAGGCGGGAGGAGAAGGGGATGACAGAGGATGAGATGGTTGAATGGCATCACCGACTCAATGGACTCCTTGAGTAAACTCAGGGAGTTGGTGATGGACAGGGAGGCCTGGTGTGCTGCAGTCCATGGGGTCATAAAGAGTCAGACACAACTGAGTGACTGAACTGAACAGAACTGATTCTTACAATTGGATATTTTAATTCAAAGTAACAATATTTATTTGTATTTTCAAAAATGAAGTTTAAGATGATTTATTATGGTTCATTAGAGATCTTAAATACGTGTTCCTGAGCAGGTCGAAAGACAAGTTATAGACTTTCCTCTGAATAAAATGAATTATAGGGGAATCTTAGATTGCTAATAGACAATGTATGTTTTATATTTTTACCTGTAAATAGATTACTTTCCATTGTGGAAAACAGTCTTTCACCTTTATTGGACTACTAGAAATAAAATCTGCTGAAACTTCATCATTTTAAAATAAGTTAGTTGATTTTTCTTAACTAGTCCTTCAAAGGACTACTCACTTGTGATTTGTATTATTTAAAAGGTATTATTTTATTGTGAGTGATGTCTGTTTTCTCACTTTGCCCTTTTATTTTTTAGGTGAGGTTAATCTCAGAAAGGGCCTGTTCAAAGCAGACCCTCTCCTCCTTAAAACTGGATTGCAAAATGGAAGTCAATGTGCCAGATAAACTTGCAGTTGTAGATGAATGGAGAAAAGAAATGGGCCTGTGCTGGAAAGAAGTGGCATATCTTGGTTGGTATCCTTCTTTTCAGCCATAATAATGGAAAGCCATAATTAAGCAAAGAGATACTTTAATATTTATTATCTTTCACTGAAAACAATTCAAATTTCCATACATTTAATAATTAAAAATTTCAGTAGATACATGTAGAACAAATTTAAAATAAACACTCTTAACCAACATTTTATTAGTAGTATTTGGTCTATATTATAGTAATAGTTGTATTCAGAAAGGTGAATGTTAGGTCCTGGGGGTTTCTGAAGTTTATCCAATCAGAGGAAAGATAAGAGAGGAAGGTAGAGAGTAAAAGCAAGGCAGGGAGCGGGATATAGTTAGGTCAGTGTGATGGTAATTATCAAGCAGCATACAAATCAGAGCTGTTAAAGGGAGACTGAAGATGTATATCAACAAAATGCAATATGTGGACCTTTTTTGATTTCTGATTCAAATAAATCAACTATAAAAAGACAGTTTTGAGACAGCTGAGGATATTTGAGCATGTACTAGGTTATTAGATGATAGAAAGGAATTACTGTTGATTTTGTTAGTTGGATGATATTGTGTCACTTTCTTAAAAATGTATGTATTATAGGAAGTAGTGAAGTGTTTATGGCTTAAGTATGTTGTCTGGGAATTCCTTCTCCCTTTCCTTCAAAAAACTTCACAGGGAATGGATAAAAATATTGATTAATAAGGCAAAACATTAATAATTATTCCACATAAATTTGGGGTTCTTGCTTATTGGAACTTGTCCTTCATAAAAAAGTTTAAATAATTATAATTTATATGTAGAATTTCTAGTATCTGTAATAGGCATGGCACACAGAGAGGATACTCCATTCTCCTCTAATTGATAAGCATTTATGTTGAATTGCTTAAGAAAAAACACTAGACCTCAAGTATTTACTATTCATAGAAATGCTTTAACTCATTTTGTTCCATCTAATCTGTAGCATTCTTATATGCAGTGTCTGAAGTTGCCAGAACTGTTTATTGACTGCTCTTTGCATTATTTAGAAAGAATATTCCTTATCTCTTTAAATATTCAACCAGTGTTTCTTCGACTTAATAGGAAATGAAGTGTCTGATGAGGAGTGCTTGAAGAAAGTGGGCCTCAGCGGTGTTCCCGCTGACGCCTGTGCCGCTGCCCAGAAGGCTGTTGGATATATTTGCAAAAGCAGTGGAGGCCGTGGTGCTCTCCGAGAGTTTGCAGAGCACATTTTCCTACTCATGGAAAAGGTTATCAATTCATGCCAAAAGTAGAAAGTAGTGTCATGTTGGAAAAGAACATATGCAGCCTTTGTCAGCTGTTTTAACTTTTATTTTTGATTAACTACAATTCCATGCTGTAATGTTAACAGAGTGTGATTTAATTTGTGATCTGTCTAATATCTTTTAAGGCACTCAAACTCTCACTCTGAAACCTTCTATGGAATAACTGTGCTCTACTTTTCCTCTTTATGCGGAATCATTTAGAGATTGATTACAGTCTTTCTCAGATTTTTAGTCAATGCAAGTAAGAACATCATCAAAATTGACTTTGTATCGTACTCTGTAAAGTTGTGCATTTGTGTGCTTTTAATGATGCTGAAACTTTATTTATTTGGGGATAGTTTGTCTGGTAAGACATGCCCTTCTATTAATTAATAAAATTACATTTCACAAACTTGATGAAAACTGCCTTGTCGTTTTAGAAGAGATTTACCAAACGTTGCCCGATTTCCTTTAGACACTGACAGGGCAATCGGTGTGAGAAACAAGCTGAGAAATAGCAGCTGTGGGGCGTCCTGTTGTCCTTCATGTATGGATACAGACAGCGCATACATACAAACAGAGATGTCTGGGTAAATTTGTGTACTGTGAAGGTTATTTATTGATCTGTAGTAAATCATCTGCAATTACCTCTGAGGTCATGGTGATTTTGTATACTAAATTTGGCTATTATTACAATTTTACAGCCACCACAAATCACTCTCCTACCTGGTTAGATTCCAAGAATGGGGCATGAGCTCACACATGTGGACCCTTAGCTAATAAACACTAACCATTTCCTGTGGAACATTTTCATCTATTTCCACTATAAAAAGAGTTCAGGTAAAACTCTAGCAAGAAGCAGGCCACTCAGACTGTGCTATATAGGAAGTTGTTTCTCTGTCAGGGCTGAGTGAATCTGTATAGTTCAAAGACTGCCCCTATAGGCCAGACATAGAAAGTGACGTCGCTCAGTGGTGTCCGACTCTTTGCAACCCCATGGACTGTAGCCTACCAGACTCCTCCCTACATGGGATTCTCCAGGCAAGAGTACTGGAGTGGGTTGCCATTTCCTTCTCCAGGGGATCTTCCCAACTCAGGGATCGAACTGGGGTCTCCTGCATTCCAGGCAGACGCTTTAACCTCTGAGCCACCAGGGAATCCCCTTAGTGCAGACATAAGATAGAAGGAAAAAGGATCCTCTTCTACGTTAATTTCCTTTACATCTTGTCCTGGCTTTACTCCCATCTTTCTTGCTTTCCCGCAGCAACTTCTTTTCTCCAGTCCCCTTAAATTTGCACACTCCCAAAGGTTCTTACCCCTATTCTTGTTCTTCCCAAAGACCACATCTCTATTCAAAATTTCAGCTATAGACTCCATGCAAAATCTAATGACTCTAAAATCTAATGTCCATTGTGAGTTCTGGTTGCATTTCAAATTCATATTATAGGCCAGACACCTGTACCTCATCTCCCAAAGGTCTTATTTTATCATTGGGACATGTGATGTCCCAAACAAGCCTTCCTCAGTTTCTCCATTTCTAGTCAGACACTAAATCTTGAGCTTGACACTATAGCCCAGTGTCCTTTCAGTTTATCTAATACTATTTGCTAGATTGATTATATATTTGCTGTTATCTTTTACAAAATGGATATCACAGAATGTGATCACACATGTCCTAGTCTAAATGTACTCTGGACATGTAATATTTCCAGTTTTGGTTCCTACTAATCCTTGTGGGTCGCTCCACCCCAATCAAGCTATTTGATGTAATTCTCCAACAATACCTCTGTTAGCCTATTCTCAAACCCTACGTTCTAATCACCAAATGAGTTACTCGTTCCTACAAAAACTCCTGCCAAAATATCTCTCATAAATACCATGTGTGAGTATAGATTATACTGGAGTCCTTGCTTCATTTCCATTACCCAAAGCCAAATACAAGGAAACCTTCAGTCCTCGTTGTGACTCTTACTTTCTGTGTGCCCAGTAGTAGGGAATCTTAGTCAAGAAAGTATATGTTCAGCACTGACACGTTAAAAAACTCAGAAGTTGCCAAAACCCCTTCCTTATAAGATGGGCTTCCCTGGTGGCTCAGATGGTAAAGAATCTGCCTGCAATGCGGGTGACCTCATTCAATCCTTGGGAGGATCTCCTGGAGA
This sequence comes from Muntiacus reevesi, assembly GCF_963930625.1. NCBI lineage: Eukaryota > Metazoa > Chordata > Mammalia > Artiodactyla > Cervidae > Muntiacus > Muntiacus reevesi. The sequence goes on along the minus strand of NC_089249.1, from coordinate 33,192,182 downwards.
AGGAAATGGCTATCCACTCCAGTATTCTTGCCTGGAGAATTCCATGGACATAGGAGCCTGACGGGCTATAGTCCATGGGGTCACAAAGAGTCAGACACTGAGCCACTAACACTTTCACTTTCCTCATAAGACAAAACTGCCCAAACAAAATCAATGCCTTTTCTTAGGTCTCTCAAGAGAACTGAGATAGGACAAACATCCAGAATCTGAAGAGGTATACACTTGATAGTGGTTTGCCTGGAGCAAAAGCTGCTGGATGCCATAAATGAACAGGAACAGTTAACTACTAATTTTGAAAGCTGTTGGAGGTTGTGTGAACCAATGTGAGATAGTAGTCATGGAGACTGTAATCATGATGCGTGGAAGTGTAGGACACACTTTCCCTGCAGAAATCACAGAACGGGTCTGAGGATTCAGGAAGACTCCCCATGTGGCCCTGATAGGAGAATAGCCATTGTGAAACCCTTTCTCCCTAGGAAAGGGCTATTCTAGTAGGAAGGACTTCTGCCCCAGAGAGCAATACTAAATGACAGGGAGAAGGGAACTCTGCTCCACTCCAACTTTTCTGTTTCATCTAAGGGGGGGAACTCTCCCTTAGTCAACAGGGGAGATGACATCAAGGAAATGTAGTGAATGCTGCAGGCAGAAAGAAAGTAAAAGCAGGAGGAAGAAAGCTATATACCATGTAGGAGAGACAAACACTTGTGAAGGCCAAGAGAGAGAGCCCGTATTCCCGAGAGCCAACTAAAAGATCAAGACTTTGAAGATTTTAGAATGTTCTCTGTCTTCCACACCCTATGCCACACACCAACATATTGCTAGCATAACAGTGGATTACACCTTTAAAAGGTACAAGACACAGATGTCCTCTGAGAAGCAATACAAAAGGAAGTCTCCAAACTAAATACAAGGACATCAGATGAATTTGAGGTCTCTGATACCTCTTGCTACAAGAAACAGCCCAATTCCTAGCAAGATTAGCATGAATCTTCGCACTAAAAACCTGTATGTTTCAGCACCTATTACTCAATAACATATCTAGCTTTACAAGGCATAACAAAAGATGAGAAAAAGCAGAATCTGAAGAGACAAAGCAATCATCAGATACAGACTCAGATATGACACAGATATTAGTATTATCAGACAGGCAATTTAAATAGCTATGATTAATATGAAAGGCTGCAATGGGGAAAGTACACAATATGGAAGACTAGCTAGGTAATGTCAGTAGAAAGATGGAAACGTTAAGGGAATCAGAAAGAAATGCTAGCAATCAGTAACAGAAATGAAGAATGTCTTTGAGAGTGGGTGAGTATGCCTGAAACAGCTGAAGAAAGAATGGGTGAACTTTAATATTAGCCAATTTTATTTTTCTCTATATACCTGAATTACATGTTTATTTTATTATGCTTTATTATTTTCCAGGTTTATTGAGATTTCCTTATTGTTGTTCAGTCACTCAGTTGTGTCCGACTCTTTGCGACCCCAAGGACTACAGCACACCAGGCTTCCATGTCCTCCATCATCTCCCAGAGCTTGCTCAAACTCATGTCCATTGAGTCAGTGATGCCATCCAACCACCTCGTCCTCTGTCATCCCCTTCTCCCCCTGCCTTCAATCTTTCCCAGCCTCAGGGTGTTTTCGGCTCTTCACATCAAGTGACCAAATTATTGGACCTTCAGTGACAACATCAGTCCTTCCAGTGAATACTCAGGACTGATTTCCTTTAGGATGGACTGGTTTGCTCTCCTTGCAGTCCAAAGGACCCTCAAGAGTCTTTTCCAACACCACAGTTCAAAAGCATCAATTTTTCAGTGCTCAGCCTTCTTTATGCTCCAGCTCTCACATCTGAACACAACTACCAGAAAAACCATAACTTTGACTTGAGCTATGCTTGACATATAACATTGTGTGTGTTTAAGGTATTCGACATGATGATTTGAAATACGTATATATTGCAAAATGATTACCACAATGATGTTAGTCAACACATCAATTACCTCACACAGTTACCATCCTCTGTGTGTGTGTGTGTGTGTGGTGAGAACATTTAAGACTTACTCTTTTAGCAACTTTGAAGTTTCAATACAATTTCAATACAATACAGTATTGCTAACTACAGTCACCATGTTGTACATTAGGTCCCAGAAACTTATAACTGAAAGTTTGGACCCTTTGGCCAACATCATCTATTTGCCTTACTCCCTAGCCCCTGGCAACCATTAATACACACTCTATTAATCCTTGTATTGTTGTTTATTTTAAGATTCCACGTGTAAGTGAAATCGTGTGGTATTTGTCTTTTTCTCTTGAGTGTATTTCACTTAGCATAATGCCCTTACGTTTCATTCACGTGGTTGCAAATGGCAGGATTTCTTCCTCCTTATGGCTAAATAATATTCCACTGTATATATCCATGTAGGACTACCCCAGTGACTCAGCAGTAAAGAACCTACCTGTAATACAAAAGACACAGTAGGAGCCATGGGTTTGATTCCTGGGTCAGGAAGATCCCCCGAAGGAATTACAACCCACTCCAGTATTCTTGCCTGGAAAATCCCATGGACAGCCCATAGAGTAGAAAAAGAATCAGACACAACTTAGTGACACACACACACACACACATATATACATTTTTTTCATTCATCACTGACAGGTTGTTGACATGTGTTATGAATTTGTCAAATTAACATTTATAAAGTGGATCACATAGACACGCATGTGCATGCTCAGTCCTGTCCGACTCAACCCCATGGACTGTACCTCACCAGGTTCTGTCTATGGGGTATTCCAAGCAAGAATAGTGGAGTGGGTTGTCATTTCCTCCTCCAGGGGATCTTCCCAACACAGTAATTGAACCTGCATCTCCAGTGTCTCCTGCATTGCAGGTGGATTCTTTACCACTGAACCACCAGGGAAGCCCATCACATAAGATGTGGAATCAACCAATATGGTAACACAAGATACTGCTGAACTCCACACAGACACAACAGATGTACAGCAATTTTCTTTAAAAGAAATTCAGAAACTATCTGAGTGATTCCTAAACATCAGACAAGTGGGAAAATACCCATGCTGAAACTGGTAGGAAAGGCTGAGACACACTCTCACTATAAACTCCACCTCCATCACAGTACCGAACAGCCAAGAGGAAACTCGCAAACACCAGCTTCTTCCTGAAGAGTGAAGGGTTTGGACTTCACATTTAGCACCCTCTCTTTTTAGACTCCCGCCCAAGAAATGGGCCCCCAAAACACCCAACGCTGAGAGCCAATCGGGCTTGCATACCTCAGACCCAAAGACTGTAGCAAACAGAAAAGAAATTGTTAACGGGCAGGTGAGCACTTGCCAACCCTATTCCCTCAGGACCCAGTGCAGAGGAAGCTGGCAAAACAGCCTTCTCACAGATTCTCCTTAGAAACAGTTAAACTACTTTCTTTACCAGCTGCTGCTTGAGAGTCCAATCTTGATAAGATATTTGTTTCCAGGAATTTATCCACTTCTAGGCTATCCTATTCATTGGACTATAACTTTTCAAAGCAGCTTCTTACAGTCCTTTGTATTTTTGTGGTGTCAGTTGTAATGCCTCTTATTTCATTTATAATTTTATTTGAGTCCTCTCTTTTTTTCTTGGTTAGTCAAAAGTTTTCCAGTTTTGCTTATTTTTTAAAATAATCAACTCTTAGTTTCACTGGTATTTTTCCTGCTGTCTTTCTAGTCTCTTTCATTTATTTCTGTTTTAATCTTTATTATTTCCTTCTTTCTGTTAACTTAGGGCTTAGTTTGTTCTTTTTTCTAATTCTTTGAATTTAGGTTGTTTGAGATCTTTCTCTTAATGTATATGTTTATCACTATAAAATTCCCTCTTAGAACTGCTTTTGCTATGTTCCATAAGTTTCAGTAAGTTGTGTTTCCATTTTCATTTTTCTTGACATATTTTTTATGTCCAGGGGTCTGTTAATTTCCACATATGTGTGAATTTTCCCATTTTCCTCCTGCTATTAACTTCTAGTTTTATACCACTGTGGAGAGAACAAATGCTTGACATGATATCAATATTCTTAAATTTGTTAAGGCTTGCTTTGTGACCCAACATATGATCTCTGCTGGAGAATGTTCCATGTGTGCTTGAGAAGAATGTGTATTTTGGTGGTCTTGGGTGGAATATTCTATATTTTGTTAGGTCCATTTGGTCTACAGTGTTATTCAGGTATGCTCTTTCCTTATTGATTTTCTGTCTGATTGATCTATCTGGGGTGATTATAACATAAGGATAATGAAATGACTGACAGCATTATCACAAGGTGTGGCAAGGCTGACTTGAGAATATACTCTTATAAAGTGGAGCAGTGTAGTGTTATTTGAAAGTGGACTTAGATTATTTTAAAATGTATATTATAATTCCTAGGGCAACAATGGAAAATGTGTTTTTTAAACATTGAGATCAAGAGGAAATAAAATGGAATCAATCAAAATTCTCAAACTCATGAAAATCAGAAAAAGATGGGTGGGATAACAATGAACAAATGTAATGAATAGAAAACAGTTACAAAGATGATATATTTTAATACAACTATATCAATAATCACTTTAAGTATGAGTGGTCTACACACCAGTTCTGGAGAAGAAAATGGCAACCTACTCCAGTATTCTTGCCTGGGAAGCCCATGGACAGAGGGGCCTGGCAGGTTATAGTCTATGGGGTCGCAAAGAGTCAGACATGACTGAGCACACATGCACATGTTAGTTAAAAGACAGAGACCTTCAGACTGGATTAAAGAAAACTAGACCTAACTTTAAGCTGTCTACCAGAAACATATTTTAAATATGTGGTTTTTAGCAGCTAAGCCATGTCCAACACTTGTGACCCCATAGACTATAGCCCACCAAGCTCCTCTGTCCATGGGATTTCTCAGGCAAGAATACTGGAGTGGGTTACCATTTCCTTCTCCAGGGGATCTTCCCACCCCAGGGATTGAATCCGGGTCTCCTGCATTGCAGGCGGACTCCTGCACTGTAGGCGGATTCTTTACCAACTGAGCTGCAAGGGAAGCCCCCACTTAAAATGTAATGACTCAGAAAAGCTGAAAGTAACGAGATGGAAAAGAAACACCATGCTAGTACTTATCGAATGATAATATCATATACTGTACCACTTGTCTATTGCTGTATTCTGAACTACTTCAAAATGTGTTTGCTTAAAGCAGCCACCATTTAATTTCTCACAGTTCTTTGGGTCAGCAGCTTGAGCAGAACACAGTACGGTTGCGCTTCTGGTCTCTCCCGGGCTCACTCTTGTGGTTGCAGCCACCTGGTGGCTAGAATGACTGAATGATCCAAGCTAGTTTCACTCACATCTGGCTGTTGTCTAGGTCTTTCTCTTTCTGTAATCTTTCAGCTTCAAAGAGACTGACCTAGGCGTCTTACCATGGCAATCCCAGAGCAGCGAGATTGAAAGCCACAGCACCTCTCAAGGGCTCCCTTAGAAGTCATCCAATATCACTTCAGTCCCAGTTCTACAGGAGAAAATGAGGCAGGTTGCTGACTACCCAGTCCAGATCAAGAAGTCAGGAGGAGAGGGTCTGTTTCCCAATGGAAGAAGTTTGATTTTTAGCCCACTATCTATGCTGATATGTTCAGGTTTGGGGAATTAAAGAAGCTGGAAAAAGAGATACGTTTAAGGGCTTTCATTATAATTACTGGGTTTGTCAAAAAGTTAGGAAAAACCCAAATGATCATTTTGTCCAATTTAGTCAATTTCCTTGTGCCCTACCTTCCTCATTAGAATAGTATCACCTCATAACATTGTGAAGATTAAATGAGATAGTATATTAGTAGCATCTTTACAGAAGTACCTGGTTCATGTAGGGCCCTTAAACATTGATGGTGATAAGGATGATGATGATGAGTGATGAACTGATTGAGCAATTGTGACTTCTGGATTCTAGATTCAGCTTTGTTACTAACTAGCTAGGTGGCATTTTTTAAATTATTTGACACTCTCAAGTTAGTTTGACTATGAATTGAGGGGCTCATCTAATAGATTACCTCTACAATCCCTTCTCATTCTATAATTGCAAATGTACTGATGTTTAACTGAGAAGAAATGTTTCACATGGAAGAAATATATGCCAAATATATGGTAGATATTTAGGGCTCTTGGATGACCGGACACAGAATTGCAGTGCAGAAGTCTTTTAAGTTTCTTTTTACAAAAATGATCCTGGAAAAGAAATACTCTTGATTAGATTCTGTGGTTCTTTGAGGGAGAGCAACTATCAGCAAAGTAACTTAATCCGTTCGGACTATTTACTTTTCTTCAATTCTACAATGGAGCATTTAGTCTATTAAAGATATCGCTATAGTCCCTGAAGATAAAAAGACAAAAAAGACACCAGTTCACCACCTAGGCTGGTTGATAGATACAGGAGAATGAAATGAGAGATGAGTCTGGAGTGGTAAATAAAGAGAACCAAATCATACATGGCCTTGTAAGTTACATTAAGGAATTTCTGGGGTTTTTTTTCCTAAGACTAAAGGTAGAGAGATGTCCTTAAAGATCTTGAAGTAGGAAAAACTATTCAGGTGAAGGTGCAATTTTTCCTGAGCCTTAAAGACTATGGAAATGTATTAGATGTCAAAGAATAACATGAGAGAAATGGGATTTAGAGAATAGAAGAGGCCCACTGTGTACATGACCTAGAGAATCTAGAAGGAAATGGTGAGAAACGAGACCAGAAATCTAGGATCAAATTGGGGGTGACCTTTAAAAGAAAATAGTTGAGACTTGTGATGACTTGGAAATGCCCAAAGTTCTTCCAAGTCAATCTATTGTACTACCAGCTTGTTTGTCTACTTAGCGCTTGTGATTCTCTTTGTAAAATCTCACAGAGACTCAAGGGACTTCCCTGGTGGTCCAGTGGTTAAGAATCCACCAGCCAATGAGGGGACACAGGTTTTAACTCTGGTCAGGGAAGATTCCACATGTTGAGGGGCAACTAAGCCCTTTTGCCACAACTGCTGAGCCCATGAGCTGCAGGTACTAAGCCCATGCATCCTAAGCCCATGCACTGGGCTTTGCAACAAGTGAAGCCACCACAATGAGAAGTCCACGCACTGCAACTAGAGAGTAACCCCACTTGCAGCAACTAGAGAAAGCCTGCACAACAACAAAGACACAGCACAGCCAAAAATAAAATAAAAAGACTTACAGTGACTCACAGCTGCCCACAGGAACACTTCCCTGTCCAAGTCTGATAGTTCTCTATATCCTTCCTGCTCTGCTACCCTGATGCAGAAATCGGCAAAGAGCCAAAATTAACCTTCCTCTCCCTACTCCACCTGTGTCCATTATTCTCTTGAAGTTCACTCTTCCTTCATAGCCCTGAGTATTAATTTGGGTGTTCAGGGCTTCCCTGGTGGCTCAGATGGTAAAGAATCTGCCTAAAATGCGGGAGACTCAGCTTTGATTCCTGACTCAGAAAGATTCCCTGGAGAAGGAAATGGCTACCCACTCCAGTATTCTTGCCTGGAGAATTCCATGAACAGAGGAGCCTGGTGGGCTACAGTCCATGGGGTCACAAAGGGTCAGACAGGACTGAGCAACTAACAGTTATGTTTAAGGTCAGAAGGCCAGTCTGTTCTGTGGGCATTGTATGATATCAGCTTGGTAATTCAGAGGATGTTGAGATAGGCCAAGCAGCTTATCTTGAGAATGAAGGACTTACTGCTGGGAGTACTGTCAGCAGATGAACCTCAGTTGTCAGCCCTCTTAAGTGCTGCTTCAGCTTAAAAGAGAGTTGCTTCACCCAAGGTTACCTCCTCTAAAGGGTAGCCCACATCCAATGATTGGATGGGCTCAGAGGATAAAAGTTCTCCCCCGTCCCCCTTTCTCCAACAAGCGACAGCACTAGTGGGCCATGCTAGCTTCAGAGCTCCCTGCAGAGAAAGCGGACAGCTTTGTTGCGACTGCATAGCAGTCCATCTCCTCCCTCTGCTCAGTCCTCTCAAGATCACTTCCCTGTAAGCCTCCTGGACACTCCTCTCCCTCTCAGAGCCTGCTCCTCAACTGGCATTGGGAATACTTCCTGAATGAGCAAATGAATGAATACACAGAAGGGTAAACCCTATACCAATTAGGGAGGGGAACTAGACAGAGGGATTCCTGTTGCCCGAATTGTTAAATATTTCCTAATTAGTTAAAGGGCTGTATGTGAGTTCGATGGACAAGAACTTGGGCAAACTCCGGGAGATAATGAGGCACAGGGGGGCCTGCTGTCCTGCAGTCCATGGGGTCACAGAGTCAGACACGACTGAGCGCCTGACCAACAACAGTGTGAAGTCTAAATAACGCTGCTACAACTCTCCAGTGTCTGGTCTCTTATTTGTTTTCTACATACTGACCCAAATTGCTTTCTCCAAGTGGAAACGTTTTCGTTAGGAATGTCACCTTTGATGACCCGCTGCTCTCGTTTGCCTGAACAGGTTAGAGAAGTTCTACCGCTAAAAATATATGAAAGAATTCTGGTTTGTGTTCATTTCATTGATATTGTTGTTTTTTTTTAATTGGGTAAATTTTTATTTTAAAAAAAATTTATTGGAGTATAGTTGATTGATAATGTTGTGTTAGTTTCCGCTGTACAGTAAAGTGAATCAGTTATACATATGCGGGTGTATGTGTTCAGTCACTCAGTAATATTCGACTCTTTGCAATCCTATGGACTGTAGTCCACCAGGCTCCTCTGTCCATGGGATTTTCCAGGCAAGAATACCAGAGGGGGTTGCCATTTCCTCCTCCAGGGGATCTTCCTGACCCAGGGATAGAATCCGCACCTACTGCATTGCAGACAGATTCTTTACCACTGAGCCACTGGGAAAGACCCATATAAACATATATCCACTCTTTTTTAGATTCTTTTCCCATATAGGCCATTACAGAGTATTGAGTAGAGTTCCTTGTGCTATACAGTAGGTCCTTTTTAGTGATCTCTTTTATATATAGTAGTGTGTATATGTCAATCCCAATCTTCCAATTTATACTTTCCCCATCTCTTGCCCCTGGCAACTATAAGATTGCTTTCTATATCTGTGACTCTATTTCTGTTTTATAAATAAGTTCATTTGTACCATTTTTTTAGATTCCACATACAAGTGATATTATTGATAATATACTTAATTCAGGATTATTAATTCATTATTATTTCATTATTACTAAATTGCTCCCAAAATATAAACACTAAGTAGATTCAATATTAAGTATTTGTATGCTGAGGAAACTCAATATTCAAAAAACTGAAATCACGGAACCTGGTCCCATCATTTCACAGCAAATAGATGGAGAAACAATGGAAACAGTGACAGACTTTATTTTCTTGGGCTCCAAAACACTGCAGATGGTGACTGCAGCCATGACGCTTGCTCCTTGAAAGAAAAGTTATGACCAACCTAGAGAGCATTTTAAAAAGCAGAGACATTACTTTACCAACAAAGGTCCATCTAGTCAAAGCTATGGTTTTTCCAGTACTCATGTATGGATGTGAGAGTTGGGCAATAAAGAAGGCTGAGCACTGAAGAATTGCTGCTTTTGAACTGTGGTGTAAGAGAAAACTCTTGAGATTCCCTTGGACTGCAAGGAGATCCAGCCAGTCCATCCTAAAGGAAATCAGTCCTGAATATTCATTGGAGGGCTGATGCTGAAACTGAAACTCCACTTCTTTGGCCACCTGATGTGAAGAACTGACTCATTGGAAAAGACCCTGATTGAAGGTGGGAGGAGAAGAGGACGACAGAGGAGGAGATGGTTGGATGGCATCACCGATTCGATGGACGTGAGTTAGAGTAAGCTCCGGGAGTTGGTGATGGGCAGGGAAGCCTGGTGTGCTGCAGTGCATGGGGTCTCAAAGAGTCGGACACGACTGAGCGAGTGAACTGAACTGACGCTGAGGAAAATATACATATTTTTAAAATCTCAGTGATAGCTCAGTTGGTAAAGAATCTGCCTGCGATGCAGGAGACCTTGGTTCAATTCCTGGGTTGGGAAGATTCCCTGGAGAAGGGAAAGGCTGCCAACTCCAGTATTCTGGCCTGGAGAATTCAGTCCACGGAGTCGCAGAGTCAGACACGACCGAGCGACTTTCACGCACTAGTCAACATTTGGCCACTAGGTGTCATCACAGTTCTAGCTTTAAAACAAAAAATATATATACTATATATATGATATATATGTGTGTGTGTATATATAATTATCTCCTTAATTTCTCCTCATGATGGTTCATTTTTAGTGTATATAAATGCAAGAAATTTCTCTGTGTTAATTTCCTATTATGCAACTTAATCAGATTCATTTATGAGCTCTAGTAGGTTTCTGGTAGCATCTTTAGGATTTTCATGTCATCTGCAAACAGGGAGAGTTGTTTCTTTTTTTTCCAACTTGGATTCCTTTTATTTCTTTTTCTTCTCTGATTGTTGTGGCTAGGACTTCCAAAACTATGTTGAATAAAAATCATGAGAGACATATCTTTGCCTTGTTCCTGATCTTAAAGGAGATGCTTTCAGCTTTTCATTGTTGAGTGTCATGCTAGCTGAAGGTTTGTCATATATGACCTTTATTAAGATTAAGGTAGTTTTCTTTTATGTTCATTTTCTGGAGAGTTTCTTTTTTATTTTTATTTTTTAGTATTATTTCTAATTATATTTGTTTTTTAAATGGATCATGTATTCAAAGGATTCAAAATACAAAAGTAATTTAAAAGATACAAAAAGTCTCCCTCCCATTCAGTTACAAGATAATTTTGTATCATTTAGCATCCTGTATTGCAAGTAAGTTTAGGGCTATTTTGATTCCTGTCCCTCTGCAAATGGCTTATTTTTCTTTTTTCTTTCTTTTTTCTTTCCTTTCTCTTTTCTCTCTGAAAGCTTTAGGATCTTTACTTTGTCTCTGTTTTCTGGAATTTCATAATGCTATGCCTTCACATGGGGCTCTTTTCTTCCACTGTGGTAAATATTCAGTGGGCCCTTTCAACCTGGCAACTCATATCTTTCAGTTCTGAGGTGTTTTCTTTTTAAGTAATTTCATTGATCATTTATCCTTTTCTGCTTTCTCTCTCATCTCTTTCAAGATCATCCACTATTCAGATTGGTCCTCAAAGTTTCTTGCCTTTTCTCTTTTCTCTTTCTACCTTTCTCTCTACTCTAATTTGGGGAAATTTCCCCGATTTTCATTTCCAGTGCTTTTGTTGCCATTTTTCACTTCTGACTTCATATTTTTAATTTCTAAGAGGCTTTTATTTTCTTTGTATCCCCCAGTTCTTATACCATGGATGGAACATATTCTTTTTCAGCTGTGAGGATATTAATAATGCTTATTTGTTAAATCTTCTCCTTGCAGAGTTTTTGATTCTTCCAGATTAATTCTTTTCACTCCATTTTAGAGGATTTCCCCAAGTATCTGCTAATTCTTGGCTGAAAGTGAAAGTGAAGTCCCTCAGTCGTGTCTGACTCTTTGCGACCCCATGGACTGTAGCCTCCTCTGCCCGTGGGATTTTCCAGGCAAAAGTACTGGAGTGGGTTGCCATTTCCTTCTCCGAGAGTTTCTTTTTTAATCCTAAATGAATGTCGAATTTTGTCAAAAGCTTTCTTCTGCATCTGTTGAAATGATCATATGTTTTTTAATCCTTCAGTTTGTTGATGTGGTTATCACACTGATTGATATGCGGATATTGAAAAGTCCTTGCATCCTTGGGATAAATCCTGCTTGATCATTGCGTATGGTCTTTTTAATGTATTTTTGTGTTCAGGGTGCTAATGTTCATCACTTATATTGGATTGTAATTGTCTTCTTTTTGTGGTATCTTTAACTTGTTTTTATATCAGGGTGATGGTAGCCTCATAGAATAAGTATTCCTTCCTCTGAAATTTTTTGGAATAGTTTCAGAAGAATAGGTGTTAACTCTTCTCTAAATGTTTGCTAGAATTCACCTGTGAAGCCAACTCTTTCTGGACTTTGGTTGCATGGGATTTTTAAGTCAAAATTTCAATTTCAGCTGTTTATATTTTCTATTTTTTCCTGGTTCAGTCTTTTACTTTTCTAGGAATTTGTCTGTTTCTTCCAGGTTGTCCATTTTATTGGTATATATTTGCTTGTAGTAATTCTCTTATGAGGGCTTCCCAAGGGCTCAGTGATAAAGAATCTGCCTGCCAATGCAGGAGATGTGGGTTCAATCCTGGGTCAGGAAGATCTCCTGGAGGAGGAAATGGCAACACACTCCAGTATTCTTGCTTGGAGAATCCCATGAGCAGAGGAGCTTGGCAGACTACAGTCCATGGTGTTGCAAAGCGTTGGACATGACTTAGTGACTGAGCATGCACACACTGTCTCTTATGATCCTTTGTATTTCTGTGGTGTCCATTGTAACTTCTCCTTTTTCATTTCTAATTTTATGGACTTGAGCACTCTCTCCTTTTTTCTTGATCAGTCTGGCTAAATGTTTATCAATTTTGTTTATCTTTTCAAAGATAAATTGGGTGTCATTACAGATTTACATTTTAAAAAGATGGAATTAACCAACTGGCTGGAAGTAACTAATAAAGTATTTGTTCAGTTCAGTTCACTCGCTCAGTTGTGTCCGACTCTTTGAGACCCCATACACTGCAGCGCGCCAGGCTTCCCTGGTCCATCACCAACTCCTAGAGCCTGCTCAAACTCATGTCCATCGAGTCAGTGATGCCATCCAACCATCTCATCCTCTGTTATCCCCTTCTCCTTCTGCCTTCAATCTTTCCCATCATCATGGTCTTTTCCAATGAGTCAGTTCTTCACATCAAGTGGCCAAAGTAGTGGAATTTCAACTTCAGCATCAGTCCTTCCAATGAATATTCAGGACTGATTTCCTTTAGGATGGACTGGCTGTATCTCCTTGCAGTCCAAGGGACTCTAAAGAGTCTTCTCCAATACCACAGTTCAAAAGCATCAATTCTTCAGTGCTCAGCTTTCTTTATAGTCCAACTCTCACATCCATACATGACTACTGGAAAAACCATAGCTTTGACTAGACGGAGCTTTGTCAGCAAAGTAATGTCTCTGCTTTTTAATATGCTGTCTAGGTTGGTCATAACTTTGCTTCCAAGGGGCAAGCGTCTTTTAATTTCATGGCTGCAGTCACCAGTTGAGGTGACTTTGGAGCCCCCAAAATAAAGTCTCTCACTGTTTCCCCATCTATTTGCCATGAAGTGATGGGACCAGATGCCATGATCTTAGTTTTCTGAATGTTGAACTTTAAGCCGACTTTCTCACTCTCCTCTTTCACTTTCATCAAGAGGCTCTTTAGTTCTTCTTCACTTTCTGCCATAAGGGTGGTGTCATCTGTGTATCTGAGGTTACTGATATTTCTCCTGGCAATCTTGATTCTAGCTTGTGCTTCCTCCAGCCCAGCATTTCTCATGATGTACTCTGCATATAAGTTAAATAAGCAAGGTGACAATATACAACCTTGATGTACTCCTTTTCCTATTTGGAACCAGTTTGTTGTTCCATGTCCAGTTCTAACTGTTGCTTCCTGACCTGCATACAGATTTCTTAAGAGGCAGGTCAGGTGGTCTGGTATTCCCATCTCTTTAAGAATTTTCCAGAGTTTGTCGTGATCCACACAGTCAAAGTCTTTGGCCTAGTCAATAAAGCAGAAGTAGATGTTTTTCTGGAACTCTCTTAATTAATAAGAAATTAATTAATGTTAAATCTAATGAGTTTATTAGATCTCATGATTATTCACTTCATTAGAGATTTAACAATGTATTTTCATTGTTCAACTGTCATACATTAAGCATTAATATCAACTAGAGGAAATTCTTTGTAAAATACAATTTTAGGACATTTAGTTTTTCTTCACAGCAGATCACATGGAGAGAAAGTTTCTTCTAACCATGACTGGAGAATCTTGTGCTAAGTCATTTCAGTTGTGTCTGACTCTTTGTGACCCTATGGACCATAAGCCACCAGACTCTGCTGTTCATGGGATTCTCCAGGCAAGAAATACTGGAGTGGGTTGCCATTTCCTTCTCCAGGGGATCTTCCTAACCTAGGGATTGAACCCACGTGTCTTATGTCTCCTACCTTAGCATGTGGGTTCTTTACCACTAGTGCCAGCTGGGAAGGCTTGGCAAATGGAATGGGAGGCTAAGGCTGAAAGAGGACACAAAAGCAGTTGAATTATTGCCTTTTTAGAGGCCTAGAGCCAACTATAGAGATTCCCAAGATTTGGATTTGGATATAGGATTCCCAAGAATCCCAAGGTCATTTTTATGACCTCTCTCTGTCTTAACTTCTTTTAATTCTCACAATTTCTATAAAGTAAGTACTTTTATTTCCTCCATTTTACAGATGGAGAAGCTGAGACACTGAGAGGTTAAAACTACCCAAGATCATACATGAGCTGGCAGAGCCAGAATTCAAGACAGAGAACATCCCCGAGGGTAGCATACTACATCTTTGATGAAAGCCTAGGCAGTGTTTTCAAAATGTCATGGTACCTTAACACCTTCCTCAAAATTGTTTATAATCTTTTTTTTTTTTAATTGAAAATCACTCAGTCAGGTCCGACTCTTTGTGACCATGTGGACTGTGGCGTGGACTGTAGCCTGCCAGTTTCCTCTGTCCATGGAATCCTCCAGGCAAGAATAGTGGAGTGGATAGCTGTTCCCTTTTCCGGGGGATCTTCCCAACCCAGAACCTGTGTCTCTTGCGTCTCCTGCATTGGCAGGCAGGTTCTTTACCACTGCGCCACCTAGGAAGCCCAGACAGTCTATGGGGCCCCTTTAAGGACCCCATTCCTGAGCTCACACACAGAGATGCAGGCCTGCAGAGCTCTGCCACTGGGCTTTTTAATCATCACCCTCCATTTCTGGCTATAAGCACTGAAGAAGCAATATCTTCTGGCTTATTCACCTGTATTTTCTAGCACAGCACCTGGAATTCATTCTAAGGGATTCAGAATCTTTCTTCCACCACCTGTAAAAATAAGAAAGCCGGAAGTAGTGGCAGGAAGAAAGGAACACAGACTGAAGTAGGAGTAAAGACACGACCGGATGTGGCTGGGGAAATGACAACACATTATTTCTGTCCTGCTTTTTCCATCCTCTATCCGCACCTGGCACCCACATGCCTCATCTTTGCCACTCCTTAGGGGAGAAGGTGGGAAGAGAGAGACCCTGAGGGGGATGGATTAGGGCGTGAGGAAGATGCTGAGTTACATGGCCCCTCAGGGGTCTCTTTGTCTCATTTTATAGAAGTAAATACCACTGCCCAAGTTCTCTTTCTTTGAATTTCAGATTTCTCATTTCATAGCGGGGACCCAGGCCTGGCCCAAACTTGAAGAGCCAACACCTCTACATCTGCATCTCTATTCCTACCCAACGGACCAGAGGACACCAAGCGGGAAGGAGACGGTGGGATGAATTGAGAGAGTCGCGCTGACATATATACACTATCGTCTGTAGAGTAGATAACTAGTGGGAAGCTGCTGTGTAACACAGGGAGCCCCACCCAGCTTTCTGTGACAATCTAGAGGTGGGGAGGGGGAAGGGGTGGCGGAGGGTGGGGAGGGGGAGGGGTGAGAGGGAGGCTCAACAGGGAGTGGGGTATATATATATATATCAGATATATATATTTATCAGCCAGAACAATATATATATACACATATGTATGATTTGTGCTGTTGTACAACAGAAATCAATTGCCCAGCTGGGCTTCCCAGGTGCCTCAGTGGGTAAAGAATTCACCTGCAATGCAGGAAGCACAAGAGACGTGGGTTTGATCCTTCAATCAGGAAAATCCCCTGGAGGAGGTCCTGGCAATCCACTCAAGTATTCTTGCCTGGAGAATCCCTTGGAGAGAGGAGTCAGACAAGCTACAGTCTGTGGGGTCACAAAGAGTCAGACAAGACTGATCAACTAAACGCGCACAGCAGAAATCAACGCAACATTGTAAAGCAATTATCCTGGAATTTAAGAGACAGAGCGAGCCAGCACTTCTGACTGAAGCCAGGAGCTTAACAGTCTAAGTATCAAACAAGGCCTGGCCAGTGAGCTTGTCAGCTGTCCTTCCTGTGACCCTGGGCCCTTTGGTTTGATTGGCATCATAGAAAGAGCACTGTGACAGTCCTGTCACTGCAGCTCAGCCCCCTTGGGCCTTGATTTTATTTGCCCTCTAAAGAAGACTCAAGGAATTCCTACATCAGCTTTGTGAACGTCAGGGTGGAAATGGTACTTTACCTATTATTGCCTACAGAAGCCTTATAACCTTAGTTATGAAGCAGAAGCTGAAATCTCACAAAACAGGATACAGTTGACCTTTACCATTTGAGAAAAAGAAGAATGAAACAAGACATTGATTGGACTGGTTTGAACTGACTTTTGGAGCAAATGTAATATTAACAGTATTGATTTGTGTGTTTACCAGGCTTTTAAATATTTGTCAGGAGCGAGTAAACTTCTCTGTGTCATTTTTTAACTCAGCTATCTACTACCTGGTCAGATTTAGTTGCTCACATTTATTTTAGTTAAAATTTCCTTTGGGCCAATTACTTAGAAATATGCCCTCTCTCCCTAACCAGGCTGGTTATCACAACTCTGTTCTCCCCCTCTGTGCCTGCCTGAACCTGTCATCAGGGTCCTTAGCACAGATCCTGGTAGACTATGAAATTCCACAAAATGAAGGTGCCGTCTATATAACTGAGAACATTAAAAGACCTACATTTTCTCATTTCTATTAAATTTGATAATGTAAATTAATATAAGCCATTGAAATAAATAGCAAATTTGAATTGAGCAAAATCATACTTTTAGAAACGCATATATCCAAGTCTTTGATGTATATGCTCAGTTGCTCAGTTCAGTTCAGTTCAGTTCAGTCGCTCAGTCGTGTCTGACTCTTTTCGACCCCATGGACTGTAGCCCACCAGGCTACTCTGGCCATGGAATTTCTCAGACAAGAATACTGGAGTGAGTTGCCATTTCATTCTCTAGGGGATCTTCCCAACCCAGGGATTGAACCCACATCTCCTGCATCTCCTGCTTTGGCAGATGGATTCTTTACCTCTGTGCCACCTGGGAAACCCCACTATGATATATGATATTGATGATGAAATATCATCAACATCATATCTATATTCTGTAGACATAGACTGGCTCATATTTCTACTCCTGTTATTAATTACAGTTTGAGATTCTCCTTTACCGTCCAGGGATAATGATCATAGAGCCAGTCAACAATTAAAGATTAGTAAACCCTCCTAGTTACATATCAATAGTCATGAAGATTTTGAACTACTAAATGATTGTATTGTAAATAAACTGGAAAAAAATGCCCAAGTTTATTTACCCAATTCTGTTATAGTGGTTATAGTGTAGATTACTTCACACTTCAGATGGGTAATAAAGAGAACTGTGCTTATCCAAATAGGACACAACCGCCAAGTAACCCTACAGTGTCTAATTAGTTTTCAGATTGCTACTGTTGGTGGCGAGGGGTGATGATTAGGTGGATTGAAGACTCCTGAGCTATTGATGTTTTATGTAGGTTTTCATCCAAAGTAACCACTGGGCCATTTCCTACTTCTTCCTCTGCTAACTCTTTAGAAAATTCCATCGAGGTCTGTACTTGTGCATTTAGATAAAGGATCAAGATTCTTTCAATAAATCAATGTCAATATTATAGTTAAAGGTTACAGAATTCCTCTTTGACACTGATTTTCAATTACCTGACTTGAATTGATATTTTGTTAATGTGTGAAAGAGCTGCTAAAGACAAAAGTATTTCTTGTCTTACACATGACAAGGAAAAATTGCAAAAAAAAAAACAAAACAAAAAAAAACCAAGGGAATGCTAAAAGCATACACACATTGTCTGTATCTCCACAGACCTCTCCAGGAGATTTAGTTACCCTGTAGGTAGTAAGCTGTTCTTATCATTTATAACTTATCTTTGCTTATTTAATGTTTGAAGGAAGATTGACAAAGTCTTTCATTGCATGCAGAACAGATTAAGAGAGACTGAAAAGCAAGAATCAATAGTATTTTTTGACTGGTTTGAGGTGGAAGGTGGTGGAAAAGCAAAGAATTAAATGCGACTCTAAGTATTCATGCCTACTGCTGAGCAGGTAGATAGACAGGAAGGTGTTTTCACTCCTTAAATCATTCATTCACTATTTCATTCAAACCACCCTTACTGAATAATTTCTGAGATCAACACTGCATCAGTTACTGAAGAAGCTTTTGACA
The DNA here is from genome assembly GCF_963930625.1 of Muntiacus reevesi. Classification (NCBI taxonomy): domain Eukaryota; kingdom Metazoa; phylum Chordata; class Mammalia; order Artiodactyla; family Cervidae; genus Muntiacus; species Muntiacus reevesi. The sequence continues at coordinate 33,173,912 of NC_089249.1, read as the reverse complement.
AGCTCTTTGTAAGTCTACCATAAAATTGAGAAGGAAAGACTTGCTTAATGTGAAACCCTTAAGTAATAATTGAAGGAAATAGGTGTAAACAAAATTGACTAATGCAAGCATGAAGTAATAGAAGAATACAAAAATAGGACCAAAGTGGATAACGGTACTGTAACTGAATTTCCCGGAAGATGTAAAATTAAACTGGCCCATAAACCCAATTGACAACCAACATTAGTTACACCTTTATGATGAGTGATGTCACAAGCTAGGTATGGTAGAGGATACAGAAATGGACAGGCCATGGACTCTAACTGGCAGGAACCTTATAAACTGCAATATAATTTACCTAGTAATACAAAGCTTGAATTATTAAGTGTGGGGAGTAATATGTAAGTAAAGGGTCACTGAAGAGCCAATGAGGAAGAAAGAAAAAACAATGGGGCAGGAAAGGGGAATTTCAGAGAGAGTTTCTCAGAGCTGGTGTTAAATCAACAATGAAATGAAAAGCCTTTAAGGCACAAACATATACCTGGAAATGAGACAGTGCCTCCTAACAAACCTGTTGTTGTTCAGTTGCTAAGTCATGTCCAACCCTTTGTGACCCCATGGACTGCAGCAGGCCAGGCTTCCCTGTCCTTCACCATCTCCTGGAGCTTGCTCAAACTCATGTCCATTGAGTCAGTGATGACATCCAACTATCTCATCCTCTGTCTCCCCCTTCTCCTCCTGCCCTCTCAGTCTTTCCCAGCATCTTCCCCAGGGTCTTTTCCAATGAAACCTGAGAAAGATCATTAGGATCCAGCAGTGCTGTGTTAACTACAGAGAAGAAAGGGTAGAGCAGAGAAATGGAGGAAAAAGAGCAAAAAATTAAAAAAAATAATAAAAGACAAGGGAATCCATAAGGGAGCAGTAGGGAGCAATTTGGATGAGGAAATGGATATAAGTTGTTTTGCCAGATTCAAGAAAGTAAAGAAGCAATGTGGTGTGGGTCAGAGTTCAGGGGGAGAGATCCAGAACTTCTCTGAAATGGTGAAACCCCCAGTGGCAATTAGCCGACAGTCCATCTCCAGCAATAGCCATCATCATGCAGACGCTCATTTACGAGATGCTCTATAAATCTTCTAAATGGGCCCAAACTTCCATGCCTCCCACCTTCTTCTTCTTCTTCTTTTTTTTTTTTTGCAATGCTTTAATGTTACAGTTTTGTCAGATAGAGCCTTTCACAAAGTATTTTGAGGGAGCGGCAGAAGAGGAGGAGGGACATGGGGGGAAAAAAGCTCAGCTCACTTGTCTGCTCCACTAGCACTCGTTCAGTGGGACCAGGGTTTGGTTTTTTTTTTTTCACATTCACTTAAATGGTATATTTGAAACTGAAGGGGCTGTCACAGGATAGGCGTTTGCCTTTGCATCTCCCACACAAATCTGGACGGTGGGATTTTTTCCCCACTTTCTTAAATCACCCAACTGGCCCCTGGGAACAGCACCACAATCATCAGAGAGATTTTCTTTACTGTTGCTGCTCGATCATGTCCAACTCATTGAGACCCCATGAACTGCAGCATGCCAGGTTTCCCTGTCCTTCACCATCACCTGGAGCTTGCTCAAACTCATGTCCATCGAGTCGGTTATACCATTCAATCATCTCATCCTCTGTCATCTCTTTCTCCTCCTGCCTTCAATCTTTCCCAGCATCAGGGTCTTTTCTAATGAGTCAGTTCTTTGCATCAGGTGGCCAAAGTAATGGAGCTTCAACTTCAGCATCAGTCCCTCCAATGAATATTCAGGACTGATTTCCTTTAGGATGGACTGGTTAGATCTCCTTGCAGTCCAAGGGACTCTCAAAGAGTCTTCTCCAACACCACACTTCAAAAGCATCAGTTTGGTGCTCAGCCTTCTTTATGGTCCAACACTCACATTCATACATAACTACTGGAAAGACCATCGCTTCGACTAGATGGACCTGTGTCAGCAATGTCTCTGCTTTTTAATAAGATGTCTAGGTTTGTCATAGCTTTTCTTCCAAGGAGCAAGTGTCTTTTAATTTCTTACCTTATCCTACCAGTTACCTGGTATCTAATAGACATTTCCAAAAGCATAGTCCAAGCAGAGGTCTTGATCCTTATCTCCCCCATTGCCACCACCAAAATCATGCTGCTATCAAACCTTCATCTAAATAAAAAGTTCCTCATATACTCAGCTGGTTAGCCAAAAATCTAGGCTTCATCTTCTATTCCTTTCTGTCTTTCATTTCTATAACAGGTGAGCTATCTCAATACCCATATTATGTCCTAAAATTGACCATATCTCACCATTCCCACTGCTACATTATCCATGAGTCCCTCTTCCCTGACCTACACTCCTACACCCCTACTAGGCATTTGTACCTGCCTCTTACCTTGACCCTAGTTCCATCCTCCATCTAGTCATCAGATTGATCTTATGAAAGGGTCCATCAGGATGTTTCACTCCTCTATGGGAAATCTCCCATCTAGCACAAAATACAATTCCCTGCCATGCTGCCAAGCCCAGGGAGCCCCACTCATCACTCGCATTGAATCTCCTACATCATCTCCTAGGGGTCCTCAACCCAACACGCAGCTTAGGCCTCTCTGCAGTCACTGTTTGCTACATTGCCTCATTTTTTTTTTTTTTTTTAATCTCCTTTAGAGAACATATTGGTACCTGGCATGTCTCAAATGTTTACTTTTAAAAAAAAATTATATATTTATTCTAACTAGAATGTAAGCATCTTGAGAGCTTTTTCAAGTTCATCATGTGTCCCTATAGTCTACAATAAGGCCTGGAACATAGAATATGCTCCAAAAACTTTTTCTGCCTGACTGATAGTGATGAATGAATCAAGACTCTTGGTTATAACTTTAAATAATTGATCTTAAACAATTTCCTACCAAAACTGGATTACAATGATCCCAAACATATCAAATAAAGTCCTATTTCAGTTCTTTCCATCTCAATGATGGCTATTTTTTGTTTCGCTTTTTTGATGTGGAACATTTTTAAAGTCTTTATTGAGTTTGTTGCAATACTGCTTCTGTCTTACGTTTTTCATTTTTTGGCTACAAGGCACATGGGATCTTAGCTTCCTGACCAGGGATCGAACCTGCACCTTCTGCATTGGAAGCTGAAGTCTCAATCATTGGACTTCCAGGGAAGTCCCCCAGTGACTATCTCAACGTGAAAAGATGATACAGCCTCATGGAATTTGGTGCCTTGAATACCACAGTCATTGTCTTCTCCTCTTGCCAGTCTCATTAGATTTTCTTTGCCTTATTCCGATTACTTAGTCATTCTCTGTACATCAACATCAGGGAAAAAGTTAAGTATGAATTTAGTTCCAACATGAAGATAAAGACTTGACCAAAATCATACCTGATTGCCTTTCTCATTCATATGAGAAATAACCTTATTTATTTAGGAAAGGGAATTGTTGAAGTAGATTTCTGTGTTTAATTTTGAAAAAAAAAAATCTGAGTTGCATAAAGTCCAAAGGAATACATTTTATTCATAACAAGTATGTCTATAGAGAAGACTGATCAAAATCTAATGGTTACTGAATTGTGATAAACTTGCCACAAAGACTCCAAAAGTTACCAAAAATGATTAACAATACATTGAGATACACAATCAAAGTGTTTGAATTAGCTAACTCAATTCCTGGCTTTGCATTTATAGCTCAGAGTCATATACAGTACACAGTTTTGATTTTCCATTTAGCCTTGCATTAGATAATATGGCCAAGGTGTAAACAACATACCATAGATATTCAAAACTTGTCTTTTGCCATTTAGGTAATAATCCTAAAATAAGTTCACTGAAATTTCATTAGAATGTCCTCTAGGCTAAACCTACAGAATAATATTCATTACAGGAGAAAATTATGGAAATTGTATTAATGCTAGAAATGCTTCTGGGAGAAAGCCTACATATTCAAAATACTGTAAAAAATCATAAATAATTCAAGGAAACATGCTTTTCAAAACTGAAAAGTAAGACATTTTGTAATTTGACTTTATTAAAGATAAAGAAAGTAATGGAATGTCAAGCCAGTGTGAATTTAAAGGTAAAGAATATTTCTTCATTCTTGATCCTCCCTAATATACCAGACTATCATTTAATATAATCTATTAGGAGTTCTCTCCTTAATAAAATAATGTCTGTCATTGTATGACACTGGAGAATATTTTTACACAGACACTGGAGAATGTTGAGATAAAAAATGTTTGTCTAGAGGTCATGATGGTCTAAATAGGCAGAAAATAATTTCTTGTCAGACATTTGTTATTTTGGTTAACCCCACACCTCTTTTGCTGTACTTTAATGCAGATTATAGAACAACCACAGTAATATTCTATCTCTAAATAAAAGTAATCTCCTTGTCTTATGAATAGCCTGAAAGCAGACATATAATTCAGCCATGAAAAAATTGTATACTTCCTTTTATTAGTAATTATCTATCCCCAAATAGGCTAATAATTGTCTCTCACACATGACACTTTTTCATAAGGTGTCTGTTTTTCACTGCAAGAAATATCTGCTTTCCACACTGGTGAAAAATATTTATGTATTCCCCAAGCACTGCCTTGCATAAAATGGAAATTGGTTTCATTTCCCATTTATATTAAGAGTAATCCCCAAAGTGTTTTGCTAGTTCACTATGCTTCATTTTCTCTGTGAATAGTTCATCAAATACTCTCTTCTGCTTTGAAGTGAAGTAGTTTATCCAATCACCCACTGCCCCTGAAAAAAATCAGAAAGAAATCAGACAAGAACCAATTTAAATGTATAGCATGTACAAAAGGAAGCTGTCAGATTTATAAGAAAATGTGAATAATTTTATCTTTTGCTGCTAAGATGGTGGGGAACTATTCTTTTCTTCACTTGCTTATCTGTTGTTTCTAACTTCTTCAGTAATTGCATATTAATTTGTATAGCTTAAAAAGTTATTTTTTAGAAAGGAAAATAAAAATATATAAATATCCTAGGTTTTACCATAGCAGGCAAAGAAGGATCTCACCTAAATTTAATACAAACAGAAAGCAAAGTGGACACAAAGATGTTTCATTTATTTTTCTACCTTTTCACCTCTGCAGTCATAACAGGGCTGATAACATACTATAGGGGTAGTTCACTGGTCTCATTTTAGGAAATTTTCTTTTACAAAATTGGTTACAGAGAGTTAAAAACACAAATACCAAGTTACTTGTATGACACCCTTACTTTCAACATAAGGTGTCCTGAAATTGAAATTAGACATACACGTCACATGGTCCTTCGGCCTATCCTGATTGTTGAAGTCATCCTCAAAGCCTTGGCCACTGCATCAACCCCATAAGACTGTCTTTCTCACCTCCACCACACACACGACACCAAACCTCAACCCCTGACCTAGTGGATCAGGGTCCTTTGTCACTTTGGCCCCAGGCTTCATCCCTGAGGTCTAGTCTAGGTGCACTGGAGCTCAAAATACATCATTGTATCCCTTCATTACAGATTGTCTTGGGCTTCCCAGGTGGTGCTATTGGTAAAGAACCTGCCTGCCAAAGCAGGTGCGATAAGAGACATGGGTTTGATCCCTGGGTCAGGAAGATCCCCTGGAGGAGGGCATGGCAACCCACTCTAGTATTCTTGCCTGGAGACTCCCATGGACAGAGGAGCCTGGCAGGCTACCGTCCATAGGGACGCACAGAGTCAAACACAACTGAAGCGACTTAGCATGCATGTACACAGACTGTCTTATACTATTCTCTATAATCTTTTCTCTCCAACTAGCTTATACACTCTGTCAAGTTAGGGACGGTAACGCACTGTTCATGTGTAATCCTGCAGTACTGAGTCAGGTGCTGACCACTTGGTGGGTGTCCAAAACCCATGGCTTGACTGAATGTCAGACAGTGTCACCTACAGCAAAGAAGCAGGTAACAACCTAAGAAATTTTTGGTGTTCTTCATTCCTGGTTCAGAAGATTGAGTTTAAGAAGTAAAGCGGAACTCTTCTGTTTGGGGGAGAAGAAAAAGGAAAGAGAGTCATATCAGAGATAGAAGATCCCAGAGTCAGGAAATGGTACTGCTTCTGAAACACATCATCAGTTGGGGCACAGGGTCAACTTCATGAGATCAAGGTGCTTGGCCCTTAGAAGAGCAGTGCTATCAATTTACTTAATATTCTTTCATCCTTCTTGGCTCTCCTTTCTGGCTTCTTATATTAATTCACCTGAACCATTATTGTCTTTCTTTTTACATTTGACCTGATTTCTGTGTGCTTGGTTTCTGATCTATTCTTTCACTCTTTCTTCTACTTTTTTAAATAAAAAATATTTAAAGAATAATATATAGGTTTCAGAAAATACATACCTATAAGCAAAAGAAGATGAAAATCAAGGAAATACACCTAGCTCACATGGCTGATAAATTGGTTAGCATGCATTCTTCTAGATGCTTTTTTTGCAAACATATATAAGCATATAAACTGCATTTAAAATCATACAATATAATCTACTTTTCTCATTATGCTTTGACCATCTTCCAATATTACTATTTGTACACCTACAATGAAAGTTATCCTGAGTAGAAGAATACTGTTTGGATGCTAATCTTGACTCTGCCAACCACTAGTGGTGTGATATTGGATAAGTTATTCAGATGCCTGGTGTCTTAATAAAATCACATGAACAGCATTCTAAAAGTCTGTTGCCAAGTTTTAGATAAATCAAATAATGTTCCTGGCATAGAACATTATTTGTTCTATGCTCAATAAGTTATGTGTTAAGTGCTCAATAAACACTGGCTATTCTTCATCTAGCATTTCTAGTTTTGGTGACTCCATCACAAACGCCTATATTAATGTAACTTAATAGATTTAAATTTCTGATTAAGTATATTAAGTGCCATTTAAGTGCATCCAAGGTTTTCATTGTTATAAGCAATATTGCAACATGCATCCTGTCCATACATATTTCTATATTCCTGTAATAGTCCCCCTGTGTTTTAGTTTGTATGGGCCTTTGGACTTCTGACACTTACGTGAACTACTCTGCACCCTTCCTTATCACCTTATTGCTGTGGCCACCACAGTAATTTTCTAGAATATCAGCTCCATTTCCGACTTCAAAGACAACTGCAGACACAAATTCTCCTCTGAAAAGTAAGGAATGGCTCTGTTCAGCATGGAGTCTGAATCAGTAACTTCAGTCATTTGGTTGAAATGATTATTTTCAGAGGATGGATTTCCCACTCACTCCCACTCCATCCAGCCATTCAAGGAAAGAAGTGAGTGGTCTCTATTGACCCATCCTTGTGTATAATTCCTCATATAATCCTAATTTACTAATTGGCCCTCAGGGGGACTAGTCTCAGAGAGGCTGTTTCCACTGTTACTTGTAGTTTTTTTTTTAGGTATAAAATCAGGAAACCACTTTTAGGGAGAATTTAAAGGTGTTAGAATTACTGCTGCTAGCTACAGTTATGTTGATATGGTTTCACCTGGTGATATTTGCTAGGGTCACTAGTTGGCAAGTTAGAGATTAACTCATTAGAGTAAAATTTCTCAAGTTTTCAGGATAAGCCATGTGAATACTGTGTACTGCTAATCAGATCTCAAAGGGCAAAGATAAAAGACGTCAACAGAAGTACTGGACTAAGGATCAGAACTTCCTCATTTTTCAGCATTCTCTTTACCATGGTCCCTCCGAGTGATTTCCTGTTTCTCTCTACTCTTTTCTTCACGCATCCCTTTCTATCTTCTGTCTTCCCTTTATCATCTCTTCCTCTCTCCTAACTCTTCTCCCCAACCTGCTTTGATATCTTTCCAATACTGTCCTCCATTCTTCCACTTCTTAAGAGAGGTCCTTCACTTCTGCTCCTCTTGTTTAATCTCTTATCTCTTTAACCTCCACCTCAGTGTGGTTTGCATCTCCACTGCTATAGAAACTGCATTCTCAGAATTCACAAACGGTAAACAAATGGTCATGCTTGACCCTGGTTTTTCTTTCTACTAATTCTGGCTGATCTCTGTTCTTGGCTTGTCTTGGGCTGTTGATGTCAGGGTTCTTAGGCTTTCCCCCTTCTACCCATTCTTCACTAGTTCCACCCTGAATGATTTTACCTAATTCCACAGTCTGGTGCTGGCTCCTAAACTGACTTCTCAGCCGAGCAGCACTGATCAGTGGCTCACTGCCACCAACCAAATTGTGACCCTCAATGTTTCTTACCTGCACTATTACAACAACCTCTTAATTGCACTTTTTGCTTCTGCTTTCACTCTATTCTAATCAATTTTCTACTGTGGTTCTATTTAATTTTCTAGCAAACAGGTCTGACTATGTCAGGTCCATCCTTAAAACAGCAAACAGACCTCATAGTGTCCATCAGAGACTTTACTCTCTGGCCATAATATTTCTCTCTCTCATTCTGCTTTATGTATCATCTACCACTTTAGAGTCCTTTGGACAGCAAGGAGATCAAACCAGTCAATCTTAAAGGAAATCTACCCGGAACTTTTGTTGGAAGGACTGATGCTGAAGCTGAAGCTCCAATACTTTTGCCACCTGATGCAAAGAGCCGACTCATTGGAAAAGACCCTGAAGCTGGGAAAGATTGCAGGCAGAAGGAGAGGGGAATGACAGAGGATGAGATGGTTGGATGGCGTCACTGACTCAATGAACATAAGTTTGACCAAACTCCGGGAGCAGATGAAGGCCAGGGCAGTTTGGGTGCATGGGGTCGCAAAGAGAGGGACACCACTGAGCAACTGAACAACCACCACCACTTTAGCACGTGGCACTACCTGCTCCTTCTAGGAGATACCACCTAATTCCATGGTGGTTCTGAGATTTTCTTCTGGCTATTAGCTCTTGATGGAAAGTATTTTCCTCCTGGCATTTTCCTCATAAAATCTTGCATATGCTCCCAGTTTCAGATCTGATCCCTTCACCTACTTTGCTAGGCAAACACTTTCTCCTTTATCCATATAGATTCACATTTGCTCATATTTTACTAGCATAGTTGTCATTACCTTATATTACTATCTAGATTATGATCTACTGAATTACAGGTTTGTATTTTACTCAATTTTTGAAATCATCTAGATTTTGATCTACTGAATGACAGGTCTGTATTTTATTCAATTTTTGAAACCTATTCAATTAATAAACCTGATAATTTATTTATAAACTATTTTTAGAAAATAGTTTATTAATAAACATTTGGTAAACATTCGAACATAGTTTATTAGTAATAAATATTTCTTTCTCCTAACCCTCATTTTTGCAACTCTAAGGAAATGTTTAAATGAACCACCCAAGAGGACAGAAGTAATCTGCAAAGTTAAAACAGTATCTGGTCTATCAACACATGAGTTGGCCAATATTTTCTTTGGGAGTAATTATAGGCTTGGTGGTAAAAGAATTTGCCTGCAATTCAGGAGACCCGGTTTCAATCTCTGGGTCAGGATGATCTCCTGGAGAAGGAAATGGCAACTCACTCAGTATTCTTGCCAGGGAAATGCCATGGATAGAGGAGCCTGGCAGGCTACAGTCCATGAGCTTGCAAAGAGTCGGACACGACTTCAGTGACTAAACAACATACAAGGTTGAGGCAAAGAACAAATAAATGTGTGTGTTTTAGTAAGAAACCTGAATATATAGATGCAAAGAATTTTGTTTTTGTAAGTTATGAAAAACATGAAAAATGTTAAAACATTTTCTTCCCAGATCTGGATTAAAACACACAAAGATTTCAAAACAATTCCATATCCAGATGTACCCAAACTGTTTCTAAGTAAAATGTTAGGAATTCACAGATGTTTATTTCCTTCTCTCTGTTTCTGGCTTCCCAGGTGGCTCAGTGGTAAAGAATCCACCTACCAATGCAGGAGACACAAGAGATGAGGGTTCGACTCCTGGGTCAAGGAGATCCCCTGGAGTAGAAATGGCAACACACTCCAGTATTCTTGCCTGGAAAACTCCGTGGACAGAGGGGCCTAGTGGGCTACAGTCCATGGGGTCGCCAAGAATCAGACACGACTGAGCACATGTGCACTCCGTGTTTCCAGGCAGAGGACTGTCCCCAGGTAATGATCCCAGCTTTTCTCTCCACCTCTGGCTTACTTCTGCAGGGCAAGTTGTTTGATTGGTGAGGTTGGAAAAATGCCCTGGTCACATCCATCAGCTCTTTTTTCTCTCCTGGAGAAAACATGTGTCCGGTACTGCTCTGTAGCACGCTCTGAGTATCCTGCACCAGCAGGGGTCAGGACTGCCTTGGACTGGCTACGACCAAGTGAGCATGTTTGTAAAATTCAGGCTCCATCATGAGCAGTCACACTGGGCTGCAGACCTGAAGCACATTCTTCAAGTTGCTTTATCATTTCCATCTGTTTGACACCTGTGTCTCTCTCTCAGTTGGTTCTTAACTGGGCCTGGGAATCTCAACATCTGGAAAGAATGTAGCTCAAGAATTTCACTTAATAAACCTTCACTGAGGGATAACAATGCACAATCCGCTGTGCAAGGTATGGGGTGAACAAAGGTGAAATGAGACATTAAAAATGGCAAAATGTAACTACTTCCAAATATAAATCCAGGTAAAGCATCTCATCTCTGACTTACCTTTCCTAAATACCAGGTTCCTGTTAGAAGTGAGGGCGCAGATGGTGTGATTTGGATCACAGTTTTCTTTGACTGTGTTATTTTTCATTTCAGTGAACGATGTTTTCCAAACAATTTGATTAATCTCACTGTCAGTCACATTTAAACCGAGGAAAGTAGTTATTTTCTTTATGTTTTTAGAAGGATCCTGAGCAAACAGCAAATAAATAAGTATACACAAAGTGTAACTCGTTAAAATATCAAATTCATTCTCTGAAATCTGAAAATGCAATTCATTGATTGATTTCCTGTTTCAATTTTACTTAAATTTTCATTGTTGAAATGGCAGAAAAGACTTACTTTCTTCATCTCTTCATAGGATATAATTAAAATGTTCTTAGCATTTTTGTGTTCTTCCCAGCTTAAAACGTGATCAAACCAGGATCCATATACAACTAGGAGAAAAGTGAGTTGTTGTGTTAATATTAAATGTGTTAAAAAGGTTTCATTAAACATTATAGCTTTGCATCCCTGGGTTCTTTCCACTTTGGTGAAATAGTCAATGTAAGGTACACACGTACTAGACTCTGGAGTGAAAGAGTTTTCCTTCAGAGAGCTCAGTTTCACTATTTTAACTATTAATAAATACACTATTGTGAAATGAAGCTGGGTGGTCACCTATTTTAATTAGGCTGTGGTGTTTTTTTCTTATTTCTAGTAAATATTCTTTTATCATCGGAAGTGACAGCAGAACTAGAAAGATACATTTTTCCCCAAGAATTGTGTTCTGATACTTAATTTGGATCTTGGGAGAAACAGGGGGAAAAAATGAGGATTTATCATTTTCTTCCTGTAAAGTGACATGCGTTTCATAATGATAAATTCTTAATACAAAAACTTTACAAACTTCCTCAAAAAATTCTATTCACAGTTCAAGGCTGAAAAATACAGTCTTAGGAATTTCTCTGTAGCTGATATGCTCTCTTTATTGTTTTGTTAAATTGACAGCCTTTAAAAATCTCTAAGGCTTGAAAGTAAAATATTATCATGCAAAATAAACTCTAAGTGATGATGATTGAAAACTAACAGTGAGCAACTTCTCACCACAGAAAAGTTGACCAGCTTGACAATCTAAAGCATAAAATACAGTCATTTAAAATCCTACATATGGGACCTCCCTGGTGGTTCAGTAGTTAGGAATATGCCTTGCAATTCGGGGGGCAGGGGTTTGATCACTGGTTGGGGAACTAAGATTCCACATGCCTTGGAGCAACTAAACCTGCACATCACTCCTACTGAACCCACACTCCACAAGCAGATAGTTTGGGTGGGGCAATGTAAGATCCTGCACGATGACAGAACAAAGATTCCATGTGCCTCAACTAAACCTGATGCAGCCAAATAAATTAATAAATATTAAAAATAAGTGACTATGTGCTCAGTCATGTCCGACTCTTTGTAAACCCATGGACTGTAGCCCGCCAGGCTCCTCTTGTTCATGAACTATTTCAGGCAAGAATACTGGAGTTGGAATGCCATTTCTTACTCTAGGGGATCTTCCTGACCCAGGGATAGAACCCACATCTCTTATGTCTCCTGCATTGGCAAGAAGATTCTTTACTACTATTGCCACCAAATGAATATTTAAAATAAATAAATTGACAAAATACTACATATACATATTTCCATGCCTCTTATGAGATAAAATTCAGTTTTTATGACAAGACAAAAATTTTAACATAAAATGCTTTCTCTGTCTATTCGGTTCTCCTCCCTTCCCTTTAGAATATATTGTGCATCTCCATTCACCTGGCCTCCTTAGGTGGTAACATTCCTTCTTAAACATATAAAGGGTCACAACTCCTTAGGAAATAATTTTCCTCCTTAATCTTTTAAGGGGTTAATGACTCATAAGCCACCATTCACGTTGTACTTGTAGATCTGGATCGTGTCAACTGTCAATAATACCTAATCTGACATATAATCCTTGATTTCAAAACTGTGCTTTGACCTCTAAGGGGCAGAATAGTCATCAGAGCTTTCTGAAATAACTGTCTCATCAGTGATAATCTTCAGGCTGGCTTGAATGAAAATTTCCACTTCTTAGACTGACTGCTGATCAACATTTCATCAATATGCATGGTGTAGCTGGCAAGACACCAGAAAGTACCTGGAATCTACCTGAACCTGTACTTGGTATCAATGTGGATGCATTGAGCCCCTCTGGCTTCTTGGTACAGTTCAAATGTTCTGGTGCATCATCCTGCTATTCAGATCTCATTGCTTTTAAGTGGCAATCCTAAAAATGTTATTGGAGTTGTTTTTTTCTTCGTTGAGACTTGGAATCTTAAGGCATACCAGTGCATTTTTGGGGAAGGGACCAGAGGGGGCTTTGAGCAGGGAGCTCAGGAAAATGTAGGTGGCTGGGTTTTTGTTATATTTGATTTAAACTGATAAAAACAAAAACAAACAAGATGGTGATGTATGTTTTAAACAAACCATTTGCTGGTAAAATGAGAGACAGAATTATTCAGCTCCGAAGAGCAAGGGACCTCTACTACAACCATCAAGTAAATATTACTCTTCCAGGGACACATGACAAAAAGATGGGTCATCTTGTAGATGGTGATTTTATACTACTGAAGAGAAAACTGAGACACATATAAAAGTTGAACTGACCCACTTTGGAGAGCTAGACTCAGAAGCAGCATGCATCCAATGCATCACACTGTCCTCAGAAAATTAACCAGATCATATGTCACAAATAAATTAGGGTATCAAGTTGATAATGGGAAATTGTGCCTCAAAGGCCAAATAGCTCCCAAATGGACAGCCACCTGTGGGGATACCAGCTTGCAAGTATTTATTTAATTGTGAATTAAAGGAAAACCTGCCCTGAAATGATCAAGAGGGATCTCTTTGTCATTCCAAAACTGAGTTTTGTGGGCACAATTAGGAAAAACCTATAGAACACCAGTTTTTATCATGTCAGTCGGTCTTCTGGATCCCTGCCTGCAAGGTTTACTTTCTCTTTTCTAAAAATTAGGTTAGCAGGGGGAAATATTTGTAGGGTTAGGGCTAATTTCTTGGGTCCTCTGAATTGTAAAGATTTAGAGAGCTCCCATCCTATCCTTTGAATTGTAAAGACCTCCCTTGGAGAAGGGCATGACAATCCACTCCTATATTCTGGCCTGGATAATCCCATAGTCTAGGATAGGCCCCTGGACAGAAGGGCCTGGCAGTCTGTAGTCCACGGGCTTGCAAAAAGTCAGACATGACTGAAGCAACTTAGCACAGAGAGCTCCCATCCTAAAATATCGCACCTATTTTAATTGATATGCAAAAGTCCCCAAAGGATTCACAATTCCAAAATAGCTTCAATTTGAGATTCTTTATAAAAAGTTCTAGGAGAGTCACCTTAAAAGGACTTGTATGATCAATATTACACTTATGTAAATAATCAGGCCAAGTTTATCAAAACAGACTTATTTCGCAAACAATTGAGTCTTAATTTGGCTATGTTTGGTAGAAATGAGGGTAATTGCTTTAGTAAAGATAAAAAATATCATGTTTAATGGGCCATTAATTTCTACTGTTGTTGTCATTAAGGTTTTTTTGTATATACTACCTCTGAGATTTACTTCTCAGAGGGCACCTTCTTGCTATATTACCATAAAGATTGTTTTTGAAACTTACTATCACAGTAATCCATTTTAGGATGAAGAACAGATGCCCCATGACTTGTAACCAGGACATTACGCATACTGAAAAAGTCAGGTAAAGGAACATTGATAGTCACGATGGAAGGGGCCCAATCAGCCCTTCTCTCCCAAAAGAACTGCAGATCCTATTTCTGACACCTGCCTAAGACCATCACTACCAGACCAGATGAGAAGACAACATCTGAAGTAGGCAGCTGAACCAAGATGCCACACCAGGTTGGTATACTAATTACTTTGATAGTTATTCATACTTTTACTTATGAACCAAATATATTTTTTCCTTGGACTCAATTGTTTGCAAGTTTCAAAGAAATCAATCCAGTTGTTGGGTTTGTGGCCAACTGCCTATGTCCAATACTCCTATTTACCCTGGTGGCTTTCTCTTCTCCAAGGTTCTAGCTGAATGGCTCTTACAAATTTTACTTTAGGAGGAAGAGACTCTAGTACTATGCAAGCTAATGCTACTGCCAATATCACTGAGTGAGGCTCTCCTACCTGGCCAACTAATAACACTTGTTCTGAATCTGGTTGTAAGTACTCCTTTACACTAGATGTTAACTGTTGGGCAGCAGTGGATTTATGGAACACGTTTGGGCTTGGCCTTCCCCTGGTTGATTAGGAAGATGCACAGTTGATTTCCCCTGGGCTCAAGGTCACCTATAGGAAGCCTTGGAAATAGCCCCCGCCAATCTGCCTTTAATGTGAGCATGCTGGCATTAAAGCATCAACCAGCTTTCCAATGGTATGACCATTTGGCTGTGATACTCTTTCCTTCACTTGGAAGGGAAGATATGATGAATCACATAGAGGCTTTAACAAAATTTACTCAGCAAGCTCTGAATGATAGTAATCAAGTCATTAGCTTGCTCAGTTTGGAAGTTTCCACGATAAGAAAAGTGGTCCTACAGGACTGCATGGTCCTGGATATTCTAACTCCTTCTCAGGGGGAAATGTGCTATAATACTGAATATTGGGTTTTTATACCTGATGAGTCTTATGTGACTTGCCTTATGACACCTGAAGAATTAGTTTTCCCCTATAAAAGATCCTTTTCCTGATCTAAGGAAAATACTAGGAAAATGGTATGGTTTAGGAGGGTTTTGGCTTCAGTCTTTACTAATGACATTGTTACTCCTACTGGCAATTTTGACTACTGTTTGTGTAACTTATAAAGCTATCACCAGCTCCTATAAAGTTAATAATATCTAAACAACTTGAAACTGTTTTTCATATCTACAGCTCTTTATAAAGTAATGAACATACACATGGATGCACATGCAAGGCAAAAATTGGCATTAAGTACTCTGGACAACTGGGAACTAACTATTACCCTTTGCCATTTATCTTACAAGTACAACCTCCTAAAAGGAAAAACAGGACCAGGCTACTAAGATTTGATATCAAGGGACACAGTGGACTCAGGCTAGGTAAGCAACTACCCTGGCATCAAGGGACCAAATATTTGATCACCTAATGCTTTCTATAAAAAAATTAATGGTCAAGACTCACAGACCTAGAGAATGAACTTATGGTGGTCAGGAGCAAGGGATAGTTAGGGAACTTGAGATGGTTACATATACACAGCTATGTTTAAAATGGATAACCAGCAAGGGCCTACTGTATAATACATGGAACTCTGGTCTATGTTATGTGGCAGCCTGGATGGGAGGGGGTTTGGGGGAGAATGGATACAGGTATATGTATGGCTGAGTTCTCTCACTGTTCACTTCAAACTATCACAACATCAATTGGCTATATTACAAAATTTAGCAATACAAAATTTAAAAGTTCAAAGAAAAGAAAAAGATACATGTTCAGAGAAAAGCCATAAAAAAATAACGATCAAAAGCAGGACATTGGTGAAATAAAGCTCATATTTTATGGTAAGACAAGAAAACTTGAAACATAAAAGTCTGCCTGTTTGGGCCTGCTTTCTCCCATTTAGAGGGTATTGTGCCTCTGTATTAACCAGACATCCTTAGGAGACACTGTTCCTTCTTAATCTTGTATGAAATCATGATGATTCATGACTCACTTTGTACATGTAGATCTGGACCATGTAAACTTTCTATTACACGTCATTTGACATATCACCCCTTGTCTCAGAACTTATGTAACTGTGCTTTGACCTCAAGCAGGTGGAACAGTCCTCAGAGCTTTATGAAAGTCTGTCTCCTCGGATTTAATCCTCGGGTTGACTTAAGCAAAATTTTCCATTTTTTCTTAGGTAGACTATTGATTAATGAGCTTCAGCTCATGAGGAAGCAAAGGGCAAAAAAATAACTATAATCTATTTTTAAAACAAGAATTTCCAAGACTAGAGTGGTATCATTAGAGTATCAGCCCAATTTTCTACTCTATGGGCCCTGAAGACTGTATAATAATAATGGTGCTAAGAAGAGCTTCCCTGATACAATCTTCAGTTATTAGCAACCTCATTGCTATTTCAGTGACTTACATAATACTTTATCTTAGAATTACCCAAATTACCATATCAGTGATAATAGTTTATCTTCTGAGAATGGCCAACATTTTCCTAGACACAAAATACATGTAGGAGGAGATTGATTTTCTCTCAAACTTAGGAAGTCCCTGGAATCCTAGACTGTGCTTATAGATTCAATCTGTTTCACCCCTTCTCCCCAGCAGCTAAAAGCCCAGCCTTAGTGATTAATGTCACCTCCTAGAGTTGCTGGGGCTTCCCAGGTGGTTCAGAGGTAAACAATCTGCCTGCCAATGCAGGAGACATGGATTCAATCCCTGGGTCAGGAAGATCCCCTGGAGAAGGAAATGGCAACCCACTCCAGTATTCATGCCTGGGAAATGCCATGGACAGAGGGGCCTGGCAGGCTTCAGTCCAGAGGGTAGCAAAGAGTCAGACACAATTTAGTGACTAAACAACAACAGCAGAGTTGCTGAGGCTATGAAAGCTCCCAATACTGTCAGGAGAGCCTATACTTCTATTACCAAGAAGCTGAGAAGGGACACAGACCCAGCGTCATACCCAGTGATTAGGTGTAATTGACCTTGTCCATTATGGTTTTTCTGTGGGAAGCGTATTCCAACATGCCCCAGATAGACTGAAGAATCAACTTTGCATAATAGCCTGATCATAATTTGAGAGCCAACTATTCTACTATTGACTAATTAATTCATTCTCCACCTTGTTCCAAAAGGATGTAAGGCAGCCAAAAGAATCTAAAGAAATTGGCTGCCTGTGGCATTGTTACTAATATAGGAAATTACAGTTTTAGTTTATATTTTAATCAGAATCCTCATTGTCTAGGTCATTAGCAGACCTCTGGCTTTAAAGAAAATACAGTTTCCAAAACACATTTGAAATCTTCCTTAATGGGAAATGTTTTTCTGCACATTCTTCACATAATACAGAATTATTCTATCTCTTCCTGGCCTTAACATACGCCAGGATGGCCCTTCTGCTATCCAAAATTACTCACTCTTCTAAAATGCTCCCGAATAGAAGTTGCTCTTTCTCAATCAATCCAAGTGTCTTAGGGTCTGGAGAGTGAGTCATAAACTTCACTGCTTCCTACCAACTTCTAGAACTTCTCTCTCCTAAAGAATCCGAGCTCCTCTGGGACTCATGTTTTTTAATATACTGCTCTTTCCATCCTTGTCTCAGTCAGAAATCAACCTTCCAATCTCTCTCCTACAGTTACTCAAGATTCTGATTTTAGAGCAAAACCTTAATGGGTAGCTTTTACAATCCCCTACTCTGAACTTTTTTTTCTCTCTTCATTTTCTTGCTTTTATTTATCCCCTCAATAACTGACTTGCCAATACCTTCAACTTTTTCGCCCCCTTACTGTTTATTTCAATCATTAAAAAACACCTAGTGTTAAAATGAAGCAATTCCTCTTCTTGTATTCTCTCTTTGCTGCTGAGTTCTGCTGGAAAATTTACACAACTCTGTTTATAGCACTGCAAATTTATTTTTCCAGCCTTAAAGTCCCCAAGTTTGCCCAGCAAACCTATTTGTTCTGCATTAACACATTCTCTTATTCTTCACCCTAGCTATTTCAAACCTCCCACATTCCCTGCAAACCTTGTGCCCCACTCTTACATCCTGTTAAAATGAGGCTCTTGGTTACTAGTTTCTAGAAAGCACTCTGATGACAGATAACTATGGAAAATGAAACTTGCCTAGATGAAGTGGCCTAGGAAATATAAACTTCTAATATAAAACTGGAGAAGGGGCTATAGGGGAAAAAAGTAAAATACTAATATTGCATTGAGATATTAATCTGTTGGGATATTGCCAGAACACAATTTATAGTTATTATGTAATTTGAAAACCTAAAGCATATTTATAAACTGAAAGAGAAAATTTAATGATTAGACAAATGTGTAGTTATGTATATCTCCACTATCCTATCTGCTCATATCATGTGTATTTATATTTATGGTTTAGAGTTGGGTCCAGGGTATTTTGATGCCTCAGCTATAAATTAATCTTTCTAGGTAAATATCTACTTGTAACATTTCCACCCTAATGTGAAACTACATGAGTATTTGTGTGTTTAAATGTCTATGTCTAATAGAATAAGTGAAAAGATTTCTACAACAAACTTTAGCCTCTAAATAATTCTACAAAATAGATAATTTTAAAAATCCTATTCTGTGTTAGGAGTCTGAACCTCAGAATAGCTAAGCTACTTGTGCAAAGTTACATATGGAATAAAATATAGTCAGGACTTGGTCCCAGTTCTACTGTCTCCATAGCTTGTTTTTTCTACTACATCATGTCATTTGCAAGAGAAATAACCCTCTCCTCAAAAAGTAACTGAAGAACATCCTTGAAACACAGTCACATACATATAACCACTGCAAAATGATAGAGGTGTCACCAAATGAGCACTCACATAATGGTGACAGAGGTGGAGAACCACAGTCTACAATACTTGGAGATGAACACAGCTTTTCTTTTCTTAAAGAAATGCAGACTCAAGATCTGTTTTTCAAAAATTATTTATGTATTTAAACTCTGCTTATTCCAAAAATAGAGTTGGGGCAGAGTGAGGCATGCTAACAATCTTCAAATATTTAGAGGGCTATCAGGTGGAAGATGAATTAATGATCAGAGAGATAGTTTTTTTTTTTTTTCCAGATGAGTTATGACACAGTGGTCAGAGCAAAGATTTTCGGAGTTGATGCTTGACTTAAGTCTCTGCTCTCCTTCTTATTATTTATGCATCTGTGGGAAAGGTATTTGGCCTACCAAAGTCTTCATTCTCCTCATCTGTAAAGTGACATCTATCTCATGTTTTCTAGTGAGGATGACATGAGATTGTGTTTGCAGAGTACCTAACCAAGTGTCTGTATCACATGGTATGTGCATAATCTATATCACATGGGAAAATATTTAAAAACATCTCAGCAATACCAATATTGAATGTGCTGCTTTGGAGCAGTAGTAAGGGGTACGAACTTATCAAGGTTAAGAAGTTCAAACTTAGCCTCTACAATTTTGGGGGGTGTTGTAAAGGTGCTTCAAATATCAGGTGGGTTTTTAAACCAGATGACCTTTACTTTACCTGTCAGTTCTGAAATTTGATGATTCTACCAAATATGTGCCAATAGATAGGGAACAAAATAGAAAGAGGAGTTGAAACAGTGTGAGCATAATATGTTCTTCCATAGCAATTATCACAAAACAAAATATTAAACCTTGGTGCTGGTGAGTTTCCTATGTCCTCATGTTAAGTTACTCTTGCTGTGGCCTCTCTTAAATTAACAAGCAAAAGCTTGACGATTCGCAAGTAAAATAGTGAAATTAGTAATTAAGCCAAATGAGAGATAAGATCCTCAGGGACTATACCATTTCTAAATTGTGTCTCTTCTGGATTCTTCATCTTCTTACTATATTATTCTTGTTTAATCAAAGGCCTGGGAATTTAGAAGAATTTTTTTTAAGTGTTCCAGACACCACTGAGTCAGGGAAAAAAGAATACATCCAAGGGTCATGCATGGTGGCAGGCCCAACACGTGCTATGCGGCTCAACAAGTAATGTATCCCTGAGATGTTTTCAGAATAAATTACTTTCTTCCAAGTGTCAAAATGGCAAATTCTTTCACATGTATTATAGCTGGGGCATTGGGAGTGTGTGTGTGTACTGTTTGACATGATTTATTTTCCATGCAGGTATCTGTAAGGCATGTTTCAAGCTACCTGTCTAGATTTCAGCTGTAAATCACTATACTTCAATCAGTGAATAATTACTTCAGGGAACAGACTGAGGGTATATGAGGAAAAAATGCTTGATCAGAATTAATTTCTGTTTCTGAGGACATGAAAATCAGCTAATAAGTCATTGCTCATATGTTCTATCCCTTGGTAATAAGGAAAACTATGAAGAAACAAAGTGAGAAAGAATTTGCATAGAAGAAGCAAAAGAATAATCTATTCAAATATATTTCTGAAAGTAGGCTGTTAGGATTCACTTGAACTTTTGGAAAATGCTTTCATCTTGAGTGAAGATATTCTCTGTATATTATGAATAAAAATCACTGTTATATTTACCATCTCCTTTTAGGAACAGCTCAAAAAATTCATGCCAGGTTTCAATGGTAGGGAGATTAGGGTTATCCCTGTAGTAGTGGAAGAATGAAACAGCTATATCTTTTGGATTCCTAACGATGTAGACAATCTGTTAAAAAAAAAATCAATTTATTTTTGTAAGGAAGTAGCCCCAAGACAAAGCATTTCCTAAAAGAAAGTAGCAGCCACACTGACCCATGCAAGTCACAACTTTTTGGTAGCTTCAGCTGATTATTAAATACAGACTTAGATACCAGAGTGTCTTAAAACTGAAAGTGCATAAAAATCATCAAGGGATCTTGTTAAAATGCAGATTTTCACTCAGAAGTTCCAGGATGAGGCCTGGCATTGTGTATTTATAGCAAGCTCCCAGGAGATGCTGATGCTGCTGGCCCACTGACCAGACTTCTTGAATTTATGTGCTAAAATTTGGTCCTATCTTTTCAGGGGTAGACTTGAGAAAGTCCTCCTCAGGTGAAGGACAAGATTAATATTTTAATATCCATGTATGGCAAAATATGATTTACGTACAAGAAGATTTCTTACAAGTTATCCATATTTATAGAAAGTAATGTTCTGGAATTCCTTTTTCTACAATTAAATCAGCTAAAGAGTAAGGAGTCTGAGATACCTTGCCAATTTATACAAATACTGCAACTGCAATTTAATTTGATTCAATAAATATTTATTTAATACCTATTGTATGTCTGACTCAACTGGTGAAGGATCCACCTACAATGCAGGAGACCTGGGTTTGATCCCTGGGTTGGGAAAATCCCCTGGAGACGGGAAAGGCTACCCACTCCAGTATTCCGGTCTTGAGAATTCCATGGACTGTATAGTCCATGGGGTCACAAAGAGTCAGACACAACTGAGCAACTTTCACTATTGTATGTCAGCTAGTGTACAAAAACATTCCAGAGCCAAGGAATAGAATAATGAGCAAGACAGAAATGATTCCCGCCCTCTCAAAACTTGCAGTCAAGTGAGAGTGTGTCTGTGTGTGTGAGTGTGTGTGTGTGTGGTGCACACACTCAGTCATGTCTGACTCTTTGCGACCCCATGAACTGTAGCCCACCAGGCTCTTCTGTCCACAGAATTTTCCAGGCAAGAATCCTGGAAGTGGGTTGCCATTTCCTCCTCTAGGGGATCTTCTTGACCCAGTCAAGTGAGGGAAACAGATAATTAAATCCACTTTTGACAGTGCAGTGTTATGAGGGTTACAATAGTGAAATACAGAGAACTATAGGAGCATATAAAAAACCTCTGGAAGCCAATGTGAGAAGCCTGGAGATAATAGGACTGTCCCCAGTCAAGGACACCATTGCATGAGTACCAGATATTCTAACTTGCTTTTTAATTGAAAATCAGGGAGGACATATTTGACTTAGATAAGAAAGTGTTTACTGAGTCATTTTTTATACACAACTATCTTTCCCTACTGTGTTCATAGTCCAGGTATTGTGACCCTCATTAAAGCACCTGCTCCTCTTTACTTGAAAGATACACAAAGACCACGACAGGCAGGAATGAAGAGCCACCTTTACCCCCGCAGTTATCTTCTCTTCGTCCCAAGAGATAATCATGGAAGAACACAACAACTCGGGCTTCCTCTAACTGCACAGGCTTCCTGGGCAGATTCACAGAACCCCAAGGCCCAGACACCACAGTTTAAAAATTGACTGCCTTAGCAAGAAGGAATAAATGGCAGAATTTTAAGCCTTAGACATCCAGTTGGAGACTTTATTTCTTGGTAAAGAGAATAATTTTTTAGGGACTTTGGAGAACTCTTCCTTAAAGTTACATGTCAGTAGATCTAGTGGGAGGGACAGTGCAATCCATTAACACATATTTTACCAAAAAAGGTTAAAAGAAGGTGTTCATGTACAATGAAGAATATTAAACAGATAGTGCGGTGCATATACAAATACGAAATCACTGTCATACATCTGAAACTGACATACTGTTGTATGTCAATTACACTCAATAAACACACACACACATTATGAATGTATCCTAAGAAATTATAAAAATTATTAGGGGGAGGTTAAGAAATATGAACAGAAGGAAGAATAGTACTGTGGAGAAAAAATTAAATATTAACTGAATATTTTAAAAATTAAATTTCCTTAAACATTGAAAATCTATTTAAAAAATTAAATATTAACTAAATAGCATGTGACACAGTGGTAAAGAACCTCCCTGCCAATGCAGGAGACACAAGAGATGCAGGTTTGATCCCTGGTCCGACAAGATCTGTGGAGAAGGAAATGGCAACCCACTCCAGTATTCTTGCCTGAAGAATTCCAAGGACAGATGAGCCCCAGTGGGCTACAATCCATGGGGTCGCAAAGAATCAGATACAACTGAGCACACACATGGCGTGAAATGGGCTG
Organism: Muntiacus reevesi; assembly: GCF_963930625.1. Classification (NCBI taxonomy): domain Eukaryota; kingdom Metazoa; phylum Chordata; class Mammalia; order Artiodactyla; family Cervidae; genus Muntiacus; species Muntiacus reevesi. Next base: position 33,150,644 of record NC_089249.1, on the reverse strand, counting down.
AAAATATAAATTTCACGCAAGAAAGTTTAGAAACATTCAAAAGGAGAGTCAAATGTTAGGAAGAAAATATAGGAGGCCAAGTAGGGTTGAGAGCTGATAGAGAACAACGGGAGGAGGAACTTACTATCCGTCCAGCCCTACGGGGGCACCTAAGGCTTGCCCACCCTCCAAGCTCTTGGGGCTCAGCCATCAGCAACAGAAGACAGGTCATTGCCTTGGCACTCCAGGGAAAACCACAGTCTCAGTCCCCGTTAAAGGGTGGCAATGAAAGGATCATACCTTCAGGCTGTAGTGTTACTGTGGTGGTTTTAAATGCACCCAGCTATAAGCCTGGAGAAGGGCATGGTCCCCCACTCCAGTATTCTTGCCTGGAGAATCCCATGGACAGAGGAGCTTGGCAGGCCACTGTCCACGGGGTGCAAACAGTCAGACACATCTTACGCGACTGAGCATGCACACACACACACACACACACACATATACACCTTTTCTGAGTTTTGGCTTCTTTGCTTATAAGAGGAAAAATAGCTACCCTTGTCACTGTTGTAACATTATAAAGCACAGCTTAATCTCTGGCGGCATTTGCTATCAGTGTTATTGCATTGCCCTAAGGGTTGTTAAGTGTACCAGACTCCTTTTCTACCCAAATCTCTCTCTCTTAGATAGTCTGTTTGAAACGAAAATGCTCAGTTGAGTCAAATTGTAATCAGCTTAGTATACTTTCACCTTTTCTGATAGATTTGCTTGGGATAAACCCAAACTCCATGGCATTTACCTCTCCTTGTGTTACTTTTATTTGAACTGGAGAGTAGATGGTATACATGGAGACATTGTGGGCATAGAGTTACAATCATTGGAAGATCTGCTTTGATGTATGCACGTTTGGTAGGTTTATTTATTTAAGAATATGACTGACATTGTTTAAAGGGCATCATTACTGGGAAATTGTTTACAGTGGACACATGTGTCTTGACCTTGCTTTACAAATTTTATCCTCTTTTTTTCTGATCCTGCATTTCTCCATGAAAACAAATTTTGATAAGAAATACATGAAAATAGAAAAAAAATTTTTTAAATTAGAAGTAACTTTTAAAATAATAATGTGAGGACTTTAAAAATGGCTTGAGATAGCTATTCTTCAGTGTTTTATATTACATTTTACTTTTCATTCTTTCCCATATAATCTTTTGCAAAAATGATAGATAGAATAATTAAAATAATATTATTAAGGCAGTTTTTCTTTCTCTAGACATCAATATTTAAAGAAAATGACTCCAACTAGATTCAGAATAGAATAAGACATTATCTAGCATAATTACAGTTGGCATACTAATGTCATACTCAGATTTTTATGAACCAGATACTGTGGTAATACCTACATACTCATTTTCTTGTTTAATGTTCATCACACTTTGTGAGATTATTATCCTTGTGTTAAATGAGGACACCAAAACTCAGAGAACATCAGCAGTTTTCAAAGGTCACACAGCTTGAAAGTCACACAGCAAGAATCCAAGTTCAGTTTGGTGTACCCCCGAGCCTCTGTCCTTAACCACTGAGCTTACCTTGCACTGTTTCTGTTTAATATTCATTGGTAGCATGCTGTAGCTCAAATGCGTTGGAATAACTCTCCTCTCACAGTATGTTTTTAGTTCTTCGAATTTAGAAATGTCTCCCAATTCAATAGGAGGTGTTAGGGTAAGTCTAGCATTGGGAATGTTCTCAATGACTTTTGCAATCCAGTGAGTGCCTTCATAAGAAAATAAAATGAAATGCATTTTTAATCAAATGATACTCAAAATGAATATAGAAAATGAACATGAGATTATAAAAAACAATGAATATATTAGTTTTATTATAAATAGTTATCACCTCGACACACAGAGAAACCTGTCGGAACATTCGAGATGTTAGTTCCCTTTACAGGAAGAATCACATTTTAAAGATCGTGAAGAGTGATGAAAACTGTATATGCTGTTTCCTCAGCCTGAAACACTGTTCCACGTTGCCACTCACTTCTAGCACCTTCTCCAATTCGCAAACACGCAGATCTTTTCATTCATGATTCCTGCTGGTGCTGCAAGCTCATACATCTTGCTCTTCTAGAAACTGCCTTCTGAGTCCCCAGTTCCCTCTTCTAATTGCTCACCCTCACTGTCTCTCAGAAGCAGCACACATCAAAATAGAGTTGTATTCATGTCTATCTCCCTAGCTCCCTGCTGAAAACAGACATGGGATCTTGTTTTTGTCTGCATGCAAATACACAGCAGTTGTGCAAACAAAACATTTGAACAATGAACGAATGCTATATCCAAACATCAAGGAGATGCAAATTTACTACCACGAAGTCTGGAAGAGATACCACTTTATCTTACCGAAAGCAAATGAGGATATGCTCCAGGGGTGTAGACTATCGAAAACTGGAGCAGAGAGGTAAAAGTCTGGGTGTGGAGGATGTTTTGCTAATTTGAAAGCAATGTTCCAAATTGGTTTAAATGAGGCTTAGTTTCCATTTATCTCGTAATTCCAGTTAGATACAAGATTAACAAATTTATAGTTGAATAAATATTTAAACAGTGCTCTAACATTATGTTTTAAATTTAAGACTACTTTAGATTATGATGTTAATAGTCTTCAATATGTATAACAGTCATATAAATGTAACTATATAGTAATGATATTTGCATTATTTTAATTAAATATACTGATTTATTCTGATAAGAAGAGAGAATACACAGTTTTGTGCTGCTGAAGGGGACCTCCTGGCAGCTAATGGGAAATACCAATTTATAGGCAACAATAAATCCAGGGACTTCCCTGGTGGTCCAGTGGTTAAGACTCCAGGCCCCCAGTGTAAGGGGCCCAAATTCCATCTGGAGATCTAACTCCCTCATGCTACAACTAGATCTAGCATCTGGGAACTAGATCCCTCATGCTACAACTAAAAATATTCCCTGTGCAGCAACTAAGATTCAGTGCAGCCAAATAAATACATATTTAAAAAATATGTCCAGTGGAAGCCTTATATATAGTTCTTTGTATATGGTATAAATTAGCCACTTGTTCTTATCAGCCCAGAAGAAAACAATTATTTATTTACAGATCAATTATTAAGTACAAATTGAACAAAAACTATTTATTTATCACTATGCCTGGCTCAAAGTATGAAGAGAACTTTATAATGTTACAGATATTATGCTTATTATATATTAATATCTATATGTATTTGTGAATAAAGTCAAAACAAAGTATACAAAAGCTCTAATTTCTCCAGTTGAATTTTCTCAAAGCACATTTTTTTGACTTTCTAATATCAAATTTTTTCATGAAAATAAGCATTTAAGGTACTTTAATTTCCAGTGGAAAAATTCTGAAAAGTAAATGTTTGATAAAACTTATTACATGTATTATCATTCTTGTATATCTACATTTTAAAGATACATTGAAATAAACTTTACCAGATTTTGGATAGGAAACCAGAAACACATCATCCTCTCTCGCCTCAAAAGAATCCAGGGAATTCAGAAGTTCTTCTGAAGACATGGTAGAAAAGATGACTCCCTTGAATTTATGAAGAACACTTGACTGGCTCTTGGATGACATCTTTCGTCAAATCAGTTGAAAAGTATTTACTAAACACTATCTTAACACAAGGCACAGAGCAAGTGTGGTCCTTGATTTTAATCCCAGCTCACTAGCAGTGTAATCACTGAGCTGACATCCCAATTAGAGGATCATATATATACCTTTTGCAATTCTTGATAAGAGTAATTTTTAAATGATAACTGAGCCAAAGTCTACTGTGAAAATGATGTTATCGGAATGTTACTGATAACACGTGTTACAAAATATTCCCTCCAACTTGACTCAGACAGTTTACATACACAGCTACCAATGTAAGAGTGTAATCATTACATTAAGGGACTAAGGTTCATCAAATCCTTGGGCCTAGGTAAGGTGAGACTTTTAGTGGCTATAATGGATTATGTCATTGTGGTAATGTCTGGAAAAATTGAACTTCTTCTGGTTAATATTAGCACACAATAGAAGCAGCAGCTGGTATTACATTTCAGAGAGGAAAGAGGAATAGAGTAAGAAAATACAATTTTTTCGAGGAACTGGCAGGTAAATCTGTGACGAAAGAGACACCTTACAGGAACTATTTTACATAAAAAGTACTAAAGATACCGTGGGAATAAGGAAACCCAAGTTTAAAAAGTATCTTGAGTTTTGATGTACACAGGAAGTTTTGGTTAAACTAAATAAACTCTTGTCTGAGTTATCTTAGCTTTTGTCACCAATATTGTTATATTCTGGATTGAGTTACACATGGCAATGAAATGCTCAGTTACTTCATTGAACCATAGTTAAATCTCTTTGCTTGTCTAAACTTTAAAAAGAAATGTACACAACAAGGAAATAATCAGCATTTTAGCTGAGCACAAAAATAGTAGAAGTCAATTGTTGAAGAGCTAATTGAAGAAGAAAGATATAAATAATAGTAAAGAAAGAAAAATTTAAATGATTATACACCTAAAAATTCCTCAAAAAAAAAAAAACTATAAATGATTAAAATGAATATGTAGGGGACTTCCCTGGTTGAGAATCCATCTTCTGATGCAAGGGGCACAGGTTAGATCCCTGGTCAGGAAACTGAGATCCCACATGCCATGGGGCAACTAAGCCCACAAGCCACAACTAAAGAAAAGGCCCACGTGCCCCAAGGAAAATCCCTGGAGCTGCAACAAAGACCCAGCGCAGCCAAGAGAAAAAAATAGAATATGTAAACTGATCATGCAATGCTGCTGCCCCTGCTAAGTCAATTCAGTCGTGTCCGACTCTGTGCGACCCCATAGACGGCAGCCCACCAGGCTCCCCCATCCCTGGGATTCTCCAGGCAAGACCACTGCAATACCTGGAAGCAAACTGTATTTGTGTATTCTAGCAACAACCAATTCAAAAATAAAAACTGAAAACCAATACTGTTTATAACATGAAAAATTAAATCTCTAGAAATAAATCTAATAAGACATAGAAAAGACACTGAAACTGCAAAGCATTAATGAGACTAATTAAAGAAGACCTAAGTAAATGAAGAAATGTACAATGTCCATGGACTAGGTGACTCAATGTTATTAAAACATCAAAATGAGGGGAGGGAGGTTCAAGAGGGAGGAGATATATGCATGATTATGATGGATTTGCATTGTTGTATATACAGCAGAAACCAATACAACATTGTAAAGCAAATTTCCTCCAATTAAAAAATAAATACAATATAAAAGGTCAAAATTCTCCTAATTGGTCTATGAAGTCAATTTAGTTTGATCAAAATCCTAACAGACTTGTGTATGTGTGTGTTTGTGTCTGTGTGTGTGTGTGCGCATGTGTGCAAAACTGACAAGCATTTGTATGGAAGTGCAAAGGGCCCAGGAAATCTCTTAAAGAACAAATCCATAAGACATATATGATTGAATGTCAAGAATTACCAGAAGACAGCACTAATGAAGATAATGTGACCTGAGCCTAGTGCTGTAAAATAGTTCAATGGAACAAAGAGTACAGAAGATCCACACATAAATGTTCATTTGATTCATGACAAAGATGCAAGTCAGTGAGGGGAAAATGGTGTTTTTTAGTGAATGGTGCTTATTCAATGGAATCCATCTTGGGGGAAAGAATGAATCTTACCTCTTAACATATACAAAGAAAAATTTAAGATGGATCATAGAATTAAAATGAAAAGAAAAACCTGCTAGGAAAAAAATACAGGAGAATATCTTCATGATCTTTGGGAAGGCAGAGACTTTTTCATGACATACAAAAGAACTATCCATTAAAGAAAAAAATTATAACTTGATTTCATTAAGAACCTTAATGGATTATAAGTTATCATTAGGGAACTTCCTTGGTGGTCCAGGGGTTAAGAGACCACCTTGCAATGCAGGGTACCCGGGTTCAATCCCTGGTCAGGGAACTAAGATCCCACATGCCACAGGACAACTAAACCTGGATGCAGCACCTAAGACTTAACAAGCCAAATAAATAAATACATAAAATTGCCACTTAGAGTGTAAAAAAGGCAAGGCTACAGACGGCAGGAAAATGTTGTAATATATATATTCAACACTAAACTCACTTTTAGACTCTTTAAAGAACTACTAATAATCAATTAAAAGAAATCAAACAACTCAACAGCAAAAAGTGAGCAAAAGACCTGAATGAGCCTTTGAAAAAGCGTTCAACATTATTAGTTGTTGAGGAAAAGAAAATTAAAATTAATACCAAAGGTGAGATTCACTTCCAGAATGTCAGTATGAAGGGTTTTGTGGATCCACTCCCCGAAAAAACCACCATGAATGGTGACAATTATTTTTCAAAATAAATAAACATTTTAAATCTCTAGAAATTGCCCTAAAAGCATACAACAAACAAACAAACAGTTATTCAAGAAAAATGCACTGAATCTTCATAAGAACAGTGAGACTCCATCACACTTGAGCAACAATCTGCTGCTTACTTCCACTACCCCTTCCAGCTCAGCATCAAGGCTCTATTCCAAGGATGTATGGCCAAGAAGATGGGATTACCTCTCCCCCTGGCTTCCAGGCAAGAATTTGAAAAAAATAAAATCTCTAGGTTACTTCCCCAATACTTCCTTGGGAGGAGCAAGCCACATTTCTCATTCTCCCCGGTGCTGTTTTGCAGTCTAAATTCCAGATGACTGCAGCCAAGAGGTTTAGGGCTTCCTTCCTCCATTCAGTTCCCACTCAGGGTGTGGAGACACTGCTGCTGGAGTGTCCGGCTAAAAGCACTGGGGCCCTGGTTGCCTTTGGCCCAGCGTGCTCCCAGGTCAGAGGTTCCACATTAGAAGAAAGCCAAGAAGACCAGGGGACTTCCATCACTTACCAAGGGCCCTGCTCGCAAACACACACGCACACAAAATGCGTGTCACTCCAAGAGAAATGTCCTTGGAGCGTCCTCACACCCAACTCCAGATTAAATGGTTCAGACATTATTTTTGACCACAGCATGAGCCTAGACATGAGGACAAAGAGCTCTGAAGCTCTTCCTGAAGAAACTGACTCTATTTAGGAAAGAATGAAGGGGAAGTCAAGGATAAAATTGCTCTAGAAACCAATGGAGATTTTTGTGGCAAGAAACTAAGAGGAAGCTAGTAGCTCCACAAAAGCAATAAAATAAATCGTAGGCTAACTTGTTCACCTAGAGAAAACCAGAGCAAGAGGTTTAAAAAAGTCTCCTGGATAACCTGGTCACCTCCACAAGTGGCCCAAATTAAACTGGACTAGACTGTGGATCAATTCATATACTGAGGCACTGTTGAAAACAAACGAGCAATCAGTCAGTAGTATTGAAGTCTAATAGTTGGGTGTGATGCCAACAGAGGCAAAGAGCTTAACAGAAAGATCAAGAAAAGAGACAGTCAAAAAGAGCTCTTCCAAACCCACTGTCATCCCAGAGTCCACCATGCCTAAGCATGCATCCTCTGAGGAGTGACATCAGAGAATGTTCAAACAATACTATAAACCAACTAAACTAAATGCACACCTATACAACACTTTACCCAATAACAGCAGAATACACGTTCTCAAGTACACCTGGAACATCACCAGAGCAGTACAATGTTTTCCTTATTGTAATGACAACAAAGCAGAGTTTTCAAGTTGTCTTTTACATTTGGCAGTAGACTGGGTAGATAAATATTGAAGAAAATCTAGTGGTAGAACAACTTGTAATTCTGATGATTTTTGTTGTTTTCTCTCTGGAATGATGGGATATATTCTGATGAGACCAGAATTTCTTTGTGCACTGAGTTTAGATTTCAGTTTTATCTTTGTTGCAACCACACTGTCTTGAAAATATGAAGAATTTGGGAGCCTAGTTAAAAAGAGAGGACATTTTTTAAATTACTTAGAGAAATCTGCAAGTCCATTTCATATTTTCAAAGAAAGCCAACATAGGAAGAATCTATTTTTAATTTTACAATGAATCCTACATGTTTAAAAACATAGAATATGCCTGAAAGAAAACCAACATTTTTGTTTCCTAAATATAAGTAATATGTTTTTATCAGAGAAATTACAAAATGCTAAAAAATAAAATTATCTCATTATTTTATCATCCAAAGGTGACAGCTAAAAGTTGATGTACCCCTATGAGACTTTTTTCCTATTGATATTTGTAATATATGTATGTTTACAAAAATGTTACCATTCTTTTTTTTGGGCAATCTGTTTGACCAAACTTTAAATAGATCACTATAAATATGAACAATATACAGTACATATAACACACTATAAATATGAAAATTACAGTATTTATTGGAGACTCAGTATTCTGTTGTATAATGATGTATTTAATCAATTCTTACTATAGAATCTACATTTCTAATTTTTTGTCATAACAAATTAAAAAATCTGAATAGACATTTCACAAAAGGTATACAAATGAATGATAACCACATGAAAAGTTGCTCAACATCATTAACCATCAGTGAAATACAAATCAAAAGCACAGTGAAGGAGGACTTCACACCACCAGGATGGCTATAGTAAATAAGACATTAATAAATGATGACAACTTCTGGAGAACATGGAACCCTCAGACACTGCTGGTGGGAATAAAAAATGATAAACTGCTTTGGAAAATAGTTTGGCAGTTTTTAAAAATGGTAAGCATACAGTTATTATATAATACAACAATCCCACTCCCAACAATATACCCCAAAATGAAAACATGTGTCCAAATGCAAGTTTGTAAACACATGTTCACAGCAGCATTATTGACAATAGACAAAAGTGAAAACCACTCAAATGCAGAGTTGTGTTTCTTTTGAGGGTTGTGGGGAGAAATTCCATTTCCTTGCCTTTTCAGCTTCTCTAGACTTAGCTCATGGCCCTGTATCTGAAACACTTTTCCCCTCTGTTTCTATTGTCACATCATTTTCTCTTTAACTTTGACCCCATAGCCTCCCTCTTATAAAGTTCCTGTGATTCTATAGGTGTACTCAGATACTTCAGAATAATTTCCTCATTTCAAGATTCATAATTTAATCATCTCTTCAGTCTCTTGTGCTACATAAGGTAATATATCCATAAGCTCTAGTGATTAGGATATGGACATCTTTGGGGGCTATTATTCCATTTATTACACTATAAAGTGGAATATTATTCAGCAATGAAAAGAAATTAAATACTGATACAGGCTTCACTGTGAGTAAACATTGAAAATGTTACATCAAGTGAAAGAAACAATTTGCAAAAGGCTACAAATATTACAATTTCATTTATATAAAATGCCAAGAATATTCAAATTTATAGAAACAAAAGTAGGTTAGTGGTTGCCTTCAATAGAAGTTGAAGGGAAATGGGGAGTGACTACTAATATGTATGGAATTTCTTTTTTTGAGATGATAAAATGCTCCAAAATTGGTTGTGACATGCTTGCACAACTTTGTGAATATACTATTAATATAAACCATTGAATTGTGCACTTCAATGGGTGGATTCCAGGATATGTGAGTATATAAATAAACCTGTCAAATTAAGAAAAACAACTAGTATTATACAATCCTCCAGAATCTCTTGTCAGCAAAATATAAGAATCCTAGTTGATTCCTATCCTTGCCAGAATGTGATATTGTCATACTTCACTGGCAAGAGTACAAAAATTGCCTACAAATACATTGGAAAAGTGTTTGGTAGTATGCCATTTGTCTATTGCTGGTAACAAACCACCATGAATTGTAGTGACGTAAAAGCAACAGTCTGTTCTTTCCTAGGTCTACCGGTTGACCATGCTCAGTCGCTCTCAGATGGTAGTTAAGTGCTGGATTTTTCTGAAGACCTGACTGAGCTCGACATAGAAAACAGTGTGTTCACAAGGCTGGCAGTTGATTCTGGCTGTCAACTGTGAGTTTAGCTGGGGCTTTCTATCAGAGTGCTTGTATGCGGCTTTTCTGTCTGGTTTGGGCTTTTTACAGCATGGCAGCTGGATTTGAAGAGAGAGCATTCCAAGAGTGAGCCTTCCAAGAGACCAAAGCAGTAACTACAAGGCTTCTTATGATGGACTCTCGGGAGTCGTGTGGCAGCACTTCAGCTACATTCTATAAGTTACACAGGGTCAGCCCAGACTCAGTGAGAAGAGGACCACAGGGCACTTGAATACTGGAAGACGAGCTCTTACCATCCTCCTCTGACCTCCGTGTCCATTTGAAAGCAGCAAAATGCTCTCAAAACCTTCTCAAGATCTCCAAATCCTCATTCTATTAAGTCATCAGGGTCAAGTAGAACTCTATGATCTCATTACCTAAATCGGGTATAGACATGACTGGAGTGCTCCTGAAGGTTCTTGAGTATAGCACCTAGAACACAATTCTCTCAGTTCTAAAGACTTGAATTAAATAGACATTTAATTAAATTAAATGTGAATTAAAGAGACAGGCTATCTCGTTATACACACCCAACATACAGTGGAAAGACAGGGAGAAGGTACCTGTAGGAGACGTTTCTACTTTAAAAGCACGTAACTGTCAGTGAGTTAGAGAAATTCTGCTGAGTTTGGTACTCCTCTCTACGAGTGATTCTCTGGGGTTCCAGGCTCTGCCTTCTTCAGTTCAGTTCAGTCGCTCAGTCATGTTCGACTCTTTGCGACCCCACGAACCAGAGCACACCAGGCCTCCCTGTCCATCACCAACTCCCGGAGTCCACCCAAACCCATATCCATTGAGTCAGTGATGCCATCCAACCACCTCATCCTCTGTCATCCCCTTCTCCTCCTGCCCCCAACTCCTCCCAGCATCAGGGTCTTTTCCAATGAGTCAACTCTTCGTATCAGGTGGCCAAAATATTGGCGTTTCAGCTTCAGCATCAGTCCTTCCAATGAACACCCAGGACTGATCTCCTTTAGGATGGACTGGTTGGATCTCCTTGCAGTCCAAGGGACTCTCAAGAGTCTTCTCCAACACCACAGTTCAAAAGCATCAATTCTTTGGCACTCAGCTTTCTTTATAGTCCAACTCTCACATCCATACATGACCACTGGAAAAACCATAGGCTTGACTAGACAGACTTCAGTTGGCAAAGTAATGTCTCTGCTTTTTAATAAGGTGTCTAGGTTGGTCATAACTTTGCTTCCAAGGAGTAAGTGTCTTTTAATTTCATGGCTGCAATCACCATCTGCTGTGATTTTGGAGCCCCCCAAAATAAAGTCTGACACTGTTTCCACTGTTTCCCCATCTATTTGCCATGAAGTGATGGGACCAGATGCCATGATCTTAGTTTTCTGAATGTTGAGCTTTAAGCCAACTTTTACACTCTTTTCTTTCACTTTCATCAAGAGGCTCTTTAGTTCTTCTTCACTCTCTGCCATAAGGGTGGTGCCATCTGCATATCTGAGGTTATTGATATTTCTCCCGGCAATCTTGATTTCAGATTATGCTTCCTCCAGCCCAGCGTTTCTCATGATGTACTTTGCATATAAGTTAAACAAGCAGGGTAACAGTATACAGCCTTGAAATACTCCTTTTCCTATTTGGAACCAGTCTGTTGTTCCATATCCAGTCCTAACTGTTGCTTCCTGACCTGCATACAGATTTCTCAAGAGGCAGGTCAGGTGGTCTGGTATTCCCATCACTTTCAGAATTTTCCACAGTTTATTGTGATCCACACAGTCAAAGGCTTTGGCATAGTCAATAAAGCAGAACTAGATGTTTTTCTGGAACTCTCTTGCTTTTTTGATGACCCAGAGGATGTTGGCAATTTGATCTCTGGTTCCTCTGCCTTTTCTAAAACCAGCTTGAACATCTGGAATTTCATGGTTCATGTATTGCTGAAGCCTGGCTTGGAGAATTTTGAGCATTACTTTACTAACGTGTGAGATGAGTGCAATTGTGCAGTACTTTTGAGCATTCTTTAGGATTGCCTTTCTTTGGGATTGGAATGAAAACTGACCTTTTCCAGTCCTGTGGCCACTGCTGAGTTTTCCAAATTTGCTGGCATATTGAGTGCAGCACTTTCACAGCATCATTGTTTAGGATTTGAAATAGCTCAACTGGAGTTCCATCACCTCAACTAGCTTTGTTTGTAGTGATGCTTCCCAAGGTCCACTTGACTTCACACTCCAGGATGTCTGGCTCTAGGTGAGTGATGACACCATCATGATTATCTGGGTCATGAAGATCTTTTTTGTATAGCTCTTCTATGTTTTCTTGCCATCTCTTCTTAATATCTTCTGCTTCTGTTAGGTCTATACCATTTCTGTCCTTTATTGAGCCCATCTTTGCCTGAAATGTTCCCTTGGTATCTCTGATTTTCTTGAAGAGATCTCTAGTCTTTCCCATTTATTGTTTTCCTCTATTTCTTTGCACTGATCACCGAGGAAGGCTTTCTTCTCTCCTTGCTATCCTTTGGAACTCTGCATTCAAATGGGTGTATCTTTCCTTTTCTCCTTTGCTTTTCCCTTCTCTTCTTTTCACAGCTATTTGTAAGGCCTCCTCAGACAGCCATTTTGCTTTTTTGCATTTCTTTTCCATGGGGATGGTCTTGATTCCTATCTCCTGTACAATGTCACGAACCTCCGTCCATAGTTCATCGGGCTCTCTGTCTATCAGCTCTAGTTCCATAAATCTATTTTTCACTTCCATTGTATAGTCATAAGGGATTTGATTTAGGTCATACCTGAACAGTCTAGTGGTTTTCCCTACTTTCTTCAATTTAAGTCTGAATTTGGTGATAAGGAGTACAAGATCTTAGCCACAGTCAGCTCCTGGTATTGTTTTTGCTGACTGTATAGAGCATCTCCATCTTTGGCTGCAAAGAATATAGTCAATCTGATTTTGGTGTTGACCATCTGGTGATGTCCAATCATAGAATCTTCTCTTGTGTTGTTCTGAGCTCTTGGTTTTACACACTGAGCTCTAAGAGCTGAGCACATTTCTCAGGTTGACTCATTCTTGTAGGAGGTTGGAGGTTATAAGAGCTCTTTTTCTTTTGAACTGTCTCTGTTCCTGAAGTCCTAGTAGGTGGTTGTTTTTGTTTGTTATTTTATCTTTCCAATGCAATGCTCTTGGAAAATGGTGTAAGCTTTCTGTGATTTTTTTGTTGCTCTGCCTGTGAGACAAAAAGGTACACCCCAAAATATCTCCCAGATAGGTCACATTCTTCTTTGGAATGAGGAACAGAATGCTTTGAGATGATGTCTTTGAGATTCTTAGAAGCCTTTTTATCTAGCAGATAAGGCCTGAGAGTCACGCTCTTAAGATTCATAAAAGTCCATTGTCTATGAGGTCTATGGGGCACGGAAACATTCTATCTTTCTGAGTTATCAGCAAAAGATCTTACAGTCACATCCTAGACTTCTTTACCCTGAGACCATATTTTGCTGATAGTGCCAAAGATGTGATCTTGTTCTGAGGTCATTTCTTACGCTGAGAACCTTTTGCTAGCTAGAAACACTGTCATGGGTCTTATTTCATAAATCTGATAAAAAAAAAAAAAACAACAACAAACAACTGGATAGTTCCTTCTTTACTTCAACTCTCTCCTATTTTTACTATAGACACTAGAAGAAACCACTATCACTTTCAAATTTTGCCTGCAATTCTCCTTAGCAAAATTACATGTTTGTTCAGGACTCCTACTTTCCAAATTTATTCAGTGGATGGTATTCCTAGTATTTCTGCCATATATCCTCTCTCATCTGGGCTCCAAAAATAACTTCCTCACTGTCCCTCACAAAAGCTTGATAACTGTTTCCTTATGCTCTGTCAAGCTTCTTCTCACTGTCTAGTCCCCAAATCAATGTTACATGTTTTAGGTGTTTGTTACAAAAACACCTCACATATAGGTATCCATTTCTATTTCATTATATAGTTCCTGACTAACAAACAACTACCAAAATGCAGCATTTTAAAGTAACAGTGTAATCTCTCGGGGTTTTATGATGTTATGGGCTCAGCTGGGCAATTCAGATTTGTTATGGGCTCTGCTGGGCAATTCAGATTTGGAGTCTTTCATGGAAGCTGGGACTAGAGTCACATGAAGACTGAGTTGGTCACCCAAGATGGCTCCCTTACATGGGTAGGAATTAATGCTGTCTGTTGGCTGAGAGCTCATCTTAGACTGTCTACCAGATAAACTGACCTCCTTCCCACTTGCCTTCCTACTCTTGCTTCTCTTTATTTTCTTCTCTCTTTCCTTCTTTCTCCTGCCTCTCTTTTCTTTCTCTCTCTCCTTCCTTTTCTTTATTTCTTTCTTCCTTTCATTCTTTCTCCCTTCCTCCTTCTTTCCTTCCTTTCTTTCTATTTTATACTTTTAGACTTTAGTCTTTGCAGTGGGGAAACCTGAGACAAGAGAGACCTCATTTTTGTGTCTTGACTAGATGTCAACAATTTGTCAGTAAATGTGTTTCTGGCCCACAGGTGCAGAGCATGGTACACCTCCCATCACTAGTAGGTTTGTGCCACATGGGGTCCCTAAAGCTTGGTTTGAGACCTAAGGCTATAAAACCACAAATAAGTGATGGGTAATTATAATCCATTGGCAAATAGCCAGAAAGAAGAAAAACAAATAGAATACCCAGACTTGGAAGAACTTTGTGGATTAGAACTGCTGGAAGAGATAAGTGACAAATTTAGAAAATAAATAATTAGAGCATTTAAGGAGATTCTATTAAAACCTTTTTAAAAAGATCTTTAGAAATGATTCACAATCACAAAAGTTGGCAAGTGATTCAAAGGAGAGATTGGTTCTTTATGAATGCCCAACAGGTAACCTATAAGAGCCACTCAAAGGAAAATCACAAAACATAGAGCAAAACTTAAAAGAAATAAAGCAAAAATAATATAAATGGAGCATAGATACAGGAGGCATAACATTTTATTACAAGACATAAGAGAAAAAATAGACATATTTGCCTAGGTAGAAAATAAACATTTAATGAGAAAAGATATTATAAAAATAAATCATGTAGGAAATCAATCCTGAATATTCATTGGAAGGACTGATGCTGAAGCTGAAACTCCAATACTTTGGCCACTTGATGCGAAGGACCAATTCATTGGAAAAGACTTTGATGCTGGGAAAGATTGGGGCAGGATAAGAAGGTGGTGACAGAGGATGAGATGGTTGGATGGCATCACTACCTCAATGGACAAGAGTTTTAGCAAACTCCAGGAGATAGTGAAGAACAGGAAAGCCTGGCATGCTGCAGTCAATAGGGTCACAGAGTAGGACACAACCTAGCAAACTAACAATGACAATGGGAAAAGATATCATAAATTACATGATAAATTATGATAATATAAACTATTTCCAGCTGGAGGATGACACTACACCCAATTCCAGTATTCTTGCCTGGAGAATCCTATGGACAAAGGAGACTGGTGGGTTACAGTCCATAGGGTCACACTGAGTCAGATGTGACTGAAGTGACTCAACAAGCATGCAGGCAAACTATTTCCAAACACTATGGCAGATAGTGTTTTTATCTATAATAAAAGGACTTAAAATTGATTTTGAAAAAGAAAACTTGATAAAAATATGAGACAAACTACAGATCCAAATCAAAGTAAATATATAATAGGAGCCTTACTTTCATCAATAAGGAAATGGCTATATTAACTTGGATATAGTCATACAGTAAAAATATTATGATACCATTAAAAAGATACATCAAAGGTATAAGCATAAAAAGAAATATCATAATATGATCCCATTTTTATAAAGCAAGCAGTTCCCCCAAAGCCTTACATTTCTGTACATGTATTGTGGGTGGGTACACATATGTATTTGTCTGTATATGATAATATGAGTTAGAGAAAGACACAAAAATTTATGACACATGGATGTTATGACTGCATAAGAAGAAAGAGGTAATAAAAAAGATCAAGAAGATTGTTTCTGAGAAAAACAGCAAACATGATATGGTACAAATTATGTAATTACATAGACATACACTTTGGCCACGTGATATTAAGAGCCTGATGCCAGAAAAGACTGAAGGCAAAAGGAGACATGGGAAGCAGAGGATGAGATGGTTAGACAGCATCACTGACTTAATGGACCAGAATTTGAGCAAACTCCAGGAGATGGTGGAGGACAGGGACACCTAGCGCGCCATAGTCCATGAGGTAGCAAAGAATCGGACATGACTTAGTGACTGCACAACAACAACAATAAATATGTATCTATATGCAGAAAGATATATATAAAAGGAGATGCATTAAATTTTATAGATAATTATCTCAGGCTGGAGGAATTTCAAGTATAATTTTCTTACATACATGTTAATAATCATTTGAATTTTATTTTTATGGACAATATCCTCACATCCTCAAAAATGTGGAGAGGAAGACTAGATAAAACTTTAATGAACACATCTTGAGATAGAAAAGGGCTGAAAGGATGCCTGGTTGACCATCAGCCAGAAATAAGCTTTGATGTAGCACTGGATGGTCCTGCAAAAGAGCTTTGATAGCTCAAGAACTGAAAGTTGACCGAAAGAGATCTAATAGTATGGGAAGGAAAAGCCCTTCCAGCATCATACAGATAGGAGTGCTCTCCTCTTGCCTGAGAGAGGGTCAGGGCCCTTGTGGGTGTGACGCTGGGTATCAGTGTGTGTGACAGTGATGACCAAGAAATGACGACTGCCAATAGCAACAATGTGCAAACCCTTAACTCTGCCCTCATTCCCTCGCCTTCCTCCCATAATCCCTTGGGGCCAGAAAGGGGCAGACCGTCATCCGTAGTCATCTTGTCTGGACATCTGAGGGACTTCTGGAGGAAGTCTGGGAAGGACTGGTTGGGAAAGTAAAGAAGCTAGCCTTGATGGGCTTTAAAAAAAAGGTGGGAGGAGAATATTAAGGAGAAGTTTACGTCTTCTTTCAAAATGATAAACTGTTCACTACAATACATCTTAATACATAATTCTGTTTTCAAGGTCGAATATGGAAAATGGTCTTTTATTTGCTTTCTCTTGTAATATTGCATAATTCCCTTTTCCTACCTCTAGGAGTACTGAGGTAAAGTCTGTGTGCTTGGAAATTCAAAGGAGGAAAGTATAGTAATTATTTTAAAAAGTTACCAAATATTTCAAATATTTTGGTAATATTACCAAAATGTTACCCCATCACAACAAGTTCCATTTACAGTGAACTTATTACATGTCAGACACTGCAGTGTTCCATATGCACATCCTTACAACAACACTATACAAGAAATATTGTTAAACTTAAGTATTTTACTGAAAAGAAACAGATTCAAGAGAATTAAGTAATTTACTTAAGAATACACTTAGAATATCACAGTCAGTGGTAAATATGATTAGCTTGAAAACATCTGCTCTTAACCACACAGAATGTGTCTGTGTGCCCATGTGAAATAGTCCTTCTGATCTCACTTATGCGAGAGCATGTGCCTGTGTGTATGCACACTAATGTATGAGTAAAATGTCTTCATTTGTCTGTAAATATTAGAAGCTTTTATCTGATATTTAATGTCCTAGGAAATCCCCTACATATGAACCTTCAAATTACAAACTTTCAAAGATTCGAATGTGCGTTTGCATGTCCAAACATGGACGTTAAGTCATGTGTCTGGTATACATCGTCACGTGCATGCATCCTCTACAAGTGGTTGCACTTTTGTGACTTCATTGTATACTACTGTGTAGGGTACAGTAGTACAGTATCTTTATTTCAAGCCCAGGACATCTGGAAGCAGGCAAAAAATCAGTGGGGATGTAGCTGGTACCACTAAGAAGTGCCAAGTGATAACAATATTTCAAAAGTGAAAATAATCAAAAGAGTGGATTGAGGTGAAAAGATGGTAGAAGTCACTTGTTCTTATAACATTGAACTCCACGCTATACAGCACAGGGAGCTTACTAATGAAGACCTGATGGAGTTAGAGGCCCAGAGGAAGGACAAAGAGACATGAAGAAGAAGAAGAAGTAGCTGAAGAACCAGAGAGATTTACAATGCAGGAAATGGCAAGGGAATTTTTCTTATTAGTTTCTTAACTAATATTTCCTATTAGTTCTTCCCTGGTGGCTCAGATGGTAAAGAATCTGGCTGCAATTCAGGAGACCCGGATTTGACCCCTGGGTTGGGAAGATCACCGGGGAAGGGAACGGCTACCACTCCAGTATTCTTGACTAGAGCATTCCATGGACAGAGGAGCCTGGCAGGCTACAGTCTGTGGAACTGCAGGGTTAGACATGACTGACTAACATTTTGGGCTTCCCAGGTAGTTCAATGGTAAAGAATCTGCCAGCAATGCAGATTCTTTGCAGATCTGCAATGCAGATCTTCCTGCAATGCAGGTTCAATCCCTGGATTGGGAAGATCACCTGGAGAAGGAAATGGCAACCCACTCCAGTATTCTTGCCTAGAAAATCCCACAGACAGAGAAGCCTGGCGGGCTATAGCCCATGAGGTTGCAACAAGTCAGACACAACTTAGCGACTAAACCTCCACTGTTAGTTTTTGAATCACAGGACCCGAACAAAGAATGGTACCCGAAGGTTGCATCAGCTGCTCAGAATGCAATCCAATGCTACCATGATATCTATGATGAGAAAAAAAAGAGCTACTACCCAGGTTTCACTGGATCATTTTTTCAAAAGGGTAAACAGAATTAAATTCAGCAAGGAACCAGAACCTGCGCCATCAACATCAGGCATGAATGAAATCGAAGTTTGCCTTTCATCTCCTATTGCCAGTGATTCTTCAGCTCCACCATCTCCCACCTCCTCTCCCTTCTCCAGTCAGTAACTCTTCTTGCCTCTTCACTGGATGCCGGCCCCTGTACGCTAGCTGTTGTACTGGAATACTGTGCTTTTCCAGCTACTGTATTATAAGATTAAAAATGCTTTGTGTTTGTTTGCTTTTATGTATTATTTGTATAAAAAGTGCTGTAAACCTATTACAGTATAGTACTATATAGCTAATTAGTATTAATTGGGTACCTAGGCTAAGCTTGTTGGACTCACAAACAAATTGGACCAAAGAATGTGCTCTCAGACTCACTTGAATGTAGGGGACTTATTGTAAATAAACTCTCTTCATTCCCTCCATTTCTAAAAGCAAGATTTGCATATCTGGGGCCTTCCAGAAGCCTAGGCATAATCCTCAGTAGGGAACTAAACCCAGGAGCCGATCCAGGCTCTGTGAAGGAGAAACATGGTGCTCTGGCAGCTGAGTGAAGGGAGACAGCACCTAATGAACAGTTAGTAATGGGTCCTGGAGAGGGTGGACTTTGACCAGGGCCTCAAAGATGGGAAGATTTTCATAAAGTGTAGGTGGATAAAAAAAGCAGAGACATTATTTTGCCAATAAAGGTCCATCTAGTCAAAGCTATGGTTTTTCCAGTAATCATGTATGGATGTGAGAGTTGGACTATAAAGAAAGCTGAGCACTGAAGAATTGATGCTTTTGAACTGTGGTGTTGGAGAAGACTCTTGAGAGTCCCTTGGACTGCAAGGAGATCCAACCAGTCCATCCTAAAGGAAATCAGTCCTGAATATGCATTGGAAGGACTGATGCTGAAACTCCAATACTTTGGCCACCTGATGTGAAGGACTGATTCTTTGGAAAAGACCCTGATGCTGGGAAAGATTGAAGGGAGGAGGAGAAGGGGAAGAAAGAGGATGAGATGGTTGAATGACATCACTGATTCAAAGGACATGAGTTTGAGCAAGCTCCAGGAGTTGGTGATGGATAGGGAAGCCTGGCATGCTGCAGTTCGTGGGATCTCAAAGAGTTGGACATGACTGAGCGAATGAGCTGAGCTGAACTGATGTGGGTAAGGATTTTATTTAGAAAGGAGTTGTGGGGGCACTGAAGGAGGGAGATTTAGGCCTAGAGGACAGTAGCTGAGAAGTCCAGCTACAACAACTTGGGTTGGAGATAGAATAGGAGCAGCAGAAGATGAGGTTAAAAAGTCAGACTAGGTCTCCGTCCTGAGTACTGGACCAAGTAAGGAGTGTGTTCTCACTCTGAAATAGGACAGGGTCACAAATTCTCACCGCAATAGAGACCAGGCTGGTAACATAAGTGGGTGAGGAGGGCCAAGTATAAGACACAGACATACACTTAATTTACATTAAACACTTAGAAATTATCTTTACTTCCCTAAGCAAATATGTTGCTTTTCAATTATAATTTAAACATATAGCTTCTCAGGCTATCTTTTATCTTCTTATCTTTGAAAGTTACATGAGGAAAGAGAATATTTCTCCACTCTAAGAAAAACAACAACACAAGCACACACATAAGTAACAAATCAGTTCCAGCATCAGGAATCAAAAAGGACAGTTGAGGACTTGGACAAATTGGAGTGGACCTGTTTTGTCTTTAGGAGGTACTCAATACTCAGCTCTTCATTGCCTCATGACAGCCTTGGCCAAGGACTTGCAGATCTTTAAGGTTTTCATGAAAAATTAGAAGTTCTGGTTTTGATGTAAAGTCATTTGATTGCTTAACAAAGGCTAAAAAATTTAAAAACTGAGTAAGCCAAATAAGCAAAATATATATTCCATCTACATTAGAACTATAGGCTCCTAATTTGCACTCTTGCTTAGGAAATAATGCTTTTTGAACACATATAGAATTTACTTTAGGAACATATCTGCTGGCCATATATGAAATGAACTAAAGCAAAAGGAGAACTCAAAGCAGATAACCAGTTAAGGCATCTTTCAAAAAGCTTGCCTTGAAATGAGTAGGGTGCTAAGGAAATGGAAAGGTATAGGACTGTGAGAGAGAGTTAGGATTTGGTAGCAGGATGTGGGGAGAAAGAAAAAAGGATTTCTTTTTTTCTTTCTCCCATGATGTTGATACCAAGGGAGGGTATGACAGTGACCTCAAGACCTCAGGTGTTCCTGAACAGGAAATGTGAAGCAACAGGAACAGTAACAGGCAGAAAAAAATCAGACAAGAAGATTTCAGGAAAGGTTCAGAGGTAATACAAAAATGAAGTAAAAAGGAGTTTGGATGTCAGTGAATACGGAGCTGCCTTGTGACACCAATTTTTTTAATGTTTCCTTTTCTTTAAGGACACTTTTTTTTTTTTTTTTTTTTTATTGATAAAGCAACAGCTGCTCCAAGGCCAGAGGCAGAAAATACTCTTCTGACATATTTTATCAAGCACTTCTAATGCACTAGACATTATTCTGACTACAGGAAATAGAATCTGAATATGATTGTAAAGTCTGTACTTTGGTGAAGAGAATTCTAGTTCAGGAGGCAGATAATTAAAAAAAAAACAGAAAATATCAAGTTATGATAAGTAAAATACAAAGAGAAAACCACAGTGATGCAGTACAGAATAACTAGGGGGTACTTTGATTTGGGTGGTCAGGAGAGGTTTCTCTATGAGGGGCCAGTTTCCATTTTCTACATTCAAGGGAAGGTCCTCATCTAGAATCTAAACGTGTACTGTTATATGAGTAAGTGAAAAGAAAATCACCCTGAGCCAAGGAGAACAGAGCCTGAGGAATTCGCTAAGAGAGTCCTGACACTGTTAAACTGCCTTCACTGGTAGGGAAAATTCTCAGCTGAACACAGATACAGCCATTATTCCAATGCAGTATTGGCAACTGCAAATTGGTTTTTAATTTATTTGTTTACTTCATTGTTTTATTTTTCTCTCATGGAGTGTTTTCTTGCCTTTAATATAAATTGAGAGAGGTTTCTGGCAAAGATGGAGTACCTTGGAGTTGGCTTACTTTCCAACTTGAAACAAAACAGGCACAAAAGAACAAAATAGGAGATCTAAGAAGCAATAGGGCTTCCCTGGTGGTTCAGTTGGTAAAAGAATCTGCCTGCAAAGAAGGAGACCAGGGTTTGATCCCTGGGTCAGGAAGATCCCCTGGAGAGGGAAATGGCTACCCAATCCAGTATTCTTGCCTGGAAGGTCCCACGGACAAAGGAGCCTGGCAGGCTACAGTCTACGGGGTCACAAGAGTTGGACACCAAGAAGCAACAGATTTTTAAGACATTGGAAACAGGGGATGAGTAGTTTATCCTGCCCATATTACTGCATATTTCTTATTAAATGACTAAATTTAATTGACTGAACTAGGTCTCTAGTGAGAACATAAAATTTTGTTATTACCATGTTGTAAACAGTTTAGTCATTTCTTAGAAAGTTAAACATATCTGGGCTATCAGGTAGCCCAGACATTTCACACGTAGGTATAAGAATTGAAAACAAACATCCACACAAAGATGTATACATACAGCTCATAGCAAGTTGGTCTCTGATAGCCAAAGACTGAGAAACGAAGACAAAACAAAACAACACATGTCCATCAGGAAGTAAATGGAAAAGATGGTAGAGTCATATGAAGGAATAAACAACTGATACATGGGGCTTCCCAGGTGGCTCAGTGGTAAGGAATCTGCCTGCTGATGCAGAAAATATGGGTTGATCTCTGGGTCGGCAAGATCCCCTGAAGTAGGAAATGGTAACCTGCTCCAGTATTCTTGCCTGCCAAAATTCCATGGACAGAGAAGTCTGGTGGGCTACCGTCCATGGGGTTGCAAAGAATCAAATATAACTGAGCAACTGAGCATGCACACATACATGCAACTACATGGATAAATCTCAAAGTAGTTTTGCTAGATAAAAAGCCAGAAAACAAAGAGTATACATTGTGTGATCTTATTTATAGAAAATTCTAAAAAATGCAAATTCTTCTATAATAACAGAATATAGATCAGTGTTTGCCAGGGGTTGGAAGGAGGTGGGGATAGGCAGGAAGCAGAAGTACAAAGGTGTGCAAGGAATCTTTCGGGTATGATTAATATACTCGTTATGTTGATTGTGGTGATGTTTTTCATAGGTGTGTACATATGCCAACTGTATATTTTACATATGTGCAATTTATTATATACCAATTATACCTCAATGAAGCTGTTAAAATTATCAAGGAAAATATTTCAATATGTAGAATGTGACAATCAAAGATTACTGCAGACTCTTTCCTATTTAATGTGTGTGTGTAGTCAATATGAGGTTGGTCTTTACCAATGCTACTGAAATTATTTGATAAATCATTTATCTTTACAAATTGTTTAGAAGTTTTTTATTTAGAAATTTGATTAGTAGTTTTAAAGTTAACAATGCCAAACTATTAGAAATATCATGTAATTGTGTTGGTGTCTTTCTTATCAGAGTTACTAGTTTTGCACAGCTAAAAATTATTTAATAAATGATGAGTATGCACTATAGCATTTCTGAGGGATGAAAGTATATCTGAAAATAAAACACAACAAATTGTTCACAGTGGTTCTCTCTGGGGAAGAATTAGGAGTAAATTACATGGTTGATTTAACACATATTCCTATTGTTTTGATTTTTAAAAAAATTAACATTGCTTTATAATCACCAAAAAATGGATCTTTCCATTTTAAGAGAAGGCAAAAATCTTCAGGTAAAGTTCCTGACACAGTATTTGGTACAAGATACTACTGAACTGTAGTTATAAGCTATACCTCAGGTAACTGGCATCCTACCTGAGAACCCTGGGGCATCCTCAAAGAAACCCCAGTCTAGTTCTTAGGAAGGACCCAGAGACAGGACAGGATGAACAGCCATTCCTTCAACAGCTACCTTGAAGACAGAGCCTTCATAGTCTGAGCGGATGTCTTTCTCCTATTTCTACTTCAGCCCTTTTCCACAAGTTTCTGTCCTTTGCAAGCTACACTTGTCTTCTCCACCGCCCTCCCACCCATCCCCAAAGGCAGTTGTCATAGATATACACAACCTTTGAGGGCACAGTTTGGAGAGGCACAGGACATTTGTAAAAGTGGGACAGTGTCTCACCATAACCCACAAGGAAGTAGAACTTGTGTGGCCGTCCCAGGTCACAGATCTCCACCTGATCTGGTTGTTGCTGTTCAGTCGCTAGGTCGATGTCTGACTCTTAGCCACCCCATGGACTGCAGCTCGGCCAGATCCCTCTCTCGTCCACTATCTCCCAGAGTTGAGCAAACCTGACTAGCCCTGAGCTTTAGAATAAGCTGATTGGCCGGGCAGGCTGGGAAGATGCCTATCACAAATTGGTGAAGGAAAACATCTTCCACCGTTCGCTCTGCAGTATGGTCCTCCCCATCCAAGCTACCTGTGTGCAGGGAGGGCCAGTTTTCCCGGTGGGTGATGTAGCGAGGCGCGTGCCTCCTCGCAGGTCACTGGCTTGTCCCTCTCTCTCTCGCTCCCCCAGAACTCGCCGTCTCGCGGTTCTTGGCGTCGGCCACGCGGGTGTGCAGGGCAGGCCAGAGACCCCGCAGCTTCCACTTCCGGGACACACATGGGCGCTGCCATCTTGGGCCTTAAAGTTACTGGGTTTTTTTTAACGTTTGTATTTTCAGTGGTTTAACATGCTCTTATTTTCTCTACCGTCCCAGCCTGCCACTCTCCCCTCCTCCCTGTGTGTCATGTTCTATCAACTTCCCTCCCCGCCCCCCAAAAGTACCATCTGAAAAGCAAAGCAAGCCAAAGCATCACTGACTTGAAATATCAAGGCCTTATTTCCTCATTTAGCTGTTGAATCAGAGATACACTTTATGCAGACAAGGTTCACTTTGGGGAAGTATTTTACACCAGAACAGTGCATATGTCTCTCTAGTATTGAAGATTAATTGCTTTTCTTCTTTTGAACTCACACAGGTATTGATTCATAGCTACCAAGAAGCTTAGTTATGAATACAAGTATGGGAGGGATTGATTTCTGAGGGGGTTATTAGATGTTTCAATCAAGTGGATCTTCCTTTATTGCATCAGCTCGGTTTGTTCACCGTGCTCACCCACGTACTTTCAAAGATTGCTAAAAGCAGCACCAACACCCAGTGAAGTCAGTGCTAAATGAAGTATCAAAGATGCAAAGTTCCCTTTTTTCTCCTAAACCCCAGAAGAGACGCCTATGACACAATGAAAAGTTAAGATGGTATGGAATCAACGCTTCAATAAAATCATTAGTGCAATGTGCCCCTTGACAAACTGAGGACCTTTAGAGAAAAGACAGTTTTATAAATGAGAGCACTTATATCCCTCCTCCCCCCTCATATAACCCTTGCAACCCTTGTTCAGAATGCATTTATTTGGAAAGGTAGAATTAAACTCAGTCTTTTTTCCTTTTTCCAGAAATAACCACTGATCTCAATATAGCATCCCAAGGGCAAAGAAGGTTATTTTAAATGGAAATTAATTTCTTTGGAAGATACAGAATCCTTGTCACAGAAAGTTTACAAAAAGTTATTCCAGAGTAAGGGTAGAACTTATAAAAATGATGTCTTAAGATTCCTACAGATAGTAAAATTCTGCCATCCTTTGTAGCTTATTATATTGGTATAGTAGGAAGACCAACTAAAACATTTAGAATAGAAAGTGTATTTTATTTAAAATTAGAATAATTCAGTCTTACTTATAATCTATATATTTCAGGTCATCTAGCCTGAAGTCAATCATACTAAAAATAAACCTCATTTTCTTTGTGTAATCTACCATAGGGATACCACCAGTATTTTCTTCCTTACAGACACAAATATGTCCATATGATTCCATTTGTGTGAAATTCTACAGTACAAAAACCTAATCTATAGTGTCAGAAAGCAGACAGTGGTATTCTGGGGCCAGTATTGGGAGAATTTACTGAAAAGGAGAACAAGAAACTTTTTAGAGTGATGGACATATCTATCCCTTACATCATTTGCCAAAAACTCATCACACTGTGCACTTAAAATGTATTCATGTTATTCCTTTTAAATTCTACTTCAAGGAAGATTTTTAAAAACTATATTAAGATACCATTTTTTTTAAACCTATCACATTAGCAAAAAATTCAAAAGCTAGACAGCACACTTTTTTGGTGAGGTTGGGTTTAATGAATACTCATATTGCTTAGGGAGGAAAAAATCTTTCAGGCCCTAAGGAAAGGAATCATATGCCTCTTGATATAATATTCTCAGAATGTGTAGCATTCCGGCCAAAAAATGCATTAACAGAATCTAATCAGGTGAAGCTATCAGACAAGCCCAAACTTAGAGACTTTCCGACGACTCTGAACTCTTAAAATCTTTCAATGTTAAAGACAGAGAAATAGTTCCAAATTGAAGGAGACTAAAAAGATATGACAACTAAATGCAATATGTGATCCTAGAATGGATCTTGGAACAGGAAAAACAAAACTAATTTTAAAGATCATAAATGGGACAATTGATAAAATATGAATAAAAATACTTATATGATACTATTACATCAATATTAAGTTTCTGAAATTATCTTTATACTGTGGTTATATAGGAAAATGTCCTTATTGTTAGGAGATATATGCTGAAGAATTAAATGATTAAAAGATTACGGTGTCTGGAATTTCCTCTGAGATGTTTCATCAATAATAACAGTAGCAATGATTAGAGAGATAGATAAATATGGGCAAAACATTAATGATTGTTGCCTTTGAGTAAAGGTTATACGAGAGTAGGATTTTCAGAACACTTTAAATCTGATGCTTCTTTTAAATTTGGATTTTTAAATAAATAATTTAAATGAATCTTTAGATAGCTTCTCAATGAAGAAGGAAAGCCAAAATAAGAAAATATAGGTTTTTTTTTTTTTTTTTTTTGCCCTGGGACTCTAGAGTTGAGTAGACCTCTTGAATTCTCAGGAAAGATTTCAAAATGTCCCAAAGACTATAGCTTTGGGAGGTCTAAGAGCTCAGAAAGTAAGGCAAGAATATAGCTGGGGTAGGAAGTGGGCAAAAATGTGTATGCATGGTGGTAATGGAAAGCGGTCAATATTTCTTCAGCTCTATTTCTGCTCCTGCTCTGACAATTTGCTTCTTTAATTCAAAGAGAGTTGAAGATCTCATTGCAGTTTTGGCAACATTGGAAAATGCATGCACAGTAATACTAGTAACAGGTGTTGATGGCCATAATTTCTTGGGGAGAAAAATGTTGTAGAATTTACCTTGGAACTGGGGTGGACAACTTAGTATTATTAATCAGAGGTGTTGATGGCCACAATTTTTCCTGGGGAGAAAAATATGTTCCAGAAATTACCTTGGAACTGGGGTAGACAAATTCTTAGGTCCATAATCTGACCCTTAGGATTAAGACTGCATATTACAGTCACTGTTGGGCCATTGTGGTTTGGAATAAATACTCCAAGAAAGAAAACACAGATAGAAGGGAAGTCTGTGAAGAGAAGAGAAAAAGGGAGAGAAAGACAAGAATAAGCACGTGGTGCCACCACTGCCTCAGCTGTCCCTTGAAGGCACTAGCAAGAAGTGGCTGACTCTTGCTCAAACCCCAATGAGAAGAATCGCCTGAAATACAGCGGCTGGCCACTGCATTATGGAAATGCCATTGTTTTTCCAAGTCGGTGAAACTTAAACTGGGCAAGCGTTCACTACTCCTTTGAATTTTTATAATTCTTTGTTTTAACTTAACATTTGCCTCATGGCTTCATTTATTCTAATTTTTATACATGTTTTATCTCCCTTACCAAATTGTAAATTTCCTACAGACTGGGTACAGAACATAGTAATTTTTACATTCCTCAGAAAGATCATTGTAATGCTAATAACTCATGCTCAATAAATATTTCTTGAGTTAACATGACATAAAAACTAAACAACCAAGCTATCAATCCTTTCATTTGACATGTCATTGTGTGTGAGAGCCCCCTAGTGTGCAAAAAGAACTGTGTGAAGGAGCCCAGGTCAACAGCAATTTGGGTGAGTTTTCAAGGGAACCATCTCAGACTCATTCCTTTAATTCAAGATCCCTTTTCTTTTCTTATCTCTCTGGTTTATTCTTCTGAGGGGGAAGGATGGGTTTTAGAATATTAGAACTCATTAATTCTCCTCGACAGCAGCACTGACTGTTTCAGTCTCTTTCACAAATGCCTTTTCATTCATCCCATTAATGGAAAATAAAACATGTTATTGATTATAAAATACACCTTTTCACACTTCTGGAGTCAAACAGCATCTTAAAATAGATGCCTTTCACGATCACTCTTAGCTGAGCAGTATTCCTGACATAGTTGCCATTGTCTACACATGGGCACACTTGGTTACGGCACATTTCACATCAGTTGAGTTATGGGCACTGTTTATATCAAGTTTGTTAAATTTATCTATCATTTGAATATGCTTTGAAAGATATATGTTAAGATGCACTTAACAATTGCACATCCATATTTATACACACATATGTATATACATAGAGCCACACTTGTCTTTAAAACATAAATCTAGTGGTTATGCAAAAACTGCAGGAAAATTACACTAAAATCAATTAGTGTACACTGATTATTTTTTGAAAGAATTATGATTGTGTTGCACAACAACAACAACATTTTCTACAAGGCCTAAGAGGGGGAAGAGACCCAGAATCAATGGAGCTGTTGTTGCATTCTATTACTGAGATACATGCAAAAAGGTTGCTTATTATGTGCTGCAACTAGAGGCAGGAAATTTTGCAACTCTCCCTCTGAATAGATAAGAGAAACTTCAGAGTAACGAGTGACAATGTGATCTATTTGTATTTTGTGTAGGGCTATCAATAAGATGCTAATTTGTCATCACGTTCTTGATTTTTTGGAACAGAAAGAGTTTGCTTGTAAAGATACATGATTCATTTGAAGTAAAATAGGAAACAGTAATGATGGTACATTGAACATCCTGATGAATCTTTAAGGTAGAAACATTTCTCAAAATCATATTGATGATGTTAAAAGCATTAACAAGATCAAGATAATGAGCACAGGTAATAAATCAGCAGAACTGCAGCCACTATAGAAAAGAGTGTAGGGGATGCTCAAAGAATTAAAACTAGAACTACCATATTATCTAACCATTACACTTGTGGGAATATATCAAGAGGTAAAAAAAGCACTAACTTGAAAAGACATCTGTATTCCCATTTTCACAGCAGCTTTATTTATAATAGCCAAGACACAGAAACAACCTAGTGTTGATCAATGGATGAACAGATAAAGAAGTTGTGCCATATATCTACATATTTTACAAATTACTTTGTAAACGACCTGTGAATCTTTTGTAGTATTTGTCATGGGCTGACATTTTATTACTTTCTTGTTATGAAAGAGAACAACTATTTTTCCAAACCGAATTTTCTAGCTGTTAGAAAATACTAGTGATAAAAAATGAAGTAGATTTTCATATGTTGATGCTATATCTGGTTCAGTTCAGTTCAGTCGCTCAGTCATGTCCGATTCTTTGCAACCCCATAAACCGCAGCATGCCAGGCATCCCTGTCCATCACCAACTCCCAGAGTTTACCCAAACTCATGTCCATTGAGTTGGTGACGCCATCCAACCATCTCATGCTCTGTCGTCCCCTTCTCCTCCTGCCCTCAATCTTTCCCAGCATCAGGGTCTTTTCAAATGAGTCAGCTCTTCGCATCACGTGGACAAAGTATTGGTGTTTCAGCTTCAGCATCAGTCCTTCCAATGAACACCCAGGACTGATCTCCTTTAGGATGGACTGGTTGGATCTCCTTGCAGTCCAAGGGACTCTCAAGAGTCTTCTCCAACACCACAGTTCAAAAGCATCAATTCTTTGGCACTCAGCCTTCTTCATAGTCCAACTCTCACATCCATACATGACCACTGGAAAAACCATAGCCCTGACTAGATGGACCTTTGTTGGCAAAGTAATGTCTCTGCTTTTTAATATGCTGTCTAGGTTGGTCATAACTTTCCTTTCAAGGAGTAAGTGTCTTTTAATTTCATGGCTGCAATCACCATATACAGTGATTTTGGAGTCCCCCCCAAAAAAGTCAGCCACTGTTTCCACTGTTTCTATATCTATTTGCCATGAAGTGATGGGATCAGATGCCATGATCTTAGTTTTCTGAATGTTGAATTTTAAGCCAACTTTTTCACTCTCCTCTTTCACTTTCATTAAGAAGCTCTTTAGTTCCTCTTCACTTTCTGCTATAAGGGCTGTGTCATCTGCATATCTGAGGTTATTGATATTTCTCCCGGCAATCTTGATTCTAGCTTGTGCTTCCTCCAGCCCAGCGTTTCTCATGAGGTACTCCGCATATAAGTTACATAAGCAGGGTGACAATATACAGCCTTGACATACTCCTTTTCCTATTTGGAACCAGACTGTTGTTCCATGTCCACTTCTAACTGTTGCTTCCTGAGCTGCATACAGGTCTCTCAAGAGGCAGGTCAGGTGGTCTGGTATCCCCACTCCTTTCAGAATTTCCCACAGGTTTCTCAAGAGGCAGGTCAGGTGGTCTGGTATCCCCATCTCTTTCAGAATTTCCCACAGTTTATTGTGATCCACACAGTCAAAGGCTTTGGCATAGTCAATAAAGCAGAAATATATCTTTTCCTGGAACTCTCTTGCTTTTTTGATGATTCAGCAGATGTTGGCAATTTGGTCTCTGGTTTCTCTGCCTTTTCTAAATTCAGCTTGAGCATCTGGAAATTCATGGTTCACGTATTGCTGAAGCCAGGCTTGGAGAATTTTGAGCATTACTTTACTAGCGTTTGAGATGAGTGCAATTGTGCGGTAGTTTGAGACTGGCTCCAAATAGGAAAAGGACTATCTCAAGGCCGTATATTGTCACCCTGCTTATTTAACTTATATTCAGAGTACATCATGAGAAACACTGGGCTGGATGAAGCACAAGCTGGAATCAACATTGCTGAGAGAAATATCAATAACCTCAGATATGCAGATGGCACCACCCATGGCAGAAAGCGAAGAAGAACTAAAGAGCCTCTTGATGAAAGTCAAAGCGGAGAGTGAGAAAGCTGGCTTAAAGCTCAACATTCAGAAAACTAAGATCATGGCATCCGGTCCCATCACTTCATGGCAAATAAATGGGGAAATAGTGGTAACAGTGGCTGACTTTATTTTTGGGGGCTCCAAAATCATTGCGTATGGTGACTGCAGCCATGAAATTAAAAGATGCTTGCTCCTTGTAAGGAAAGTTATGACCAACCTAGACAGCATATTAAAAAGCAGAGACATTACTTTGCCAACAAAGGTTCATCTAATCAAGGCTATTGTTTTTCCAGTAGTCGTGTATGGATATGAGAGTTGGACTATAAAGAAAGCTGAGTGCCAAAGAATTGATGCTTTTGAACTGTGGTGTTGGAGAAGATTCTTGAGAGTCCCTTGGACTGCAAGGAGATCCAACCAGTCCATCCTAAAGGAGATCAGTCCTGGGTGTTCATTGGAAGGACTGATGCTGAAGCTGAAACTCCAATATTTTGGCCACCTGATGTGAAGAGCTAACTCATTTGAAAAGACCGTGATGCTGGGAAAGATTGAGGGAAGGAGGAGAAGGGGTTGACAGAGGGTGAGATGGTTGGATGGTATCACCGACTCAATGGACATGAGTTTGGGTAAACTCTGGGAGGTCGTGATGGACATGGAGTCCCGAAGTGCTACAGTCCAACGAGTTGCAAAGAATCGGACACGACTGAGCTAATGAACTGACTGACATCTCAATAGGTACGCATAAATGCATTTGTAAGCAGCAACAGTCACCCATGGTAACAATTCTCAAAAAAAAAAAAACAACTAGGAATAGAATTCAAATTTTTCATTCTGGTACATGGCATATACCAAACAAACAAACTAAAGGTAACATCATATTAATCCTGAAGGATGAAATGTTTTTATTTAAGATCAGGAATAAGGCAAAGACATCTATTCTCTGCATTTCTAGTCAACATTATGCTTGTAGTTGAAGTCAACTCAATAAGGCAAGAGTAAAATTAAAGGCATTCTTTTAATTTAATTCTTTAAAATTAAAGGCATATTGAAAAAATAAATACATGTGTCTTTATTTTCAGATGACACTAAAGTGCTATCTTTATGGAAAACAAAATGAACTTCATAAAAGTTAAAATTCTTTTATTTCAAGAGACATCATTAATAAAATGAAAAAATAATTCAGATAAGGAAAAATATTTGCAAATCTGAGAAAGGATGTGCATAAAAAATATATTTCTTTAAATCTAAGAATGCAATAATAAGAGGAAACACTCCTCACTCCAAACGTACAATGCAAAGGATTTTAATAGACATTTCAACAAAGGGGATATATGAGACTAACGAACACCAAAAATATAGTCAATTAGTCATTAGGGAAATGAAAACTCCAAAGAGATATTATTATACACTCTCTAAGAGGGATATTTTTGTTTACTTTCTTCTTTTTTTTTTTAATCATTTTTTATTGTGGTAAAAACCATATCACATGAGGTATACCCTCTTTACAGAGCTTTAAGTACACGGTATAATGTGTTAACTATAAATGCAATGCTGTATGAAAGTTCTCTAGAATGTTTTAACTTTATACCCACTGAGAAGAGGGATATTTTCTAAAAGATTAACAATACTAATTGTCAAGGAGGATGTGAAGAAACAATCACATATTTATGTTGGGTGTGTAAATTGGTATAGCTACTTTGCAAACTAGTTTTAGTAGTTTCTTAAAAGGAAAATATTACCATGTGAATCAGCAATCTGCACAAAAATGTTTATAGAATTATTATTCGAAATAGCCAAGAGCCTAAACCACCCCAAATATACATTAATAAATTAATGAATTAATAATCAAAATGTGTCAAATGCATGTAATGGAATGCTATCCAGCAACAAAAAGGAGCAAACTACTGATACATACAACAAGAGATAAGTCTCAAAAATATTTCACTAAATGAAATAAACCAGGCAGAAAGAATTTAATATCAAATTATTTCATTTATATAAAATACAAATGCATTTATTTAAATTTTATTAGCATAACTTTATTATTTCATTTATATAAAGTTTCCATAAAAAGCCAAACTATAGAGACTGAAAGCAGATTCATGGTTGCCTGGGGTTAAGACTGAGAGCCAAGGTGACTACTGGAAGTAGGAAATTTGGGGGATCTATAAAAGCATTATAAAACTGGACTTTGATACTGGTTTCACGACAGTAAATTTTACTAAAATTCATTGAACTGTACATTTACAATGGATAAATTGTGCGGTACATAAAGTACCCCAAAATATAATTGTTAAAAATATATTAGCAACCCAATTCTGTTTTAACCTTTCTTTTAAGATGAAGTGTAATATTCATCTCCCACAGAGACCTTATGTAGCTTGTCTATTAAATAGCAATAGCAATAACAAGCCTGTCAAGCTATTAACAATCAGGGCAAAGAAGACTGGAAAAGTCTTCGGGTACACCACCGATTTACTTGGCCTGACACTTCCTGCCCCACTAAACTACTAACAACGACCTTCTTGATGTGATATCTAGAACTGGAGACTTTGTTGTTAAATCCAAATGTAAAATCTCTGTCATGGTGCTGAAACACAAAGATAAAGAAAAATATTCTTTTAAAAGAAGCTAGAAGGTAAAAAAGAAGCTAAAATCACACATTATTATGACAATAATGTTAGAAAAATCCTCATCAAACACAAAGTAAACTAGAAGACCATGGAGTAACATATTTTACATGTTAAAAACTAACAAGCTATATTTCTATATCCAGTGAAGCATGGTTCAAAAAGAAGATGAACTACAGACATTTTTAGATAAACAAAAGCTGAGAGATTTTACTGCCAGCACTATTAGAAAAGAGAGGAATTTTTGTCAAGCTGTGAGAAATGATACCAGTTCTACAGGAAGAATGATAAAGCATGAAATTAGTAAATGGGGGTAAATATGTAAAGTATATTTTAATATGCCAATTTCTTTGAAAGACAAAGTGAAACAATATTGCATTGCAAGGTTTTATAATTGTATTGCATAAAATACATGGTAAAAATATATACATTGTCTTCATGTCAGCCTGAGCAGCTAAAACAAAGTCCTACAACTGGGTGGCTTATAAATAACGAAAATTTATTTCTCATATTTCTGTAAGCTAAAAGTCTCAGATGAGGGTGCCAGCATGATCAACTTCTTGTGAGACCTCTCTTTGAGATTTCAAATTTCTGATTTCTAGTTGTGTCCTCAAATGATAGAAAGCAGAGAAAGGAAGCAAATTCTTTGGTGGTTCTTCTATGTACACTAATTTCAGTTATGAGGACTCCAGTCTCATGACCTCATTGAATCCTAATTCAAGCCCTAAATCAAAAGCCTTATATCCAGATACCATCACATTGTGGGGTAGAATTTCAATGTTTGAATTTGGGGGGGGACATAAACACTTATTTCAAAACACACTGCTGCTGCTGCTAAGTCGCTTCAGTCATGTCCGACTCTGTGCGACCCCATAGATGGCAGCCCACCAGGCTCCCCCGTCCCTGGGATTCTCCAGGCAAGAACACTGGAGTGGGTTGCCATTTCCTGCTCCAATGCATGAAAGTCAAAAGTGAAAGTGAAGTCGCTCAGGCCTGTCCGACTCTTAGCGACCTCATGGACCACAGCCTACCAGGCTCCTCCGTCCATGGGATTTTCCAGGCAAGAGTACTGGAGTGGGTTGCTATTGCCTTCTTCTTCAAAACACACTAAAATATGAATAAAAAGACAGGAGAGAGAGTAAAGTGACTTTGTTGTTCAGTTGCTCAGTTGTGTCCAACTCTTTGCGACTCCATGAACTTCAGCATGACAGGCTTCCCTGTCCTTCACCATCTCCAGCAGCTTGCTCAGACTCAAGTCTATTGAGTCGCTAATGCCATCCGACCATCTCATCCTCTGTCATCCCCTTCTCCTTCTGCCTTCCATCTTTCCCAGCATCAGGGTCTTTCCTAATGAGTCAGCTCTTCACATCAGGTGACCAAAGTATTGGAGCTTCAGCTTCAGCATCAGTCCTTCCAGGGAATATTCAGGGTTGATTTCCTTTAGGCTTGACTGGTTTGGTCTTCTTGCAGGCCAAGGGACTCCAGAAAATCAATGCATTGGCTCTGTACAAACCTGGTGAGGCCGGGACAGTTTCTCCTCATGAGGCCTGCCAGGCAAAGCCTTGAATTACCTATGGTTGGGGCATAAAGGATCAGACAGTTGTTTGGCCTGGAGTCAGATTCCTCAGTGTATGTAGTTTACAGCAGAATTACAAAGTATATAAGGATAAGTTTTGTAGAACTAAAAATAAATGGGATACACTTGGAAACTTTAACACTTCTTTTTTCTGTAACTGAAAGAGCAAATAGGTAAAGTGTGAGTAAAGATACACTTGACCTAGTAAACGGTTTTAGTACACTTCTACCAACAACTGCGCTCATGGAAGCTGGGCTATAATAACAGATTTAGTAAACTTCAAAAAATTTAAATCATCCATAGCATATTTCCTGATCGTGAGAGAATTAAATTAGAAAGAGATAGCAAAAACATACTAGTAAACCTTTCATATATTTGGAAATTGAAATGTGTGTGTCTAAAACCCATGAACTAAAGAAGAATCACAAGGTAATTAGAAAATATTCTGAATTAAATGGTAATACAAGCATGCTGCTGTTGTTGTTCAGTTGCCCAGTCATTTCCATCTCTTTGCAACTCCATGGACTACAGCACGCCAGGCTCCCGTCCATGGAATTTTCCAGGCAAGAATACTGGAGTGGGTTGCAGTGCCTTTCTCCAGGGAATCTTCCCAACCCAGAGACTGGACCCACATCGATGTCTAACACATTGGCAGGCAGATTCTTTATCACTAGTGCCACCTGGGAAGCCCGTGATAAAGAGTAATACTTGTTAATTCCATAGACATAAGTTCCTTCCTGCACTTTTTTTGTTGTAAAATATTGTTGTTGTTGTTCAGTCACTAAGTTGTGTCCGGCTCTGTGACCCAATGAATTGCAGCACGCCAGACTTCCCTGTCCTTCACCATCTCCCAGAACTTGCTCAAATTCATGTCCATTGAGTCAGTGATGCCATCCAACCATCTCATCTTCTGTCATCCCCTTCTCCTCCTGCCTTCAATCCTTCCCAGCATCCAGGTCTCCCCTAATGACTCAGCTCTTCACATCAGGTGCCCAAAGTATTGGAGCTTCAGCTTCAGCATCAGTTCTTCTAATGAATATTCAGGGTTGATTTCCTTTAGGATTGACTGGTTTAATCTTTTTACAGTCCAAGAGACTCTCAAGAGAGTCTTCTCCAGCACCATATTTCGAAAGCATCAATTCTTTG
Source organism: Muntiacus reevesi (assembly GCF_963930625.1). Classification (NCBI taxonomy): domain Eukaryota; kingdom Metazoa; phylum Chordata; class Mammalia; order Artiodactyla; family Cervidae; genus Muntiacus; species Muntiacus reevesi. The sequence continues at coordinate 33,114,499 of NC_089249.1, read as the reverse complement.
GCGCTCAGCCTTCTTTGTAGTCCAACTTTCACATCCATACATGACTACTGGAAAAACCATAGCTTTGACTATATGGACCTTTGTCAAGAAAGTAAGGTCTCTGCTTTTTAATACATTGTCGAGCTTTGTCACAGCTATTCTTCCAAGGAGTAAGCATCTTTTAATTTTGCGGCTGCAGTTACCATAAGATATGTCCATGGTCAACAGGACACTGTGTGTTATATGTACCAAGATGGTACACAAGTAGTTCTGTAGATGCTAATGTATGTAATATATACATAAGCCATAGACAGACAGTGGTGATGGCAGGAGCATTGAGGACAGTAAAGACAAATCCAGTATAAATGTCTACTTCAGTGAGAACAAACTGCTGCATCTGCATGATGGAAAGTACTGAAACCACTCTTGACCTTTTAAGGCATTAACTGCCCCCATCTCAGTCTTAACCTTTATAAGAGATCGAGACAAAATAGTATGCTGCACAGATACCATGAATCTCTTTTCTCAGTGCTTGATAGTCTTCTATATACAAAGTTCTTTTAGTAACAGGTATGGAGATTGTGCGTACAATCAATAATCTGACTTTCACCACCGCTGGGTGCCCAAGCAGTAACAGGATAGGCCAATATAAAACCATTTCCAAATAGATCAGTAATTCACCTGGTGTGATGTTAATTACAGCAGACTCACCAAAGGAACAATCATACTCCATTCTTACTGTGCCCTCTTCCTCCACACACAAAGGTCAGAATCCTCTTGATCGAAGGATATCTTGAGATCAATAAACTCTCAATTGTTTTGTAACTTAATTTTTGATTTCATTGTTTATGATGAAAAAGTTTCCAAATATTGAGGCTGATTTTTTAATTCTTGCCTGGAAACCATGACTCTTGTGGAGGACAGAAATTCACTTTCTATCCATATAAAAGAGTTAAGAAAGGATTTGTTTTCCCATATTTTCAAAATCCTAGAAACTAGTTAATATGTCTCAGAATCATGCATTAAGCATAAGGAGATATGGCCTCAATTTCATTCCATGGTTTCCTGATCACTCACAATGAACTTCACAAGATTTAATTCAATCATCCTATGTGCTTGGACCCTTATCATTAAGAATCTAACTGTATATCCATATAATAATTTTTCAAGCAAAAATAGAGTCTGTGACATGTAATTTGCCTCCACTCCGGTTTGGGAATTCTTGAGTAATTAATGCCTTTGGACTCTTAATATCTGCTTTTGAAGGCTTAAATCGAAATGACGTAGAACAGCAGGATTCAGTAATACCTAGATTTCTTTACTTAATGATAGTTGGTGAAAACAAGCAAGATCTATTTTTCTCATGTGATTTGAGAATAGATTACAGTAACCCACATTTATGCTGGAGCTCTGTCCTTTTCTCCCAAATGATTCAGCTAAACCTCATGAAGATTTAACATTAGGTAATAGAATGTCCTTTCCTAAAATAGTTACAGTCCAAAAAGCTGTTTTGTGAGAATGAAGTCAGAGAATTAATAAGGAGAACTGCACAAAGCACCTGGTCATTTCTGAAGTGAAGTATATGGTAATGGATGGACCAAGGTCATTTTTCCTGATATCTCTCCCTCTTGAAAAAGGCTCAAGGGAAAATGTAAGTTTGAAGCAGTTTTCTAAATAATTCAGGCAAGAAGGCACACTTAGGCTTGTCCAAGTTACTGAATTAAAATATTTTGAAACTTGTCGGAAATTTTTTAATGTATCACAAGGACACACACACCGATACTGAATTATTGCATTAAGGAAAAATGTTATCCCTGGAAAAAGTAGGCTTGTGTACATATGCCATGGTAAATAAATGCTCAATTTTCCTTCTACTTTATGTTGCCCAGTAGATAGTAACTTTCACCTGCATAAGAAGTACAAATAATGTCCTAGCATCCTAGACACAGCATTTATAATTCTGTATTTCTAAAGTAATTTTCTCACTAAATAACATTGAGTTTGCAACCAGAAGGAAAAAAAAAAACAGTGTAGCTGATATGCATACAAAAATAAAGGAAGAAAAGAAAATAGAATTACCCAAATGCTTCTGGGAAATAAAAAGACTTCACAAGCTATATAAAAAAACATTTTATTCACAGAGTACATTTCCAAAATTTCTCCAAGTAAGGGAGGTAGAGAAATTGAAACTTACTGAAACTTCTCAGTACCAGCCATAATTACAATGAACACAGCAAAAAAAGAGACATGTTTTAACAGCAAACCTCCTCCTATGACATTGTATTTAAATTCTGTGGAAAGAACAACTCAGCAGATCCAACAGAGATACCATTTTTTTCAAGTCATACTATAAAAAGTACCAATTAAAGTTTTTTTCTTACCTGCTACATTTTCTATGAAATTAAAAAAAAAAAAAAGCACTTATTTTTCCCATACCTACTGCCAGTGGAGTTTGGCTTTATTAGGAAGAAGTAATTCCACATACAGTTCAAAAGTGATTTCAATTGTATGGTCTAATCTAACATCTTTTCCAGAATTACTGCATCTATCGACTTGGAGTCAGACTACACTGCATGAGAAAGTCTATTTGAATTTTTCTATTTTTTTCTGAGCTCTAGTCTCTGCAAATTTACTCTTGAAAAATAGCTTTCACACATGTGGAATAATATATAATGTTCAATTATCAAGTTAAAGAGAAACTTTCTTTTTCAGAACTTTTCAGACCAACTATGTTGTATGGTAACTGAAGTTCTAGTCACGTTCCAGACTTTTAAAAATTTAGGCAAGCTTTTTCTTTTTTCCTTTTTAATTTTCCTTTTAATTTTTGGGCTGCTTGGCAGGAGGGATCTTAATTCCTGGACCAGGGATGGAACCTCTAGTCTGGAAGTGCGGATTCTTAACCACTGGGCCACCAGGGAACCCTTGGGCAAGCTCTTCAGTGGGGCTCTGTTGGTCAGGGGAGCTTCAGTGCTGTCTGCTCTCACCCCTTTTTAGTGTCTCTGATGGACCCCAGTGGTCATCAGTCATCACAAATTGTGAATCCTATACACATTATTATGAGGGCTTCCCTGGTGGCTAAGTGGTAAAGAATCCTCTTGCCAATGCAGGAGACATGCGTTCCATCCCTGGGTCAGGAAGATCCCCTGGAGAAGGAAATAGCTCCATTCCAGCATATTTGCCTGGAAAATGCCATGGATAGAGGAGCCTGGCAAGCTACATTCCATGGGGTCACAAAGAATCTGACACAACTTAGTGACTAAACAACAATATACATTATGAATGAGACATCTCTAGAAACCTTTCAACAAGAAAGCCCAATGGATTGGTGCTAAAGAATAAATGGGAAATGGGAAAAAAATTGATTTCTTGCTTCCACGAATGCTGAATTTGCTGATAAAACAAGCATTTTTAGTCCATGTCCTTCTGTGGCTATCACCTAAGGCATTCCCTATGAGAAGGTTCTACTACTTCAACAAAGGATATTTACATACTGTTATCAGACGTCTCCAAGGCCTAGATACTATTGTGCATTTATATAAAATAATCACATTCACTACACTTGTAAGAGTTCTTGCTGATGATAAAGATACAGCTTGGAATAGACACGGTTACACTTCTAGAGTGATAGGGGTACATGAAGGAAATACATAAGGAAGTGGGAGCCAAGCCAGAAAAAGTTAAGGCACCCTCTGCCACCCCCAACCAGGTCAGCCACCTTTCTCTTTCAATGGGCCTAACTAATGTAAGGGGTGTGTGCATGTGTGTGGTTACACTAGCACATAGGAGAGAAAACACAGCTAGTCTGCCTAAGTAATAATGAATATAAAAGCCTTTTATTGAGGTATAATTGTGGGAGCAGTAACTAAAGCTAACTTTATGCATAGCACATGGTGATCGTGTTTCAAGGGGTCAAGTTCAAGGAGACACTTGCTACTATATTGCTGCCTCATCATGACAAAAGATCAAAATCATCTTATTTTGCGAGTATGCATCAAGGTAGAGATGGACAAGGGGTGTGAGAATGGGAGTGTTTGCATATTCAGGCTCAAACACCAAGGAAAACCCAACGTGGAGAGGAAAGGAAGTGGGGAAGAGTTTAGACCCTGAGGGTCCAAGTAGGTAATGAGGTACCACGTCTGCTTTTTCCCCCAAGCATTGCACAGTCTCACGCTGCTTCTTCTAGCATGTTTCCATCATTAGAAATAACAGTTGCATGACAATGTATTTCCTTTAAAATGTTTTGGAAAGGCTCCTGGGGCTGACAACAAGGACAACCACCTCCATGCTTCCTCTTCACTGTACACTAAGATCCCTCCCACTGACATACATATACTGTGAATAAAATAGATAACTAATGAGAACCTACTGTATAGCTTAGGCAACTCTACCTACCCAACCCTCCATGGTGACCTAAATGGAACAGAAATCCAAAATGGGGGGATATATGTACATGTATAGTTGATTCATTTTGCTATACAGTAGAAACTAACACAACATTGTAAGCAAATGGACTTTGATTAAAAAAATAAAGATCCTCCCAGTGGTCCCTCTCAATTAAAGCCCTGATTTTTGTTTTATTATTTTCATTAAACTTCTTTTTTTAATGACAATTCTCCATTTCTCTTATGGTAGAGAGAAAAACAGACATGTCTATCTCCTAATTTTCTCTGCCCTGGATAAAATCACATCTCCTAGATGTTTATTTGTATCATGTGAAACATGAGCTTTTAAAATGACAAATAACTGGAGAAAATCTAATTATATAGAAGCAGAAAGAGACATGATCAATACATTTAGACAGTATTCTACAAAACTTCCAGGTAGTTGCACATTATTGATTATATCCCATAGCTTCAACAAGAAAGCAAATCACAAAGAATTTTAGCACAACGTAGAGATCAATATGAATACAGGAGGTAGGTAAATGAGTGACCATAGCCAAAATATAATTCCTCTTTTGTGCTTTAGAATTTATAGTTATGGGCTTTGGCTATCGTACAAGTGATCTCAAGTATTATAAGTCAATTTATAATGTTATTTACTCCTTAACTAATAGAGCAGAAGAAATTAGAAATGCTGGCACCAGAAAATCAGAAGGAAATGGAAGCACGTATTTTTTCTTATTGCAATGACAAGCAGAATTTTTGTGTTATGTTTGAATGAGTTTTCCACTCACGTATTTATTTCAGGTAAAAAATTCAGACAGGCCCAGGCTGGGAGTAAAGTCAGTAGTATCCATTTTCTTATGATAGGAAAAAAAAATGGCCAACACAATTGGAGATTCACATAAATTTCCTTTCACTTACAAAATAGAAATTTTATGGTGTTCAACCTAAATACAGTGGCTTCTTATTTAGGAATTTATAAACAGGCAGTCTAGGCCTTTGCATGCATCTCCAGAGCTTTTTCCAGGCTGCTGGAGAACTAGTATAATATTTAATATTTTCCCAGCTTTGAGAACTCAGTAAAAATGCATCAGAGTGGGGGTGGGGAGTTTCATTTTTAATAAACGCTGGCAGGGCCATAATTAGGTTCAAAATGACCAGGATTCTGTCATGGGACATCCAAATTTAGAGAGCACAAGTATAAATTAAAAAAAGAAATGTTTAAGGCAGTGTAAAATTTTAAGCTTCCCAGCGAATTTGTACACTGACTCTCTAGTCACAAGACTACTAGCTTGACCTCAGAGCTGGGAGATCTTCCGTGGTAGTAGACAGAGATAGAGAATGCTGGAAGGCCAAGGCCAAGAGCAGACTTCTCTGACCCTTTGTACGTGGAAAGCTTGGGGACTGGGTTTTTCTTCCTTTCCATTTGCCTCTTCTTCACCCCAGGATGCTGTTCACTGAAGTTGCCTAAACTGCTAGTCATATTTAGTTGTAGTTACTGTCTATTTGGGGCTTCCCTGGTGGCTCAAAGGGTAAGGAATCTGCCTGCCACGCAGGAGACCTGAGTTTGATCCCTGTGTCAGGAAGATTCCCTGGAGAAGGGCATGGCAACCCACTCTAGTATTCTTGTCTGGAGAATCCCATGGACAGAGGAGCCTGGCGGCCTATAGTCCATGGGGTCGCAAAGAATCAGACACAACTGAGTGACTAACACACACACACACACACACACTGTTCATTTTGTAAGAGGCTTGACCAATGTTTCAGGTGCCTCCATATTGTCTGCCCATGTCCATCCCTGATGTGTGCCCACCAAAATCAGATCATCTCAGAGGAGACCTCTACATTGGAAAAATGGAGAAATAAAAAGCACAGTATTGTTCTCAAGCCTTATTCCTCCACATGCTCTTCCTAAAGCTCCCATAAAAATCCTCTTAGAGTTTGACCCTTGAAACTCTACTGATAGAGGGCATATATTACCTGATTTTGGTGGGAAAGTTTTTATACAACCCAATAAGCACTTCCTGAAGTTTTCCGTGGACTGTGACTTATTTTTTTCCTCTTTAGGTCCCTCCTAATAAGGGTTTATCAGTTAAAATTTTCATACAATCAGTATTTTTAAATATAGAAATGAAAACCCTAGGTGACTGATTTTCCAAACTGAGAAACAGGAGGTGCTATAAAATAAAATGATAAACCTGAGTTGCTGACAATGTCATGGGTTATTATTTCTATTTGAAATTATCACTAACACTCCTGTAAAGCTTTGGACTAATCTTAGAATACTTCTGGCAAATTCAGAATCCTAAGATTTCCCCAGTTATTTTCCATATAGATTTTTAAGCCAGGTTGCCCATTGCTTCAGGTACAAGTCACATTTAACCTAAACAAGGTTTTTAGTCCAGAAAAGGGCATAAAACATCACAAAGCCAAACACAGAGTACTGTTTGAACATCTGTCACTCTGGATCATTTTGAATCATTTGCCCTTGTTAAAATAGGTAAAAGTGAACTATACAGAAACAAAATCCAGGAATCACTCCTTAACTTCTTGTGATACTTTCAATTTAGATGCACAATGCTGTATAAACGGTTGGTTAAATACTATAGAAAGCATGTGTCCAGGGTCTTCTTCCATAAAAAATCTTTCGTATAAAAAATTACTTTCTTATGAAAGACTTAATCCTTCAGGCATCTTAATTTGACCAAAGTCTAATTAAAATCAAACAGAAGTCTTTCTTACTCATGATCCATAACATCAGTGCAGTTCTCCAATTGGAGCTAATAAAAATAAAAATTCACATCAGGTACTCATTTTCAGTCTCTTCATTCCCTCATTTATCCCCATGGAGCAACCTAATTTTTGCCACTAAAATATAACTTAAAAATTAGACTAATATGTTAGAGGATGATGCCTTCTCCTTGCAGGTGCATCAAAAGTGATGAAATACTTTCTTATGAAATGTGTCTACTGCAACCCAAATCTCTTCTGAGTTGAATCTTAAGGGTCAGTAACATTAAAATGTAATCAGCCAAATTTGGCAAATAATGAGGCCCAATTCTGAAGGTCTCAATTTCAAAAAAATAAAATAATGGGAACTTAGAATTTAACTTAAGAGTAATAGAGTATGCCAGAGTACTATGAAAGATAATTCTAGAAAGATCCTCACTTAGGAACACATATATTCCAGTAAGGATGGATATACTAACTTTATGCTATAAGCACATGTACACACACATAAGCACACACACTCACAACTCCTAGATTGAGATATATCTATCTAACCACAGAAAAGAAATATGTATGGCATACTTGTGAACTATCACTATAAAATAATGCCAAACTGTAATCTACTCTGAGAAAACATTCTCATTAAATTGTAGTCACACTTTGAATGACATGAACATGTAAGTGAAGACAATAAAGAATAATCAAAATATCATTTTGGTCTAATCTGGGGTTTCTCAACCTTGGCACTACTAGGATTTTCCCATGGGTAACTGTTTGCTGGGGAGCTGCTCTATGCATTGTAGATCTTTAGTAGGACCCCTGGCCTCTATCCATTAGATGCTGGCAGCACCCTCCAAACCATGACCATCAAAAATATCTGCTAAGAATTCCCTGGGGATCCAGTGGTCAGGACTCTGAGCTTTCACTGCGAAGGGCCTGGGTTCCATCTCTGGTGGAGGAACTAAGATCCCACAAAAAAGTCTGCAGACACTGGCAAATGTCACCAGACAGGAGAGGAGAATCACCCCAGTTAAGAAGCCGTGATCTAATTATTCTCTGTCCATTTGCTTGCCTTTCAGAGGTGCCAAATGTACAACTAACCACTGTACAAATCTCTTGCACAAACCTAGCCCAGGAATTACAAAATGCAAAATTTCCAGAAGATATCTTCAATGGAGCCAAGACACATGAGTTCGATGGAGTTCATTAATTATTGATTTTAACAATGTCAACAATTAAAGCACTAATTTGAGTGATATCTATTTTATTAACTTTTATGTGTGATTTTTGTTAGGCCTTTTATATTTTGATGAAATGTATAGTAAAAGTGCATTCCTTTTCAGGTAGTTATTAAATAATAATAATAATAGCTCAAAAGAGGAAATATATTCAGGATTGCACAGACGTGCATATTTAATGCAACTCACTCATAGTACATTCTCATTACATTTTTGCTGCCAAATAGGATCAAAAAAGCAAATCAGATCTGCGCAGAATCAATACTCTTAAATTCTTAACTTTCTAAGTATCAATAGAATTTGTGTTATGTCACCAGTCATATTTTAACTGTTGATCTCTATAATAACCTCAATATTCAATCTTATTTAGAAATTGCCTAGACAGGAAGATCCCCTGGGGTAGGAAATGGCAACCCACTTCACTATTCTTTTCTGGAAAAGTCCATGGACAGAGAAGCCTGGCGGCCAACAGTCCATGGGGTTGCAAGGAGTCAGACACGACTGAGCGACTGAGCGCCGCCACATCCCAATGATGTAGAATTTTTCCGACAGTTTTGTCATCTCGGTATTATTTAAATGAACCCACCCCACACTGCCGCCTGGTTGAGTCTACATTGTATACTGTCTTTTCCAAGGAAAATGAAGCAGAACTTTTGGGTACAGTTTACCTACATTCTGGTGACACTTAAAAGAATCAAGTTAGTGAAATGTACTGTCTCCTTTTAGAGTAAGACATCCCCAAACACAAAGACCACGTGAGGTTTTTTTCCCCCTTTCTCTGTATGTAAACACATTTGGCTGCCTGTAATCTGTCAACAGAGTTTGGGTGCAGTGTGTCAAAGCTGAGGTAACGAGCCTTCTAAGCTGTCCTACCTGTTACTAAGGGAATCAACAACTACTAACTCACATCCCTTTACTGGTGTGAACCGTGTGTTGATGACCATATGCAACACAGGATTTCCTCATGAGATATTGGTGGGGGGAAGTCACATACACTAAAACAATTCTGTTCATTTGGGGTGATTTGGGGGTAAGGCTCACATCTCATGCTGGTATGAGCATTAGAGCAGCAACCAGTAAGCTGGTTTGTCTTGTAGCAAGGTGTGGTAGGTAGTACATAACGCATTCATAGCTCTCCAACACCAGTTACAGATTTCTGCTATCCCAGGTCATATGGGTTCTGCTTTCATAGCTGCACAGGAATGAACTTTGTCTGAGTGTGTGTATGAGTGTACATGAGTCTATGCATGCTTTTATGTGTGCATGCATATGCTTCATCTTGGAGAGAACCTATTTACCATGGCAGAAAGAAAAGGAAGTACCTTCCGGTCTGTCTTCCAGAGACTAAGCTTGATGTCATTGTGCTTTACTTCATCTCTGAACATTAAATTATGAAGACAGTTATGCCAATTTGCAAACAAATAATGCACTTGCATTTGTAGTTTTTTGCACTAAAATAATAAGCGAGGGATGTGGGTTTCTGTCCCTGGGTCAGGAAGATCCTGTGAAATAGGAAATGACAACCCACTCCAAATCCCATGGACAGAGAAGTCTGGCAGGCTATGGTCCATGGGGTTGCAGAGAGTAGGACACAACTGAGCGACTGAGCACACACAATAATAATGCAAATAGGCTTGCATAATGCAGACCTAAAACTGAGTTTATGCCCTAAATTCTGAGGAGGGAAAGTGACTCGTCCCCCTGACAGTGAATCAACACAATCTAAATTCAACAATGTTTCACATTGTCTAAGTGGACTTGACAAAAGGGGAGGAAGTAATTCTTATTTAACAATTTTTTAAATAGAAGGGAGGGGAACTCTAGTTAACAAAGACTTGGTTCAACAAATTACAATTATCAGCTGTAGCGTTTTGTATCCATATTACTCAGTAAGGGATTTTAAAAAATGTACCCCATCACCTACTCAATGCCCTTAAATAGGGCAAAAATTAATAATTTTTTAAAAACCTATAGTTCTAATGTTAGTCTGATTAAGATAGTTTTTTTTTTTTTTTAAACTAAGTCAGTTCAGGTTGATAACCACTAACACTTCTACTCTGGCATTTCATTTAATCTACCTTAATTCCTCGACTTCAATAACTAGAGTTTTGTCTTGTTTGTGAACTGGACCTGCTCATGTAAATGTGCTTTACCAACATCATTTAATCAGCATGTTACTAGTTGCAAATCCACCATGCACCAAACATTTCATGGGGTGGTTCATTTCTTTTTTTGTCTTCCAAGCCAACAGTAAAAGTAGAGTTTCCCTTGGGTTTCTGTTGTCATTTTTTCCCAAGTGGTCCATGCAAATCCATGAAATGACCTGATCATTTCCTTTTGAAGTTACATAGAAAACCTAACAAAAATACCCTGGCTCAGTCCTTTCTTTTTCCACAGTCCCTAGGAAGTGGGCTGGAGTGAGGCGTCCTCACATGGGTCCAACTGCATTCTCAGTGCACCAATTTTATGAAGATACCAGAGTTGAAGAAATTCCTCCGGCATGGCATGAAAGCCAGAAAAGGGCAGCACATTATCATAGTAGTGGTGGCTGATGGGCTGCTCATGCAGATTCACAGAGAAGGGCCAGAAGCCATAGGTGGCCACCTCTTCACAGAGGCCCAGGGCTGCGCTCACCAGAAAGAGTCCTGTGGACAGGCGCTTGGCGTGAATTCCCCTACTTTTCCAGAACTTCCCAATGCTACGCAGAAAGTTGGGGTTGGCAAAGAGCACTGTCTGATTGGCACCAACATCGGACAGTGTGTAATAAACCCGGAGGGATGGCTCTGTCCCCGTCTTCATAGAAAAGGCAGGCATGTAGATGTAACTGTGGTTATAGACCTTCATGTGGTCCACAAACGTCTTTCTGGACCACAGCAGGTTCTGAAACCTATCAAAGAGAAGAGGCTCAATTAAACCTGGGGAAAAGTAACTCATCAAAACCCACTCTACAGTTCTTCGGATGCCCTGATAGGCATGTCATCTCTGCAAAAAACATAAAAAGCACTTCTTTTGATTTAAAATCCACCTTGAACTTACCAATTATCTCTCACCAAGTAGCCTGGCTTTCCCCCACCCCAACATCTTATACTCAGGTTAAGATTTCTTAATGAGATTCTGCTTGACCTGAAATGCTATTCTCTTTTAGAATTTACTTCCCTGGAATATAAAAATGATTTAATACTCATGAATTCACAAAGGTTGTTGGTTGCTGAATAGACTTGATAAAAGCTACCTGTGGGGCAGACATAAACACAGGACTCTTTTCTTCATCTGCAAATCAAAAGAACCATTTCAGAGATATTCTTCCCACTGAAATGCTCTGATTCTACAGGTACGAAGCTTTATCAATGAATGCTACAACTATAATAACATATGGAAAAAGAAAGATTTATTTCTATCAAACAAGGTTGCTGATAGCTGCTCATATTGCTAGCTCCAAAGAACTCTACTTTCCTATGTTCTTTCAATTTGGATTACATAGGAGGATTTCTGATTCAAATGTATTCAGTTAAAACTTACGGTGGACATCTTATGTGTCAGGCATTGGGGAAGTAAAATTTTTGATCTCAAGAAATTCAAGTCCAGTTGTAGAAACAAAAATATAACTGAGCACATTAATATAATATAATGACATTATATTAACATTATATATTAAGCACATAATATAATAACATTAATGTTCTAAGTACAACAGTTGACAGTTGTATAAATTACTATGGAATACAGATGAAAAAATAATTCTGCCTTGGGAGAGTGGGTTCCAAAAAGAGCTACATTGAGGGGATGGCACTTAAATACATTTCCTTAGGGGAACAAAAGAAGAATAACCACGAAACTATAAAAGATACCAATTGCAAGGGTGCACAGAGTCCTGAAACAATAATAAATATCCTGTGATAAAGATTCTGTGTCTCTGCAATGAGCGAGGCAGGGATGACTGGCGGAGGCAGGGGTGGAAGACGAGGTGTGTTTCAGAGAGCCTTGTGTGTCTCTCATTTGTTCGGACCGCACTCTGATGATGGGGAACCTTCACAGAAGTGAGTACGCACAGCACTTTACTACCTGGATTTACAAATATTCCATCATTTGTTTAGCTCTCAGTCTTTGTCAAGAAAGGTGACTCTGGTGATCTGGGGAAGGAAGAAGCTGACGGCCTGGAGACCAGTTAAGAGATTACCGATGTAGATCAAGTGAAAAAAGACAATGAGTGAGAGGAGGGCCTTGCAATTTCTTGTTCTTCCACGTGGAAGTCATTTGTCTCAGGTTACACGCAGGTAAAGAAGCAGCATCTGATGGGGTGGAGAGGGAGGTGGGAGGGAGGTTCAGGATGGGGGGACTCAGGTACACCCGTGGCTGATTCATGTTAGTGTACGGCAAAAACCACCACAATATTGTGAAGTAATTAGCCTCCAATGAAAATAAATTAATTAACAAAAAAACAAATTAGGGAATACTACGTAGCTATCAGAGAGAATGAGGTAGTGCACGTGTATACATATAAGTATACATATAAGTCAAGACACACACACATATATATATATATGCAGGAAAGTTGTCAAGTATAATAAATATATGAAATTATAAAAGAAAAAAAAAAGGAGCAGCATCTGAGAATGGAACTGAGCCATATTAGCAGAGGAAACTCTGGTCTGACAGGTTGGCAGGGCTCATCAGAAATATGTGAAACTGAAATTCTGAATACACAAATCCACAGGATTTTATGTTGCAATCAGTGTTATGAACTCTGCCTGCCAAGAAAGGCGGGTCTCTCAATCCTATAGGAAGGGAAATTGCTCAAGTTTTCTTCATGTCCTTGATTCAGCAGCCTGCCTTAGCAACCTTTCCTGGGCTCTGACAAATAGAGAAGTGATAACAGGGATTTTAGGTGTTATTACTTTACCCTATAAGCCATGGAAGCACACGGATCCCTATTGTGCAGCTGGGCCAGCCTCTTCAACACAAATCCCTACTTCCAACTTCAATAGGCTCTACCTAATAATTCTTTTTTCCTCTCCATTGCACACCCATATCTGCTGCTCACCAATGCTTTCCCGATCATGTAGACATATCCTGCAGATTACCTCCTACTTGATTTGAACTTTGGATCTCCAACTTTAGTTAGAATAACTTGTATCACATATTCCTAGACTTTGATGACAGTCACACAGGGAGGTGAATTTTTATCCAGCCCACCCTGCTGATTCTGATGCAGGTGTCAGGGGCTACAGTTATTCAGAAGATCAACACCATCAACGTAAGCTATCTAACTCTCTGTACCTATCTACTGGCATCTCTTTCTTTACATCTTCTAATTTTGTCCTTGTTGCATTTCTAAGGGGAGGAAGTTTCTCTTAGAAACTGTGAAACAGGCTGTTTCACACCCCCTAGTTCGGAGGTGTGAAAACAGTCAAACTCTCCATCTCTATTGAATCATTCCCTGTTATCTACTAAACATGGTTCAAACTTAATACAAGAAAATTCATTGCATGCCTTGGCTGTTCCCAGAGCTACCCTCTAGTCTCCTCATTTCATCATCAACATTCTAGAGCAGTCAGTACACTCCTACTCGTTCCCTTTCTTGCTTGCATTCCCTCCTCATTCCTGTACAGAATGGTTTGTATTCCATAGGCTTCTGTTGGCGGTTGGAATTTACCCCTATTTTTGTAGTGGACTATATACTAAAGAGAATAACAGGCAGCTCCAATAAAATCAGGGCAATTGATTTTGTGTTCCCTGTCTTAAAGCTGACTGATTATTCTCGAAGAAGGTAGTCTTCCTTCCTTGAGTTTTAACCTTGAAAAGAAACACACATCTTGAATGTACTATACTCCCAATTTTATTGGCATGGTTAAAAAAAAACTATGGATTTTATTATCTTTATCTACCTCATTCTTCAGGATAGCTCAGAATTTCTGTATACTGTATGAATGGAAAACTATTAAATAACAACTGAAAAATGAGAAAAATGAAACTGACCAGTCAATAAATCATTAAGCATTGAAATGATTAATATATCATGAATATGGACATGTAGTAGAAAATACAACATAAAGCACAGAAATACAGCACGTGTAACAAATGAATTTAATATGTGGTAGTAGAAAGTTGATGAAATCTTTTAAATTAGTCAATAGACAATGTCAAGATAAAGTGTTAGTCACTCGGTCAGGTTCGACTCCTTGCAATCCCAAGGACTAGGGCTTGCCAGGCTCTTCTGTCCATAGGATTCTCCAGGCCACAATACTGGAGTGGGTTGCCATTTCCTTCTCCTTATTATGTCAAGATAAATAGTTAACAGTTTGGAAATTTGAGGGGAAACATATCTGTACTTGACAAGAAATTTAAAAAAAAAAAATTAAGATAGGATAAATATTTAAAGTCTATATTAAAGAATACAAGAAAAACTAAAGAAAACAACCAAACTCTTATCATTTACAAAGTACTTTTTCCAAAGAAAAATACTGACAAAATTATGTTGAGATGTGAAATTTCTTGGCCATGAAAAATAAGATAACCGAAATAAAAAAGGGAATGACTCCAAAAAATATTTTCAGCCAACATGAAAAATAGAATGTTAATGTTGATAACATTATGAAAGAAAGTGTGAAAGAAAGTATGAAAGAAAGTGTGAAACATTAAGAAAGAAAGTTGCTCAGTCATGTCCAACTCTTTGCGACCCCAAGAACCATAGACCATCGGTCTCCTCTGTCTATGGAATCTCCAGGCAAGAATACTGAATTGGATAGCCATCCCCTTCTTGAGGGGAACCTCCTGACCCAGGGATCAAACCTGGGTTTCCAGCATTGCAGGTAGATTTTTTTTTTTACTGTCTGAAGCCACCAGGGAAGCCAATGACACGAAAATGGATAAAAACAGAAAACTAGAGGGAACTGAAATTCACAAAACATTCAGCTTCAGGTTGCCAGTCAAGAGGGAAACTGAATAGGATCAGGGAAGATTAAAGGTCCAGCTCTCCTCTCCTACAGCAAATTTCTAGAAATGAGAGAAAAGATATTTTTAGGCATCTATATTTATTCTAAAAAAATAGAAAAAAGAAAGCAAACCTTCAGTGAATTCCCACATCTGGAATACTTCTGAAAACAGAAAGCTTACATGAAAAAAGCAGAACGTAAACTAATTTGTCAAGCATTGCTCTCGAAGTTACCTGGGCCCTATGCCTTAAGGCAGAAGACCCTGGAGAAGGTAGGTGTCTTGGAACAATCAACAAGGTTATTATTCAGATTATGGAGCAGCAGGAACATGCAGGTGCATTGAACCCTAAAATCCTGCACTGGCCAATTATCACTGTGTGCAGTGAGGAGAGAGAGTCGATCTCTAGGGAAGGCCAGTGGATGTGTGCATAGATGATAGCTGGCCCAGCCTACAGGAAACTGAGGCTTCTTTTCAAATCATACAATATTGGCAGCCAGGCTTATACCAGGTTTGACACTGATGGGTCAAGAGAGAGACCTATATATTATGACATCTGAGAGTCACCCAAGAGAAAGCCACCTTGCCACATTTTCTTCAACTGAGAGTGAAGCCCACCTTCGACAGGTCCAATCTCTTACAGAGCTTCCTGTCTCCAAACAGGAACAGACACTCAGGATGAGAAGATACTGAAGGGAAGTCTTCAACATGAGGGTCAGAGAACAGAATGGAAGAAAAAAAGAACTCAGAAAAGGCCAAGACTAGAAGACTCTTGAAAGTCTATAATTTGTTTAGAAATAGTAATCGTTATCACACCCATGAACTAAGATTGGGATGCTATAAAATGAAAGAGAACATTTAGGTAGTAAGAAAGAGCTATTGGTAATTAACATACATAACAACAGATGGATTCTGGTAAAGGAAAGCCCCAGAAAGTCAGCTTACACAGCAGGCTGAGAAAGTCATCAATCAGATTCTAGTGAGAGAAAGTTTCTAAAAGGATGTCTCAACAACAAAAAAGAGCCCCTGATAGATTACATGCTGGTAGTAATGAAAGAAGATTTGCAGCTCTAATGAGAGTCTAGAAATGAATTAGTGACCGTTGCATAAAAAGTCTTTATTCACTTTGGGGAAATATTTTAAAAGTTGAAAGTGAAAGTCACTCAGTCATGTCAGACTCTTTGTGATCCCATGGACTGTATAGTTCATGGAATTCTCCAGGCTAGAATACTGGAGTAGGTAGTCTTTCCCTTCTCCAGGGGATCTTCCCGACCCAGGAATCAAACCCTGGTCTCACACATTGTAAGCAGATTCTTTACCAGCTGAGCCACAAGGGAAGCCCAAGAATGCTGGAGTGGTTAGCCTATCCCTTCTCCAGCGGATCTTCCCAATTCAGGAATCAAACCAGGGTCTCCTGCATTGTAGGCAGATTCTTTACCAACTGAGCTATCAGGGAAGTAGCATTAAAAGTTGAACCGAATATTAAATATTTGTAATAGATTTTTTTTTTTTGGTCTCAGATGTGAACAGGACTTAGACACTAAGGTAAGCACAGACTATTGATTTGATTGTGATATATCTGGATTGAGAGATCAGGAAAGTATAAGTGTATAGGGGGGAGTGGTGCTGTCAGGAGCACTTTAAGAGAGAAAAATCTTAATTTTCCATAAGAAATCAATAGATGGAAAAAATTTTTAATTACAATTAATCATGTGGCTTTAAAAGATGACAAGAGAAAAATTACCTAGAGAAGCTGAAGGCTTTGGAACATTTCTTGAGGGAGTACATGACAAGAGACTGCTGCTTTCTGTATGAAGCTTTGTCATATCATTTTATCTTGAAAACTGTCTCCACATTTTGGTAAAATTAGAGTCTAAAGTTTTTAAATCATAAAAATATGAAGTAAAGAATATATATGTGTGCAACTGAATCACTCTGCTATAGAGCAAAAATTAATACAACACTGTAAATCAACTGTACTTCAATAAAATAAAATTTAAAAACATAAATGAATGTATATTAATCCAAAGAACAATACCATGCAAAAAAGTAATAGTCAAGAAACTTTATGCACCTAACCAGATAGTTTCAAAATACACATAGAAAAATTAATTAGAATTCAGATAGATATTCACAAATTCATGATCATAATTAAAGACTTTAATTTTAAACTGTCTATTATTTTTAAACATGAACAGAAACTTCCTAAAATGACTAGATAATATGTCAGGAAAGAAAACATATAGTATGATATATATGTGTACACAAATATATTAAAATAATTACCACCATTCAGTCCAGATCATCTGACCAAAAATGTAATAAAATGAGAAGTCAACAATAAAAATACACATCAGTTCAGTCAGTTCAGTTGGTCAGTTGTGTCTGACTCTGTGACCCCATGAACTGCAGCACACCAGGCCTCCCTGTCCATCACCAACTCCCAGAGCTTACTCAAACTCATGTCCATCGAGTCAGTGATGCCATCCAACCATCTCATCCTCTGCTGTCCCCTTCTCCTGCATTCAGTCTTCTCCAGCATCAGGATCTTTTCCAATAAGTCAGTTCTTCACATCAGATAGCCAAAGTATTGGAGTTTCAGCTTCACCATCAGTCCTTCCTTCCAATGAACATTCAGGACTGATTTCCTTTCAGATGAACAGGTTGGATTTCCTTGCAGTCCAAGGGACTCTCAAGAGTCTTCAACACCACAGTTCGAAAGCATCAACTCTTCAGCACTCAGCTTTCTTTATAGTCCAACTCTCACATCCATACATGACTACTGGAGAAACCACAGCTTTGACTAGATGGACCTTTGTTGGTAGTCTGCTTTTTAATACGCTGTCTAGGTTGGTCATAGCTTTTCTTCCAAGGAACAAGCATCTTTTAATTTTATGACTGCATTCACCATTTGCAGTGATTTTGGAGCCCCCAAAATAAAGTCTCTCACTGTTGCCAGTTTCCCCATCTATTTGCCATGAAGTGATGGGACCAGATGCCATAGAAAACATATTTTAAGAGGAAATTTGTCAATTTTTACAGATGACATAATTACCTATTAGAATATATAAGAGAACCAACTGAAAAATTATTTATCTAAACCAAAAAAGCCTAGATAAACTTCTAAAAATCCATAGTTAAACGTCATGGATAGAGGTGAAATTCATCAGCTTGATAAAAAATATCTACAGAAAACCTTACACCTCACATCATACTCATGGTGAGAAACTGGAAGCTCCCCCGCTAACATCAGGAACAAGTCAAAGATATCTTCAAGTCAAGGATCTCACCACTACTTTTCAACATTATCCTGGAAGTCACTGCTAATACAATTAGACATGAAAAGTAAGTAAAAAGTACACAGATGTGGAAGACATAAGCAAAACTGTCTTCGCAGATGACACATGTGGAAAATCTGAAAGAACGGAAGCTGGTGGGACTAATAAGTGATTATAGCAAGGTTGCAGGATTGCTCTCCTATGCACCAGTAATAACAAGTGGACTTTGAAATAAAAAACACAATACAATTTACACTAGCAACCCCCAAAATGAAATACTTAGCCAGAAACCTATCAAAATATGTACAAAATCTATGTGAGGAAAACTGTAAAACTCTAATGAGCTAAATAAAAATCAAGCAACTAAGTAAATGGAGAGACACTACATGTTCACAAATAAGACTCAATATTCTCAAGACGTCAATTCTTCCGAACTTGATTTATAGATTTAATGCAACTCAAATCAAAAGTCCAGCAAGTTCTCTTGTGGCTATCAACAAATCATTTCTAAAGATAATATGGAGAGGCAAAAGTCTGAGAAGAGTGAATACAATATGGAAAGAAAAGAATAAAGTTGGAGGACTGACACTATCTGACTTCAAGCCTTACTATAAAGCTATAGAAGTCAAGATAGCGTGGAACTGGCAAAAGAATAAATAGATCAATGTAGCAGAAGAGGGAACCCAGAAATAGACTCACAAAAATACAGCAGGTCTTTGACAAAAGAGCAAAGGTAGTGTGGAACAGAGACAGTATTTTTAACAAATGGGACTGGAGCAAATGGACATTTACATGCCAAAAAAAAAAAAAAAAAGGAATCTAGACATGAACTTCACACCTTTCACAAAGGTAACTCAAAATGCAACATAAGTCTAAATGTAAAAAGAAAATCTATAAAACTCCTAGAAGATAATAGAACAGAAAATCTAGATGACCTTGGGTCTGGCGATGACTTTTTAAATAAAACACCAAAGGCACAAGCCATGAAAGAAATAATTGATAAGCTGGACTTCATAAAAATTAAGAACTTTTGCTCTGTGAAAGACAGTGTCAGGAGAATGAGAAGACAAGCTATGGCCTGGGAGGAAATATAAGCAAGAGAGACAGCTGACAAAGAGCTATGATCTAAAATACGCAAAGAACTCTTAAAACACAACAAGAAGAAAACAAACAACTCATTTAAAAAATAGGCCAAAGATGGACAATTCACCAGATGGCACATAAGCACATGGAAAGACGTTCCACATCAAATATTATTCAGTTCAGTTCAGTCGCTCAGTCGTGTCCGACTCTTTGCGACCCCATGAACAGCACTGTGCCAGGCCTCCCTGTCCATCACCAACTCCCGGAGTTTACTCAAACTCATGTCCATCGAGTCGGTGATGTCATCCAACCAGCTCATCCTCTGTCGTCCCCTTCTCCTCCTGCCCTCAATCCCTCCCAGCATCAGGGTCTTTTCAAATGAGTCAGCTCATCGCATCAGGTGGCCGAAGTATTGGAGTTTCAGCTTCAACATCAGTCCTTCCAAAGAACACCCAGGACTGATCTCCTTTAGGATGGACTGGTTGGATCTCCTTGCAGTGGGATACTCAAATTAAAACAACAATGAGATACCACTACATTATCTCTGAGGATGCCAAAATCCAGAACACGTGTGTGCATGCTCAGTCGCCAAGTTGTGTCTGACTCTTTGCAACCCCGTGCACTATGGCCCAGCAGGCTACATGATATCACTACATGATATTTTGATAAATGTATCTCTTTATTGTTTGTATCCTCTTGAATGTATACAAAAAGGACTTGATTTTGTTTACTGCTAAATCCATAGCACTAAGAAACTTACCTGACACGTGGCACCAAATTAATATTCATGAATGTTTCCTGAAGTATGCAGAAAATCAGAAACAACCTAAGTGTCCATCACTCAGGGAGTGGGCAAAACAAACAGTGTTATGTCCATTATAAGCAGTGTTGTTGTTATTTAGTTGCTCAGTCATGTCCAACTCTTCTGTGACCCCACGGACTGCAGCCCTCCAGGCTCCTCTGTCCATGGGATTTCCCAGGCAAGAGTACTGGAGTGGGTTGCAATTACCTTCTTTAGGGGATCTTCTGGAGGAACTGAACCCACATCTCCTGCATTGGCAGGTGGATTCTTTACCACTGAACCACCAGGGAAGCCCCCATTCTATGTATATAAGGCAAGTCTCTAATAACACAGCTCTATTTGTGTGAAAACAGAAATATTTACAAGACAAAATGTTACATGAAAAACAAAGAAGATGCAGAATTACGATAGCAATTGTTGTAGTGGATTGTCATACAGGATAAAGATATGTATTTTCACATATGTATGTAAATGCATGGAAAAATGTTTCAAGGATATATATTAAACTCAAAACAATGGCTGCATCTGGGGAGAGTAGACGGTTAGGGGTAAAGGTAGAAGGTCCAGCCTTATCTGGAATGCAGCACTAAATTTAGACAATAAGTATATTTATGTGTTAGTTGTGTTATTAGATATTTCCTTTTGAAAGGTCAGGCATCTTAATAATCATATAAATGCAAAGTAAAACAATTGTGAGTTTTTAGTTTCCTCTTTCCAACACACCAACAAATTGGGACTAGGGTGGAATATTATTCTAAGTTTTTAATACTATTATAATGTCTGTACCATATAAACCACATTTACAAAAAGAGTCACAAGTGTTTAGGTTAATTTATCTCTTAAACATATTTTGCTTTAAAAGTTCACTTCTTTCACACAGAATATTTGTTCTAATTTTCTTCTCTATAATTTCTATTTGAACAGTTTGCTTATTAGTTAACCTCCTGTTCAAACATTTCAGCAATTTTCTAGCAAGTTAGCTCATTTCCTTGTGTTATTTACTTGCTTTTTTTAATATTTTGGACCAACTACCATGTTCATAGTTGCTGTCATTTTTCTATCTCTGTGCAGCTGTTTGTTTACCAGCTGTTGCTTCCTTTTTCTCTGTCAATGAACACTGATTTTTCTGTTAATTTATAATATCTTCCTCCTCTGGATCTTCTCAAACTACAGGGGTGCCTCTTCCACAGGAAATATTTTACCAGATGGCAAACAACACATCATAAGAAGCTATTCTCTTCATACACAATACATATTAAAATATGCCCTAAGTGCTCGGGCCTGGTGCACTGGGAAGACCCAGAGGGATCGGGTAGAGACGGAGGTGGGAGGGGGGATCGGGAAGGGGAATACATGTAAATCCATGGCTGATTCATGTCAATGTATGGCAAAACGCACTACAATATTGTAAAGTAATTAACCTCCAACTAATAAAAATAAATGGAAAAAAAAATAAAATATGCCCTAAGAAGATAAACTTTAAAAATATTTGCAGGGTGAAGCTTTTAAACCTAAACTGAGGGTGTTGCTAGAGGATGTTCCTCTTAGAGAGAAATTTAGGACAGGCCTTTAAGATATGGATATATTTGAACTGAATTTTGAAGACTGAGCAGAAGTTAGCTATGTATATGAAACTGAAAAAAAAAAAAAAAAGAGCATTTCTGCCTGAGAGAAATGGGCAAAGCAACAGAGGGAGAGAGGGAGTTCTGGGAAGTGCAAACAACTTAATATGATGGAGTTTTAGCACCTTGGGAGTAGCTAGAGATGAAGCTAATGTGGTGCACGTGTGTGCATGCTAAGTCACTTCAGTTGTGTCCGACTCTGTGACCCCATGGGACTGCAGCACTCCAGGCTTCCCTGTCCTTCACTATCTCTTGAAGTTTGCCCATATTCATGTCCATCCAGTCAGTGACGCCATCCAACCATCTCATCCTCCGTTGTCCCCTTCTCCCCCTGCCCTCAGTCTTTCCAAGCATCTTTTCCAATTTTTCCAATGACTCAGCTCTTCGCATCAGGTGGCCAAAGTATTGGAGCTTCAGCTTCAGCATCAGTTCTTCCAATGAATATTCAGGGTTGATTCCCTTTAGGATTGACTGATTTGATCTTGCAGTCCAAGGGACTCTCAAGAGTCTTCTTCAGCACCACGCTTCAAAAGCATCAATTTTTTGGTGCTCAGCCTTCTTTATGGTCCAACTCTCACATCTGTATATGACTATTAGAAAAACCATAGCTTTGACTATACCAACCTTTGTCAGAAAAGTGATGTCTCTGCTTTTTAATATGCTGTCTAGGTTGGTCATAGCTTTTTTTCCAAGGAGCAAGCAGCTTTTAATCTCAGAGCTCTAGTCACTGTCTGCAGTGATTTGGAGCCCAAAACAATAAAGTCTGCCACTGTTTCCACTTTTAACCCTTCCACTTGCCATGAAGTGATAAGACTAGATGCCATGCTCTTAGTTTTTTTTTTAAGTTGAGTTTTAAGACAGCTTTTTCATTCTCCTCTTTCATCCTTATCAAGAAGCTTTTTAGTTCCTCTTCACTGCCAATCAAGGTTGAGACTTGACTCATAAGGGAAAATGGAGACCAATTAGCACTCATCACTGTGAGGAAGATGATGAGGGTGTTATCCCCAGAGCTACAGGAGAGGAAGGAGAAGCTGATCTTGCTGACGGAAAAGACACTGAAAAGTTATGGTCACTGAAAGCAGTGGTGAGGTCTATGACGCAGTGTCCCTGCAAATTTAGCGTGAATTCTGTACCAGTTGTTAGATTTCTGTCCCTCTAAGGTGTATCGGTGGTTTTGGATCTTGTGACTCTTATAATGACATGTAACACAAGGGGGGCAGGTGGTTTGAGGGGAAAGATTATTACCCAGTTTTGAACCTGTTGAACTCTGGGCACAGGATCACCCAGAAGAACAATGAGCCAACCCAAGAAAATATTGACAAATCATAGCATTTAAATGGTGGGCAATGTGGGTAGAAATTATAGCAAAAGTATGATGGGCAGTGAGGTAAGGGGACACCAGGAATGGGATCAATAACAGAAGAGAAGTGAGTTTCAGAAGTTTGTCAACAGTGGTAGAGGCTGAGGAGGGATCATGCGAAATGAAGACAGAAAACGCTACCTGGAGATTCAACAACATACCCGTTTTCGGCAGCATCAGCTATTTTAGTAGAAATCAATCTAGATCATGGGTTGAAAACTCACACGTCCAGGGCCAAGCTAATTAGGAAAATATGTAAAGGGACAGAGAATCAGACAAGAGGGAGTGGATCTGAAAATGGAATGTATATGTCCAATCTAAAAGGATTTCTAACTAAAAATAAAAAGTAACGGCTAAGTAAATGTCATGCAGACCAGGTCTGACCCAATGATAACAGCTCAACCCTCAAAACTTATTCAAAATTCTGAATGACAATGAAACCATGGAACCACAATCTCTTTGGGGCAGACGAAAAAACAAATATAGTAGACATGGTCTCTTAATTATGACATTAGTGATAGTCTCAGATGAGAAATAGGAAGACCTATAATCAAATTACAGAAATAATAAATTCTATCATAAGATGCTTGTTTAACACATGTTATCTTACTTAAGCCTTGCAGTAACTCTATGAAAAGGGCATTGCCTGTTTTCTGCTGTGGAGGAAACTAAGGAGCAGAGTGGTTAAGTATTCCAGTGAAGTTTCATAGATGGAATGTATACAGTAGGCTCCAGATTTCAGCTCAGCTCAGTCTGACTCTTGACTCAACACTCTTTCAATTACACTGTGTAGATGTTCCCTGATTGGAACACAGATCTCCTGCACTGTATGGAATTCATTCCCATGACCTAGCATATACTCCTTCTCATGTTCTTAAGGATTTGGTCCACGTTACTCTCTTTATTGCCCTTTTCTTCATCCATTTCCTCCCACTGGCCCATTTCATTCACATGAGCTCTTGACCAAGTCTTCCTCACTGAAAACCAACTAATAACAAACAAAAATTTTCTCAAAAGTATATTTCTCTAGCTGCTTCCTGATCTCTTTCCTTCCATCCATAACTGAGTTCTTCTTACCTCAAGTCACTCATACTCTCTGGGAATATTCATTCACTTTCATTTCCCAAACCAGGATTGTAATAGGGTGGAAAATATCATTTTAACAACAGACACCAGAGTCTCTTTTGGAAAGATAATTTGTTTAAGTGGTGCTGGAGAAGACTCTTGAGAGTCGCTTGGACAATAAAGAGATCAAACTAGTCAATCCTAAAGAACATCAACCCTGAATGTTCATTGGAAGGGCTGATGCTGAAGCTGAAGCTCCAATATTCTGGCCACCTAATGCAAAGAGCTGACTCATTAGAAAAGACCCTGATGCTGGGAAAGATTGAGGGCAAGGAGAGAAGGGGATGACAGAGGATGAGATGGTTGGATGGCATCACCGACTCAATGGGCAGGAGTTTGTGCAAACTCAAGGAGATAGTGAATGACGGGGAAGCCTGGCATGATGCAGTTCATGGGGTCACAAAGAGTCGGACATGACTTAACATGACTGAACAACAAGTTTAGAGGCTGCTTTTGGGTGTGAAGGTTATATTTTAGGAATAGGTCCTGGAAACAGAAAGGAAAATAAGTGATAACTAACTTCTCTTCATACATAATTAAGGGGAATTTGCGGATGGAGAGAGACAAAGGGTGAGATGAAGGGAGAACTTAAGAAAGGAATAAAGAGTAACAACACCCTGAGAGGCTCGTGAGTAGCTGTAATACACCCAGTGGAACCTTCTCAGTGACAGGTACTGAGAAGAAGAATTGTCCTTCAAATACTTTTATGAACAGAAATGTCAGATGTTTCCTCTTTATATTCTTTGCTTGAGAGTTTTGCAGTGTTTCTGCTCTCTTATCTCTAACCTTCTATAAATTTTTCTACATTGCATAATGCCTTTGGGAGCAGTTATTCTGGAAAAGCTAGGGAAAGAAAGCTTTCATCCATGCCTACACTGATGTGAAGCAGAAAGAGAGGAACAGTCACAGGAAATCCTACGAGGAGACAAGCAAACTGAAAGTAACTAAAGGAAATAGGTAATTGCAATAAACAATGGTCCTATAAATTTAAGCTTATGGAAATTCCCAAAATAATAGGGAGAGAAATGAACTCTGGTAAATTCAGGATAGGACTTCCAGGTCAATCTGAAAAAAATTAGTTGACCTCTACTCACATTTCAGTTCATCTGATGACTTCATCCCCTGAAAGAGGAAATGGCAACCCATTCCAGTATTCTTGCCTGGAAAATCCCATGGACAGAGGAGCCTGGTGGGCTGTAGTCCAAAGGGTCACACAGAGTTGGATACCACTGAGCACGCGTGCACTGATAACTTCCTAATCTCAGGCTCCAGTCCAGCTCTCAAAAATTAAGTGTCAGAATAGCATAATGGTTAAGAGTGTAAACTCTGAAACCCTAACACCTACATTTGAATCTCATATCTAGCACTGTGAACTTGGCCAAGTCTCTTAAGCTGTATGTACTACAGTTTCTTCATCTGTAAAACAGAGATACTAGTTGTAGCTAGCTTATAGGGATGCTTTATTGTATGAGTTAATACTTGCAATGTATTTAGAGCAGTATCTGTCCCACTGTCAATACTCAATAGACACTAGCATTTATTACTTCAACCAATAGACTGCTGGCAACTTCCACTGTGATTCATTTACACACTCAACACTTATTTTTTGAGTACCTGTTACGTGCGAGGCATTGTTCTATGCAATATGGGAAAGAGTGGTGAACAATATAAACAAAGTCTTTTTTGCTCTCTAGGAGCCTGTATTTGAGTGAGAAGAGACAACTAATAAGCAAAAAATGAACACTATGTGGGGAGTTCCATAAAGAAAATAAAGGAGGATAATAGGGGAAAAAAGGGTGGTGTGCTGCTATTTTATTTAGTGACATTTTAGCAGGGGTCTGAAGAAAATGAGACAGCATGTCCTGTGGAGATCTACAGGAAGCATCTCAAACTCAGCATCTTCCCTTCATTATCTTTTACAGTGACCGTGTTACTTATGTGAACAAATGGTACAACCAACTATCAATGACTCAACCCAGCCATAAAATATACATTCTTGCCCGTCTCAAAGCTTCTTTACCCAATTAGTCACTGTTTTCCTTTTTATAACATCCTTTGAGTCTACTTTCTTGTCTCTATTACATACAGATTGAGCCACATGAAATGGACATTTTATAGATTAAAAACAATTGAATATGGGTATGTGCTCACCCATTACTTACATACTTACGCATATATGTGTGTGTGTGTATGTATATGTATAGTCAAAGCTATGGTTTTTCCAGTAGCCACGTATGGATATGAGAGATGGACTGTAAAGAAGTTTGTGCCAAAGAATTGATGCATTCAAACTGTGGTGCTATCAAAGACTCTGGAGAACTTGGATAGCAAGGAGATTAAACTAGTCAATCCTAATGGAAATCAACCCTGAATATTCATTGGAGGCACTGACACTGATGCTGAAGCTCTAATACTTTGGCTGCCTGGTGTGAAGAACCAATTCACTGGAAAAGGCCCTGATGCTGGGGAAGACTGAAGGCAAAAGAAGAGGACAGCAGAGGATGAGATGGTTAGATGACATCACTGACTCAGTTGACATGAGTTTAAGCAAACTCCAAGAGACAGTGAAGGACAGGGAAGTTTAGTGCGCTGCAATCACGGGGTTGCAAAGAGTCAGACATGACTTAAGTGACAGAACGATGCTCACCAAGCTTCAGAGCACGCAGAAGGACTGCATCCCAGAATCCCTTGGGGCTGGGTAGAGCCACATAAAGTGTTCTGGACAGAACTGCTGTATGACGCTTTAGCAAGGACCCTCAAATCTCTCCCTAATACTCAATATTTGCTGCCCTAGTCTTTCTTTTGTCAGTAAGACAGAATAAAGTAGACATAGTCAAGGATTCTATGGCCCTAGGAAAACAGTGGAACCACTGCAGAGAAGTTTAGGTTCATAAATGACAGCATGGAACTGATCCCTTCCCCTTCCTCAAATGACCTCAAATTATATTCGGATGGGAAAGGTTGTATTATTGTATTAATAAAGATTTGGGGTAGTTGATTAGAGTAATTAGCACACCCTAACTAATGTATATCCTCAATGCCACAGTTTTATTTCAGATCATCATAAATCCTCCTCTTTAAAATAGCAACAACATCTCTCAGACTGATCTCTCAGTCTCCAGTCCATCCTTCTCCCCAAGTCCCAGTGTGACCATATCACTCCCTATCAAGGAAGAATTCTTCAATGGTTTGTCCTCAGCTTGTCCAAGCAATCTGGATATTCAAAACCTTTCATGATATAATCCTTGTCTACTTCTCCAGTGTCTCTTTTTGCTATCATCATCAGCAGTCTCTGCTTTTGCTCAGACCAATTATCTGATGTTGCTCAAGCCTCCAAGCCAATGTACATGCTAGCTTTCTGTCTGAAGTGAACACTCCCATTGCCCTGCTAATTTCTACTAATCTTTCAGGACTCAGTTCACAGCATCTGCTGGAGAAAGTTTTCCATGACCCCAAGCCTCGATGAGGTAGCTAACTTTTAGCACTTTAGTTTTACTAAGGTACTAATTACCTTGTCATGTAATCTTCTCTTTATGGTTCCTTTACTGAATTCCTTCAGAAAAGGCTAATATCCTTTATCTCTGTGTTCCCTAAGCCAAATACTGTGCCTGACACAGTGCAGGCATTCATTGTGAACAAATGCATACAGGAATCAATGAATTTCTAAGCATGTTTACATCTTTGTCACAGAATGTATTTAATTCATTCCAAAATATGCT
Source organism: Muntiacus reevesi (assembly GCF_963930625.1). Lineage (NCBI taxonomy): Eukaryota > Metazoa > Chordata > Mammalia > Artiodactyla > Cervidae > Muntiacus > Muntiacus reevesi. The sequence goes on along the minus strand of NC_089249.1, from coordinate 33,086,248 downwards.
GCAGAACAAAATGTAAAATCCTTTTTTTTTTCAGGAATACTAAGAAAATACAAGAGATACTTCTCATTGCCTTCACATCTGTCAAGCAACATTTTCTTTCACTAGCTTTTATGCAAACTATTACCCTGCCTTACCAGAAAATGGGTAATTAGAAACTGAATAACGCACTTAAATACAAATCTCTCATTAGAAGCTGATTCATCTTCTTGTAAAAAGAATATGATAATTCTTGACAAACATCAAACCCTCTAAGAATCAAATAATCATTTTTCAATCTCAGGAACCATTTAAAAAAATTTCTTTGTTTTCCAAGACAAATAAAATTGTGCTTATTTTCTGATCAAAGGAGTTCTTTTGAGGCTTCTTTTGTAGTTCTCAGAATAGCAGTTATATTCATTTCTCTAAATTTCCATATTTAAAGCCTGGGCTTCCCAGGTGGTGCTAGTAGTAAAGAACCCATCTGCCAGTGTGGGAGACATGTGAGACACAGGTTTGATCCCTGGGTAAGGAAGATCCCCTGGAGAAGGAAATGGCAACCCACTCCAGTATTCTTGCCTGGAGAATCCCATAGACAAAGGAGCCTAGCGGACTACGGTCCACAGGGGTCACAAAGACAAAACTGAAAGGACTTAGCATGCATGCAATAAACACTTTACTTGCTTCACTACTTTCCATCTTTGTGGGAATTTAAAGTCACAGTAAACTTTAAAAACAGATATTGATTCCTTTTAAGATATAAAATTAAGTGAGGTATATTCTAATTTGTGGAATGTGACCATATAAGTAAAAATATATAGCAATGTTGGCATAAAGTAGCAATACTGTATTTTAAAAAAGAGATTCCATTTTATTTTTGTTCTGTTTTTTAAAAATTTTTTTTCATTTATTTTTATTAGTTGGAGGCTAATTACAATATTGTAGTGGTTTTTGCCATACATTGATATGAATCAGCCATGGATTTACATGTGTTCCCCATCCTGATCCCCCACTCCCGCCTCCCTCCCCATCCCATCCCTCTGGGTCTTCCCACTGCACCAGCCCCGAGCACTTGTCTCATGCATCCAACCTGGGCTGGTGATCTGTTTCACCCTTGATAGTATACTTGTTTCAATGCTGTTCTCTCAGAACATTCCATCCTTGCCTTCTCCCACAGAGTCCAGAAGTCTATTCTGTACATCTGTGCCTCTTTTTCTGTTTTGCATATACGGTTATCGTTACCATCTTTTTAAATTCCATATATATGTGTTAGTATACTGTATTGGTCTTTATCTTTCTGGCTTACTTCACTCTGTATAATGGGCTCCAGCTTCATCCACCCAGCAATCCTACTCTTGGGCATACACACTGAGGAAACCAGATCTGAAAGAGACACGTGCACCCCAATGTTCATCGCACCACTGTTTATAATTGCCAGGACATGGAAGCAACCCAGATGCCCATCAGCAGACAAATGGATAAGGAAGCTGTGGTACATATACACAATGGAATATTACTCAGCCATTAAAAAGAATTCATTTGAATCAGTTCTAATGAGATGGATGAAACTAGATTCCATTTTAAAAGCCAACAGATTTTGCCATATTTGTATCTCACAAAGATTTTAATGCAGCTGATGGCTTTCCAATTATTGAGAGGGTACTTTGAGAAGACTACACACTCAGTCTCTTCCTTGCTTAATGCAAACTATGCAACCTTAAGCAAGTTACTTCATCTTTTTATGCCTCAGTTTTCCTTCTCTGAAAAACGATGGAGATGACAAGAGCACCTAGTTATAGGGTCACTGTGAGGTCTAGCTGAGTTCATATGCATGATATGAAGAGTGTCTTGCACATAAGAATTCTTACAATTATTTCTCTTTCATCATCATTATCACCATCATCATCATTGCTATCAACATCATCATCATCACCACCATTACCACCACGATCACCATCATCATCATCACAATCACCATTATCATATTCACCATCACCACAATCACCCTCATCATCACCGTCATCATCACCACTATTAACACTGTCATCTCCATCATCACCAGCATTATCATCATCATCACTGTCCTCATCTTTCTACCTCTCCTCTCTGCAAGAACAAGTGATGAAAAACTGACTCTTAAAGAACTCTAGAGAAAGCAAATATTACTGCCAAAGGAGCAAGTTATAAATGAACAGAAAAGCTACTCCCTAGGCAGGATATGGCTGGCACAAAAGTTTATATAGGCATTACTAGAATATTAAGTGAGTATTAACTGTACATTTGCCAATTTTTATTATTTTGTGGGAAAAAAATAAATACATGACTGATATTCAAACTGTCAGTGATCACTTGGAAATAACAAGAACAGAATAAGTCTAAGGGTCAGTGAAAATGGTCAATGTCAGGCAATTTGTCAGAGATTTATTGAGAGCAAAAAAGGAATACCAAGAATCTCTTCTATAATCAAAAAAAGAAAAGCTAAATATCATGAAAGTTTTATAAGAAAATGAGATTTATCCAAAATACCATAAAATGTAGCATCTCTATTTATCACAAAGAATGTGCCCTCCAAAATGTAATTTAAAACAGTTAATGGAACCACTTGCATGAACATCTTTAATGTTTATTCTAGGTATCACATTTACTTAATTAATGATATATTTCATTATATGATTATTTAATTTAAAAATCTGTCAATAAAATCACTGTCATAAATCTAAATTAAATAATGCCTTAATGTCATTGAATGTGAATGTGTTAGTCGCTCAGTCATGTCCAACTCTTTGTGATCCCATGGATGGTAGCCCTCCAGGCTCCTCTGTCCATGGAATTTTCCAGTCAAGAATACTGGAGTGGGTAGAGTCTTTATTTCTTTGATTACTTCTCAATCAAAAAGTTAGAAGATAATTTGCATTTTTTCTTTTGTGGTATAAACTCAACTCAAACTGAAAATCTGGGAAGAGTCTGAAGAAAGGGATCCTTTCCCTCTAGGTATCTGGGGGCAGGGGCGTAGAGGAGGATAATCAGTTGAACTTAAGAGCCAAGAAATAGTTGAGGGCCCTATGATATCAAGGGGCACTTGATATCACTGTGCAGTCCACTGATCCAAAGAAATAAAGACTTCATGTTCTACTCGACTTTGGATGACTTGGCAAGTGGAATGCTAGATACTACCACCAAAAGATATGACTAATTTGGGGAGATTTCTTCATGAGAATTTTTAAAAATGAAATCATTATCAATGACTCATTTACAAATCCCCAAAGCCACCAGAGAATGTATTTAATTTTCGTAGGAAAGCAGATGGAAATATCCCACTAGCTGTGCCACCTGTAGCTTGCAAAGGCTACGTGTACAGGCAGACACAAGACTTGTCAGGGCATCCATGACTGATCTGCAAAGAACACTCATTGCATTTGGTGTGGTCACCACACAGAGAGGTCATTATCTCTAAAACAGAATCAACTACCAGACTTAACTTCCACTGAACTTTTCTAATCCATTCTTGTGTACTTGTATTTGATCACTAGGGTTTCTTGCTACTCAGCAAGCTTGCTCTACTTCTGAAAATCAAGACAGAATGCTGCTTTGTATACAATCACAACATGGTAGGTCTAAAATTGTGAATGAAAAGGTCTGTGTAGGAAGTAAGCACTGTATAAACTCTACAAAATGATTACTGAGAAGTTTGGAATTTACAATTAACTAAACTCATAAACATATACTCGGGAAGAGAAGAATCCAACTTCAAGGCTTGTTTACAACTCACATGGTGGGATACAGGTCATTGAAATACCACATCTATGAGTAAACTGGATAAATTCATTTTTAAGTAGCATTTAATGATGTTTTTCTCTTTATGAAAGCAAACATAGTAATGTATAATTGTAGAGAAATTAAGAAATATAGATAAGCATAAAGAAGCATGGTTGGCACATGGTAAATGTTCAATAAATACATGTTAAATAAAAAGAAGGAAAAATAAAATAATAATCACATAACAATTTCACCATTCAGAGTTGACCTCTATTAACACACACCTCTTTCAATACACACACACACCTAAAAGCAGGACTGAAATTTACACACTACTCAGAAAAGTCTCTCACTTTTTACCCTTCACAGTTGCCTTCATCTTGTTATATTCTCACTAATGACAGAAGAAAACCTTCAATTTGTCAGTTTAAAGTAATTCAGTGTCTTTTGAAGTAAAACAGTCTTTGGGGTAAATGTTTTATCCATTTAAAATGCAAAACTTTGGGCTTTCTTGGAGGTCCAATGGTTAAGACTCTATGCTTCCAATGCAGGGCTTGGGTTCAGTTCCTGGTAGGGGAACTAAACTCCCACATGCCTAGTGGCCAAAAAAACAAAACATAAAACAAAAGCAATATTGTAACAAATGCAATGAAGAATTTAAAAATGGTCCAAATAAAAAAAATCTTTAATAAAATAAGATAAAAAAGATAAAATGCAAAACTCCATCAGAGCTATTTTTCCTCTTTCAGGGAGTCTCTCCCGTGCCTCTCCCTTCTGGAGTCTCATAGAAATAATGGATTCTCTGGTCATCCCTAACTTGGTGTGGTTGCTGTTATCTGATTCTTAGGGTTTAGCTCTAGTGTCTCTGAGATGTGGCTAGTATCTCTGGTTTTGTTGGACACCAAGCTGACTTCTACTTAAGTCATGGTCCCCTCTGCTCTTCTGTAATCCGTGGCTGCCTGCCTTTCCCCAGTCTGGGGCCTCTTCTCCATTGGTACTTTTTTATTTTTCAGCCAGGTAGCACCACATACGGGATCTTAGCTCCCCAACCAGGGATCAAATCCATGCCCCTGAGGTGGGAGTGCAAAGTCCTAACCACTAAACTGCCAGAGAATTCCCTCTCCATTGGTATTTCTCATGTTTTTGTATCTTTCTACTGGAAATATGGAAATGTCATCATTCTCAAAATATCCAGGGAGGCTATGGAGATCTGGAGATATTATCTCAAGCCCACCTTTGGGCACACTCTTCAGTCACTTTTAATTCCCCTCCCAGCCCAACATGGACTCCTCTTGGGCTACCAGTCGCCTTGGAGAGACATGCGGTCCTTTCAGACACACACCCTGCTCAGATACTCTCTTAATACCCTAACTCTCTAATGTATATCATCACCTGGAAAAAAGAAAAGGAGGCATGAGAACAGATGGAGAAAAAAGGGAAAAAAGAAAGAGAACAGAAGAATAGGAAACAAAGGAAAAACAATGAGAAGAGGTGAATGAAAAATGCTGCCAAAAACAAATGGGAAGATAAAATCAGGGGATCAAAAGCTTGTGTGCTACAGAATTAGAGAAATAAATAGAGAAAAGGAGCAAAAATCACTTCACTTTCTTCCCTATCACGGACTCCATTCTTCATCTGCCACAATGAACAACAATCTAGAGAGAAATAGCAAAGGGAAGAAAATGACAAAGGAGAGGAGGTGAAAAGGTCTGTCCCCCTTGCTCTCTTCAACTTCAAGGACTAATTATACACCCGTTCCTCTCACCTCTAATTCTTTCTAACCATGAACTGCAAACAGTGCCAAACAAACCTCAGCAGACTGCAAAACAGTTGATTCTATGGCTAGGTAAGAACAGAGGCTAAGAGTTAATTATATTACAGTTGTTGAAAACAGAACATCTATTTTAATGTTGTGATTCAAGTCTTAGTGGATTACATCAGCTTTTAAAGTTAACCATCTTTGGCACTTACATGTAGATGTGGGACAAATAGTGATCTCTTCCATTTCTATCTGTCCTGAGTCACCGCCTACCTAAGCTAGAAAGCATTTTGAAAACAAATTTCATATTTTACATATACACAAAAGTCATTCTCCTATCTCTTGAAAACATGGTTAATATCAACTTCTCCCATTGTTCAAAACTGGAAAAGAAAGGCTAAAAAAAAAAAAAAAAAAAAAAAAAGAACAGCACATATGCTGAAATCTTCTTAATATCGTGCTCTATGACAGACCAAATATGAAGGATGACTTTAGGGAAAAATGCATTGATTTATTATATCTGCTTTTGGATTCATTTTATTTTTAACACATTAGTCTATACCATTTAGCATCATCCTGTAACGGTTTCCTGCAACTAGGTGGAGCAGTAAACTGCTCCTCAGAATCTCTGAGAAGAGTCTGCTGTTAGGTCATATGATGAGTCGGAAAAGCATGGTGCAGAGAAATGTTCAGCAAGAGAAGCTGACTCACAAGAAGGAGTCATAGGGAAAAAACAACAACAACAAAAACCTTTTTGTTCTTATTGAGTAGTTTTATTCCAGGAATTGATGTATACATGAGAAAACCCCTAATTTTCCAAAAAGAAAATCTCCAACACTTAAAGAAGAGAGAAAAGACACTAAAGAGTTTATGTCTTTGTCACAGTTGGTAAAAATTACTCATTCAAAACACCAAAGGAATATTAATTAAATAAGAACTCAATGTGGAAGAAAAGTGAGTAATATTCAGTCAGTTCAGTCACTTAGCTGTGTCCGACTCTTTGCAACCCCATAGACTGCAGTACGCAAGGCTTCCCTGTCTATCACCAACTCCCGGAGCTTGTTCAAACTCATGTCCGTTGAGTCGGTGATGCCATCCAACCATATCATCCTCTGTTGTCCCCTTCTCCTCCTGCCTTCAATCTTTCCCAGCAACAGGATCTTTTCCAGTGAGTCAATTCTTCAAATGAGGTGGCCAAATGAGCTTCAACTTCAGTGTGAGTCTTTCTAATGAATATCCAGGACTGATTTCCTTTAGGATGGACTGGTTTGATCTCCTTGCAATCCAAGGGGTTCTCAAGAGTTCTCCCACACCACAGTTCAAAAGCACCAATTCTTTGGCACTCGCCTTTCTTTGTGGTCCAATTCTAACAATTTTCATAGTGACTGTTTAGTTGAAGATTCTAGGTTCTTTTTTCAATTGCTTAGCTTCTTTTAAGACACAAATATTCTCTGATTGCCATTTCTGATCTGAACATCATAGTTGAGGCAAGCAAGGGGAAAGACGTACTGGCTGCAGGAAATTCTACAGAAGTGGGGGGAAAAAAAGACCAGAAGGACCTCACTGAGGCTGCGGAAACTCAACTGACTCCAATTGGGTGTCTTTGCTTGGTCATTTCCTGTGGAAATTCAACCAAATGAACAACTTCAGTCTCGGGAATACAGAACAAAGCTGGAAACAACTGTCTTTATTTGCAAGTCAGATTATGACTAAAGAAGCTGGAGTCTGGAGCTAGCAGCTGCTGGTGTGGTTTCTCACTGTGGCAGGCTTCCTGCTCTGCACCCTACTGATCACACTTGTTCAGCAGTGTAGTTTTGGAGTTGTTCTGTTCCCTCAGTGTTTCATCAGCCTCCTAATGGTTTTAAAATCCATTTTTAAAAGTCTCTTTATGCTTAGACTACCTAGAATGGATTACATTCTCCACAATAAATCTTCAACAATAGAGTGTTTCTAATTATTCAAAAAAAGACTTAATTCTTTGATTCCCTCCCTTCTTTTTTTTGCTAAACAGATTTCAAGATTATCATTGTAGGATTGACTTTCAGAATGTTATTACTAATTCAAAAGGTAAGAACATTTTTAAGGTTCTTAATACATGTCAATTCTTTTGTTTTTCTATAAGAAAAGATTACACTAATTTAGTCCCCCATTATTCTCCCGTGAGAATGAACATCACCATTGTTTCTCTTTATTTTTGCTATTCTGATGGTTAAAAATAGAGAGCTTGCTCTTTTGATGTAATTGTATTTAACTATCAATACTGTGAATACTTACTCATCTCATGAGCCCTCTGCACTCACTCCTTTCTGACTCTTCCACCTTTATATCCAATTATCTCCAGAACTGTAATATTTTTGGTGTCTATTTACATACTGTCTTTAAATATGGAAGAGTTTTACGCTTTTTCTTTTCATAGCTGATGTAAGTTCTCCCCCAAATTATTGTTGGATTTTCTACTTTATTCATGTTCTGGGAAAGAAGAAATTTAAAAGGTCTGGAGTCAGATAATCATCCTCCTGTGATTTCTGCTAGCAGAAAGCGTTCCATCCTCAGAACAAATAAACAGTAACATTAAAGTTATTTTTGTGTGGTTGGTGTCTTTTTCTAAAAAAGCTGATTTTTATTTTAAGATTTCATTTATTTATTTATTTGGCTGCATCCGGTCTTAGCTGCAGCATGTAGGACCTCCATGGCGGCATGAGGGATCTTTCCTTTCTCTGGTGGCAGACTGCAGCTTCTCTCCAGTTGTGGCGTGTGGGCTTAGTTGCCCTGAGCACGTGGGAGCCCAGCTCCCTGACCAGGGGTCAAACCTGCATCTCTCATTGAAAGGTGGATTCTTAACCAATGGGCCACCAGGCAAGTCCCTGTTTTCTTACGTTTCAAGTATTAATCCTTACAGTGGGTTGAATAGAGTCCTTCCCAAAATCTTTGTCCACCCAGAAACTCAGAATGCAACCTTATTTGGAAATAGGGGCTTCGTGATGTAAGTAGTTATGTCAAAATTAGGTCACAACAAATTAGGATGGGCCCTAATCCGATGACTGATGTTCTTGTAAAACTAGAAGACACAGCCACGCAGAAGCGCACAGGGAGAGTGCCATGTGATGGCAAAGGCAGAGGCTGGAATGATGAACCTACAAGTCGATACCTGGATTTCAGACCGCCAGCCTCTAGAGCTGCGAGACAATACAACTGGTGGTTTCAGCCACCCAGTTTGTTATGGCAGCGCAAAGACACTAATATAAGGAGTATACAATACATACCAAGGATTTCGGTATGTGATCTCAGAGAGAATGCTTAAACTATTTTTTTCCCTCAAATTGTGAATAACAGGTCCAGCTGAAGTTAGCTCCTAAAGGCACATGAGTCATTTGCACTTCTCAATTCCAACCAGACATCACACGTGTAGCTTAAAACTGGCCACCATGGCATTCTTACATCCTGGTGGTAGTGGTGATGGTATAGTCTTCCAGGTGTGTCCGATTCTTGTGATGCCATGGACGGTAGCCCACCAGGCTCCTCTGTCCAGAGGATTTCCCAGGCAAGAATACTGGAATGGATTGCCGTTTTCTTCTCCAGAAAATCTTCCTGACCCAGGGATCGAACCCACGTCTCCTTCATTGACAGGTGGATTCTTTACCACTGAGCCACCTCTGAAGCCCAAATCAATTATACTTCAATTTAAAAAGAAAGAAAAGCATCTCAAGGGAGGAGAAAAATGTTCAAACAAATAATAACTGAAAGCTCCTGCACAACAACACAAGTGTTTCTAATCAGAAAACAAGTATCTAATGAGAATTCGCTAGGAAGCCTGTGCCTTCTGGACTTTTTAGTGATATCTGGCACAGGCTAATATATACCAAAGATTTGAAAAGGGCAGCCTTTTTGTTTCACAGAATTTGTTGCAGTGATGAGCTGAGATGTAACCTAAGAAGGAGATGACCTTTCAGGAGCCTCTGGTCTTAGAAGACAGTAGCAGACCACAGGCTCTGTGATACAGAAAAAAAGCAGAGTCTGTTTCCCATTAGTTCTCCAAAAACTATCATTAATCTTGTGGCAGCAGGGTCAGCTCTAGGAATAACCAGCTGTATACCTGTTGTGACATAAACAGCCCTAAAGTTGACTCCTTTTCAATCCTTCACAGAAAATACCTCCCCAGCTCCCACACCTAAGATAGTGGAGGTGTCTGCCATTTCCAGAGTTAGAGAATTTTTCTCATTTGCTAAAGCACTTAGATTCCTCCAGGTGGTTCCATAAAGACAATGAGGGAAGTAAAGCACTAACCCATTATCAGTCATTATTATGTCAATAAAGATATGTTCATCAAACGACTTGTTATTGTCTTAGGGAAAAAAGAGTAGGGATTGGGTATTGAAAAGATTTGAATCAAAGGGCCCTGCCTCTGGGACAGGGCTCTTGTAAAGAAGGAACTCCCCATCACTGGAATGGGAGATAGGATGCTGAAATAAGAGAAAGAGACAATATAAAGCAGAGTTTCTCAAACCAAATTTCTCTTAGCAAACAATATGAACTTCCCTGGTGGCTCAGTGGTAAAGAATCCACCTCCCAATGCAGGGCACACTGGTTCCATCCCTGGTCCAGAAAAATTCCACATGCCGCAGAGCCCTAGAGCCCATGCTCCATGACAAGCGAAGCCACCACAATGGGAAGCCCGTGCGCCAAAACTAGAGAAAGCCCTCGCACAGAAAAAAAGACCCAAATGTAGCCAAAAACAAATAAATAAACATTAAGATCTCTTGGATCACTGTCCCTACACTGTACTTCCCAAGGCAGCTATGACCTCCACTAAGAATCACAAATCTGTAAATCCCAAACAACCAAAAGAAAATGTTGCTGAACATGATTTCATTTAATTTGAACTGTGAAAACACAAAATTTTCTTAAAATTCTCAAATGTAAATATTTAAATATAAATTATATTATAATCCTGCATATGTTTTTCCAAAGACCCATGTCCTGCTGGAGATCCTGATATGAAATACCATCTGTGCTACCATCACTACCCCTGTCACTAACACCTGCACTCCCAGACAGGTACGAGGCAAGCAACTGATCAGATTAACAAATACTAGTCATTTTTCCACCCTCGAGCTGAATAACATCACAGAAAATAATTGTTTTAAGGCTGAGGCAAAAATTTAAAGCAGAAGAACCAGCCCATGTGGGAAGAAAGTGCCTGAAAAGAGAATAAGGAAACAAAAGAATTTGGGATGGCCAAGACTAACTCTTCCATTTTATCCTAGTACAACAGGCTTTCTTGCTTAGATTGGGTTGCTGTGATTTTATGAGAAGACAAGAATAAGAATTTCTTACCTGTGTGGTGACTGGTTTAAAAGTGTTGGAAAAACTGCCAATTGGATTCAGCTACTGCTATGGAAAGGGATGGTTGCTAGGGTGACACTATAAGAATCATAAGGAGACAGGAAACTCACGGATGCAGACAGGAAATCCACCGGATGCCAACAGGAAGAAGCATGGCCCTCTTCTTCCAGGCTCTGTTTATTGCCCCCTACTGGACAGCCTCATAGGGAACCAGCTGGCAAAGGAAAAATATGATTTGTAGAGTCCTGGTTTCAACATCACAAAACACTGTATAGGAAATTGTGTCTGGAGCTAAGAAACAATAGCCTACTGAATGGCACGCGTAGTAAGAGTGGAAACATAAAAATTTATTGGAAGATTATTGCATAAACCAGAAAAGAGACCCTGGTGGCCTGGACCAGGTAGTGGCTGTGGATAAGGTGAAAAATGTTTACAATGTTTAAAAGAAGGTTCATTAGCACTGGCAGTGGATTTAATCAAATGCAAGGTATGCAAGAAAGAGATAAGCCAAGATGGACTCGAAGGTTTACTCCACTTGAACTGAACGAGTGCAATCTTCTGAACTGAACAACTGAAGATTTTTCTTCATTTTTGCTGACAAAGAAGATGACAGAATCCATGGACCTTAAAGGGGGAAAAAAAAGAGTTCTGCACAGATAAGTTTGAAATTCATATTCAATATACAAATAGATTAGCCAAGCTGGGAGTTGGGTATATGAGCCTGGAGATTAAAGAATAGGTCCTGGCTACAGTACAAATTTAGGAGTCATCAGAGTACATATAGTATTTAAAGCCATGAAACTGGGAGAAATCCTGTAGAGAATCAACAAACAGTGAAAAAGAAATGTTAGAGGATAGATTCCTGGGCCACTCCAATGTTTATAGATTTAGAAGATGAGAAGCCAGAAAAAGCTACTAAAAAGCAGTGGCTTTTGAAACAGCATGAAATCAAAAGAGTGTGAAGCTAAGTGAAGCTAACTAAGTGAAGGAAGCTTCAGGAAGCTAAGTGAAGACGCATTAAGAGGAAGGATCAAATGTGTCACACGGTACTACTAGCAAAAGTAAGATGAGAACTAACAAGTAACAACATGAAATTAAAGAAATAACCCAAGAAAATTTCCTAAAGTGGGAGGACATGAGCTTTCAGATTAAAAAGGTCCACAGAGTTCTAATATGATAAATGAAAGTAGGCCAATAATAACAAGGCACATCATTGTGAAATTTCAAAACACTGGGGGTGCAGGAAGAGGAGGAGGTAAAGATAACAGCAGCTTGGGATGCAAGGGGAAACAGAACTCCCGGTCATATACAAACGTAAGGAATCAGAAGGACATCACTTTGCTCAAAAGCAACTCTGGAATCTAGAAAATACTGGAGAAATGCCTTCTAAATGCTAAAAGGATTTCCAAACAAGAAGTAAAATTCTAACACTAATGTCAATCAAGTGTGAGAGTAGAATAAAGATAATTTCAGACACACAGGGTCTCAAAACCTTTAATCCCCTTGTACCTATTCTTGGTAAACTATTGGAGACTGTGCACCAGCAAACTGAAGAGATAATCCAAGCAAGATGATAGAGATTACATGTACTCAGCGATCAATACACATAAAAGATGAAGGGAATCTTTAGGATGATAGTAAAGGAAGATTACACACACAGACACACACACATACACACATACAGACACACACGGGAAGATTCTAGACTAGCAACTTGCATCTAGTAGATTAGAATGATGCTTCCCAAGTGGTGCAGTCGTAAAGAATCCACCTGTTAACGTAGGAGACACAGTGACGTGGGTTCCATCCCTAGCTTGGGAAGATCCCCAGGAGAAGGGTATGGTAACCCACTCCAGCATTCTTGCCTGGAAAATCCCATGACTGAGGGGCGTGGGGGGCTACAGTCCATGGGGTCACAAAAGAGTTGGACACGGAGCATGCAGCACACACATATTAGAACTTGTGAAAAGATACCAGGACTCATTCTTTAAAAAAGCTGAAATTGCAGATACAGCTAAATGTCATTTAAACCAGGGGTCCCCAACCTGAGGCCTGTAAGAGATGGGCGAGTGAGTGAAGCTTCATCAGTATTTATAGCCACTCCCACCGTTTGCACTACTTACTGCCTGAGCTCCGCCTCCTGTCTCTTGTCAGATCAATGGCAGCATAATAAATGAAATGAGCTTGAGTTATCCTGAAGCTACTAGCCATCCCTGGTCCAAGAAAAATTGTCTTCCATGAAACTGGTCCCTGGTGCCAAAAAGGTTGGGGGCTGCTGACTTAAACAAATGGTTAAGGTTTGGGAAGCTGTACTATAAACAGGTACTTTTTTTTTTTTTTTTTAAAGGAATAAGTGAATTAACTCCAGGCAAGAGGGACTGGGATTGTGGAGGGGGAGCAGGGAGGTTTACTTCTCATCTCTTTTATTTTCTCTGGAAAGTGGAAAGCAAGGTTACCACCTTGAAGAAGGGGGATGAGCAGGAGATGCTGGAAGTCTGAGAGAGAAGACAGTATATAATCATTTAGAAGTGAAACAGTAAATGGACTTGAAAAATGCTGTGGAACTGCCTATCTGTTCTAGTGGCATAGAGGAAAGCTGGTTTCTTTGGACTGAGAAATATCACTAATGGAAGGTGAGAGCAGTAAGGAAGAAGAGAAACTACTCCAATATGAGAAAGAAGGACACCAAGCAGAGAGGGCAGCTCACAAGCCTCCTGAGTGGTCACAAAGAAGAGTGGAAGTCAGCTCCAGGGGAGAAATGGCAGGACTGGTCCAGAAGAGGAGGTACCCCATGCAAGAGTATCCCCACAACAGTGCATGCTGAACTAGAAGGGGATGACAACGGCCTCATCTGAAGGAAAGCAACTGGAAGCATTTAAAGAAGATCTCAGTTAAAATATCACAAGATAATTTGGCTGTGAGAATTGATTGTAAAAAGGTGAATCATAATAGAAGAAGAGAACCCAGTGAGGGCTAATCACAATTTATCCTGAAAACGAGTAATCAATTTCCTTTTGTGCAGGTGGGAAATACTTGCTGCTGTTGTCTAGTTGCTAAGTCACATCCAACTCTTTTGCAACTCCATGGACTGTAGCCCACCAGGCTCCTCTGGCCATGGGATATCCCAGGCAAGAAACACTGGTGTGGGTCAGCCATTTCCTTCTCCAGGGGATCTTCCCGACCCAGGGATGGAAGCCAAGTCTCCTGCATTCACAAGCCGATTCTTTTACTGCCGAGCCACAGGCGAAGCCTGGGAAATGCTTAGGAGTGAGTTTAAAGCTACAAAGAGGAAAACACAAGTATTTAGTGATGGGGTGCTTCTCATTGAAACAGCCCCCAACAAAACAACTGGAAATAGGAGAGATGGTAAATTCAGCCTTAATAAGAAAGTTTCCTGTATTAGCTTGCAGTGGCCAGGGTCTTTTTCTTGCTGACTCTTCATGCCCCAGTAGTAATTCTGTGGTTTCTTCTGTTTTTCTTTTTTTTCTTAACATTTATCAATATTGTGTTCTTTCTTTCTTCTGTATCTCCTGCTGCTGTCAGAACCTTGCTACTACAGTATTTTTGCTGTTTTTCAGCTACTCACCCATGTCCAACTCTTTGCAACCCCATGGACGGCAGCATGCCAGGCTTCCCTGTCCTTCGTATCTCTCAGGGTTTGCCCAAATTCATGCCCATTGAGTCGATGATGCCATCCAATCATCTCATCCTCTGTTGCTTCCTTCTCCCCCTGCCCTCAATCTTTCCCAGCATCAAGGATCTTGTCCCAATAAATCAGCTCTTCCCATCAAAGTATCATGGTCAAAGTACCGGAGCTTCAGCTTCAGCATTAGTCATTCCAATGAATATTCACAGTTGATTTCCTTTAAGACTGACTGGTTTGATATCTTTGGAGTCCAAGGGACTCTCAAAAGTCTTCTCCAACAACAATTCTTCGGCACTCAGCTTCTTTATGGTCCAACTCCCACATCTATACATAACTACTGGAAAAACCATAGCTTTGACTAGATGGACCTCTGTTGGCAAAATGATGTCTCTGATTTCTAATATGCTATCTAGGTTCAATACCTGGGTTGGGAAGATCCCCTGGAGAAGGAAATGGCAACCCACTCCAGTACCCTTGCCTGAAAAATCCCATGGATGGATGAGCCTGGTAGGCTACAGTCCACGGGGTCACAAAGAGTTGGACATGACTGAGCGACTTCACTCACTCACTCTAGGTTTGTTGTAGCTTTCTTCCAAGAAGAAAGCATCTTTTAATTTCTTGGCTGCAGTATGTAGTATTACAAATGCATAAATCACTTTTTTTAATCTCCTCAGGAGTTTCACCCAATTGTTTCCTAATCAAAAATTCTCACTTTCCCTTTAAAATGATAAACTCCTTCCTGGCCACTTGGAGTTTTCTCTTCCCTCCTCTCCTAGAGATAACAATTAAATATAAGCTGTGATAGCAACTATAAACTCCTAGGTGATAGTTCTCCAACTACTCTCCAGGAAAAGAAAAGAGTCCAAAATCCTAGGTTCAAGCCAATTCGACACAATATTTGATTGAAGCAAATCTCTTCACTTGCCTGTCATTGAAAAATCAGGATAATGATAATACTTGTCTTACTAGCCTCTCCATGAGTCAGTCCTATATACCTAATGGTTATGCAATGGTTAGTGTTTGTGATCTGGGTCACTCTTCCTCCATTTATTCTTTCCTTCTACCTAATCATTTTTATTTCTCAGTAATTAGCATGTATTGTTTATATAAAAGAAATAGTATTTCATCAGATCTGAGATGTTATTATATTATTTAACAATAATACACGAAAAAAAGAATATTACAATGAAACTGCAACTCAATGATTTTACAACAGTGCTACAGATAGTTCTGCACTAGCCTCTTTTTTTTTTTTAATCTTTTAGGCATGCAGCAGGTGGGATCTTAGTTCCCTGATCAGGGATCAAATCTGTACCCGCTGCATTGGCAGTGTGGAGTCTAACCAGTGGACCGCCAGAGAAGTTGCCACTAGCCTCTTCCTCATTTAGACATTTCTTTCATCCATTCTAAGAAATGGGGGAGCCTGGTGGGCTACAGTCCATAGGGTCGCAAAGAGTTGGAAATAACAGCACACACAGGCAACACAAAAAGGAACTAGCAAATTTTCCTACTTTCACTTTGCACTGTTTGACATTTGATAGGAGACAATCATTTTGCACCCATCTTGGTAACTGTTTATAATACAGCTTAATCTACTTGTGGGTATTTTCTTCCTTTGCTTTATTTTGCTGCCTTACAAGAAAATACAGAGTTGCTTTCAGCATTTCTCTGAAATAACTTGTTTATAAATCAAATTGGCAACTCATTGTTGTTTCCATGTCTTCCTTTATACACAACAGACATTCCAACATTTTGGTTATATTTTAAATGTCAACCAAACTTAACATGTGCAGGACCCACAATGCACAAACCCTACTTAGGCAGCATCAACTCTGCCTCAGCTTCTAACTGGTCACCGGAGACGGTAAAAGGCAGCTCAGTTTCACTAATGGTATAATATGAAATTGGACTCCTCTGATCAATTATTTTATCTTGTGTGCATCCCTTCTCTTTGCCCTTCCCTTCATTAGTACTTGCAGTGTGTGTGTGTGTGTGTGTGTGTGTGTGTGTGTGTGCATGGGCACACATGCACGTTAGTAGATCAGATGTGTACGACTCTCTGCGACCCCATGGACTATAGCTCCACCAGGCTCCTCTGTCCATGGAATTCTTCAGGCAAGAATCCTGGAGTGGGTTGCCATTCCCTTCTTCAGAGGATCTTCAGAGGATCACACTCCAGGGACTGTGTCTCCTGCATTGCAGGCAGATTCTTTACCCTCTGAGCCACCAGGGATCATATTTATCAAATATGTTCTCTCTCTCACCAGCATACATTCTTCCCCTGTCAATAATTTACATCATGACTCTGATCCTTAAGATGCCTGTCTTCATGCGCTGTGGTTGTGTGTGCGGGTGTGAGTCATACAGAGATCCAGATATGAGAGCATATCCAGATATCGTTTAAGTTAAAATGCATATCGTAAATTATAGGTTCAATCAAAGAGTAGACCTCTTATTTTTTAAAAGTTCTACTCAACAAATTAAAGCAGTTTAGTAATAAAAACTTACAGAGGCATGATCTTATAATTCAGCGTGTTGCAAGTCAATATAAACCTAGTAACCCTGCTGGGTCAACCCCTTCAGGTTTCTCACTGGAGTGTAACCTACTCTCAATGGACCTGCATGAAAGGATCATGAGAATTTAGGCTACTTCAATATTTATTTACTAAGTACTAATTATTCTTTTACAGTTACATTTGATCTGACTAGCTACTTAATTCTGAGGATCAGAACATCATAGATGGAAAGAAAATTGCAGTTCATGGGGTTATGAAAAGTTGGACACGACTTAGCGACTGAAAAATAACAAGAGGGAAAGAGCAAGGGAAGAAACAAATGGACATTGATGTGATAACTACTCCATGTCAGGAGCTGGGTTCTTATTGCCAGGCTCACTTCTACTGCTCCTGGTACAATGTTCCCCCAAAAGTGCATAGAACGTTCTAACTTTCTGAATTCGGTATATAAATTTGGGGACCAAGCCAACCCCACTTAAATCTGGAAAAGCAGGAACACAGTCAGGGCTTCATTCTATTGTTAGCTCCTCTATTGTTGGAGGAGCTACTATATCATCAAAATGAGTTAATATTAGGAGATAATGTAAAATAACTAGACTTGCTTTTTAATGATTTTTTCATTAAAAATTATAAAACTTTGCAGCAAAATTGGAAAATGTTGATTTATCTCCTTAGTCATGTAATTTTACATAATTGAAGCACATGCATTTATATATTTATTTTTCACTTAAATAAGCATTTTACCATTTGTTAAAATTATTCATGAACATTATTCCATAACATCACTGCATAATATTCCATCAACATGGACACAAGTTATAAAACCATTGCTATATTTTTAGACATCTAAAGAGTGCAACTGTTTTCAAATTACTTACAACATGATATGTGTGCTTGCACACACTAGAGATTTTTCTTTTTGTTTTTAGGATAGATTTGTAGAAAAATGATAAAATGTATCTTTAAAGTAATTTTTGTCAACTTTTCAGAGAATCGATTTTAGCTTTTTGGATCCCTTTTGTTGTACTTCTGTTTTCAAGTTATTCTTTTTTGGGTTTCTGTTATTGCTGATGCTCCTTCTTTCAACTCTTTGGAGATCCTGGGACTTGAAATTGATGCTGTGATGGAGTAAGTCTTGGTAGTCTTCATGGAGGAGCTAAATTTATTCTGAATGGTCGAGGGATATGAATTGTTGTGACATAAGGCAGACAGTAAAAGATTACCTTGTCCAAAGATGACCTAGCATACACAAGGGATTCCCTTGTGGCTCAGCTGGTAAAGAACCTGCCTGCAATGCAGGATACCTGGGTTCTATCCCTGGGTTGGGAAGATCCCCAAGAGGAGACCATGGCAACCCACTCCAGTATTCTTGCCTGGAGAATTCCCATGGACAGAGGAGCCTGAAAGGCTACAGTCCATGGGGTCACAAAGGGTCGGACATGACTGAGTGGCTAAGCACAGCAGCATACATATTCTTTTTTTTTTGGTGGGGGGGGGGAGGCTGCACTGGGCCTTCGTTGCCACACATGGGCTTTCTCTAGTTGCGGTGCATGGGTTTCTCATCTCAGTGGCTTCTCTTACTGAGAAGCATGGGCTCCAGAGCACAGGCTCAGTAGCTGCAGCACAAGGCCTTAGCTGTTCCATGCAGAATGTGGGATCCTACCAGACCTGAGCATGTCCTGCTTGGCAGACAGGAAGGAAGGAAGTCCCATACATATCCTTTTCACAATGTGACTTTGACACTTCTCCTAATATCAGGAGGATCTGTGCCAGGACTGCTCCCCCTCAACCCTGGGTGGGTCTTTGTGGTTGCCTCAACCTACATAAGTGTGATAGAACTGACCTACATGTCATTCCGATGTGAGGTTATAAAAACCCCATGACTTCTGCCATGTTCTCTATGGATACTAGCTTTGGTAGAACCCAACCACCATACAAACAGTCCAACTGTCCTGAGCTAGCATGCTGTGAGGGAGCCCAAACTAGCTCACAAGGAGAGACCACAAAGAGAGGCCTGAGACTACGAGGAAAAAGAGAGATGCCCAGCCTACCCCAGTTGCTCCAATCCTTCACCATTTCATATCCAGTCACCGGCTAAAGTTGATCTGATGCATCATATCTCCCGAGCCTGGTCCTTCCTGAATTCCTGACCCCCAGAAATTGTGAAAGACAATAAAACAACTGTTGTTTAAGCCATGGAGAATCACTTGCTATTGAGCAACAAAAACTGAAACAAGAGCTTTAAAACTTCAGTCTCTCCTTCTCAATTTAAGTGATGCTATTTTCCAGTATAGTCATCCCTTGGTATATGCGAGGACTTGGTTCCAGGATCCAGCCCATGGATGCTCACACCCCTTAAAGTAAGCTCTCTATATCTGTGGCTTCTACATATAATATGTAAAGATAACATATAATTATTACTTCATGCAGGTGAGGTTTGTTTAGATCTGTTTATATGTTTGCCAACTTTTTGCATATCAAATTTTCCTTCTGAAGTAACATGCCTTTTTCCTGAGATACAATCTTAAGAATTTCTTTCAGTGAAGGTCTGCTGATGATAAATAACTTTACTGTTTTTCTAGAAAATGTTTTATATTATTTGAAAGATAACCTGTACACACTCCTATGTTGATACCTTCCTTCTCCCAGCACTTGGAAGATCTTGTCCCACTGTTTTCTGACTCCCATTGACTGTTGGAAGAAGTCTGTTTTTAGTCTAATGATCATTCTTTTGCAGATAATGTCCTTTTTCCTCTAGCTTCTTTTAAAAGCTTCTTATTATATTTAGTTCAATTTTATTAAATTGCATTTTTAATTTCACTTATGTTTGATAACTTGCTTTCTGTATTTATGGAGTATATTATTCTTCAATTCTAAAGATGTCTCAGCCTTTGAAAGTGGTGAAAGTGTTAGTTGCTCAGTCATGTCCAACTCTTTGAGACCCCATGACTGTAGACAGCCAGACTCTTCTGTCCGTGGAATTCTCCAGACAAGAATACTGGAATGAATAGTCATTCCCTTCTCCAGGGTATGTTCCTGACCCAGGGACTGAATTCCGGTCTCTTGCATTGCACCTTTATTTTATAATTCCACAATTCCATTTAAATAAAAGACTGAATTTTAGTCCTTCTCATTCCATCCTCCCTGGTGGCTTAGATGGTAAAAAGTCTGCCTACGATGCAGGAGACCCGGGTTCAATCTCTGGGTCAGGAAGACACCCTGGAAAAGGAAATGGCAACTCACTACAGTATGCTTGCCTGGAAAATTCCAGGGATGGAGGAATCTGGCAGGCTGCAGTCCATGGGGTCCCAAAGAGTTGGACATGACTGAGCAACTTCTATTCCATCATCCAAGTTTCTTTGTCTTATCTTCACATTTTCTAGCAAATCTAGAATACTTTCTAGCATATCTTGTATCTAGCGGATTATCTGCTCTATCTCCCAGTTCACTGATACTCTCTTCAGGTATATCTAATCTGATGTCTGTTCACCTCAACAATTATATTTTCATTTCTAAAATTCCTATTTGGTTTTTTTTAAAGCTATCTATATAATTTTCATGTTTTACTACTGACTTTTGATTCATATTTTTTTTCTATAAGAATTTCATACTTAGTAATATATGCATCTGAAAATTTCAATAAGTTCTCAGGCATGTCTATCCACAATTGTTATTTATTTTTTATCTCTGAGGAATCTCAATATTGCTAATTTCAGTGTTTTCTTAAGAGTTTATATCTGTTTGAAACTCCATACAGATCTCCACCCTTTCAGAGGTATTTCTTCTCTGTCTTCTGTTTGTTCTCTCTAGTTCCAGTTTTAGCATCTGTCTTTTAAATTCCCTTACATCATGGCAGATGTTAAGACAGAATGGCTATCAGTGACTGCCAAAACTTGGTGCAAACACTGATAAGTTGCTTTAAGTTTGGAGAGAAAAGGAAAAAGAAGTCAGCTGGCAGAAGAGACGAGGACGTTTTAGGAACACAGTCTGGGGCATGAGTCATATCAAATATTAAACAGAAGTTGCTATAACCTTTTTTTGGACCCAAGTCATTTTCCTCAAAGCTCAAATTATTTTTTAAAAAGTACATCAATAAAACAAATAATTGTTCTCCCAGATAATGTCTCCATACTCCCAACTGCTTTTAGTAAAATTAGAGGTGATTACCATTGGATCGCATGGACTGTAGCCCTCCAGGCTCCTCTGTCCATGGGATTCTCCAGGCAAGAATATTGGAGTGGGTTGCCATTCCCTTCTCCAGGGGATCTTCATGACCCAGGGATTAAACCTGCATCTCCTGCATCGGCAAGCAGATTTTTTTACCATTGAGCCACCAGGGAAGCCCATACATATTTGCTGAGATCTCAAGAGCAAAGATAAACAATTATTGACCCCAAGCTGTTCACCCTGATACTACTGTCTCTAATATGCCTACATGGAAACACACACACACAGAACATTGCTGCTCTTTTCTGTGGCTGCAAATAATAACTTCCCAAGTTGGAGTCTCAAAGTTCAAAAGTGAATTCTTAATATCATAATAAAGCAATTAATTAAGTTCCAGTTTTTATTTGTTTAACCATCACTGGCCCAAATATGTATTGACCTTCTGTTATGGCAAAAATGGCTGAGTTTTCAATTCTATTCAGAAACTGAGAAACAAGCCTTGAGAACTATAATCTCTCCTTTCATATCATGTCAGGATAGAATGACTCAGTTTAGGCCAGTGAACTTTAAACCTATTAAGAGTAATGGAAATCTTGAAAAATCTGATAAATAATATATAATACATACACATAATTTTTTAAAATAAACTTCAAAAGGGGTTCAGAAATCCCCATAAGCCCCTTATGGACACTTAGACCACAGAATATCTCTTAATTGGAAGTAACTTCAGGCTGTAAGTTGTCCATCTTCTTAAACTCTGTATTTTCTGTCCCAGAGTAGATTTCAAACTATATTTGTTGAATGAGCACCTCTGCAACTCTGTTCCTGTGACGCTCCCATATTAACACTCCCTCCCCCCAATGAATTTCCAAATCCTCAACCTCTACATATATGTTTTTTGAAAATATTTACTCAAGACTAATCTGATGGTCTAAACAACTATTTTCCAAACTCCACTTTCATAATTTTCCCTTTTCCACTTCCTATTATCCCAAATATTATAATGATGCATTGCCCCAGACTGCAAAAACCAGCTGGTCACCCAGGAAAGAAACATTTGTAAGGTATATAGCCTCTGAAAGAGTGTCCTCTGAGAAAAAGCAAAAAGATCTTTATAAGAAATATAAAGAGGCTGTGCCTTATTTTATCTGGGGGACAATCCTTGGCAATTTCAATACCTTATTTATATGTTGACTAATTAGAATTCAGAACTGAGGTTATATGCTAACCTTATAACCATATAAGGTTATATACAACCATATAAGGTTAACATATAACCATATAAGTGTTACATGTTAACACTTAACTGAATAGAAGGCAGTCAGTTTATTTTTCTGACAGAAAGACAACTCAACTTAATCAGTCAATTTGACAAAGAGCTTTGGCTTTGCTCTGAGGACATGTAGCATACAAAAAGTTAAATCTGCACATCTGAGATTTTGTGACCATATATTCAAACATGCACAATGCAGCATGCACTAAAAGTACATACTTGGCAACAATTTAACTTTATGCCAAAAACATTAGGTAACTTTTAAAAGATGAAGGAAATAATGCTGGATTTTAAAAACTATATTTTTTAAAAACTATTTATTTTTAATTGGAGGATAATTGCTTTACGATATTAATGCTGTGTTAATGCTGTTTCTGCTATATATCAACCATAGATATATGTAATGTACCCTCCCTTTTGAACCTCCCTTAGTTCTTTTAAAGAGTATTTGAACAAAAATGTTTGCAGACCAACGGGTTAGAGCTGGTATATGTTAATGAAGGTAAATTCATGAAGGGATCCTTTCTGCCTCTACCTGCAAGACCCAGCAAAGGAAAGAACACGATGACAGCAATGGGTCTGAAAATCCAACAGACTCTGCTGCCACATTAAAATAAACTCACTTCTCCTAGGCCATAAAGGTGCAATCCAGAGGGTGACTGCAACCGCAAAGCCCTTTCTAATCTGTGTCCCAGACACCTTAACTAATCCTTTCATTCTGGGTGCTGTCAAAAGGAGTTCACTTTCTACCCATTGAACAACAATGTGTTAAGAGAACAGATTTCACATTAAGTGTTCTTATTTTTACCACACACCAGAAAAAAAAAGGACACAAGGAAATTTTAGGAGGTGATGACTATGTTTATTACCTTAATGATGGCGACAGCATCACGGGTGTTTGCATATGCCCAGACTCATCAAATTGTACATAATAAACATGTGCAGTTTTGGCGGTATATCAATCGTGCCTCAATAAAGTTGTTTTCTAAAAATGAGAATGTATGCTAGACAAGATATCCTGACAAAGCCTATAGCAGAGCTCCTTCTTACTGAGTGAAAATTTCTATTTTTAAAAAATATATATTTATTTATTTGGCTGTGCTGGGTTTTAGCTGGGTCACAGGGGATCTTCCATCTTGGTTGTGGCATGCAGGATCTTCGGTTGCAGCACGCAAACTCTTAGTTGTGGCATATAGGATCTTAGTTCCCTGAGAAGGGACTGAACTCGGGCATCAACAGTGAAAGTGCCAACTCCCAGCCAATGGACCATCAAGGAATGCCTATTGTCTAATTGTTAAGTATATAAAGTTCTCTAATGTTATTGTAAGTGGTATGTTTTTCCTTATTTCACAAAATGGAACTGCGGTATGCATTTTGATTTTGCCTTCAAAAATCTTGCAACATTGAATATATTTTGTTAAGTGAAAAAACTTTCACTCCGTTTTCCAAAATGACATCACTTATGAAAACTCAATTGTCCCCTTGGGCGATATATGACTCATCTCGAAAGATCAGGCGTGCAAGGTCACTGGTTAAGAGGGACTTTGGATTGAGACAAGACTGGGTGAGGTACCAGACTGATGAGTAGCAGCTGTGAACATGAGCAGATGACAAAATTTACATCTTGTTTTCTGCAAAAGCACCCATTTAAATACTTCCTTATTAGGGTTATTCTGAGGATTAAATGAGGCAAAGCACATAAAGAACCCAGAACCTGGCATGCCAAAACACTGACTAAATGTTGACCCTAGATTAATCATAACGACTCTTGCTTGCCTGGTATTAGTTTATTATATTAAATTTTTCCCTTTTAAACACTTAATTATTGTGTTTAAAGGAAAGAAATACTTTGCTTCCTCCTGCTGTAGTTAAAACATTTCTCAAAATCACCATCTCAGTCTCCCTTTCATCTTGCTCTAAGTCTTGTTCTAGATAAATACTCTTTTTCACATGATTTTTAAAAATCCACATTCCACATATTCAGGTAGAAAAATAGAATCTTTTGCTCTTCAATGTAATGTACTGAATGTTTCATTCCCCTTCATAAGAAAGGGAATTTTTTCTTAAAAGTGATTTTATTCCCTACTCAAAATGAGAGTTAAAGTACCATACTGCGGTTACACAAGACACTAACATTGGGGTAAATTGGTTGAAGGGCACAAAGGACTTGCCTACACATTTTTTGTTTGTTTGTTTTGCAACTTCTTGTGAATCTGAAATTATTTTTAAAAATTTAAATAAGCAAATAAAAATAATTCTGCAAGTATTCTCTTGATCTTTTGCTCATTCTCTTGTATCTGATATGAATCCTTCCCAATTTTCCCAGAATCTCAATCCACTTAATTGAATTAAAGAGACATCACCATCATCACAGGTGATTTTCTAATATTTTCCTGATCAGACCTCCCATTCCCCTCAAAATAACCACAAAAAAACCCAAGACGGAGTGAGGGTCAGTAACTAAACTATAAAAGAGAAATGTTTCATTTTCTTATTCTTATTAATTCCTTGCTATGCAACATTAGCTATGTCAACAAACAAATCACACTAAAAATAGTACAGAGCACTAATTTTGGATCATTCAGTTAAGTTACTAACTCACAAATTTGACTGGCATTTTTGGTTTTCAGTGACATTTTTAAAACCAACTATTTATTATGAAAAGAATACATCCATATACACCAACAGCAAAAAGGCTTGGCATATAAAAATGAACAGAAAACTAAAGTACAAATTTTAGAAAATGTCAAATCACCTATGTAGCATTAAGTCCAAAAAAATAGGAGGAATAATCTGCACATAGAAAGAACAGAAACACAAAACTCGTCTTCATGATACCTAAGAGGACATTATAGCCATAAAAAATGCTATGGAAAAATAATTTGGCTCATGGAAAACAAAAATACAATGAAAACAAGGGAGTAGTAGGCTACATAGCACAACTAAAATACTTGGGACATAACACACACATGTATACACACATGTATACACACACGTGTACACACGTGTATACACACATGTATACACACATATACATGCATGTACACACACAAAGCTACATCGCACAAGGAAAGAGTTACACATCATGGTAATATGCCTAGAAGTTCTAATATCCACCTACTAGGAGGACTAGAAAGAGAGAGCAAACATAATGGAGAAGAAGAAATAAATCAGGCATCTGAGAGAATGCTCACAAACATGAAAAACAATACTAATGACAACTAACATTTATATATTGCTTACATATAGAAGGCATAAATAAGCATAGATATAATTATGTTGATAAAATATGTTGATCCAGATATGCCCACATGTTTACCATATACATATATGCATAGTTTAATTCATTATATCTATTATGTAAGAATTATTATCCTTGCTTTATAGACGAGAAAACTGAAGGAGAAAGTGTTAAGTAACTCAGTCAGGCTCACACAGCTGTGAGTGGGTGAGAGGGAAGTGCAACCTGAGTCATCACGCTTTAGTGGACAGACTCCTAACCACGACATCCCAACCACTACATCCCACGTCTTCCAGCTCAAAGGACCTCCACTAGTGTATCAAGCAACATTAATGAAAAAAGACCCACTCTAAGATAAAATATGTCTTGGTAAACTTTCTGAATTTCAGTGAAAAAAAGAAATGTATTAAAATTTTAGTGGAGGAAGTAAAGAAAGATTTCCCTCAAACAAAAAATAAATAAATTTCTACTAGGTTTCTGACTGGCAACTTTGAGTGCCAGAAGATAATGAAACAGTACACTCAAAGTTCTGAAGAATATAAGAAATATCTGAAAAAAATTCATCTCATGTTAATTATAGTTATCTACAAATGGTGAGGTTTGGGGTGAATTTTTTGTTACGATCTTTTTTGTATTTTTCTCTTTTAATTTCTTATAATAATCATATATTTTTGTGGACAAAACTAAGATCATTGTTATAAAAATAAGGATATTCAAATGGATTAAATTTCTTAATAAAAATAAAACTACAAATGCCATAAAACATTAGCAATAATTAATAAATTCAAAAATATTAGGATAATATTTTCTCATCGAAGGCGATGTGGTAAGGAAGACTGTCTACAGAAAAAATTTTTAAAGGAAAAGACTAACAAATTACACTGTATAGAAATGTTGAATTCTGACAGAACATAAGTTAAATAATATGTGTCAGGTTAGAAGAAAACATTAATATTTGCTACATACATAATATAAGCCGTTCCTATAAATCAACAGGAAAATAGTTTGTAAAAAGAAAAAAGCACAAAATGAGCAAAAAATATAGGCAATTTACAGAATAAAAAAATACAGAGTCAACACCCACTCAGATTTCTTGTATTCAGAAAACAACGCATTTTAAGTAAAAAATAACGTATCATTTTTAACTCAACAAATTGACAAAAACCTAAAAGATGAATAGCACATAATGTTTTCAATACTGGAAAACAGGCAGTCTGATGCATTATTGAAGAGGAAGTAAATGGTACGTTTTGGAAGTGTAATTTCATGGTATCTGTCAAATTAAAAATTGTTTGGTGTGTTTCTGAGCATTTATTTTATGGGAATACTTACTTCAGAACCGAAGCAAGGAGTGCAGCATTGTTTATCGCGCGACACACAAGTGCTATTCACTCGGATGAGACTTCCTTAGGTGACAAGTGCCTGCGCCCAGACTGTCTGGATATTTCACCCTTAATTGCTGGTGTACCTGGCCAACGTAAAGGTGATGCTCAAGTCTTCTTTTCACAGAGATCAAGTTTCTCCACATGAGCAGTCCTTGGAAAACCAGCTCACAGCTCACCGCTGGGCTTCATCAGCTAGAGACTGACCCCCAGAAGCTCCCACAGCAGCTGCCAAGATTTCTGGAATCGATACTAGAGCAGGACTTCCCCATCTCCTCCCCCAAATCTGACCGGATGTCATGTGATGTACTATATTGTAATATATAATCACACATTCCTGTACACTCCCACAATATTGCTAATTCCATGCATGCAGATGCAGCAAAGTGGTCATTTCTTTGTTTTTAATAAAACCGATCTGATTTCAGTTCACCAGTCAATGCCAATCAATGAGTTGGGACTGAAGCCAACAAGTTGGAAATCAGTAGTAACGAGTAAACATGATATACTCTTACTTCTTTGAGCAAAACAGAGGATCCACTGTTCGGATTTTACCTTCTCTAAAGGCAAAAACCAGAAACCCAGAGGAAGCGTGAAACAGTGTTTGGATTCCCTTGATCCTGCCGAGTTTATTTACAATTCCCTCCTTCATCCTTCCTGCCTGTCCAGATGGTTTTTGTCTTTGTTTCCCAAACTGATTTATGTTCACTCTCTTTAAGATGTTAAATACCCTGAAAGCCTTCTTTCTAATTCCTCACAAGCAGAAGTCGTAAATTCTTACCTTTGTCGAATTATGCTGGGGTTAGCTGTTACTAAATGACTTTTGGATCCAACATCCTTAGTGTATTCACTTGACAAAGGAGGAAGATTGCATCTAAAGAAACGAGAACAAGCTCTTCAGAATGATTTACATACTTTTAAAACAAGTCAAGTATCATGGCAAATAGGAACTTACTAAATCTAGCTCAATTCACAAATAAATGATTTTTGTCACCTCTTCCCTTTAATAGAAGTTAGATGACTATTATAGCATCTTTAGAATGTTGTCATAAAAACTATTTCTGTGTTAGAAGAAAGAAAATGTCAGCAAGAGAGGTAAGGGATCTACTAAAGGAAAGAGATAGAACTAGAGTGAATTTATTCCATTCAAAATATCTTTGAGGTGATATGTCAGGGTGCATTAGACTTGAAATGAGCATCTGGGGGTGTGGCCCCTGGGCAGTGGTCCCCAACCTTTTTAGGCTCCAGGGACTGATTTTCTTGGAAGACAACTTTCTCACAAACTGGGTGGGAGGGATGCTCTCCAGATGATTCAAGCACACTACATTTTGTGCACTTTATTTCTATTATTATTACACCAGCTTTACCTTAGATCATCAATTAGATCCCAGAGGTTGGGGGCCCCTGTCCTAGAAGATACAGGACCTATAGTTCCTCTCTGTGGATACAAACAAGCCTCAAGAGAAAAGGAAGAATTGCTTGTGTTTTTCATTCTTTTCCCAAATTCTAAATTATAAGAGTACATTCAAGGCAAACTCTGCCACCTAAATCAGTGCATGCATGCCCAACGTATGGTTGACTTCCAGTGAAAATGCTTTGTCATCCAACAAAATGCAGTGATTCTCCACCATCCCAGTCTAGACAAGGGAAAGAGTTCTGGGAAAAGAAATAAATAGCCCCTCCTCCCTCCCACATACACCAGCCTGCCCTGGGTGCTCTCCTTGACTGCAATGTCTTATGAATGCTTACAATGGAAAATGCTGCAACTGCAAATTCAATCTCATGGCTTTCTACTAGTGGGCTGTTATCCAAGTTATGACATCCGCCTCAGTTTCCCCATTACAAAATGAGGATAATGACTTTTCCTCTCCAATAAGCTGGTTGTAAGGATTAAAGTAAGAAATGTATTAAAAAGTCCCTACCTTGATGCCTCACACATAGTAAAAGCTCAAAAATATCCCATATCAGACATATCGTATCTTGGTAACTCAGTTAGTCACTCAGTCACGTCTGACTCTTTGCGACCCCATGGGCTATAGCCTACCAGGTTCCTCCATCCATGAAATTCTCTAGTCAACAATCCATTCCCTCCTCCAGGGTATCTTCCCAACCCAAGGATGGGACTCGAGTCTCCCGCACTGTAGGCAGATTCTTTATCACTGAGCCACCAGAGAAGCCCCAAGAATACTGGAGTGGGTTGCCATGATCAAATAAATATAACTAAATACATCTTTATTACTTATGACCACCCCAAATGAGTCTATAGCTTCCACTGGATTTTTCTTTTATTACTGAGTCCTGATTTCTCCTCTCCAGCCATATCTCTAAGTTGACTCCAACCATCAGAGCACTCTAACTTTGTATTATTTCAGCAAAGTAAAGCATCATTTATTTGTTGTTAGAGATCTTACAAATATCAAGGCCCCAGCCATTTCCCAACTATTAAAATTTCCCGGGCAAATTTCCCCCAGGACATGGGGTTGTCTGAAAATCGACTCAGCTGATCAGCACGAGTTCCTTGATGTTGTCTTGTATTTACCCCTGTGACTCCCACCACATCAGGGCATCTGAGGTAGAAATTTGTCTCACTTGATTTGGACTCTTCCTTTCATCTGCTCTTTGGTAACAAGATCCTGATTCTTCTGACAGCTCCCCACAGAGTAATGAGTCAGCCAGTTGCCGACTTTCGCCGAGTGCCCATTGAAAACAAACAATGAGCATTGTGAGGAGCCTGGGGGAAGCCGAGTCTCAGAGCCTACTTGAGGCGTCCACATCACATCCTTGTGGTTTCTGAGGACTGTGCTGGGGAATGAGTTTACTCATAGTGGCCATGCTCATCTGACCATGGTGCTGACCTTGGGATTCAACTGATCTCTGCCAAGATGAACAGGACTCCCAGGATAAAACGCAGGGCAGAATTCGAGCATCTTTTTCTCTCTTTTCTCGGATGAATATAATTATTTACTTAGCCTTTTTAGTTTTTATTGGAATAGAGTTGATTTACAATGTTCTGTTAATTTCAAGTGTTTCCAGCAAAGGGAATCAATTACACATATATATTGACATATTCCCATTCTTTTTCAAATTCCTAGGTTATGGCAGAATACGGAGTAGAATTCCCTGTGCTATATAGTAGGTCCTTCTTAGTTAACTATTTTATATATAGTAGTGTGTGTATGTTAATTCCAAACTCCTAATTTATCACTTCCCCTTCGATCTTGATGGCCCTTCATAACATTTGAGAATCAATCTCACTATATTAAAACTGTAAACTCTATCGCTAGGAAGTGCAGTCGACCTATTCTATCATCAGTAAAT
Organism: Muntiacus reevesi; assembly: GCF_963930625.1. Classification (NCBI taxonomy): domain Eukaryota; kingdom Metazoa; phylum Chordata; class Mammalia; order Artiodactyla; family Cervidae; genus Muntiacus; species Muntiacus reevesi. The sequence continues at coordinate 33,055,871 of NC_089249.1, read as the reverse complement.
GAAAGGAGTTGGTGCTCATGAATAACAACTTTGTTTTTCTGTGTGTTCCTTGGAGGTTGATCTATGGCTCATATGTCTGGATCCCTTCATACCTTCTTTGTTGTTCAGTCGCTCAGTCATGTCAGACTCTTTGTGACCCCATGGACTACAGCACACCAGGCTTCCCTGTCTTTCACCATCTCCCAGAGTTTGTTCAAACGCATGTCCGTTGAGTCGGTGATGCCATCCAGCCATCTCATCCTCTGCCATCCCCTTCTCCTGCCTTCAATCTTGTCCAGCATCAGGGTCTTTTCCAATCAGGCAGCTCTTTGCATCAGGTGGCCAAACTATTGGAGCTTCAGCATCCATCCTTCCAATGAATATTCAGGGTTGATTTCCTTTAGGATTGACTGGTCTGACCTCTCCGACGTCCAAGGGACTCTTAAGAGTCTTCTCCAACACCATAGTTTGAAAGCATCAACTCTTTAGCACTCAAACTTCTTTATGGTCCAACATTCACATTCGTCCATGATTACTGGAAAAATCACACCTTTGACTATACAGACACCTCCTATTACAAAGCACAACCTCAGAAATACACTTCCAGAGACTAAATGCCAAATTCTACCACATAGTGAAATGTTTAAAACAATAAGGATAATACTTAATACATCCATTTCTGGAAAGTAATGCCATTGTACTCTGGTATAAATAACTGTTCTTCTGGGTAAACTTTCTCTTCAAGTACGAATGCTTGTGATACCTCCCTGCAGCTCTCAGGGAAAAAAAAAGCACACTGTAATTTTAGCTCAACTCCTAAATTGATAATTACACAGATTTACATAAAAGGCACATTTAATACAGTCAAATTGTTTCTTATAAGGCATAATTGTGTAAAAGTGTTCCAAACTTTGCTTTATTGCTGATTGGCACAATGAATGGATATTACTGGCTGAAGTGTCTTAGTAACTGTGCGCGGGATCATAGAGGATGTGGCCACAGAATTGCTGAGAAATGAAAATTCTTTAAAGTGGGAAGTGGAGATGGGTGGGGAATGGGTAGAAAGGAATAGAATACATTTAAAAATTCTTTTTTAAATTATATGTATACTTCAATACATAAAACACATATAATTGAGTATAATTCACAGGCACCAAAATTATATTGTCTTCACTCATATTCCTGAGCCACCCAATTTCTCGCCAGGATATAATCACTGTTACCTCTGTCTTTCAGAACTTCAAGATAAATGATATTTAATGATATTACTTTTTTAAAGTGTCACTTTTGGTTACAGAGCAAATGTTTACTTTGAAATATGAGAAGGTACATTTTAGCATTAGAAGACGTGTCTGAAAATGTCCAAGCAAAGGAAATTATGGCATTGTTACAATTCTGGAAAACATCTTGAACTGCAATAGGGTACACCATTGTGTATAGGCAAGGCTATTTTGGGATCTCGTCTTTCACTGTAATGGTCCATGTACCCTACATTCTAGGATCAGACATACATGTTTCTAATCATAGTCACTAACTGTTTCATTTTGAATATATGTCATTAGCTCAATTTTCTCAAGGTGTCCCCAAAATGTGTATTAATCAACCATGTATAAATAGATCCATAAGTGGTCAAATAAGAATAATTTACAATTAATCAACATTTAATTATTTCCATATTATAAATTCTTTGTGTGTGTGTGTGTGTACTCAGTCGTGTTGGACTCTGCGACCACAAGGACCATAGCCTGCCAGGCTCCTCTGTCCTTGGGACTTTCCAGGCAACAATACTGGAGGGGATTGCCATTTCCTTCTCCAGAGGATCTTCCTGACCTAGGGATCAAACCTGTGTCTTCCATGTCTCCTGCATTGCAAGCGGATTTTTTTCCTGCTAAGCCACTGGGGAAGCCCCATAAACTATCAATTCAACTCAGTCACTCAGTCGTGTCCAACTCTTTGTGACCCCATGGACTGCAGCATGCCAGGCTTCCCTGTCCATCACCAATGAGCTTGCTCAAACTCATATCCATCGAGTCGGTGATGTCATCCAACCATCTCATCCTCTGTTGTCCCCTTCTCCTCCTGCCTTCAGTCTTTCCCAGCATCAGGGTCTTTCCAAAAAGTCAGTTCTTCCTATCAGGTGGCCAAAGTAGTGGAACTTCAGTTTCAGCATCAGTCCTTCTAATGAGTATTCAGGACTGATTTCCTTTAGGATGGACTGGTTGGATCTCCTTGCTGTCCAAGGGACTCTCAAGAGTCTTTTCCAACACTACAGTTCAAAAGCATCAATTCTTCAGTGCTCAGCTTTCTTTATAGTCCAACTCTCACATCCATACATGACTACTAGAAAAATCATAGCTTTGTCAGCAAAGTGATGTCTCTTCTTTTTAATATGCTGTCTAGGTTGGTCATAGCTTTTCTTCCAAGGAGCAAGCATCTTTTAATTTCACAGCTACAGTCACCATCTGCAGTGATTTTGGAGCCCAAAATAATAAAGTCTGTCACTGTTTCCATTGTTTCCCCATCTATTTGCCATGAACTATAAATAAAACTTTTTAAAGATTCAAATGTGTTATGACAACGGCACCATTCTTGAAATTGAATCAAAAGGTACATGTACACATACCTTTAGTTTTGATGCTGCCTTCTTTGAATTCTTTTCATTCTTACCTCCCTCATCATCCCATGAACATCCCACGAACATTGTTTAGTCCTGTGCTGTGCACCCTAATCACAAGCACTTATTAATTTTGAATGTGAATATATCAACACTGACTGTATACGATGCAAATGTAGTCTTGTGTATTTGTAATAAGTAAATATGGATAACCCCATAAGATGCTTAAGACTGATCTTCTGCACATTAAGTTAAAAAAATATCCATCTTCCTAAGTGTGGTGACACACACATGTGTGCTCAGGAATAATTTAAGAAATCACATTTATTGTACTGCCTCCTTCTACATTGTAGACATCTTAAAATCACTTAACTTTAAGTGATCTTAAAATCATTTAACTTTCCTGAATCTGTGAATATAATATTTCCACTTCTTCTTCCTTACATAGTTTCTGGAAAAAGCAAGTCAACTTATACTCGAGAGCAATGTGAAAAATCAAACTAGACTATGTGAATGTGTTACAGTTGTGTGATAGTCACATTATCACGGAATCAGAGTTTCCACAATGGAAAGGTTTAGGGAATTGTCTGCAGCCACCTCTGCACAGAGATTATCAGAAAGCTGAGCTGCAGCAAAGGTACCATGGTGCGCTGTGGGTCACAGAGCAAGTCTGTGGCAAGGGCTGGTCCTTCCTCTGAGTTTTCTTTGCCCTCAGAGCCCCCCTAATGCCAGTGTCATGGAGGGGTGCCTCTGCCCTCCTCCTCCACTCTGCTCTCCAGGTGATCGTCTCCGCTTCTATAGCTACCAGCTCACCATGCTCACCCATGGCTCACAACCCTGCAGAGCCTTGGTGTCCTTCCCACATTAGAGCTTGCAAAGGCTGGCCTGGGCCCACAGTGGAATGGACAGAGGGCTCCGTCCAGACACCCCTTCCCCACAGAAGGACCCCACTCACTCATTGTTTACCTCTGAGCCACCCTGACCTCGGCAATGACACAGCTCCAGATTCTAAGTCCATGATGGAACTGTCCAATGTACCATTTCCAACCTCAGTTAAGACCCAATACAGATCAGGAGGTACTCACTCAGCAGATGTTGACCTGAATTAAGAGAAGTACATTTTCCTCTTCTCCTCTCTTCTATTTTCATTATCTTTCTTGTCTTCTATTTTTATTGCAAAAATTAATCATTACAGTGGAGAGAAAAACACAGTCTCACACTGGAAAAACTAGGGCAGGGCGCCTCCATAAAGGAAAGAAAGAAAAGGATCCTCCCTCTGCCGCAGGCTTCACCAGTAAGCTGAAGTCTTCTGAGGAGCCCGATCCTTGCTCTCTCAGAAGGAACCTGACCCTCCCCTTGAAATGGCTTCCCCGAAACTCTCTCAGACAAGCTTTACTCTCCCCTACTCACTTAGCTCAGAGCCCAGAGGTGTCTAAGTGTCCCCTCAGCTACCTTTTTTTTTTTTTTTGTCACTTTAGACCATTATTTATTTATCCTTATTATCCTTAAAAGTGAACACAAACCCCCAACCTCCACCCCCTTCAGCTTTCCACCCTCTGTGTTGCTTGAGGCATCACTCATCCTGGCCCCAGAGCCTTCTCAGAAGGAAAAGAATCTGCCTGCAATGCAGGAGACCCAGGTTCGATCCCTGAGTTGAGAGAATCCTCTGGAGAAGGAAATGGCAACCCACTCCAGTATTCTTGCCTGAAGAATTCCACGGGCAGAGGAGTCTGGCGGGCTACAGTTAGACATAACTCAGCGACCAACACAAAGCCTCAATGCCTCACTTATTCCCACTTCAAGGAGACGTTGGGGTCATCGTGTAAGACCCTCCCCAGAGTAGCCTCCAAGCTCCTACATTTCTTCAGTAACAAGTGTCCTCTTTGTCTACAGCATGTCTGCTCATCCCAGAGAAGCTGACGTCAGAGTCTCAAGAAGTCACATGTTCCAGCGGGCCATTCTTTGACACTAACTCTCATTTTTCCATCTTCTTTTATCTTTCCCATTTCCAGTCCCTCGGCTCTGAATGGCCCCATCATATGGCCCCATTGCACCCCTTCCTTTCTCCAGGCCTCTCAGGGCCAACTTCCTTCCAGCTCAGATCCCAAAGTGTGTCCTTCACGCTCTCTCCAGCCATGCAGTCCCTCCTCACCCTTGTCCCCTCTCCCCGAGGCAATCCTAAGCCTGTGTCCACCTGATCACTCACTGTCTTTCCTTCTGATCAAAATCACCCAACGGTGCAGGCTGGCACCATTTCGGTGTCACGGGCTCTATCCTCGGCTGGGTGTGTCCTGGCAATCCCTTTCCACATCCCTGCAGGAACCTCCTGTTTTCCACGACAAGCGACATCGCATCACCACTCCACTCAGTCCTCATACTAAGCTGCCACTTTGCTCAAAGTGTATTCCCCCTCCTTCCTTCCAGTTCTCCTAGTCCTGCACAGATCCACTGCCTCTCCGAATTCCATCACTACTTCCAAACGCTTTTATGAAAATCAAAGCAGCAAAGTGTGCAGAATGAAATGAACTAATGAAATCATTTATTCGTTGAGAATTTGTCTTAAGGACACATTTCAAAGTTGGAGTCACCCAACTGTATCATCTAAAATGAGTGTTTCCACTTTGGGTATCTCCTCTTGACCTCTGAGTTTTTCTTTTTTTCCCATTTATTTTTATTGGTTGGAGGCTAATTACTTACTTTACAATATTGTAGTGGTTTTTGCCATACATTGACATGAATCAGCCATGGATTTACATATATTCCCCATCCCGATCCCCCCTCCCACCTCCCTCTCCACCCGACCCCTCTGGGTCTTCCCAGTGCACTAGGCCCGAGCACTTGTCTCATGCATCCAACCTGGGCTGGTGATCTGTTTCACCCTAGGTAATATACATGTTTCGATGCTGTTCTCTCGAAACATCCCACCCTTGCCTTCTCCCACAGAGCCCAAAGTCTGTTCTGTACATCTATGTCTCTTTTTCTGTTTTGCATATAGGGTTATCGTTACCATCTTTCTAAATTCCATATACATGTGTTAGGATACTGTATGAGTGTTTCTTTTCTTGTGCTTTCTTGGGGCCCATTCCTCAACTCACTTGTATGTGAACTTGGAGGGAGGTTGAAGAGACGCTACAGCTGATTAATCACCAGTGACTGGCCTCCAAAGGCCCCCGGGGCTGGCGGGAGGGGAGGGACAGGAGAGAAGGCGGAGGCCGCGCTGTGGGAGCTCTCTTACCGCATGACAAAATCTGCTTCATCTATTTGACGGCCACAGCCACTCTTCTTCAGAATCCCACCATTTCCCACCACCGCGCACTTCTTCAAGGGCAGCTGGAATGGAGTTGCCTAGCAACAGAAAACAAGGCGGGTTTTCACTTCAGAGAACACACAACGCTCACCAAATCATTGTTTACAGCAGACCTGACCGGAGAATTTGATTGAAGACTGAGCAGAGTGAAAAGAGTGCATAGAAAGAAAGATGCCAGGCAGCCTTCGAGGAGCAAACTAGCCCGTTCCTTTGAAATAAAAACATTTCTTTTTTAATTCCCTGAAGTGGATTTCAATACCACCACATTTGAGGTATCAAACTGACCATGCATATAATAGGGAGTGACTGCTAAGGAAAATGGAAAAATTCCCAGTAGGCACTGGATTCTTTTCAAAGGCATTAAGCTGGGGACAAGCTCAAATGAATTCTACTCCCCTATTTGGACGCACTTTCATTTGTTCATACAATCAGTCATTCACTCAACAAACGTTGCTGAGCGTTTTCTGTGCTAACTGTTGGGGATAAACCCAAAGACAGTGAATCACAGGTCTCAGGATTCACAGTCTGGGATGTGAGGAGAGTGTGAATATATAAGCTTATGTAACAGACTGTATTGTGAGGGCCACCTCACTGTACAACAGGCATGTTTCACATGCTGTGGGGAAGCCAGAGAGGGATGAGAAGGCACATCTGTAAAGCCGACTCAGGGAGAACTTTCTTACTTGAGGTGATTCTTTAAGGATGAGTAGGATTTTGCAGGCAGGGAGAGCAGTATCAACAGAGTTGCAGAAGCATGCTGATAGTGATTGCAGGGTTTATGAGCAAATGCACACTCTGAGTAGGGTCTGTTTAGAACTTAGGAGCGACTCAGGGGCAAGTGGCTTGTGTCTAACCAGGCAGCATGTGACTTTCTGCAGACATTGACCTAGACTGCAAAGAAAATGTCCCATGTACCTGAATGTTCCCTGGAGTGCTATTTATAGTACCAGGGACTATCAAAACCCAGCAACAGCCCCTGGAAGTGAAATGTGACATCAGTCTCTGTTAGCTGGGTCAGCAAGAACCAGCAGCACAGCATTTCCTGCTTGCTGAAGCCAGGCACAGCGGCTGGCAGTCTCTGGGGGAAGACCTTACATCCGTAAAAAATAGCCAGGTCCATATTAAGTCACCACTGTTGATGAATCTGAGGGCATCATATGGATTACAACCAAAAGAATAAATGATTATATGACCATATGCACAGAGGTATAAATAATTAAAGCAGAAGAATGAAATTCCAGGAGTATACAGTCACTGGGAGCTGAGGGGCACTCAGCAAAACCCAAGAAGGAAATTTAACTTCCTTGATTTCTAGTTTGTAAAAGAAACAGCCGGAGCTCTGACAATAAAGGTGATGAAGATACAGCACTGAAACTGTAGTGTCTAAGCATATGCCTGCAGATGGAAAAGACTTCCCGGAGTCTGTCCAGTGACCTCCAGAGGAGGATACAGAGAAGGAGGGTCAGGCAAAAGGCTGTACTCCCAACTTTCCCGGATAAGCCAGGATGACATCTGGCATTTTTCTCAGTCACTCCGGGGAGGAAGATTTGAATCAATACTAGAAATACATGAATAAGATCTGTAATATGTTAGGTGTAAATTTAGGTATTTATGCTCAAGTTAACTGCTCTTTATTCCACAAATATTCACTAGGTGCCTACTATGTTCCAAGTACGGTCCTGGGTGACCAGGACATAATAATCCCTGTTCACAAGGAGGGCAGATTCTAGTGGGAAATGGAAGATAAAGACAAATGAATAAAATAAACAGAATATCATATGGTGGAGAGAAAGAAATCACCGGCATGAGAAAATCAGGAAGTACTTTTGAAGAAAACCTGCCATTGAACTAGGGTGGTCAGGAGATACGGAAGCAAATCCCTGAAGGTGAGTGGGTAGTGAGCCTTATAGGCACCTGGGGGAGTCGCTGGGGCAGACGTGGAAGAGGGACCCTCCTGGGTTTTAAATGAAGAGAAAGAGGCCATTGTGTCTGGAGATGAGTAAGCAAGGGACAGAGGAGAAGAGATCAGAGATTTAGCTGGTAGGAAGGTTGGGGAACAAATTCTATGGGCTTTGGAGGATACTGTAAAGACTCTAAATTTTATTCTCAGATGAGAATCAAGTCAAGGTAGGGTGAGCAAAGGAGTGGCATTCTGTCATATTCTGGAACAATCACTCTGCTGTTGTGTAAATAGGCTGCAAGATGTCATGCACAGAAAGAAAGAGACCAGTCTCCTGAAATGACAGGCTAGAGATTATGGTGGCCTGGGCTAGAGTCAGAGCAGTGGGGGTGGTCGGAAGTAAGCAGATTTTGGAGATGTTTTTGAGGAAGACCTGACCGGAGTTGCAATGAAAATAGGATAAAGAGAAAAAGAAGACTCAAGAACAATGCCAAGGTTGGGGCTCAGACAACTGTAAAGATGGACTTGCCATTTACTGTGACATGGATAATAACAGAGAAGCAAGTTTGGGTGAGATGACTTGGAGTTCACTTTTAAGTACGTAAAATATGAAATCTCCACTAGCCATTTAAGTGGTGACATCAAATAAACAGTTGAATATATGAGAATACAGTCAGGGAACCGGTTTCTCCTGAAGATAGAAAGCTAGGGGTGATGAGCATATAATTGGTATTTAAAATCAGAGGACGACCTGGTGAGTGAGTTTAGACAGGAAAGAGAGGAGGTCTTAGACCTGAATCTCCGGATGCTCCAACAAGAAAGAAGTTAGGAGACTCAGAAGAAGTAGGTAAAAGAGACTGAGGAGTGGCCAATGGAACGGGAGGAAAAAAACAGGAAAGTAACCTGTCTTGGAAGTAAATTCTTGTTTTTTTTTAAGTATCTAAAGATACTCAAAAAGAACAGGAGAAAACTGCAGCAAATGCTATTGATAGATTATATAAAATAAGAGCTGAAAATTGCCACAGGATTTTGAACACAGAGGTCAATGGCAACCTTCACCAGGACAGATCTGGTTCAGAAGTGAGAACGGAAGCCTGATCTGAGTACAGTGAGTAATATGTGGATATTTGCAACTATTTGTATATAGTTTATGGGAAAAGTGTGGTCTCGCTCATGCTCAACTAATATTTAGTTTGCTTTGTAAAAGCCAATTTAAGCCTCCCTTCCCGACCCCTGCCCCACCCCCATTGTTAAGGAAAAGTCCTTGGACCAGATCGACTGGCAATCTCAGTTTTCTGAACATGAATCTGGGCACAGAACATGCAAATCTGGAAAGCAGTAGTAGCAGCATAAACCTGGGTACAAATACTACCTCCTAACTTCCAGACTGTGGGACTCCTTGACACTTCACTTCTTGTCTCCAAAGAGGGAACATGCTGCTCAGGATTACATGAAACGACAGAGGTAAAGCATTTCACCAAGCCACCACCATGGTGGCTCCCCGTTATCCTTCCCCCTCTTCTTACACCTTTTTCCTTTTCCTAGCAAGGTCTACTGACTTGTTCAAGCCACAGAATACTCAGATTCCATGAGTTTGGGGGAATACATGGTAAAAGAATGATTCTCAAAATCTATCTTAACACAGATGATTTTATGGCAGAAAATTTACCTATTTTCTATGGTGTTTACCTATTTGGGGTGACATTAATGGTAAAGAATCCTGCCTGCCAATGCAAGAGACTCAAGAGACGTGGGTTTGATTCCTGGATCAAGAAGATCCGCTGGAGGAAGAAATGGCAACCTGCTCCATTTTGCCTGGGAAACCCCATGGACAGAGGAGCCTGGTGGGCTACAGTCTACGGGGTTGCAAATGAGTCGGACAAGACTGAACACACACACATACATATGCAATATTTCTGTATGTATAAAGTGAAGCCACTTAGTCGTGTCTGACTTTGCGACCCCATGGACTGTAACCTACCAGGCTCCTCTGTCCATCAGATTTCCCAAGCAAGAATACTGGAGTGGATTGCCATTTCCTTCTCCACGGGATCTTCCCGACTCAGGGATTGAGCCCAGGTCTCCTGCATTGCAGGCAAACGCTGAACCACCAGGGAAACCCCTCTGTATGTGTATATGTATATAAATATATATACTTTTCAAAGCCTTTGAACAGAAGCCTAGTTGAGGAGGAAGCCATTTATGAGTGTGAGCTGGTAATATTTGCTTACTTCCTCTTCATTTGGTCAATGCTGGCCTTCACACAGCAATTTCGTTTCAATAACTGTTTCTCCAGTGCCCTGAGTGCAAACAAAACAGCTCACCAAAGTTTAAAAAGGAAAAACTTAATAAGGAAAATACTGTGAAACTGCTTTAACTAACTGAGATAATACTATCATTATTCTATTTAAGATGCAGAATATCTCAACTTGGCAATGATCAATGCTTATTAGAATGATGTGCAAACAAGGTGTTCTCCGTTTGGTGCTTATTACATAGAAAGGAGGGCTTCCCAGTTGGTGTTAGTAGTAAAGAACCCACCTTCCAATGCAGGAAACTAAAACAGATGTGGTTTCGATTCCTGGGTTGGGAAGATCCCCTGCAGGAGGGCATGGCAACCTGCTCCTGTATTCTTGCCTGGAGAATCCCATGGACAGAGGAGCCTGGCAGGCTACAGTCCATAGGGTCACAAAGAGTTGGACACAACTGAAGTGACTTAGCACATAACGCATCCACATAGAAAGAACTGATAATGTTTTGGATAATCCATTTCCACATAAAGATTATAATTCTGTTAAGGAGTATTTTTATTAAGGTATTAACTTCATTCTTTCTTTTCAAAGGTATCTCCTTGCATTCATGTAAGAAAATATCTACTAGATCTGAGAACATAGTACTATGCCACAACACTCCTCATGCTAACCTTTAAAATACCACTCTAAATGAAAGACTGGAGTAGGCAAATTGATTACAGCCATGGGCTCAAAGTATTGCATGACCACCAATTCACCTTATAAATCTTTGTCCAAGTTTTTTCACCTATCACTGTTCCATCTGTTAATGGCTATCTTCTTAATGACTATATTATATTAACCATCTGGATTCAGATTATGGTTTGTCAGGCCCCTCAAACTCTCAGTGCTTCACTGGAAGTCAGGCATGATAATCACCATCCCATCTGTCTCTCAGTATGATTATGAAAATTAAAAATGAAGTGAGGTGTTGAAAATTATTAGAAAACTCTGAAATCCTATATAAATTAGATGAGTCCATTACTAAACACTAAAAAACTAAATTCTCTGGAGAAAAAATATCATTACATTGCTGGACTACTACTATTACATGTAGTTTATCCTTGTGTGAGAGGCTTTCAATTTCAAAGGTTTTATATAGATTTTAAACAAAGCATTTTTTTTTATCATTGGGCCTTTGAGGGTGTATCTACTACTTTGACCAAAGAGGGTTTTTTTTTTTTTTTATAATTATTTATCTTATTTATTTATTATTTTTACTTTTGGCTGTGCTGGGTCTTTGTTGCTGTGCACGAGTTTTCTCTAGCTTGGGAGAGCAGGGACTACTCTCTAGTTGCAGTGTACCAGCTTCTCATTGCAGTGGCTTCTCTTGTCACAGAGCGCAGGCTCCAGCATGCAGAGGTTTCAGCAGTTACAGCACATGGGCTCAGTAGTTGTGGCCCCCGGGCTCCAGAGCACGGACTCAGGAGCTATGCCGCACAGGCTTAGCTGTCTGCGGCATGTGGGATCTTCTGGACCAAGGACTGAACCCGTGTGTCCTGCATTTCAAGGTGGACTCAACTACTGGGTCATCAGGGAAGCCCAGTCAATGAGTTTTTAAGTGCACACATTTGTATGAATCATTCCAAGTATCATATATTTTTTTTTTTTGCTCACTGCTCTACACACAAACTAAGAATAGATGAAATGATCAACAACTTGTTTCATAAGGTAATTATTTATATTTACTCCAAAAAGTTCCATTGAGCATCCAATCTACTTTAAACAGTGGCATTTCCTTAATGTCATAATGGATATATTATTTTATTTATTTTTAAATTATATTTTATTGAAATAAAGTTGATTTGCAACGTTAACTTCTACTGTACAGCAAAGTGATTCAGTTACACATATAGATACATTCCTTACTTATATTCTTTTTCATTATGGTCTATCACAAGATATTGAATATGGCTCCCTGTGCTATACAGTTGGATTTTGTTCTTTATCTATGTGTAATAGTTTGCATCTGCTAATCCCAAACTCCTACTTCATTCCTTCCCCATTCCCCCTCCCCCTTGACAACCACAAATCTCTTCTCATGTCTGTGAATCTGTTACTGTCTTGTAGATTAAGTTCACTTGTGTCATATTTGAGACTCTACATATAAGCAATACCATATATTTGTTCTTCTCTGTCTGACTTACCTCACTTAGTATGATAATCTCTAAGTCCATCCATATTGCTGCAAATTGTATTATTTCATTCTTTTTTATGGCTGAGCACTATTCCATCTTCTTTATCCACTGTCTTTTGATGAATGTTTAGGCTGTTTCTAAGTCTTGGTTATTGTGAATAGTACTGCTATGAATGTAGGGGTGCATGTATCTTTTTGAATTATCACTGTGCCTAGACATATGCCCAGGAATGGGATTACTGGATCATATGACAACTCCATTTTTAGTTTTTTGAGGAATCTCCACACTGCTTTTCATAATGGCTGCACCAATTTGCATTCCCACTAAGGGTGTAGGATGGCTACCTTTTTTCCACATCCTCTTCAGCACTTACTGTTTGTAGATTTTTTTTAATGGTGGTTACTCTGACCGTCGTGAGGTGGTACCTCACCATAGTTTTGACTTGTATTTCTCTAATAATTAGCAATGTTGAACATTTTTTCATGTGACCATTGGCCATCTGTAGGTCTTCTTTGGAAAAATGTCTATTAAAATCTTCTGCCATAATGGACATACAATTTAATCTCCAAACTGTAAGAACAAACACAAATTCTTCCACTCTCTAAAGAGTCAATTAATGAAGCCATTCAGAATCTTGCTTCTGAGATTACCTTATCCTCATCACAGTCCATAGCCTACACTGTCTATGTCTCTTCTTAAATAGCTCTGATGCCTGACTTGCCTTTAATTCAGCAATTATTTGTTGAGCCCTATTATGGAGAAGGAGCTGTTATGAATTCTGGAAAGGGACTGGTGAACAAAACAGACATATATCCTGCTCATGGAAACAGGAAACACAAAATTTAACAAATAGGAAAGTACAGAGTGCTATGTAAAATTAAGAAAAAAATCTTTCTGAGGAAATGACGCTGGGTCCTGAGGACTGAAGTCTTTAGGCATAAGAAAGACAGCTGAGATTCCCGGCCTATTAGATAATCTTAGGAAGATTGAAAAAAAAAAAGGCAAAAATTAGAGTCGCTGATTTCTTATGGCAGGAATGAAGGTAAAAAGACTTGTTACAGGCTGGAAGACTTTTTCAGAGAAAAAACCCACAAATGCCAGCTATGAAAATATTCCTGGCTGAGAATATGACTTTTGACAAAGGCTATTAAAAACTGAAAAACTTAAACCCGGTTCTTTCTGCCTTATGTAAATAGCTCCAGAGGATCCAGGTATGGATTTTATAATTAAGTGAATAAAAACCTTATGTGAAAAGTGAAAGTCGCTCAGTTATGTCCAACTCTTTGCGACTCCATGGAATTCTCCAGGCCAGAATACTGGAGTGGGTAGCCTTCTCCTTCTCGGGGATCTTCCCAACCCAGGGGTCTAACCCAGGTCTCCCGCATTGCAGGCAGATTCTTTACCAGCTGAGCCACAAGGGAAGCCCAAGAATACTGGAGTGGGTAACCTATCCCTTCTTCAGGGGATCTTGCCAACCCAGGAATCGAACCGGGGTCTCCTGCATTGCAGGTGGATTCTTTACCAGCTGAGCTACCAGGGAAGCCCTTAAAAGCCTTATTTAACAAGTCATTTCCAAAGCCAAATGCCTCACTTCTTCCTCCTCTTCATGGGCAATCCACGCAAGACAACAAAGTAGTAAGACATAGTGACCACGATCACCTACTCATCTTCCATCTCACAGACATAACTAGAAGTCCTGAATGATAATTAACACTATCTCTATGAAGGACTGAGTTAACCACCATCAGTCTCTAAAACTCTTAGGAGTCTGAGCTGGCCTTGGGAAGAGGGGAAGAAGGACAGGCATGGGAAAAAAGAAACATGCAAACCATTTAATATAGAAAGAACTGGGCTAAAAAATGTTTGCGGTAACTATTCCCACAGGGATATAGAGCATTTTAGTAAGAGCGCCTCTGATTGAAAATTAAGTTACAATAGTCTTGGAGAGAGAGGGTAACTTTGAGGCATTAAGGATAAAAAACTAGCATCACACACTGATGTAAACTCAGAATCAAAGAATAAAAAGTGTTCTACGGTACTACGGTAGGATAAAACTGAGGACTAGGATGCAGGCTGCAATGTCTCTACATCGAAGTAATAAATATAACTAACCTGAAAGCCAGGGGCTTTCCAGGCGGCACTATGGTGAGGAACCCGCCTGCCAGTGCAGGAGCTGCAGCAGACACAGGTTCCATCCCTGGATCAGGAATATCCCCTGGAGGAGGGCCTAGTAATCTACTCCAGTGTTCTTACCTGGAAAATCCCATGGACAGAGGAACCAGGTGGGCTATAGTCCATAGGGTCACAAAGACTCGGACATGACTGAAGCAACTTAGCATGCATGCACAACCTTAGATCTAGGCTCCAGTACTCTTGCCTGGAAAATCCCATGGATGGAGGAGCCTGGTAGGCTGCAGTCCATGGGGTTGCAAAGAGTCGGACACGACTGAGTGACTTCACTTTCACATTTCACTCTCAAGCATTGAAGAAGGAAATGGCAACCCACTCCAGTGTTCTTGCCTGAAGAATCCCAGGGACGGCGGAGCCTGGTGGGCTGCCAGAGTCGGACACAACTGAAGCGACTTAGCAGCAGCAGCAGCAGCAGCAGTAGGAACATCAGGAACTGAAAAAGTTTGAAATCCTGTAAGTGTCCCACTTAAGATTCTTTCCACAGTGAAGTTCAACCAGAAATAACTTAGGCCCTCAACAGGTGAGAAGCAGCTCTGGGGTGCCCAGCATTAGGAAAATTGAGTAACAGGCTGAATCAGATTAAGCAGACTAGTGGCCAATTAAAATACTTTAATATCAAGAAATTTCTGTAAGCAATAAACTTGTATGTTTTTGATAAACAAGAAATAGATGTATTAATATAGGATGCTTGTGAGAGATGCAAATTGGCAGGCAAGGGGGCTCTGTCCCCAGGATTAAGTGGACTACAATTTTATAATCAAAGGGAAGTAAGAGAAGGGAAAAAGACCACCTTCTTTGAGGAGATGTCAGGCTTACATCACTAGGTCCTCCTTTGTATTGAGCGAGAGAGTGTCTGACCCTATGAGGTCAAACCAGAATTACCATAGTGTTGGGAGTTGTGACATTTTTCTTCCACCTAAAGACCTGGGGCATATTTTGTGCTTTTACTTATGGCTTTATAGTTAAACAAGTCAGCTTCTGAACTTGTATTTTAAAATACTCTCTTGCTTTTGAAGACGGCAACAAAAGACACTACTGTTTCAAGTTTAATATAGGATACTCAGGTTATTGTAACTCTCACCATACTTCACTGATTCAATGTAAGTTTCTCAGACTCACTGAGTGATCTTCACCTACCCACTGCTCTAGAGTCTTCTTCCTCTAGCTTTCTTCAATCCCTCTATTACTATTTCATCTATAACCTCTATTCCTCACCTTGTTGCTTTTATACTTTGTGGAGAGGGGAGAAATGCCGAAAATATTTTTGAATAAACATGGTTTCATAAACAAACAAAGAAGATGAGGTTGTCAAGCTAAATTTTGTTGGTTTTGTTATGCACGTAACTTAATGCTGATACTTGTAGCTAGAGGAGTTGGAATTTCTATTTTAACACATCAGAATTCACGGGAAATCTTTTGTTTTGTTACCTTTCAAATGCCTCTTTGATAGGAAGGAAAAGTAAGTCCTCCTAGTCATGCAGTTGTGTTTTTAAGATGGAAATTTTACCAAATCTTTCAGTACTTAGAACACCGTCAAGTGCCCAGATTAAGAAGAATAATCAATGTCATTGTTGGATGTGGGTCTCAAGTCCTAATAGAAAAACAGGGGGTTTTGATTTGCAGCCCTTTAGAATGTCCTGAAAGGCTATCACTAGATGTCAGCTGCTATTACTCATGAAGTCAAAACATATGCTTGCCCTTACTTGATGAAAATATCAAGTTTTTGTCCAAAAGAACATGAACTCACACCTAACTGCAGTCCAACCCATTCATTTCTATGTACCTTCACCCACATATCCACATGGACTCCCACATATAATTATGCTTCACCCACACACATAATTTAATTTCTCATCCCTATGTTAATTATATCCTCAGCCTAAGCATCTAAATACACCCCCTGCCTCACATCTAATTACAGCCCCCCTCTTATGAATGTAATTATACCATTCAGGCACCCATCTAATTATGCCCTCCTTGACGTATTTAATTGCACTGCCCTGCTCAAGGACCTAATTACATTCTAACCAGTCCATCAATTAAGCCCCCAACCCTCCAACCATATTCTTCAGATGCACATCTCTTTATCTCTGTACCCCACTTTATTATTTCAACTAGAGACTGCCAACTTCCCACAAGCAAATTCCCAGCAAGTATGGCACCCAGATAAACATGCAAAATAATGATACATGTTCAGATGCAGCTGAATCAAAAACAGCTTTGGTTATTCCAAGTAAATAAGGTTTCCGGTATTTATTTTTTCAGTTTTATTTAACCGGGCCCTTGGAAGTCAAAATTAAAATTTCAGCTGCTTGTTTTTTTTTTTAACTTTGCATGCTTAAGCATTTTTATGATGAAAAGATCTAGTAATTAGTTAATTTATTTCAGAGACAAATGCTTCTCATTACAGATATTTAATTATTGAACTCTTTAAAAAAGCATTACCCAAAACTTTGCCTGGGGATATATATTTATAAATACTAATGATAGAATATTTGCACATCCCTTCCATTTAAAAAAGGTTAACTGTTCTTCAATTACACAAAATGAATTTCCAGAAAGCTGTTGCTAAGATCTGTATTCCCCATTCCACTAATAAAATTATGATTATAAAAAGACTAGTTCACTATTAATAGTCCTGCCACAGAGGATGCATCTCTGGAAACTGAATGATGTTGAGTATTTATATGTGCTGTCCTGCGCTGTGCTGAGTCGCTCAGTCTGACTCTCCAACCCCATGGACCGTAGCCCACCACCTCTGACCATGGGATTCTCCAGGCAAGAATATTGGAGTGGGTTGTGATGCCCTCCTCAAGGGTATAGTCCCAACCCAGGGATCAAGCCCAGGTCTCCCACATTGCAGGCAGATTCTTTACCATCTGAGCCTCCAGGGAAGCCCAAGTATTTATATATGCAAAAGTAGGAAGTCAAGAAACACCTGGAGTAACAGGCAAATTTGGCCTTAGAGTACAGAATGAAGCAGGGTGAAGGCTAATAGAGTTTCGCCAAGAGAATGCACTGAACATAGCAAACACCCTCTTCCAACAACACAAGAGAAGACTCTACACATGGGCATCACCAGATGTTCAACACTGAAATCAGATTGATTATATTCTTTGCAGCCAAAGATGGAGAAGCTCTATACAGTCAGCAAAAACAAGACCGGGAACTGACTGTGGCTCAGATCCTTATTGCCAAATTCAAACTTAAACTGAAGAAAGTAGGGAAAACCACTAGGCCATTCAGGTATGACCTAAGTCAAATCCCTAATCATTATACAGTGGAAGAGAGCAATAGATTTAAGGGACTAGATCTGATAGACAGAGTGCCTGATGAAGTATGGATGAAGGTTCGTGACTTTGTACAGGAGACAGGGAACAAAACCATCCCCAAGAAAAAGAAATGCAAAAAAGCAAAATGGCTGTCTGAGGAGGCCTTACAAATAGCTGTGAAAAGAAGAGAAGCGAAAAGCAAAGGAGAAAAGGAAAGATATACCCACTTGAATGCAGAGTTCCAAAGAATAGTAAGAAGAGATAAGAAAGTCTTCCTCAGTGATCAGTGCAAAGAAATAGAATAAAACAATAGAATGGACAAGACTAGAGATTGCTTCAAGAAAATCAGAGATACCAAGGGAACATTTCATGCAAAGATGGGCTCAATAAAGGACAGAAATGGTATGGACCTAACAGAAGCAGAAGATAGTAAGAAGAGGTGGCAAGAATGCATAGAAGAACTGTACAAAAAAGATCTTCATGACCCAGATAATCACTATGGTGTGATCACTCACCTAGAGCCAGACATCCTGGAATGTGAAGTCAAGTGGGCCTTAGGAAGCATCACTACGAACAAAGTTAGTGGAGGTGATGGAATACCAGTTGAGCTATTTCAAATCCTGAAAGATGATGCTGTGAAAGTGCTGCACTCAATATGCCAGCAAATTTGGAAAACTCAGCAGTGACCACAGGACTGGAAAGGTCAGTTTTCATTCCAGTCCCTAAGAAAGGCAATTCCAAAGAATGCTTAAACTACTGCACAACTGCACTCATCTCACACGCTACTAAAGTAATGCTCAAAATTCCCCAAGCCAGGCTCAGCAATACATGAACCGTGAACTTCCAGATGTTCAAGCTGGTTTCAGAAAAGGCAGAGGAACCAGAGACCAAATTGCCAACATCTGTTGGATCATCGAAAAACAAGAGTGTTCCAGAAAAACATCTATTCTGCTTTACTGACTATGCCAAAGCCTTTGACTGTGTGGATCACAATAAACTGTGGAAAATTCTGAAAGTGATGGGGATACCAGACCACCTGACCTGCCTCTTGAGAAATCTGTATGCAGCTCAGGAAGCAACAGTTAGAACTGGATATGGAACAACAGACTGGTTCCAAATAGGAAAAGGAATATGTCAAGGCTGTATGTTGTCACCCTGCTTATTTAACTTATATGCAGAGTACATCATGAGAAACGCTAGGCTGGATGAAGCACAAGCTAGAATCAAGATTGCCAGGAGAAATATCAATAACTCAGATATGCAGATGACACATCACCCTTATGACAGAAAGTGAAGAAGAACTAAAGAGCCTCTTGATGAAAGTGAAAGAGAAGAGTGAAAAAGTTGGCTTAAAGCCCAACATTCAGAAAACTAAGATCATGGCATCTGGTCCCATCACTTCATGGCAAATAGATGTAGAAACAGTGGAAACTGGCTGACTTGATTTTTTGGGCTCCAAAATCACTGTAGATGGTGATTACAGCCATGAAATTAAAAGATACTTGCTCCTTGGAAGAAAAGCTATGGCTAACCTAGATAGCATATGAAAAAGCAGAGACATTACTTTGCCAATGAAGGTCCATCTAGTCAAGGCTATGTTTTTTCCAGTAGTTATGTATGGATATGAGTGTTGGACCATAAAGAAAGCTGAGTGCTGAAGAACTGATGCTTTTGAACCACGGTGTAGGAGAAGACTCGTGAGAGTCCCTTGGAGTGCAAGGAGATCCAAACAGGCCATCCTGAAAGAAATCAGTCCAGGGTGTTCACTGGAAGGACTGATGTTGAAGCTGAAACTCCAGTACTTTGGCCACCTGATGTGAAGTGCTGACTCATTTGAAAAGACCCTGATAGGAAAGATTGAGGGCAGGAGGAGAAGGGGACAACAAAAGACAAGATGGTTGGATGGCATCACCAACTCAATGGACATGAGCTTGAGTAAGCTCCGGGAGTTGGTGATGGACAGGGAGGCCTGGCCTGCTGCAGTCCATGGGGTCCCAAAGAGTCAGACACAACTGAGCGACTGAACTGAACTGAAGCATTCTAAGGAGTACTGTGTATTTTCACGTATCCATTATTCTGGATATAACTTCTGGAAGCCAACTACAAAATAAAACATTAGTTTAGGTTTCAATTGTTGTATTATGTATTTTTCACATATCTGGATATAAATTCTGGAAGCCAACTATAAAACATCAGTTTAGATTATAATAGAAAAGAACAAATCCGACTCCATATTAGATCTGTTCCTTTTCTTGTGCTTAGTCATTCTTTTGTAAAAGAACGTTACAGGATGGCTTAGTCTCAGGGTTCTGACCTTTAGAGTCCATTCATATGGAGATAAAAAGTTGCAGAACAGAGATTAACTGTTGTTTCATTGCAGTTTTACAGGTATATCATGACCTGACCTATGTAAACAGCTGCAAGAACAAAGAATTCTGACACCCAGAAGTCTGCAGCAACCTAACCACGTCCCTCCCTCAACTTGCTTTAAAAGCTCAGCTCAGTTCAGTTCAGTCACTCAGTCATGTTCGACTCTTTGCGACCCCATGATCCGCAGCACACCAGGCCTCCCTGTCCATCACCAACTCCCAGAGTTTACCCAAACTCATGTCCATTGAGTCAGCGATGCCATCCAACCTTCTCATCCTCTGTTGTCCCCTTCTCCTGCCTTTAATCTTTCCCAACCTCAGGGTCTTTTCAAATGAGTCAGCTCTTGGCATCAGGTGGCCAAAATACTACAGTTTCAGCTTCAACATCAGTCCTTCCAATGAACACCCAGGACTGATTTCTTTTAGGATGGACTGGTTGGATCTCCTTGCAGTCCAAGGGACTCTCAAGAGTCTTCTAGAACACCACAGCTCAAAAGCATCAATTCTTCTGCGCTCAGCCCTCTTTATATTCCAACTCTCACATTCATACATGACCACTTTGCTGAAACTCTGAGGAGTTCCAGTTTGCAGGGGATGGCGGGGGGAGGGGGGTGCATAAACAAACTGTCTCCTTGCATGGCTCTGAAATAAAACTTTCTCTGTTTCAAACTGCAACATTTGGGTTGTTTGGAATCACTGTGTGTCAGGCACACAAACTCACTATAGGTAACAAGATGGCATTTGGCAGATTTATTGAACATTTCATACTCAATTACTGGTTAACTTAAGTTTGTTAATGATGTAGTTTCTGATGGACGGATGCTAAAGCTGTAAGGAAGGCTGTCCCTATACTTTAAGCCAGAGGTTGGCCACACTTCAAAAATTCTCAAAACCAAGGGGAAAGGAAATACGAAGGGCATGCACATTACAAAGGTTGTAGCCAGCGATTCTTAGTGATGGAGCAGAAAGTGGCAGATGCCACAGAGGAAGCTACACCCTGTATCATGGTGAGACTTTTGTCTTCTCCACTCACAAGGTGAAAGTACCACCAAAAGCTTCTTTTTCTACAAATACAGGCAGCACATCTTCCTGTCAATGAGCCTTACCCTAGAGCCTGCCTGCCTGCCTGCATCCAAGTTTGGCTTAATGCTTCTTCTGTGACTGCTGGCAAGTTACCTAAGATCAGTGTCTTAGCCTTTTCGTTTGTAATAATGGTACCCACCTTGTACAGTTGTAAGGATTAAATGAGTTATGTCTAGCTAGTACAAGATAAATGATTGGTAAGTTATTTTTAATCAACTCAGATTTTCTCAGCAGCACAGCCCAGAAACCTTGGGAGTAATGTTTGCGTGTCTCTCAGTATCACCTAATGTGTACCTCTGCAAAACTCTTCTGTGGTCCTTCTCTTTCCACCCTCATAAGTAATTTTACAGTGGCTGGTTACCATGAGTCAGCTTCTGGTTCTTGTCTACCATCCCTCCTTCACTCGAATACACTACTTATTCTTCTAAGACAAAAGTGATGGTATCACAGGTGTTCACAGTGCGTCAAATAATGCTCATTAAATGCGTGTAGCAATTATCCCACAGTAAATCTTCATATAAACAAAGGCTAGTGCAAATCACTTCCCTATCAAAAGAAAAAGTAGTACAATATATGTTTGCTCTTTATCCACAGGCGAAAATGTTTGAGATCTTCATTGAGACACTTAGGACCCGTCAATATGCCGAAGTCCCTGCTCACCCTTTTCTCAAACCACATCATCTATGCTCACACCCCAAATTTTCTCCACACCATTTTATTTACAACTGCTGACCTCCCGTAGAGCATGAATTTCTTGTCTTCCTATACTTTTTTGAAGACTTCTCAGGTCCTCCAAGTGGTAAAGAACCTGCCTGCCAAAGCAATACAGGAGACATAAGAGACGTGTGTTTGATCCCTGGCTTGGGAAGATCCCCTGGAGAAGGAAATGGCAAGCCATTCCAGTATTCTTGCCTGAAAAATCCCATGGACAGAGGAGCCTGGTGGGCTACAGTCCATGGAGTTGCAAAGAGTCAGACACGACTGAAGTGACTTAGCACACACGCTTGTTGCTGCTCCAGGGCCTCTTCCTCTCTCCTGCTCACAACTTCCCTACTCTATTATCTACCAAGCAAATTATTTTTCACTGTTAATATTTATGAAGTGTCTGCAGGTTTCTGCCCAGTAAGATCCCCTACAAATTCAAGGAAATACTCCAACAACTAAAGCAGAAGAGAAAAACATAATTCATTTATGCTCAATGAGTCATGAGAATTAGGTACTAAAGCTCTGCACAGAGGCTTGTAAATATGTGTGGAATTGAATCAAATCACTTCTTCAATACTTCAGAGACTTTTAAACTTATTACTGTTGATGTTGTTATTCTGTTTGCTTTGAAATGGAAGTCTCTTGTTTTTCAAACAAGATTGTATGAAGAAAAACTCCATAAAAGAAAAAGAAATAGGAAAACAAGTGAGAAGATGTTGTTCTGAGGTCAAGGTGGGCATCCTCCCCCACTGACCTCTTGTGTTAGCTGCTCAATCGTGTCCTACTCTTCTTGATCCAAGGGCTATAGCCCACCAGGCTCCTCTGTCCATGGGATTCTCTGGGTAAGAAAACTGGAGTGGGTTGCCATTTCCTTCTCCAACTGACCTCTTGGTCTCTCTCAGTTTTGAAAGTGACACTGAGACACAGCAAGGAATTTGATACTGCAGAAAACTACTAACCTAATCAAACTCCTTTTTTCCCCCCAGGAATGAAGAACCACAAACATCAAACACCTTTTAGCTAAGGAAACGTAGCAAGGATTTACTGAGTGCCAACCAACCATAAACCAGTTACCATATGATGTACTGGGGCAAAAACCCTGACCCCCAGTTCAATGTTTATTCCACTAAAATATGGTGGGAATTAAGACATCTGTTTTATTTTCAACCATAAATAGTGCACAGTAACTCAGTAATGCAGCAGACTGTTAAACCGTTAATCCAATTTAACTGATTAAGCACTTGAACTAGCAAAACCAGATCAACTGCCTGCTAGTTAACTATTAATTATTCAATTAATAAAAAAAAACAGTATTGTCCCCTATTTCCATTAAAAATGAAAAAGGAGGGGAAAATTGGGAGATTGGGGTTGACAAATACACATGCTGAGTCGCTGCAGTCCTGTTCTACTCTTTGCAGCCCTATGGGTTGTAGCCCACCAGACTCTCTGTCCATGGGATTTCCCAGGCAAGAATACTGGAGTGGGGTTGCCATTTCCTATTCGGATCTTCCCGACTCAGGGATCAAACCGGCATCTCCTGCAATGGCAGGTGGATTCTTTACTGCTGATCCGCCAGGGAAGCCCAGGACCAAGAATATTCATCCCTAATAAGCATGGCAGGGTGATTCTGACATACATGGGCCACCCTGAAGGAACCGGGAAGGATGAAATAAACAGAGGTAAGGATGTGAGTATGGAATTTAGAGGCTGTAAAATTTAGCTGATTGGAGGTTTGTGGGAGGGCAGGTCCTGGGAGATGACTAAGGGAGCAAAACTGGGGAAAGGGGTGCTCTGGAAAAAACTTTTCCTTTTTTCTCACAAGTAAGGATGACAGATTAAAAAAAAAAATACAGTTAGGGGAGGTAGGAAGCTCAGAAGCCAGTTACTCTGGAGGAGAATATTCCCCGCTGATTTCCTCATTTGAAAAAATGTTTTTATTAATTTTTTATTAAAGTATAGTCGATTGGCAAAGTTTCATTACTTCCAGGTGTAGGGCAAACTGAATCAGTTATACACGTACATGTCTCCATCCTTTCTAACATTCTTTTCCCATATAGGTTATTACAGAGTATCGAATAGAGTTTTCTGTGCTATGCAGTAGGTTCTTATTACATATCTGTTTTATACAGGAATGCATACATGCTCAGTCCCGTCTGATTCTCTGTGACCCTTTGGATTGTAGTCCTGCTGGGATCCTCTGTCCACAGGATTCTCCAGGCAAGAATACTGGAGTGGGTTGTCATGCCCTCCTGCAGGGAATCGTCCCGACTCACGGATCGTACTGGTGTCTGCCTGCACCTCCTGTACTGCAGACGGTTTCTTTATTAACTGAGCCACTTGGAAAGCCCTGAAATATACACACTGCTATATATAAAAGATGGCTCAGTGGGTAAGAATCTGCCTGCAATGCAGGAGCTGCAGGAGGTGTGGGTTCAATCCCTGGGCTGGGAAAACCCCCTGAAGGACGGCATGGCAACTCACTCCAGTATTCTTGTCTGGAAATCAGAATCACTCTGCCCTGCATAGTTGAAATGAGTATTCTTGGCCGGACACGACTGACTGACTGAACTGAACTGAACTGATATTTGGTCCTGGGCTTCCCTGGTGGATCAGTGGTAAAGAATCCACCTGCCATTGCAGGAGATGCAGATTAGATCCCTGGTTCGGGAAGATCCCCTGGAATAGGAAATGGCAATCCCACTCCAGTATTGTTGCCTGGGAAATCCCATGGACAGAGGAGTCTAGTGGGCTACAGTCCATGGGGTCGCAAAAGGGTCAGACATAACAACTAATCGACTAAACAACAACAATATTCTTGGTCCCACCTCAGCCCTCTTGAATCACTATCTCTGAGTACAGTGTGAAAAACTGAAAGTGAAAGTCACTCAGGCGTGTCTGACTCTTTTCAAGGCCAGAATACTGGAGTGGGTACCCTTTCCCTTCTCCAGGGGATCTTCCCAATCCAAGGATCGAACCCAGGTCCTCCACATTGCAGGCGGACTGTTTACCAGCTGAGACACAAGGGAAGCTGCCGGGAGCCAGCACACGAGATCCCACCCATGACAAGGTCATGAGGAGAAGACCTGACAAGCAAGGCAGATCAGGACCTCAGGGATTTCGAAAAGCTGCCCCTTTAAGGCGCTCACCTTAAAGATGATCTCTGTCTTTCTGATGCTTGCTATATTAGGCTACTCCCCAATTTCTGTGACACAGGAAGAAGGCCTTCCCCGATCTCTCTCCACACAGAATCAACCTAGAACTTTAACCAATATGTCCCCCGGACGGCAGTATCCTGTAAGATTATCCAGGATGAAAGGAGTGTTTCAATTTAGACCCTTTAGCTGGCATTCTAGCCTGCTTGGTAAATGTGTACTAATGCACATGACTGCTCACAACACCTTAATCATACACAGCATAAAGAACCCGATCACACAAAAGGCCCTAATAGGCACAGAGCCCTTCGGGGGTGAGGAAGCCCTACTAGAGAACACAAAAATATTATTCTAAAAGTGGTTATAGTTAAAGATTTAGAAAAATAAGAGTTCAGAATTGTTAATTTTAGCCAGGAATGCTAAACAGGGGCTGCCTCACTGGAGCTGCAGAGTCTTTGTGTGGTAAACCTTGTAAATAAATTTAACTGATAACTTCTGCAAAAGGACTGACCTTTGTGTTCATTACAGAATAGATTACGGGAAACAGCTTTGCATTCACCTAGGTCATAAAATGTCAATAGGCCCCATGGCCAGAAGATAATGTACAAGACTCTCACGAAGAAGTATGCAGAAAACACCCTGGTTTCCTGAAGGATAAGCTGATGTAATATTAAACTATCTTCCCCTTAAAAATGTACTAACTTAGAATATAAAAGCTACAGTAAGAAATAAAGATTTACCAGACTCTGCTGCACACCCCCAGTCTGGTCTCTCTCTCTCTTTCTGTCTCTCTCTCTCTCTTTCTCTCGCTGACGCTGTTCATCCTGAGGGTACCCCTGGATCGTGCCGAGGCTGGACCCCAGCAAGTGGCGCCACGAACAGGGAACCCGGAGGTAATCCCCCCCACCATTGTTCAGTCTCCCGGACGGCTAGGACCCCACTAGGGCGCCGTGGGCACCCCTGCATAAGATAGGTAGGGTGAGGAAAGTGGGTAGGCTTCAGGTTTCTTCTTTAGGGCTCCACTAGGGCGCTACAGGCCCCCCTGCATAAGAAAGGTAGGGTAAGGAAGGTGGGTATGTTTAAGGTTCCTTCTTTTCTAAGATTAAGATACTCTCCTTTTTCTTCTTCTAATTAATAACAAAAATGGGTAACAGTGAGTTAAAGGAAAGACAGCTTTTTATTGGGGTTATATTGCAGCTATTAAATAAAAGAAGTACTAAAGTAAAAAAGGCTGGTGTTCAATCTTTTTTTCACATTTGTACAGGAGCAAAGTCCTTGTTTTCCAGAAGACAGCAGTTCTCCTGGGTTCCCTCACCCTCCTGCCCTCCGCCCCAGTGCTCTTTCCAATGAGATCTCTTGCTTTGTCAGCACATGTGTCTCCTCCGACAATTCATTTATAAAAGCCCAGGTGCAGGCCCTGGAAGGGGTCCCCCTTCCTGCAACTGGTGGGGACTCTTCTTCGCTGAGACTGACATCCTGACCACTTGGGGTACTCAGGGGCCAGCTTGCCTGCCAATGGACCAGACCCAGCGGCCGCAACTGGGACCCTTTTGTCCCTGGTGTCCTCCTGATGCGGACAACTGGCCAGAGTGCCCCGACCGGTAAGGAAAAAGAGACTTTACTGACCTCTCTCCCCATCCCTCTCTCTGTCCTCTCCTTAGCCCTTCCTATCCTTCCCGTTTTTCTAGTCCCCCGGTCCTGGACGCAGGAATCTGGTCGAAGGGCCTCAGCTTGCGCTGAGGATTGGAGACTGATCACCTCTTCTTGGCAGAGAACTCGAATTCTGGTAGGGCCGAGTTCCAGTCCTCCCTTCTCTGGAAGCCCAGGGAAGAGTCCCGTAACGCCTGGGTGTCTGCAGGTGGCAGGAGACGTCTGTAAGGCCACCCCTTTTGCTCCCCTTTCCTGCCTCCTCCTTCTTCTTTCCTCCTCTTAAAATCTTTGAGGATATCTGAAGTTCTGTGTCTCTATGGAAGGTTTTCTGAGAGACTGTATTCTTGTATTTAAGGGAGTGTCTGAGGACTGCCAGGTTTATATGTGTGTGTTTTAACTCTGTGTTCTCTGTTGTGATTTTTGATGGCCATTTTGCTTTTTGTTAGAACTTGATTTTCTCTCCCTGTGCCTTGAGACCAGGGCTCTCAGCCATACTTATCTACACCATCTCTAACTCCTGAGACTGAGGGAAAAAGGGGAAAAGCCTTTAAAAATTTTTATTTATTTCAACTTTTTTATAAACTAGTAAATTTTATATTGTAATATCTAATTCATCACCAAACTTAGAATATGAAGCTAGATCTCGCACTGTGTCTGTCTAAATATGTCTTGGTATCTCTTTGTCTCTGGGTAATATTTTTTAAGTTAATTTGTAAATGAGCTCTATTTAATTGGCTTAAAGAAAGGTAAGCGCTTACAAATCAAATAATTCTAAAGTAAACAATAAATTCCAGGTTCAGGTAAACTGGGATATATTCAGTATTAAATACCTGATATTAATGTTTGTTTGTTGACCTATCTAATATAGACATGTCTTAGAGTAATTAACATCAAGTAAAATATTTTCATTATGCCTAGGTTTATTATAAGTTAAATATTGTTATATTGTAATATCTGTTACAAGTTTGTCAGCAAGGAAAGTACCTCAAGTAAAGAAACTTAAAAAAAAAATGTAAATGAGATAGGAGCTTTTAGATAAACTATTAAAAATCATCATACTTTAGAAATGTCTCTCTAAAACAGTCCCTTTAGATTTTGGTAACCTGAATTTCTAGGGTTGTGCTAAATTAAGTGACTGATTTGTTGAATAGCTAGATCATTCAAAAAAAGAT
Organism: Muntiacus reevesi; assembly: GCF_963930625.1. NCBI lineage: Eukaryota > Metazoa > Chordata > Mammalia > Artiodactyla > Cervidae > Muntiacus > Muntiacus reevesi. The sequence continues at coordinate 33,028,049 of NC_089249.1, read as the reverse complement.
TCTGAAACATTCATTACTGGACACTAATTTCCCCTTACAGAGAAACTATAGATTTTGGACTATTAATGAATAATGTTTGATGCCATCCTGAGATGTTCGCTAAAATTTTTTTAGAAATTGTCACTGGTATTTATGTTCACCAATCTGTAGAATGATAATATAAAAGTCAATTCTTGGTTGCTTAAGGAAAGTAAGATGTGTGTGTTCAGTAAAGAAGGTATGAGGAATGAAGTTACATTTTACAAAGGAAAAAGGAAGTAAGTCTGACTTATAGTTGGCTGTTCCAGGATGGGAGAACAAATGGGTACAGAACGTGATAAAAAGGTTTTATAGAAACTAGACCCCAGGGAAAGAGTTTTGTGTATAAATAAAAATTTTCTTGAGATGTTGAACTGGCTTTGATAATGGATTTTAAGTTTCTTTACCTCTGAAGTGATCTGTTACCTTTAAAATATTGTTTTTTACTTTGGCTAAGTAAATATATTATTTCACAGTGATCTATATGATTCTACCTGACAGAGTACTATAAACCCTTTTGATATTTATTGACAAAACTGCCTAAATAGCTTGACTTCTAGCTGACTTTGGGATGCTTCAGAGGGCCCCTGAGACATCCCAAAGAGCTATTAAACTACCTGAGTTCATTTGACATGTTAAATTGCATGGGAAATATTGTTGGAGGAGTGATAAACCTTCTCAGGTTATATTGTATGGTTGATGTTACTTATATAGATATCCTAGAATATATGTGAAATTCATAAAAATCTCATGTCCTGGTAAAATATTGTCAGTTATATTTTTAGTTATCATGTTAAAGTGTTACAAGTCACAGCAATGACCAGGCTACTTTGTTAATTATAATTTAATTAGATTTTAAACATGCCTTGTATGGTTTCACTCTCATGCTTTAAAAAAATACTGCTAGTTCTCCAAGATTTATAAAAAAGACTTTTCTAAGATTAACTGATAAATTTTGTCTGTTTGCTATCTAGTAAATTGGTAACAGACTGAAATTTAGTCTACTCTCTACGTTAAGAGAACAAAGTTTTCTTAGAATGAATCTTTCAATAACAGATTATGAATTTCTTTGCCTTTAAGTGATTTATATTTGTTTTTAAAATCTTTTGTTACTTTAGTAAAGTAAATAAGTGCTATTTAAGATTATGGTACATGTAAAAGCTCATTTTGCTTCTACAAAAAATAACCTCTCACTGTTAGACTTGTGCTATCCTAATGTCCTTAAAACATGGCAACAGTCTACTCCTAAATCAAAAAATTAAAAATGGGTGAATGATAGCTAAAAATCAAAGAGTCAGGGCTATGGAAAATCCAAGACGGCCACTTGACTTTTCCCAGCTCCCTGTAGAACTCTCCAGCAGAACACTCAGAAGCTCGAGACTGAGACCCATCTGGCTGTCTTAAAAAATAAAAAAGGGGGAGATGCCGGGAGCCAGCACACGAGATCATCCCACACATGACAAGGTCATGAGGAGAAGACCTGACAAACAAGGCAGATCAGAACCTCAGGGATTTCGAAAAGCTGCCCCGGCACTCACCTTAAAGATGATCTCTGTCTTTCTGATGCTTGCTATATTAGACTACTCCCCAATTTCTGTGACACAGGAAGAAGGCCTTCCCCGATCTCTCTCCACACAGAATCAACCTAGAACTTTAACCAATATGTCCCCCGGATGGCGGTATCCTATAAGATTATCCAGGATGAAAGGAGTGTTTCAATTTAGACCCCTTTGCTGGCATTCTAGCCTGCTTGGCAAATGTGTACTAATGCACGTGACTGCTCACAACACCTTAATCATACACAGCATAAAGAACCCGATCACACAAAAGGCCCTAATAAGCACAGAGCCCTTCGGGGGTGAGGAAGCCCTACTAGAGAACACAAAAATATTATTCTAAAAGCGGTTATAGTTAAAGATTTAGAAAAATAAGAGTTCAGAAATGTTAATTTTAACCAGGAATGCTAAACAGGGGCTGCCTCACCGGAGCTGCAGAGTCTTTGTGTGGTAAACCTTGTAAATAAATTTAACTGATAACTTCTGCAAAAGGACTGACCTTTGTGTTCATTACAGAATAGATTACGGGAAACAGCTTTGCATTCACCTAGGTCATAAAATGTCAATAGGCCCCATGGCCAGAAGATAATGTACAAGACTTTCACGAAGAAGTATGCAGAAAACACCCTGGTTTCGTGAAGAATAAGCTGATGTAATATTAAACTATCTTCCCCTTAAAAATGTACTAACTTAGAATATAAAAGCTACAGTAAAAAATAAAGATTTACCAGACTCTGCTGCACACCCCCAGTCTGGTCTCTCTCTCTCTTTCTGTCTCTGTCTCTCTCTTTCTCTCGCTGACGCTGTTCATCCTGAGGGTACCCCTGGATCCTGCCGAGGCTGGACCCCGGCAGGAAGCCCATGTAAAGCTGAAATTCTATAAAGTTCACGTGCACGATAAAGATTGTAAGTCACCAGATTCTGCCAGCTCTCAAATACAGGCTAAGGTCTTCCTTCCTTAAAACTTCCCCTGACCAATCTCATCTTCTGGGATCGTCATCCACAGTACTGCCCACTGCCACCAAAAAACCTACAGAGCTGTCACTCCCTCAAACCAGACACTCTAGACACTAGGCATTTGGTACCAATTGCTGTCCTCCATTGTACGTATACAATCCTCCTCCACAAATGGATAATATGCCACCCAAGAGTATAAAGTATGTCTTATAACTCCTAACATCCTCAGACATTATACACTGATCACAGTAAGTACAATGAAAGCATCTACATACTTACTGTGGTCAGTATATATAGATGTTTTCATTTGATTGACTGATTTCAGTTCAGTTTAGCTGCTCAGTCGTGCCCGACTCTGCGACTCCATGGACTGCAGCAGGCCAGGCTTCCCTGTCCTTTACCAACTCCCAGAGCTTGCTCAAACCCATGTCCATTGAGATGATTGATTTACCCACCCAGAAATGCCAAGAATATAAGCAAATGAAGCAAATCTGTTAACTTTCTCAGACCACTGGCATAAAGGTTAAGGATACACAGCTGAGCTAAAAAGAGTCTAGCATAGAGAAGTTGCAAAATCACACATCTACAGAATCCAGGTTGGAAGCACAAGCAGACTGGAAGGAAAACAGTAGGAAGTGCTGAGGACTGGGGTAAACAAAGGACACCTGATCAAATCAAAAAGATCAGGAACTGATCCATCCTCTGTTGATGGGCACTGGGACCCAGTGCTGCCAGATATACTGATGTTTTTTTCTAAGGAAAACGAAAAAGCCGCATCTTTATATGAAATCTAGTCTTTAATATTGATTGTATAGTTCATATGACTTTAAAAAAAAAAAAACAAAAACAGTAAAAGCCAAACAAAATATATTCGAGGGCCAGTTTTGGCTTGCTGGTAGCAATTTTTCCTCTAGAACCCAGGGAGGGCCCTAGCAGATTTATATTTATTCAAAGAGTAGGACGCGAGAGGAGAAGGGCATGGCAACCCACTCCAGTATTCTTGCCTGGAGAATCCCATGGACAGAGGATCGTGGTGGGCTACAGTCCCTGGGGTTGCAAAGAGTCAAAGACACGACTGAGCAGCTCAGCCTAGCACACAGCACAGGAAGCTGGAGACGAGAGTCAATCTTCAGTTATTCGGAAATACATAGGGATATACATGCGTTAGAGAACCTTTAGCCAAAAACTGGGGAAGACTCTCTTCCCCTTTTCAGACTCAGAGAAGAAACAGGTCCTTTCAGAAGGCAGTCTGTGAAGCATTCAGGACATGAATTGACAACAGATGGAAAGTTTTTTGAGAAGTCTCCCTAAGCCTTACTTTAAAATAATATTGTCATATTCAGATATTACCCACTGTGATTTCTCAACTTTAGTGGCTGAAGCCTCTCATTCCAAACAGTTGTTTGTTTTCTAACCAAAATGGGATCATCTTATCCCTGCTATTGCAACATGCAAGCTTATTTAACAAGTGTGCATGCCTTATTTAACAAGATATGATGGGCATTATTTTAATGCCAGGATATTATTTGACTGGATAGGTGGCTCATAATTTAACCAATTTCTTACTGTGAGTATTTTAGTGCTAGTGCTAAGTTGCTTCAGTCGTATCCAACTCTTTTTGACTCTATGGGTCATAGCTTGCCAGGCTCTTCTGTCCATGGGATTCTCCAGGCAAGAATACTGGAGTGGGTTGCCATTTCCTCCCGTTAGGGTTTTCCCAACCCAGGGATCGAACTGGAGTCTCTGGCGTCTCCTGCATTGGCATGTGGGTTGTTTACCTCTAGGGCCACCTGGAAAGCCCCATGAGTATTTTAAGTGGTTCCTAATTTTTCACTTATGTCAAATAACACTGCTATAAACATCTTCAGACTGTGGCAAATCCAGGAAGGTGCACGGGGAAGAACAGATGAATCCATTCTTCTTTCTCCTTTTGTATAAACAATCAAGTTGGCTTAATTTTATGTAAAGCATCATGCAAGAGCCACTTCAAGATTGCCTTCCAGAAAGATTGTCATCCCTAACCCATTCCACACAGAATTCCTCATGGACTGTCATTCCTAACGCATACACACAGAATTCCACATGAGGAATATATATATACTGACCTGATACATATAACCTTGAGAACTTGATCAGTTATTTTAAAGTAAATCCTTACTATATGGAATCACTGGGTCAGATAACAAGCACATATTTAAGGCTTTTAACATACACCGTGAAATTTCTCACCAGAAAAAAACTGTACCAAGTTCACTGACACCAGTGTACCCTGCATTGAAAATAACTTGGGTCATATCAACAAAAGTTAGCAACTGAGCAAGTATTCGTCCACTTCCATAAGAAAAGCACAACGGAAATCTCCTTATATACTTACAGCTATCTCTCCCAGACATACTAAGGGAGAGACTTTATTGTGTTGTAATCATTCTGTGGCGGTTACTTAATCTGAAGAAAAGCAGTGCAGTTTAAATGGATATATTCACAGTTTGGCATCAGTGGGCCTAAGTTCAAATCCAGACTCAGCTTGGAACCAGTTTCTAGCTGGGAGACCTGCATCATATTAACATCTCTCAGCCTTAATTTCTACATGTAAAATGGAGATGATAAAACCTTTACCAGATGAAACATTTAGCAAAAAGCCTGGCACACGGTAAGTTCTCAGCCAACTACAGCTGTACCGCATATCTACACTTCACTGTGTGTGTGGGTCGCACAGTTGTGTCTGACTCTTTGAGACCCCATGGACTATATATAGCCCGCTAGACTCCTCTGTCCATGGAATTCTGCAGGCAAGAATACTGGAATGGGTTGCCATGCCTTCCTCCAGGAGATCTTCCTGACCCAGGGACTGAACCCAGTTTTCCCACATTGCAGGCAGACACTTTACCATCCGAGGCACCAATTACAAAAATATAATTAACTCACTCTGTCATAGATTTTATTTAACATATTTGATTTTCATGAAGACATTTTACCTAGAAGGTAACAGTTTCATAAATTTACTTTAAATTAGAAATAATACATTTATTTAAATAAATGTACCTATTGTTTCTAATTTCAAATAAGAACAATGAATTATAACAAAAATATGTTCAACATTCTTCTTCTCCTAAATAGAAGTATTGCAATTAAGGAACTTGTAGAGGAGTTATAAGCAGCTTATACTCTTTGCTTTATTTGCATATATGCTTGTTGTAGAGTCATAATTAGTAAACTGAAACATATTTGAAACTCCATTATGTCTTTTTTCTATTTGTTTGGCCATCTTCATTTGCATACACTCCTCACTGCCTCCCTGTCTCTCCTGCGTTTATGGCAGCTTTTAATGTGCTGTAGGATAGTTCCATGATGTCTTTCATTTCCCAGAGACACACAGATTTCTTTTCTCTTTTTTGCACTTACCAATAAGATTCTCAAGTAAATGAAGCTTTCATTGTTTTGTCAGCAGCAGCTTTGATGGACCATTTGGCTCACATAACCCTTAACTGACTTAGTGAGAAAAAATGTGCATTGACAGGGTGATTTTCAAGGCTAGAATGATTTCTTTTCAAGTGTACTAAACATAATGCCAACCCCACAGTAGCACTGGCAATAGAAAGTTCAAGGTTGGCCAATTTAACCCTCCGCACTTCTCAAACACATCCTAACTGAAGAAAACTTTGCAGACAGATAGAAGAATAACATATACAGACTGCATATTTATACATGTAATGTAATACATCTATATTATTTGTCCATCATTCTCTAAGTGTCCAGGTCATGGAAAAGACTCAGAAGTCATGGAGGATGTAACACACAAACAAATGACAAGAGTCAGAGCTTCTCCCACCATATGTGTGACCTTGAGATTTTTACTGAACCTCAGTCTCAGTTTTCTCTCCTATAAAATGAAAATAAAAGTACCTTCTGAGAGGTATTAAGGGAATTAGATGAGCTGATAGTTTAAAAACGTGCCAAGCTTGGCACTTCAAAATTTCTCAGTAAATATTAACCATTACTAACCTTAATTAACCACTTCAGTTCAGTTCAGTCGCTGTTGTGTCCAACTCTTTGCAACCCCATGGACTGCAGCACGCCAGGCCTCCCTGTCCATCACCAACTCCCGGAGCTTACTCAACTCATGTACATTGAGTCAGTGATGCCATCCAACCATCTCATCCTCTGTCATCCCCTTCTCCTCCCGCCTTCAACCTTTCCCAGCATCAGGGTCTTTTCAAATGAGTCAGTTTTTCGCATCAGGTGGCCAAAGTATTGGAGTTTCAGCTTCAGCATCAGTCCTTCCAATGAATATTCAGGACTGATTTCCTTTAGGATGGGCTGGTCGTAACCAGTAACTACATTGCTTTGATCTCCTCCCTGTTTTCCACTGTTTTTCCAGTGCCCACTTCCCCATATCTGCTCTGCCTATCCCCATAGCTTACACACTCCTGCCCTATTCAGCTTACAACTTCTTTCCACTATCTGCAAGCGTGATTCACCAAGATTCCAGTGGTTTTACAAACTAAAACAGAAAACCCGAGTTTCCTTCAGGCACTCTCTTTTTAAAGACATGACATTATCCATTACATTTTAATGCCACTATTTTCTATTAATATGATAACAGTTTGCCTTTCCTGCCCCCAAGGTCTCCTAGTCCTCACTTAATCCACCTCACAGCTGACAAATCCTCACCATGATTTAATTTTCTGGACCTAAATCTTCATGTTCTAAACCTTTCCTTGCCTCTATTTGTTCCTTAAGGGAAAGGTCAGCAATGAAGGGATAAAATGCCTTAAGAACTTAATGCCTGTCATTGACTTTTAATTTTTGATCTGTTCTATCTTCTTCCTTCTGAATATTATAGAGCATTCTACTACTTTAGCTGCAAGGTCTTTCTCATGAAATGGGATTACAATCTGAAAAAGAAGTCTTAGAGGGTTACTTAATTGATGGCTTTTACTACTTCCCAGAAAAGTCATGAAGTTTTCAAGTCAAAAGATGATTTTTCTAACCGCACACTCAACATACTAGTTTAGTGTCTATAATCTGGCTGAAATCTTTTTCCTTGTTAGAGTTCCAAGGGGCTAAAATATTATTACGGTCTCTGGCAAGAGGTTGTATTGGAGCTATATTGGTTTATATTGATTGGTTTTTTTCCTAAATATCTTGGCTCTGTAGTGCTACAAAGACTAAAAAATATTTCCCTCCAGCAGCTGAGGCAAGATACCCTGAAAACAAGCGGGGAAGGAGTATGTTAATTGAAAAGATGGTGGTATTGTAAGAGCTGTCATTTCAAAATACAAATCCCACACGTTCGTTTTGCAGGAAAATTGGTGCTAGGATATCTGATGGCTGGAAGATTGAAGAAGAGAGCATGATGACCTCAACATGGGGGCCTAGAGCCTGGGGATGCCAGCTCCAGGCAGGGAGGAGACCCAGGGGACACCTGTTCTTCTAGCCCCATCACTGCTCCTGCCCTTTAGTTCTGCTTGGGCAGAGGGCAGAGCCTGGCTTAGCTGACGTCACTGACAGTGATTTTAAATCTTTGGAAAGAGGAGCAATTTCTTCATTGTGGTATCTTGCAAGATTGATTTCACTGCAACACCTGAGACCCCGTATTGATAAATAACCACCTAAGGGCAAAATAGTTGTAGCAACAATAGGGGTTCAATGTCTATTTGGGCTGTTCAACCTTCCTTGAGCATCACCACCAGGCTTCTCTTACAGGCTTCAGTCTCAGACAATCATTTAGAGATTTCCCAAGTGACTGCATCCAATGTGGGGCTCTCCCCCTCTGCTCTGTGATAATGAACTCCAAGTTTCTTATATATAAATATATATGTGCGTGTGTATATGTGTGCATATATATATGCCGCACCTAGCTGGGAGGTCTACCAAGATTACAGTTGGTGATTTTACACAGTAAAACCAAGCTGTTTCATTCCTTCCACTAAAATTTACTGAACTTCTATCACGTCCCAAGCTTCAGGGTAATAACTGAGATACTATAACAGAGAACAAACCTGAAATATACACAATAGTCCTTTTGCAAAGCTCTGCCTACCAGGCTTGACCTTTAAAGCTAAAAAACTTTCATTCATATAGAGATAAAAAGTTGAAGAACAGAGAATAACATTTGTCTTCCTGGATGTTTAAGGGATGTCCTAGAGAATAACGTTTGTATTCTTGTATATTTACCTGACCTGCGGAGACAACCCAAGACAAAAGGATTCTGGCACCAAGAAGTTTGCAACAACCAGACATACCTCTTCCCCTTTTAGTAGAGAAGCCTGAATCCAAATTTGGGTAAGATGGAGCTTTGGGACACTAGTCTGTCATCTTCTCGGTCTGGGGGTTTTCTAGATAAAGTCATGATTCCTTGTCCAAACATCTCATCTCTCCACTGACTGGCCTGTTGTGTGGCAAGCAGTACAAGCTGGGACTCAGTAACAGTATTATAGAGTTCCCTATCCTCCCAAATTAAATACTGTCCCCGGGACAGTGAATACTATCTCAAATGAGAGACAGCCTTGAATCAAATACTTAAACAACTGAATCTAAAGTGATGAATGAGAGGTATCTGAAGGAAGGTACCTGGAGGAACTGATACTCAAACAGGATCCAAGGGATTAATATGAGTGAACCAGATAAGAGAACATAAGAGCCTTCCAGGGAAAGGGACAGACTGTCACAAAGCTCTATAGAAAGAGAGCACATAGTATTTATTAGGGATTGAAAGCAAGCCAGAAAGGTGAAGAGTCAAGGGTGAGAGGGAACACCAGGCAAACTGATGCTAGAGCCCCAGGCAGAGTCTTGTGGGCCTAAGAAATCTGTCTTATCCTGAAATCAGTGGGATAGCTGATCAAGGATTTTAAACAATGGGATGACACAATCTGATCTGCATTCTAAAAAAGCAACTCAAACTGCAATGTGGAAATGGACTGGAGAGGAGGCCAGATTAGATAGAAGAAGGCCAATAAGGGACTACTATAAAATCCTGCGCAAGAGGCCACTGTCACCTAGAACAGAAGGGGAGAGGCAGTGGTGGAAAATAAGAGAGATGTGATAGAGAAAGAAATGATCTTCACAAACATTCAAATGCCCTTCAGTTCTATCCAATAACAATCTCTCAAGAATAATATAGTTGAAAACTGGTTTAATAATAGCAAAACAAACTAAAATAAAATGCAGTAATCCCCTTATATACAAATCTTCAAGTTGCAAACTTCCAAAGATGTGAATGTGCGTTTCATCAATGTCAGGCATCAGTGAAATTGCAGTCTGCCTTCTGTCTCCTATTGCTGACGATCCTTCAGCTCTACCGTCGCCCACCTCCTCTCCCTCCTCCAGCCAGTAACTCTTCTTGCCCGTTCACTTGATGCCAGCCCCTATGCCAGTTGTTGGACTTGTACTAATGCACTTTTCAAGGTACTGTACTATAAGACTAAAAATGCTTTTATTTTTGTATTTTTATGTATTATTTGGGTGAAAGTATTATAAATCTGTTACAGTACTGTACTATATAGTCGAATGTTAGTTGGGTACCTAGGCTAACTTTGTTGGATTTTTAAAAAATTGGATTTATGAATGTGTCCTTGAAACAAAACTCATTCATATGTAGGGGACTTATTATAACAACTACATGCCCAGCACCAAACCTGTGGCTTAACTTTAAAACTGTATGATCGCGTTCGTCTCAAAACTAGAATGAAACCCTAAGTGATCTCGGACATGCCACATCCCACACAACGTGGATCATGTTAACACCCACTCCCTTTCCTTCTACCAGCATTGTGGCCTTCACAGGACTGATCCTGGGTCCTTCCAGCACAGGCAGCATCTTCTCACAAAAGAATAAAGCTGCAGTCATGTGGTTGCAAAGGCTCTGGAAGAACAACTCCCCCTTCTATCGTTAATTCAGCTTGTTTTCACTTACCATCTGCCATGCTACATGCCAGGCCCCGTCTAGATACTGCCCTCAGAAGCTTTCCGGTGTGCAGACAGCATGTGAACTAGCTACTCAGTAGTACAGTGACAGAGATATACACAAATTTGGGCAGGGCAGAGGAGGGGGAGAACAGATTTTTAATTGACATGGCAGGCAACAGAGATCTTGGAGAGGAAACTGGGAAGATTATACACATATGAAGATGCTTTAGCTGGATCTTGAAAGATAAAGAAGAACTTATCAGACAATGAAAGGAAGAATATGCTGGGCAGGGGGAATAAAAAAGCACAACTTTTGAGGGGAAATGCAAGTCACATGGTAATCACAGAGTACAGCTGATTCTTCAATGTAGGGGGAGGGGTGGTTAGGGAGCCCAATCCTCTGCACAGTTAAAAAATTATCATGTTAGCTTATAATCAGCCCTTCTTATACATGGTTGCTCTGGATTCATGGTTCCTCTGTATTCATGGTTCTGAACCTGAGTTTCAACCCACAGGAGATGACATAGTACTTTAGCATTTACCATTGAAAAAAATCGGCATATAAGTGGTCCCATGCACTTCAAACCCGTGTTTGAGAATCAATTGTGTAAAGTAATAAGCAGCAGGGGAAAGAAGATGGATGGCTATTACCAAGCTGATAGATACCATCTTATATTCTCCAAGAGTTCAGATGTTGAAGGCCTATGTGCCACTGAACGAAGTCTGACCTTTACCACCTTTATCTGTAGGTGGTAATCAGGCAGGATTAACTTGTCCAAGACTCAGTGCCTGCAGTCTAAAAGGAAGTGGCCTCTGGTAAAAGCGCCATTAAGGCCAGCAGTGGTCTGGCACTGAAGGCACTCAGTCCGGGCCAATAGCAAGGCAGGATCCCAGCCCTCCCATCATGCCAGGGAAGAGGCCAGCTCTTACCCATCCATGAGCCAATTGATAAATCCTTTTCTGGCAAGCTATGTCATTCACCCATGGGTGCAAGGCTTGTCCTCTGGCTGCTAGTCATGACTACAGAGGGCTTTCCATCATCCGCAAACACTGAGCTGATAAACCAAGCCAAAGTCAAGCTCTGCTGTATCTTAGTACAAAAATACCACAGTTTTTGAATCACGTGAGGGGAAGGGTTAGCACTCCTAATTAGATGATTACTATGTCAGCCTAGCTTCAGGGTCCCTCTCCTGGAGTCTAGAACATCTAGAAGCTCATCATTTTTAATCATGAAAAGGCAGCAGAGTGTCTGACAGCTGCTACTTGTCCTTCTCCATGAGTTTCCTGCTCTGACTGCTCCAGCAGGCTTAGCGAGTGTTCAGTCTGGCCACCTGCTTTTGTTTGCTTGCATGGCAAGCAGAGAGGAGCAGCCTAAGAGAAGCTATACAAATCATTTACATTTTGTAATGACAGCCACTGGCATCAGGGTGCAGGGCATTGCAGGGAGGCAAGTTCGTTAGAGAGAAACTTGTCAGAAAGTTCTCGAATGAACCCATGTAACAGATGACAAACCCTGACCTACTGCACTGACAGAGAGTTCTTGAAAGAGGGAGTGGAGTCAAGAGAAATTTAGAAAAGGAAACGGCATTGCAAATGTGGTTGGTACAAAGGATGGACTCAAACATAAGTACAACTCCAGTGATTGAGCAGGTTATGGTATCATTTCCTGCAGCAGGGAATAAAGAGAAGCTGGTGGGGAAAGAGGGAGTTAAATTTTGAACATGTGGAAGGTAAGGAGCCTCTGGGACACTGAGACAGGACCCAAATAAGGGGAGAGAGAGGGTCTCTTTTAACTCACCACCATCTCCCCAGGAGTGAGTCCAGTCCCTAGTACACAACAGAAATTGCTTAATAAATGAACGAATGTGTCAGCTCTCTATTTTATACAGAATTACCCCAATTTTAGGAAAGCCTAGTCTTGCTGGCACAGGGCATATTCATTTTGGTAGCAAGTTCAACACATGTGAAAGGGAATTTCTGGGGCAGCAAAGCCTTATTTTAAACTTTAACTCAACTCTGATTATATGTTGCTGGTTCTCAATTTGTACTAAATTTTATGGATCACATAGAAGTACTATATTTTTTATATAATCAACAAGGACCTACTGGAAAGCAAAGGAAACTATACTCAAAAGAATATGAAAAAATACATATGTATATATAGATGTATATATACGTACAACTGTGCTGTATACCAATAACTAACATGATACTGTAAATCAGCTATACTTCTTTAAAAAAAATGACACTTGAACAGGACTAACAGATATTTGTAAATAAACAAGTAAATACAAATAAAATTAAGATTAAAGCTTATTTTATTAAAAAAGAAATACTATACTTTTCCCTGGAGTCCATACATATCACTGGCCTTCAGGTTTGAAGAACTCCAACAATCTCCATCTCATCTGGAAGCACCTGCCAACTGCAGTTACTTCATTTCTTAATGACCTTGTGTGTAACAGTCAACATCTATGTCAGGCTTTCACAAGAAAAAACAATTAGGAAATGTATACGTTTTATGATTCCAGAATAACAATACTTTGTGAATGTGCTATCCTCTGAATAGTAGATAAGACCTCAAATTGTATTAGATTGGCCTAAAGGTACATTCGGGTTTTTCTGTAAGATGGTACGGAAAAACCCAAATGAAACTTTTGGCCAACTCATTAGAGTCGACTGAACCCTAGAAAGAGGAAAATTTAAGCAAAATAGTCATATACTTATAAGGAACTGCTAGCCAGTGCATTAACAGCAGATCGCCCAGAGTAAAAATTCTCGAATGAATTTACTTTGCTATTGTCTTTCTGCTCAGCACCTTTTTATTTTCCTTAGCAAAGAGTTAAAAGTCTGAGTCTCAGAAGACAGGAAAAATGAAATGTATCAAGAAAAATTTTAGGTATAATAGTTTTCAGAGTATAAAATGTTGGTTATCCTCAGGAAGCTCTTCTGTTTCCATTACAGTCAGCGAATCTTGATCCACACCCTATCCATCCTAAATTTCACCATACTTAGCCCGTCACCTAGCCCACCAGCCTCCTCTGTCCATGGAATTCTCCAGGCAAGAATATTGGAGTGGGGAGCCATTCCCTTCTCCAAGGGATCTTCCCCACCCAGGAATCGAACTCGGGTCTCCTGCATTGGAGGCGGATTCTTTACCATCTGAGTCACCAGGGAAGTGCCATATTTTTCAGACAAACTGCTAATTCATTGCCTTGGTTAACAATTTGCCCAGATTCTCTCCTTCACTGAGCGTCTGTGTCCTCTGTACTGGCAGTCTCCACAGGGGTGACCCAGGAGAGGGTAAGAACTTAATATTTTGTCTAGAAAATTATTCTTTATGAAGCCTAATTCTCAGCCTGAACTCACACTCAGGCCACTGCAGACTTGGCCTGAGCCCTGGGAAACGTGGACCAGCCCTGGCTCCAGGGACATGATCTGGGGAGGTAGCCACCCAAAGCTGTGGGAATCACCACCAAGTTACCCATGATCTCTGACTCTGGCCTTGTGGTGTGACGCTGGTAACTTGGCCTCTGTCTTCTTTTCAAAACACGGTCCCACGTTGCTCTTCCAGATTCCTGGTGCCCAGCTCAGACTCAGTTCTAGAAATGTGCCTCTGCCTTGTTCTCAAAAACTGTCCCGATTAGGCCAGGATTAGGGATGAAATCGACATCATTGCAGAGAAGGCAATGGCAACCCACTCCAGTGTTCTTGCCTGGAGAATCCCATGGATGGAGGAACCTGGTGGGCTGCTGTCTACGGGGTCACACACAGTTGGACACAACTGAAGCAACTTAGCAGCAGCAGCAACAGCGTTGACTTCAAACACTCCTTGGAAGGACTAATGCTGAAGCGGAAGCTACAGTATTTTAGTCATTTGATGGGAACAGACTACTCATTGGAAAAGTCCCTGATGCTGGGAAAGACTGAGGGCAGAAGGAGAAAAGGGCATCAGAGGATGAGATGGCTGGATGGAATCCCTAATGCAATGGACATGAACTTGGGCAAACTTTGGGAGATGACGAGGAACAGGGAGACCTGGCGAGCTGGGGTCACAAAGTCCATGGGGTCAAAAAGACTCAACCATGACTGAGGAACTGGACAACAACAAGAGGGATGTATTTGAACCTGCAGCCAAACGGACAGTGTTTCATGCCACCATTTTTTCAAATTCATCCACATTAGACTTAGTAAATCTCCACTTCCTGGACATGTGGCTCTTCTGGCGGCCAGGGAACTTGAACTTGGCCCTACAGAGGGCCCCAGTCACATGCTCCTTCTCCTTCAGCTTGGTGGAGATGGACATTATGACTTGGCCAATGTGGACCCTGGCCACTGTACCCTAAAGCTTTCCAAAGGCATCACACATACCTGTCTGGAGCCTATCAGCTCCAGCACAGGACAACATCTTATTGATACAGATGACATGATGGGGTGGAGCCATACCAGGATGTGAAAACCACCTTTGCCACAGCTTTTCACCATGTGCTTGCTCGACAAATAAAGGAAGACCCCAGGGCTTCGAAGGAAAGCTACTCATGCTCACCTCACACCATGTGGCCACAGAGAGGGAACTCATCCACCTTCGCCTTCTTCCGCCCCTGGTCAAAGAAGTAGATCTTAGCATCTGAGACATCTTGGCAAAAGGGAGACTTTCGGTATGGCTTTTTCTTACAATACCCATAATACGGTGTGGAGCAGCAGCCCATGTGACACCAGAAACTTTGGTGGTGTGGCAAAGGTAAAGAGCCAGTAATTCTCTACTTTTTGGAGCTGTGGAGCTTCTGGTGGCCAGGAAACTTGAACTTGGACCGGGAGAGGGCCTCAATCACATGCTCCTCGTTTTTGCAGCTTGGTGCGGAGGGCTATTATGACTTGGCTAAGTCCTAACAATCCCCATGCTGCAAACGTCCATCCTATCCCCCTGGGTCCCTGCCTGGATTAAAGAATCAGCTCCCAAGTCTCTAGAAGGATAGGACTCTGCCCTCCTCTGGTCTGTACCTCCCTGAAGCTGCCAGTTGCCAAAACGTCTAGCCTAGTGGCTGGAAACTTGAAATCAGTGACAGCTGAATCTAGCTCTCTGGATAGAGCCTCACACTAGTGGAACATCTTTTTTTTTTTTTTTTTTTAATTGAAGTATAATTGATTTGCAATATTGTGTTACTTTCAAGTGTACAACAAATTGATGTAGGTACACATATACATCTATTCTTTCTCAGATTCTTTTCATTACAGGTCATCACAAGATACTGAATGTAGTTCCCTGTGCTATACAATAGGTCCTTGTTGTTTATCTCTTTATATGTAGAAGTGTGTATATGTTAATCCGAAACTCCTAATTTAACCTTCCCTCTCCTCCCTTTCCCTTTTGGTAACCATTCATTTGTTTCCTTTTTAATCTATTTTATTAAAGTATAGTTGATTTATAATATTAATCTCTACTGTGTAGCAAAGTGATTTGGTTATATATACATTCTTTTTCATATTTTTTGATTATGATTTATCACAGATATTGAATATATAGTTCCCTGTGCTATACAGTAGGACCTTGTTATGCATTCTCTATATAATAGTTTGCATCTGTTAATCCCAAACTCCCACTCTATCCCTTCGCCACTCTCCCTCTGCCTTGGCAACCACAAGTCTCTTTTCTATGTCTGTGAGCCTGCTTCTGTTTTGTAGATAAGTTCATTTGTGCCATCTTTTCGACTCCACATATAAGTGATATCAAAGGGTATTTGTCTTTCTTTTGCTTCTTATTATCTCCTGGTTACTGCCAAAAGTTAACTAGATTGAGAATCTTAATCTACTTGGCTACTACTGGCTGCACCTCCTTTGAGTCTCCAGAGCTAAATTCACTTCCCTATTCTATCCCCTCTCTACCCGTTCTTCACCTTGTCAGGCAAGTCTACCCTGAAGTTCTGACCTGCAGATAAGAAGGTGTGTCAGGCCATGAAGGATGACAAGAACATTGCACCAGCTCCCATGGGACCTAAAGACTGCAGGCCAATTAGCAGAATAAAGACAGTAAATTGATTTGAACAGATACAAACATTAAGAAAATGTTCTCCATACTCATTTTGTATCTTTTTATTCCCTTATCAAATTAATTAAGTCAGAGAAAATTCAGTGTTGATATGCTCTAAGTTAATCAAATGTATCTTTATGCAGTTAAGAGATCCCTAATAGAGTTAAGAACTGCAAATGAGTACATCAAGAGCAAAAAAGAAACAGAGGCTTCTTGGTATGAAAACAAAAGCTCAAAATGAAATCAAAATCAGAAATGCCTCTCTACATCTGGATATTGGCCCGTAAGAAGGACCAAGATAAAGACACCAACTGATGAAAAACAGATACCAGCTTTCTCTGCAGGAAAAACACCCTGTCATGTCAACCAAATCTAAGAAGAAAATGTTCTATGGAACATGCAAACCTCCTGAAAAGAGTTATCGCTCCCATCACACCTGCAGATGAGATCTGACTCAGTGGTAACTGGTGCCATGCAGGTTTTTCAATTGTTTCCAGGAAGCTGTAAGTCTGAGCCACGATCAGTCTTTGCACTAAATTTTATCCACTGTCAAACATTTTAGAAAGGTTCACACCATAGCAAGATAGACCACTCATTACATTTCATTTTCATTTTATTTTCAACCATAGACAACCTATGATAATTTTATTAGAAAAGTGAAAGTGTTGCTCAATCATGTCCAACTCTCTGCGACTCCCTGGACTGTAGCCTGCCAGGTTCCTCTGTCCATAGGATTCTCCAGGCAAGAAGACTGGAGTGGGTTGCCATTTCCTCCACCAAGGGATCTTCCCTACCCAGGGATCCAGCGCAGATCTCCTAGCATTGCAGGCAGAGTCTTTACCATCTGAGCCACCAGGGAAGCCCAATTTTCATTAGAGAAAGATCTTAATTTGTAATTATTTTTAAGTTTGAAAGACAAACACATCTTTCAGTTTATCTTCAACTACTCTGTGAGGCAACTCACTTTTTTTTCTTTTATATTTATTTTAAGTGGAGTATAATTGCTTTACAATGTTGTTAGTTTTGGCTGTACCACAATGTGAATCGGCTATATGTATTCATATCTCTCCTCTCTCTTGAGATCCCGCCCCGTCCCGCCCCTCTAGGTTATCACAGAGCACCAAGCCAAGCTCTCTGTGCTATATAGCAGGCTCCCACTAGCTATGTCTTACAAATGGTAGTGTAGTGTATATACATCAATCCTCATCTCCCAGTGAGTCCCACCCTCTCCCTCCACAGTGTCCACAAGTCTGTTGTCTACCTCTGTGTCTCTATTCCTGTCCTGCAAATAGTACCATTTTCCCAGATTCCACATATATGTGGTGGTGTTGTTTCGTCACTAAGTGATGTCTGACTTTTTTGCGACTCCATGGACTATAGGCCATCAGGTTTCTCTGTCCATGGGATTTCCCAGGCAAGAATACTGGAATCTGTTGCCATTTTCTGCTCCAGGGGATCTTCTCAACCAAGGGATAAAACCCGCATTAACTGCATTGGCAGGCAGATTCTTTAGCTCTGAGCCACCAGGGAAGCCCCAATAAACATGCTATATTCTATATTTGCTTTTTCTCTTTCCGACTTACTTCACGCTGAATGACAGACTCTAGATTCATCTATAACTCACTTCTAATCTTCTGCTTTCCTCTCCTCTGAGGATAACAGACATGTGGAAATCCTGGGATGACCCACTCTCCTTATCTTCTCAGTTATAGAACAGTATGAGGAACAGTAGCTAACCCACTGTTTAGACACAGAATCTTAATTCACTAGAAATTAATAATGTTTCTCACATTGCATATTTCTCACATCACATTTCAGCATATCATCATTATTATCCAACTATAATGATACAAATGTCTGACTGCCTGAGTCTGAGGCATTCTCCATCATTCTTTTATATTTCCCTAAATCCCAGACTCAACAGATTTATCTCCTCACTGCTCACCAGCATGGAAAACTGACCCCTTTTCTAGTGCTTCCACTCCCCCATTGGTTCCTCTATTACCAAAATTCCTAAGAAATGCTTACATGCCATAAATGCTTAAAAAGATAATAAATGTAACATTATTATATGTTTGCATCGTGCATTCATTACAAAGTACTTTTACATCCCTAATCTCATTTTAACTTTGTTTCTCATAAGAAAACTGAAATATGAACACCAGGTATTATCAATCCCAAATTGAAAATTCTAAAATTCAGGCTAAGAATAGTTACAACCACTAATGACTTGCCTGAGATGACAAATACCATAATAGAAAGGCCAGGTCTAAAACCCAGATCTTTAGATTCCATTCCCTACATATTTCTCTAATGCTGGCATTCAACCAATGATGACAGAATAAATGCCCTGAGGTAGTTAATGGCAGTGGAATCATGTTCTGGATTCCTATAATAAAGTAGCAATGTACAAAGAATAAAGTGCTTCCCTCTGAGAACCTGGATTTCTCTATGACAGATGTGATGTGATTTATAAGGAACAAATATATTTGGTCATTTAGATGACCAAAATATGTTTCTGAAGAATATTTGGTCTTCATCCACAGTTCCTGCCTTATGCCTCCCCAAACCCTTGGAATTTCCTGAGAAATATGAGTGAAGGGAGCATCTTTTATAATATTTGGTCTCTTGTCCCCAGTTCCTGAAACTCCTTCAGAGCCATAAAGGTGAAATGGGTGTCTTGTTATTCACAAGCCCCTTCACACCACAGCTGGGTTTATGCTAATGAAGGTCACTTTCAGAACCCACCTAAGGAGGGGGGCTGGTTGTCAAGGGAACTCATCAGGAACAGAGGATTGGAAGTTCCAGTCTCAGTCCCTGGATCTCCAGGGAGAGGAGAATGGCTAGAGGTTGAATCAAATACCAATGGTCAATGTGCTAATCAATCATGCTGACACAATAAAACCATCATAAAACACCCAAAGGATGAGGTTCAGAGAACTTCCAGTTGTGGAAACAGGGTGCTTCCGCTTGCCACCAAGCAAGGCCCCAAGGTCCCCAAGAACAGAAGCTCCTTTGTTGGGGACGTTGCCCTATGTAACTCTTCATCAGGCTGTTGATCTGCATCCTCTAAGAGCCTTTGTAACACATCAGTAATGGAGCGAGTAAACGGATTCCTTGAGTTCTGTGAGCAGTTCCAGCAAACTCACAGAATGCAAGAAGGAGGTCGGAGGAACCTCTGATTTATAGAGGGTCAGTCAGAAGTCAATCAGGATAAGACCTGGACTTGCGACTGGCAGCCTGAGCTGGAGGGAGTCACTGGAATCTCCAATGCATAGTCAGTCAGTCAAAAGCATAAGCCATAACTTGGGCTTGCCACTGATGTTTGAAGTGGACAGCAGTCTTGTTGGACTGAGTCCTTGGTGTGCGTGCTAAGTCGCTTCAGTTGTGTCCTTCTCTTTGTGACCCCATGAACTGTAGCCCACCAGGCTCCTCTGTCCATGAATACTAGGCAAGAATACTAGAGTTAGTTGCCATGCCTTTCTCCATGGCATCTTCTTGACTCAGGGGTCAAACCTGAGTCTCTTAGTCCTTGGTATCTGATGCTAATTCTGGGTATGTAGTGTCAGAATTGAGTTGAATTGTAAGACCGCCAGTGGGTGTCTGAGAATTGCTTGGTGGTGTGGGGAAGTCTCTAGTCATACACATTGGAATTGGGCCCAAGGTCCCATTTAATAGCAACCAAAATAAAGGGACTAGTCTTGTTTCTCCTTCCTAAGAGGGCCATAAAGGCACTCAAAGTCAAAGGGAAACTACAGTGCTGCAGGAAATCCTAGACCCTGCATGTCTGTACTCTATTTTTTCTCTCTCAAATAACTACAAAAAGAAATTCTCCATTTCCTTTCAGAATAATCATCTAAGGGAAGTAAAAAACTTAAAATGGTTTCAAGATGACCGATATAAATTAACAATAAATCACCAGAACCCATGATTTTTCAAGAAGGAAAAAAAAAGAATAAACAATAATACATTGAAAATCAGATGGGCCAGGTTTCACATGTCAGCCCTCCACTTGCAATCTCTAGACTCATGAGTAAGTTATTTAGCCTATCTCAGTTCTGTTTTACCTATGAAATGAAGAGCATGGTAACCATCACACAGAGTTGCTATGAGGATAAAGTGAGCTAACACGTGAAAAAACTAAGACAGATAGTGCAGGTCAACACATGGCTTCTCAGGTGGTGTTAGTGGTAAAGAATCTGCCTGCCAATGCAGAAGACATAAGAGACACAGGTTTGATCCCTGGATCGGGAAGATCCCCTGGAGGAGGGCATGAAAACCCACTCCAGTGATTTTGCCTGGAGAATCCCATGGACAGAGAAGCCTGGCAGGCTATAGTCCATGGGGTTGCTAAGAGTCCTGAAACAGCTTAGCACGCATGCACTGGTCAGCACATGGAGTGCATTTGTCCAGAGCTGAAATACTAAAATTTCCTAGCGTCTCTTTTGGTTAGACACAGCCATGAGATTCTGTCCTGATCACTGGCACGTCAGCAGGAGTCTGTCCATATTCTTCTGTTTCCTCTCCATTCTATAGGGATCCTGGATCAAAACTGGGTTACTTGGCCATCAGCTAAGGCTCTTCAAGCAGGAGTCTGAGAACTAGATGGCACTGTGTGGCCACCAACCAGCCTTAAACTACTCACCTAATTTCAAATTACTGCCTGAGATAAATAAGTACTTATTTGGTTAAGCCCCTGTGTCAGAATTGGAGAAATTTGATAATAAAGCCATGGGGAATCATAAGAGGTCCAAAGTTTAGCCAAACACAAGTCTGAAATTATGAACCAACACTGGCTTGTCAAAGATCTATGCCCGCCAAACATTAGTCTCTTTAGTTACCTTCAGTTGAAATGGTATGTGTTTGGAAAACGACTCCCATCATATTGGTAAGTAAAAAAGCTGAATTACCAAAAGCCATAGATCGTACAGTTAAATCTAAGTTTTGTTAGGAGAAAAAAAAAAAATTGCTGTGTGAATGTCCAGAAGCTCGGAGGATTCTGTAAGCACATTACTCGGAAGGAAAATAAAAATGTGTATTTTCATTTTAACAAAGTCATTTTGACAAAACTGCTTCAACATGTCCTGCTGGGTTTCCCACGGGCCAAGGGTATGGTGGATCCAGGCCAAGTGGAAGCCTATAGCCAACAGAGAAACTGGAAATGAGTGTCTGTTTGAGGTGCAATAATTATGTGATTCTTTACACACAGCCTTGAGTGGATATTTTGAGGAAAAATGACTCATCTAGTTTGTGATGTATATCACGTGACTATACAGCACAATGTAAGAGAATGGTAGGCTGACCATGTTTTTATTACACCAAAGAAAAGTATTTCTCAGATTATATTAGCACGGCTGTGGTTTCTAACATTCCTGCTACTTCCTCACACATTTCCAAAGAAATTTATGCTCTTTCTGGGCAAAAATATGTTTTAAGCCAAGGGAAAGTGAAAGTCGCTCAGTCATGTCCGGTTCTATATAGTCCATGGAATTCTCCAGCCCAGAATACCAGAATACTGGAGTGGGTAGCCATTCCCTTCTCCAGGGGATCTTCCCAAATCAGGGATTGAACCCAGGTCTCCCACCTTGCAGGAGGATTCTTTACCAGCCAAGCCACCAGGGAAGCCCAAGAATTCTGGAGTGGGTAGCCTATCCCTTCTCCAGCGGATATTCCCAACTCAGGAATCGAACCAGGGTCTCCTGCACTGCAAGTGGATTCTTAACCAGCTGAGCTACTAGGGAAGCCCCCAAATAGTATTTATTTGGTATTGTCTACAAATATGGACCATACAGGCTTCAAAGAGACAGGCAGAGCAAGGAGTTGATTCCAACCAGGGGATGGAGGGAGCCTGAAGTATTTTCAAAGTGGGAACACCTACCAACACACCTTCACCTCCAAACACACACACACAAAGAATATTCTAGAAAACCCACATAAAGATTAAAATTCAGCCCTTCATGTCTAAAGGGTGCATTCGTGCATGCTCAGTTGTGTCCAACTCTTTGCGACCTCATGGACTATAGCCCGCCAGGTTCCTCTGTCCATGGAATTTCCAGTCAAGAACACTGGAGTGAGTTGCATTTCCTACTCCAGGGGATCTTCTTGACCTAAGGATTGAACCCACATCTCCAGAAGCTCCTGCACTGGCAGGTGGATTCTTTATCACTGTACCACCTCATACCTAATAATAACCAAGAAGTATCTCATCAAAATACATTTATAGAGCCATTTGGAAACAACTACATCAAACTGTCCTGCTTGGTCTCCTGTAGACCAAGCCAGAGCAGAGCAGTGGTCCAGCCCAGGTGGGGTGTTTCCAAGGAGATCTCGGCAACCGTGAGCAGCTGGAAATGAACATCTACACTGAGTGCAAAGCACTGTACGAGGCACAAAAATGAGTTTCCACAAAACCTCACAAGATAGTATTGAGATCAGCAAATAAAGAATTTTAGAAAACTGTGACAGATAATTATGCAGATAATTGCATAGGAGGTGAAACTGAATGAATTAAAGCCAGGCTTCCCAGGTGGCTCAGTGGTAGCGAATCTGCCTGCCAAGCAGGAGATGCTGAAGAGGCAGGTTTGAACCCTGGATCAAGAAGATCCCCTGGTGGAGGAAATGGCCACTCCAGTATTCTCGCCTGGACAATCCTATGGACAGAGAAGCCTGGTGAACTACAGTCCATGGGTTCGCAAAAGAGTCGGGCATGACCTTGCGACTAAACAGCAGCAGATAAAAAAGCCATGGGATATTATAAGATGTACAAATAAGAAGCCACTAACTGTAATTACAAAATACACACCATCTCTACAGGGCCTCTGTGGACCCTCCAACCTTGATTCAGGACCTATTACTTTCCACATCAAACACATAATCTTGGATTGCACCTCGGCAACAACAATAAAAGCAGTGGATAAAAATGGGCAAAGGAATAATACCAATAATAACGGTGGCTAACTTATATTGAGCCTTTAGGGGAGACATATAACATGTAATTAAAATAAATACATTAAAATATATAATTAAAAGTGTAATATAAAGCTATACATCTCAGTTAGAGAAGGAGTGATATAGCATTATTTTGCTGAAATACAGGGAAAGGAGAGATGTTATACTCAATTGACAACATGGAGCCCAGCTCACTCACCTGCATTTCCGCCTAATGAGCACATGCCACTTTCTTCCCACCGGAAGCATGAATGAAGCCTAACAATTAACTGACAATTTAGATAGCTTCCTGATAACAAACTAGAATTCTTTCACTAAGAAATAAAAGGGCCCAGGGATATATACCCTTTGTGTTGCTGCAAACTGATTTTCCAGGGTTTCTATAAATTAATTAGTCATTTCAGAATCTCATCAGAAGAATATATACGTAACTCTTTTTTTCAAGTCCACCCATTAAACTGGTTCAGGCCTTTGGAACGACTGTGCACACACAGTGATAGAATGGCTTAACTCTTTCTAAGAAAAAAGTACTTTTCCTTTATTATTCAGGGATGGTTCCTTGATCTCGCAGCTGGCAGGGAGAGACACAGAATTCATGCTCATGCACTTGAAAAGGACAATGTTTCCTGCTATCTTACTGCTGCAACTTACAGATAAGATGGGAGGTTAGTTTGTATTTCTTTAATCATTTCTTTTCTTCAAATCTATTTCCTAGCACAGAGTCAGTTAGTATGACTGAAAGCCTTCATCTATAAAATCCTATTTTGGATTTCTTTAAATATTTTTCTATTTGATGAGCTGTTAAAGGAGATTGCTTTCTTATCTCATCTTTATTTCATAGCAAGTTGGTATCAGTTTTTGCACAAAGAAGATACTGCAAATTGGCTTACTCAACCTCAATTCCACCCTTTTTCTAGCTTCCTGCTAAAGCTTGACTGCTTTAAAAAAAAAAACTGCCCCTCTTGGATTCTCTGCAACTAGTGTTCTGGATGCAAATTAATCCTACCCATTAGATGCACTTGAAGAAGGTCTTGAGGGAGAAGGTGAGTTGAAACAACTTCTGGGACCCCTTTCTGCTAATGGCAGTGGCCACTGGGTTCTTCTAATCTCTAAACCACAATTATGGCAGTAACTTCTTGTTCTAAGTAATTTCAGGGGCCACCTCATGACTCCTACTCCACCATTCACCTAATTATTTCTAGGGCTCCCTAGAAATAAAGATTTCCTCTCCTTCCCCCTAACTTGCTACATAGATGCTCTGTGTGTGCTAAGTTGCTTCAGCTGTGTCTGACTCTGCAGCCCCATAGACTGTAGCTCCCCAGGCTCCTCCGTCCATGGGATTTTCCAGGCAAGAATACTGGAGTGGGTTGTCATGCCCTCTTCCAGGGGATCTTCCCAACCCAGGGAGCAAACCCGTATTTCCTGTGTCTTCTGCACTGCAGGCAGATTCTTTACCACTAAGCATCCGGGAAAGTCCATTGCTACATAGATCTATTTTAATAAAACATTTGATTTCAGTGCTTGGAAAACCACAGGGAAAAACACTAAGGGAGCAAAGCTTGATTTAGACCACTTCAAAAGTGGCCAGATACTCTCTCTCCATCACCACCACTCCTCCACTTCAGAGCAGTTATCTAACCACAGGGTTAAGATTCACAAGCTCTAAGAAGCAACCTCTGACCACATGGTCCCCACTCCCCAAGAGCAATACCAGCCTTAAGAAAACATTCCAGTATTGCAAATCTTCAAGATCATTCCACAGCCAACCTCAAAACACTAGAATTCCACAACTCCCTGACCTCGCCTCCTTCTCTGCTTGCCTCCTCCAGTCTCATACGACTCAAATCAGAAGCTCTAGGAAACCTGTTATTCTATCCTTCTATCCTACTGCCGCCCCTGTATCACCATTTGATTTCTCCCCACCCACTCCCCCACACACACAACATGACAGCTATAAAGGGAAGAATTTATAATTAAGAGAATACGAACTTCTCTGGCAGTCCAGTGGTTAGGAATCCGCCTGCTAAGGCAGAGGACACAAGTTTGATCCCTGGTCCGGGAAGATGCCACAGGGCAGCTAAGCCTGTGAGCCACAATGACTGAAGCCTGCATGCCTAGAGCTGGTGATGAGCAACGAGAGAAAGCAACAAAAACCCAGCACAGTCATAAGTAAATAAATAATTTTTTTTAGAAGAAAGAAGATGAAAAGAAGTAGCTCTGATTAGTAAGAAAAGGTCAATGACCCCATTCCTATGATATCAAGAAATATAAGAAACTATATTGAAAGGCAGTAAACTCTTTACTAACCTGGGGGAAGAGAGAATAAGTTGAATTGTCAATGGTGAATGAGTATAAAAACTCCCCATCGTACCACAGGCTTTTCCCCATGGGGGAATTCATTTTAGTCATAGCAAAGAGATGGGCGGGGTCACAGCAGTCTTCCATCTGTTTCCTAGGAGAGAAAACGGAGAGAGAAAAGAACAGCAGGTTAAGTGAGCAGCAGACTCATTCACTTGTCATTCCCACAGAGATGTGCAGCCTCACCTCAGCACCAGCTCACAAAAGCATCTGTGTCTCCAGGGTGATTAGACAACTATTTATTCACCCTTCTAGTCATCAGAATGCATGGCTGGAATATTTCACAATATTTTAAATAGTTTCAAAAGAAAAGACATCAGCTGGTAGGATTGTAAATTGGTGCAACCACTACGGAAAACAGTATGGAGATGCCTGAGAAAATTCAGACTAGAACTACCATGTGACCCAGCTATTCCACTTCTGGGTATTTATCACATGCGCACAAAAACACTAATTTGAAAGGAGATATATGCACTGCTTATGCTCACTACAGCATTAAAGTTGTCCCTTGGTATCTTCAGGGAACTGGTTCCAAGATCTGCCTCAGATACTAAAACCCACAGATGCTCGAGTCCCACAGTCAGCCCTCCATATCTGAAGTTCTGCATCCGTGGATTTAACCAACCTCACATTGTGTGGTACTATATGTACTTATTGGGGAAAAAAAAAAAAAACCATGTAGACGTGAACCTTATGGCAGTTCGAACCCATATTGTTCAAGGGTCAACTGAATTAACAATCACGTAACCATGTGCGTGCTCAGTCGTGTCCGATTCTTTGCGAGTCCACGGACTGAAGGACTGTAGCCCACCAGGTTCCCCTGTCCATGGGATTTCCCAGCCAAGAATATTGGAGTGGGTTGCCATTTCCTTCTCCAGTATTTACAATAGCCAAGATATAAAAACAACTTAAGTGTCCATCAATGGATGAATGGATTAAGAAGAGGTGCTACACCATATAATACTACTCAGTCATGAAAAAGAACGAAATCCTGCCATCTGCAACAACACGGATGACCCTTGAAGGTATTATACTTAGTGACATAAGTCAGACAGAGAAAGACTGATTTCATTCACAGGTGGAATCTACAAAAGCGAACAAAAAACCAAAATAAAACAAAAACAAACTCAGAGTTACAGAGATCAGATTAGTGGTTACCAGAAGGGAAACAGGCTGGGGGATGGGTGAAATGATGAAGGGGGTCACCTCTCTTCTTCACCTCTGGTGATGGATGGTAACTGGATTTGTGGGGGTGATCAATTTGTAGTGTATACAGATGTCAAATTATATGACCGTACACCTGAAACTGATATAACTAAACAGAAACAAAGGAAAATATCAGCTCTCATATGCAGCTGAAATGTGCCTGAAAGCAAAAATAATCATTGTAATTGCAGACTGATGGATTTAAATATCCAAGGCTTGGATGGCTAACATCTCTTCATGGTGATGTAACCATCAAGAGGTGTCTTTCAGAGATCAGGGACTTTAGGAGAGCTGTATAGAGCAGGACATACACAGATTGGCCCTAAAAAGGTACACCCCCCCCCCAAAACTGAGGATGTGATCCAAGAATGAGCCCTGGGAAATCTCTGGGAACAGAAATTGAATGAGACGAGGGAAGTGATTTCAGGCATTGACAAAGCAAACTGCATTCCAACTGGTAAATCTCGTGAGCTTTACCGGTTCTTGTTTGGTCTGCCCTCTCAGTAGGGTGGGACACGGCTGAGCAGAGGAAGAAGCTGAGAAGTCTCACTCCTTCCTCACTCCCTTTATCTCTGCAACACCAGGGTCTCCTGGGTCTCCCCCACACAGCCCCCTGGGATGGCTCACAGCTGTTCTTCTACTGGTCCCTCACAGGGAGGCCACTATTCTACAAGCCAGTCTTCACATTCTCCTCAAATTCAAAGCCTGTCAGAAACCAACTCTGTTTCCTCACTGAGCTTTCAGGAATAAAAGAGCTTATTTCCCAGTCCCACTTCTAGAAGGACCAATAAAACAAACTGCTGACATAAACCACTTCTGAATGGCGCCCCCAAGTAGACTTGCCAGCTTAGACATCTTTAGTCACCAGCAGTACCCAAGCTTGGAGCTGAAAAGTGGCAGGTAATTGGAATATAGTCATGCTTGGTCTCACAGGGTTGGTTCCACAACCCTCCTCCACCTAAATACCAGACCCCAAGGATGCTCAAGTCCCTTACATAAAACAGCGGTGTTTGCAGATAACCTACACACTTCTTGCCCTGTACCCTAAATCATCTCTAGATTACTTATCATACCTAATTCAGCACAAGCATTATGTAAATAATTACAAAGACAATGTAAATGCCATTAAATAGTGACCAGTGTGCAGCAAATTCAAATTTGCCTTTTAGATCTTTTGGCATTTTTAATTTTTCCAAATACTTTCTATCCACCTATCAGTTGAATCCTTGGATGCAAAATCTGAGGATGAAGATTTGCAGGCAACTGTACTTGGGTTCAAAACCTGGTTCTGCAACTTACTAACTCTATAACTCAGGAAGGTTACTGGGCTTCAGAAATGATCTCAGAAAGTATTCTTGGGAATTCCCCCAAGGACATACAGGTGCAGCATGTAGTCCAAGTTCAAGTTCAACGCAGAGACAAATAAACCGAATCACAGCCTGGGATTCTTCCCACCACCCGATGCCTTCTCTGGTGCTTTTTGGTTGACACCAGGGGAACTTCACAAAGGTTTCAGCAGAAAGGACAGGGTTGGGGTCTGGGGAAGATGGCCTTCTTCTTTCACATTTCTTAGCATCTGTGTCCCTCTTGCTCCTACATCATCATCCCATTTCCCCCCGAGTGCCTCTCCTCTCTTGCCTCCTCTACGATCAATAATTCTTACTGTATTTCATTACCCAAAAGGCAGCCTGAACAGAGGCAGGGAAGTTTTACAGTGAATTGCCTTCATTTTCTCAAAAGAGCATCCTGGGTACTATCGTCAGTTAACACAGAACGAGACACGGCTTAAGACTGTCTTTAAAAACGAGAATGGCGGACTTCCCTGGTGGTCCAGCAGTTGAGAGTCCACCTGCCAATGTGAGGGACACGGGTTCAATCCCTGGTCTGGGAACTAAGATCCCACATGCCTCGGGGAAAGTGAGCGTGTGCCCTCCAGCCGGAGAAGCCAATGCAGTGAGAAGCCCACGCACCGTAACAGAGCAGCCACCCACTCACCGCAGAGGGTGAGAAAGCCCTTACACAGCAACGAGCCCCCGCACAGCCAGTGATGAAATAAAATAACAAATAAAAATCAGGAGAATTATCTTAGGCATGACTCTGAGCTTTGTGAGGTGAGGAAAATTTTTGCGCCCTTAATCCTATTCTGGTTAAATGGAAATAACCAGAAATGGAATACCTTTCAGTTCTTAGAGTGGTCCTAAGAGATAATTAAGGGAAGACATGGGCTTTCCTGGTGTCTCAGAAGGTAAAGAACCTGCCTGCAGTGCAGGAGACCTGGGTTCAATCCCTGGGTCAGGAGGATGCCCTGGAGAAGGAAATGGCAACCCACTCCAGTATTCCTGCCTGGAGAATTACATGGGCAGAGGAGCCTGGCAGGCTACAGTCCATGCGGTCTCAAAGAGTCAGACATGACTGAGCGACCAGCATTAAATATTATTAGTCCCAATTCACATCTGAGGAAATGGTATTAGGGCGACTGAGGGACAAGCTCTTTCCTCTCTGCAAGGCTGCCTATTCAGGACCATTCTGACTCACCCTTACTTTTCTCTTCCCTAAAGAAATGCTTTCTAGACACCAGCCAAAC
Organism: Muntiacus reevesi; assembly: GCF_963930625.1. Lineage (NCBI taxonomy): Eukaryota > Metazoa > Chordata > Mammalia > Artiodactyla > Cervidae > Muntiacus > Muntiacus reevesi. Next base: position 32,998,486 of record NC_089249.1, on the reverse strand, counting down.
ATGCCAGTGCCTTCCTAGATCTTTCTCTACTTAACTCTCACAGTGAGTGACCTTGGAGTTACATAGCTTTAGGAATTTTTTTTTTTTTTTTCAGTAATTGAACTTGGGGCACATAACTAGCGAAGCAGGGTGGAGCTTGGCTTTGCTCCCATGTCTTTTCACTTCTGGTACTTACTTTCAGCCAGACCGTAGCTCTCGCCCCCAAACCAAGCTAAGCTTGCCATTCAGTACAAAGTACTACAGAAAATTCAGAAGAAAAACTTTTCCCAGCTACATAACAAGACCCCATTTAATCTTTATCAGTGTAGAGTGATACACTGTGTATGTAAGTGATACTTACATATGTGAGTGGCTAGGACACTTACATATCACTTTATACTGGCTTCCTCTTTTCATCCTCATAAAAAACTAAGATAGAGATGATTACATTATCCTACATTTACAAACGATGAAACTGAAGCTCAGTCCAAGAGACTTGCTCAAGTCAAGTTCATGAGGTTAATAAATGTTTGCTTAATTATCAATCAAACTGTCTGTTTAGACAGACTCAAATCCACACCTTTTCCTACAGCATCATCATGTTCAGGGCAACTATACCTTGAGGAGGGAAACCAAACACTGGACAAAAATAGAAAGCATCACATGCATACAAATACTTTAAAAAATTCAAGAAATAATTATGAATTCAAATTCATAATAATCATAGCACTATTTGCAGTATGTGAGTGCTTCTCTTATAAACTTATGAACTTTTCCTTCTATCCTGGATCCAGAGTGCCTCTGCATCTTCCATCTGTCAAGCCCATTGTCTAGAGGGTGGCTGAAAAGAGACTACAATGGAGAAGTGTGTTCACTCCCTCAAGCCTGAGAAGGGCCCCACAAGCTCACCAGCTATATGGCTATATAACCACAGAAGCGAAAGCAGAAGTGGAAATAGTTCTCCCAGCAGTAGGAGTGGGAATCAGGGTAGTGGTAGCAATGATTTTTACTGAGCTCTTGCTTAACACTGCTAGGTTTGGGGGAAAATAAAATTGAGCTTCACCTCCTGTCAACCTGCAGGTGATCCTGGAGAGAAGACACATGCCAGTTTTTAGAATGTTTAGTAATTTTTTATTCCCACCCCCTTTCTCATGCTTGGCACTGATGCTGCCTATTCTTTGCTTCTCTTTTGCCTGCGAGCAAAGTTGCTTCAGTCGTGTCCGACTCTTTGTGACCCTCTGGACTATAGCCCACTAGGCTCCTCTGTCCATGGGATTCTCCAGGCAAGAATACTGGAGTGAGTTGCCATGCCCTCCTCCAGGGAATCTTCACAACCCAGGGACCAAACCTATGTCTCTTATGTCTCCTGAACTGGCAAGACTGTTCTTTACCACGAGTGCCACCTAGGAAGCCCAATTTTTGTGGCAGGCAATAAAATTGCAGGGTTCAAATGGTAAAAGTAAGTCCATTTTTATGTTCAAGTTTAAATCTTCAGACTATTAATTTTTACCAGTTGAGTGTAAGGTGAGTATTGGAGTTAAAATACAAGTGGTTTTTATTATTTGAATTCAAGCTTCAGCAGAGCTCCTACCAATGACACTATAGTTGCTTTGTGAAGTTAAGCAATTAGGAGCCACATGCAAAAAACTCACTCAGGTTCTCATTGCCTACCAGTGATAGCCATGCATATCAACAAAGCCAAAAGGACCATATTGGCTTACTGTGCCAGAAAGACTGAGAGTCTAATAGACAAATAAGAGTGAAAACCCAATCACTCAGTTAATAACACCCTGTTATAGCAGAAAGAGAAGAACTAAAGAGCCTCTTGATGAAGGTGAAAAAGGAGAGTGAAAAAGCTGGCTTAAAACTCAACATTCAAAAAACTAAGATCATGGCATCTTGTCCCATCACTTCATGGCAAATAGATGGAGAAAAAATGTAAACATGACAGACTTTATTTTCTTGGGCTCCAAAATCACCACGGACAGTCACTGCAGCCATGAAATCAAAAGATGCTTGCTCCTTGGAAGAAAAGTTTTGACAAACCTAGACTGCATATTTTTTTTTTTTTTTTAGACAGCATATTAAAAAGAAGAGACATCACTTTGCTGACAAAGCTATGATTTTTCCAGTAGTCATGTATGGACGTGAGAGGTGGACCATAAAGAAAGCTGAGTGCTGAACTGATGCTTTTGAACTGTGGTGTTGGAGAAGACTCTTGAGAGTCCCTTGGACAGCAAGGAGATTAAACCAGTCAGTCCTAAAGGAAACCAACTGTGAATATTCATTAAAAGGACAAATGCTGAAGTGGAAGTGCCAATACTTTGGCCACCTGATGCGAAGAGCTGACTCATTGGAAAATACCTCAATGCTGGGAAAGACTGAAGGCAAAAGGAGAAGGGGGCAACAGAGGATGAGATGGCTGGATGGCATCATCGACTCAATGGACTTGAGTTTGAGCAAACTCCAGGAGATGCTGAAGGACAGGGAAGCCTGGGGTGCTGTAGTCCATGGGGTTGCAAAGAGTCGGACACAACTGAGCACCTGAACGACAAAGCAACGTGAATCCTGCTAAGATCTCTTCGATGCCATGTTCACTGCTCTAGTCATCAGACACGACGAAGGCTGGGAGGCTCCCACTCCAGTGACTGACACTATTGTGCGCCTCCTGCAGAAGAACTGAATTTGAGAAAGCAAACTTGAAGAAGAGTTCCAGCTCTAAAGAGTTCAGCTTTAGACTCAGCTAAACATCTGATTCGATGCCAGCTCTGGCCTTCCTGAACACGTATGTGACGAAGTCTTTTGTGATCACGCCCTTCATCATCATATCTAATCAGGGTATTGAAGTAACCCAAACAGGAAATGTCATAAAAGTTTACTGTTTATAACTGAGTGTGTGATTTAAAATTCTATAAGCAACCTAGGAGTAATTGGAGTAAAGATTTCATTATGTGCTTTCTATGTTGAAATTCTATCCATCAGGTGAAGTATAAATAAATGTGTCTTTAATACTGCAAGAGGAAAATGCTTCAATAATAAATTTATTGTGAATGATTAATTTTACATACAAGAGTTATGAAGGATTATTGATTACAGAAGAGAATAAATTGTCAGTTAAGGGAAATATTAAGTGTGCCTAAAAGATAACTTCAAGGAAAACACTGCATTTTTTTGGCCAATAAATATTTATAAAATTCTACATAATAATATAAGACAGTATCACAGAATTGAGATTACATGAAAATCCAAATCTTTGTATAATTAGTTGATATACTAGCATTCAAAATATTAAACAAAATAACCTTTAAGAACCATATTTGATTTTTAGTTGTTTAATTACATTTAGATAGTGAGTTGTTCAGGGGAAAAAAGCCCTAGTTGGGAACTCTTCATATGCAAGACTGTCAAATGCCAAATCTGCCCCTAAAAATTTCATGAAAATAAAAAACCCCACAAACATTATGAGAAATCATCATGACGCAGTCATGATAGAGAATTCCTCGTATCCTTCTTAATGGCTTTATTCTTCTTAAAAGCACTTAATACTATTTACATGCTGTATGCTTTTTTTTTTTTTTTTTTTTTTAATATTTATTTGCTTAGCTGCACTGGGTCTTAGTTACAGCATGTGGGATCTAGTTCCCTGAACAAGGATTGAACCCAGGCAGCCCTTGCACTCGGAGCATGGAACCTTAGCCACTGGACCACCAGGAAAGTCCCTATATGTCATACGTTTCATCTATAGTTTTACTTATTGTCTGTCTCCCCAAGTCCCATGATTTAAACTCCTTGAGGGCAAAGACTTTTGTCTTCGTTCACTGCTGTGTCTCCATCTCCTTATATGGTGACTGAGACACCAAATAAGTGCTTAATATATGCTGATCAACTGGATGAATAAATTCCAAGTAGGAAGAAAAGAAAAAAAAAAAATAGAGAATCAAGAGAACCTCAATGCACATTTTGTTCCCACTCGTCAAAATTCAAATTGAAGAAGTCAATTCTTTACAGTTTTAGTCTATGGAGACCAAGAAACAAAAGCCTGACAAAATATAGGTGAGTAAACATTTTCAGTAGCAGCAGATTCAGGATTTTTAAGGTTCGATGATGGGTGAATCCCAAGTTCCTTACACTGGGTGCTAACAAACATTACTCTGATCAAAGTGAGCACGCCTTTGGGATTACAGGCCTGCAGCCCTGGGACCACGGGAGTGCTCCAACAGTGAATGGCACCAATAAATTCTGTTTCCTTCACCACTGTTAAACTTTCAAACTTTGACTTCTAAAATGTTAGATAAGTTTTCAGATTTTAATCTAGGCTCCAAAAAGTTCTTTCTATTCTAACGCTACCTGACTTCAGTCAAGTATTGATTTTAACATTTGGCTTTTGGCCATAATGTGTATCTAATGCATTTCCTCTGTTCAATCAATGGTTCTTATTGTAAACTGTACTGAGTTCTTAAAATTCCTTTTACATTAGTATATGTTAACTCCTTGGGTTAAAGTCACAGAGCCCAGATTCATTGCTAAAAATGTGCCCACATAACCACATCAGAGGATTGGTTTTGAAAGTGGGATAATATACATAAAATGCTTAGCATATTACATGGTTTCCATAGGTATTCATTTCATTCTCCTTAACAGTCAGGGACCATGTGATTCTGCTTGTTTCCCATGAGCTGAGGTTATCATTGCTTTCTAGATATAATTATTAATAGTTATCCCCCTTCCATCCCCAAACATGTCCCTATTTGGATGATAAATTATATGTTCACTCCATTAAGAGCAGAAGATAAGCAGAGCATCCTATAAAAGAGGGCCTTTCTTTAAGTGCAGAATCTAATGGCCTAAGAGAAATCAGACAAGTTTCTTATTCTATATATGTAAATCACAGATTTCACAGAGATTATGGCAGGTAGAGTTTGGACCACCCTGAAGTTGTTTTTTGCCCAAACGGAAAGAAGTCTGTGTCTTAAACTACCCATTCTGAAGCGAGTTTAAAAATCAGGAGTCACTTTTTTTGACTGAGAATCCAGGATCTGGAACAAGCACTAGAAGAAGTTGCTCTGAAGTGAACGAGCAGCAGGGCCCTGCCTGCAGCAGACGCGGGAGCAGGTGGTGACAATACCATCTCTGTGGCAAAGACCACATCTTCTGTCCACAGCACGGCCCCCTAGATGGCCTACATCCCTGACATAAGAGATTCAAAACACCCCCTCAATATAGGGGAGAGGTCTGTACTCACGTTATTTCTCTGCAAAATTCTCTTGAATGGTGTGGAGGAGAATTACTTTCATGAGATTATTGCTTAAAATAATGTTTAGCACAGATATAATAAAAACGCTTCTCAAAGATTAATCTTCTGTATAATTTGCCAGGACTACAAAAACAGGGAAAAACGACTCTTGTGTACTACTTGGGATGGCAAGCAATCTTTTATTTAGCGGCATTTTATTCTTCACATTTGAAATGACTGCATAATAAGGAAAAAGTACTCCAAAGAGAGGTCAATTTATGCCACGTGTAATTTGCATTTCTCTACCACAGGCAGAGCAGACTTTAAGGAAGGAACTTTTGGAAAACAAGTATTTCAAAGATGATCTGGTTTTCCCAAATACATATTTGTTCCGTAACGTGCTTAACAAGTACATATGATTATTTGAACTGAAGAGCATACATTTTTCCAGGAAGAATCTCAATAAGTGCTTGCCTGCAATCTTCCTACTTATGCTTATTTATCTACACAACTAGAAAAACTCTAATATTATCCTTTGAGAATCACCTGTTTGCTTTTTTGGTAACTGAAACTGACAAGACTCCTTTGACCAGCATTCATTATTTGATTCACTCAATAAATATTTATGGAGCATTTTCTATGTGCCCAGCACTATTCCAGGCACTTATAGACAGAATGGGGGCTGGGAAAAGGAGAGGTGGGAATACTCTGCCCTTGTAAATTCTAACGGAGAAGATAGACAAATGATAAATAAAGTATGTGGGTAAGGGGTGGGGTGTAATTTTCAACAGGGGGTGCTAAGTAAGTCCACACTGGGTAACTGAGTTTACTCAGTAGCAGGTGAGGAAAGTCAGTCATATACATATCCAGGATATTCCAGAAAAAGCACTTGGGGAGGACAAAGAAGTGCAAAAGTTTCAAGGCAGAAGTGACCCTGGTATGTTCAAAAAACATGAACAAAACCAACAAAGCTAGACTGTGGGTTAGGAAGAGAGGCTCGTGGAAGGAGGATCAGGTCAGATTGTGTACGTGGCTTTTACTCCAGTGAAGGGAGCAGAATCTGTCCTCATCACCAAACTTCTTGTGGCATCATCCACAGACCATCAAGAATAAATCCAACTTCAAAATCATACAAATATTTGGAATTTACTGAAGCTGTAATGGAGGGGGCTGGGTCGCCACACAACAGAAACTTCATAAAGTCTCCCAGTGAATATGTCTCACCCCTGGATACAATTCTATCATTTCCTCTAAACTGCCCCAAAGCTGACCTTTTCTCCATCACCTCTCTCTCTTATCCAGGGAAATTTCACTTGATTAAGCCCTCTAATTTTGACTCCTTTCATAATCATTTAACGTCAAACTTAAGTATGAGAAGACCTATTATACAAACTATTTTGGGATTTTTTTTCCTCTTTTTGTTCCTAGCCACAACAATCAGACAAGGAGAAAAAAATCACAGGACTCCAATAAAAAGGAAGAAGTTACTATACGTATAACACTATACGTAGAAAATCCTAAAGACATCACCAAAAAATTAATAGAACTCATCAAAGAATTCAGCAAAGTTGCAAGATACAAAATCAATAAACAAAAATCTATTGTGTTTCTAATAACTAAAATAAGTTATCATAAAGAGAAATCAAGAAAAAATTCCATGTACAATCATATCAAAAAGAATAAAATACTTGAGAATAAATCTTACTAAGGAGATAAAAGACTTACTTGGAAAACTGTGAGACAGAATGAAAAGAAGTTGAAAATGACACAAAGTAACAGATATACTGTGTTCATGGGCTGGAAGAATCAATAACGTTAAAGTGACTATACATCTGAACACAATCTGCAGACTCAGTGTAATCACTATCAGAATACCAATGGTGTTTTTCACAGAACTACAACAAACAATTCTAAAATTTGCATGGAATACAAAAAAGACCCCAATCAGCAAAGCAATCTTGATAAAAGAGAACAAAGCTGGAGGTATCCCTGATTTCAGACTATACTACAAAGCTACAGTAATCAAAACAGCATAACATTGATGATAAAACAGATACACAGATCTATGGAACAGAATAGAGAAACAAACCCACACTTAAATGATCAATTAGTCTCTGGCAAAGATGGTAAGCATAAACAATGGGAAAAAGACAGCCTCCTCATTAAATGGTGTTGGGGAAACTGAACAGCTACAAGCACAAGAATGAAACTGGACTATTTTCTCACACTATATAAAAAATAAGCTACAAATGAATTAAATGTAGACCTGAAACAAAAAAAATTACTGGAAGCAAACACAGGCACCAAGTACTTCAGTATCAGTCTTAAGCAATATTTCCTTAAACAAAGGAAACAAAAGCCAAAATAAGTAAACGAAACTACATCACACTAAAAAAAAAAAAATGCTTTACATAGCAAAGGAAACTATCAGTGAAACAAAAAGGCAGCCTACTAAATGGGAGAAAATATATTTGACAAGGGGTTGAATTCCAGGGTACACATACAACTCAACATTAAAAATTCCAATTAAAAAACAGGCAAAGGACCTAAATAGCCATTTTTCCAAAGAAGACATACAGATGGCCAACAAGCACATGAAAAGATGCTCCACATCACTAATCATCAGAGAAATACAAATCAAAACTGCAATAAAATATCACCTCACATCTGTCAGAATGGCTATCATCAAAGAGGCAACAATTAACAAATGTTGGCGGTGATATGAAGAAAATGGAACCCTCGTACACTGTTGGTGAGAATGTAAACTTACGCAGCCATGATGGAAAACCTTATGGAGATTCCTCAAAAAGTCAAAAACTGAACTACTATAAGATCCAGCAATTTCACTCCTGGGCATTTAGCTGAAAAATGAAAACACTAATTTTAAAAGTGCTCTATGTGCAACCTTATGTTCATTGCAGCATTATTTACAGTAGCCAAGATATGGAAGTAACTAAGTGCTCATTGATGGATAAATGGATGAAGAAGATGTAGTGTATATATATAACAGAATATTGTTGTTGTGGAGTGGCTAAGTCATATCCAACTCTTTTGCAACCCCATGGACTATAGCCCATGAGGCTCCTCTGTCCATGGGATTTCCCAGGCAATAATACCAGAGCTAATTGCCATTTCTTTCTCCAACAATGGAATATTACTCCACCATAAAAAGTGAAATCTTGTCATTAGTGAGAACACGATGGACCTAGAATGTATTATGCTAAAAAGTGAAATCAGTCAGACAGAGAAAGACAAATGCTATATTATTTCAATTACACATGGAACATAAAAACAAATGAACAAAGGTAACTAAATAGAAAGAGACTCATAGACATGGAGAACAAACAGGTGGCTGTCAGAAGGGAAAGGGGTCAGCAAAGGAGAGAAATAGGTGAGGGAGATTAAGATGTACAGACTCATAGTAACAAAATAAATGCCACAGGTGTGAAATGTACAGTGCGGGGCTGCTCTACATATAACAGATTATCAATAAGGGTCTACTTTACAGCACAGGAAACTATACTCCATATTTTATAATAACCTATAAGGAAAAAGAATCTTAAGTATATGTACTTATGTATGTATATGGGCTTCCAAGGTGGCGCAAGGGGTAAAGAACCCTCCTACCAATGCAGGGGACATAAGAGATGCGGGTTCAATCCCTAGGTCAGGAAGACCCCTGGAGGCAACCGACTTCACCCACTCCAGTGCTGTTGCCTGGAGAATACCCACAGACAGAGGAGCCTGACAGGCTACAGCCCACAGGGCCACAAAGAGCTGGACACAACTGAAGCAGCTGAGCATGCATGCATATATAAATATATATGTAGCTGAGTTTGCTGTGCCCCTGAAATTAACACTGTAAATCAACTACACTTCCATAAAAGATAAAATTTTAAAAATAATGTACAGTATGGGGAAGACAGTAATTATGTAATATCTTTGTGTAGTGACAGATGGTAAGTAGACCTACCGTGGTGAGCGTTTTGAAATGTATAGAAATATCACATTACTATGTTGTGTAACAGGAACTAACATAGTGTTGTAGGTCAATAATACTTCAAAAACAAAACAAACTCACAGAAAAAGAGACCAGATTTGCAGTTTCCAGAGGCGACGGAGTGGGGAAAGTGCAATTGGATGAAGGTTCTTCAAAACGTACAAAATTCCAGTTACAAGATAAATAAATAAATATTAGGAATATAATGTACAACATAATAAACATAATTAACACAGATATATATAAAGGTTAAAAGAGTAAATCTTAAGAGTTCTCATCATAAGGACAAATTTTTTTCTATTTCTTTAATGTTGTAGCTATGAGATGATGGATATTCACTATAACCCTTTCATGATGCATGTAAGTCATTATGCTAAAAATAAAATAAAAACATCTCTCTTCAGAACCACTTTTTTTCTTATTCTAATAACACATAGGTCTGAGATTATTTTCTGTGAAAGATAAGAAGTGAGAAAATAAAGGATATCACAAGTGTAGATGGCAAGAAGTTAGTATAAGGCAAAACAAACAAAAAGGAGACAAATGTGATGGAAACCAAGTCTTCCAAACTATACAGATTTTTCTAAAGTAGGAAACTGAACCAACAAACATAAGATGACCTAAGTGGTAAATTTTAGAAGTTCAAGCCCAGGAGTCAAGTTTGTTGGATTCACCTCAGCTTTGCCTTCAGAGCAGGACTGGAGCATTAGTCCTAAAATTTTTCCAGACCGTGGCTGTCTCTTCTATGATTTATGGCACACACACCTGGCATTTCAGTGAATAACTATTCCGGTATTTGAACATATTCAAAATTATTTTCAGAGAAAAATTTTGGCTTTTGCATTATGACCCATTTTCACAGGATGGAATTCTGTGCAACAGCACAAACCAGGGATTCTCAATTTTCTTACCAGAATATTAACTGTGCCACCTGCTTGCCTAAAACATATGCGTCTCTACTCAGCACAGAATATCAGCCATTCAGGTTGTCAACAGCCTTCGATTGACCATCATCCAGTTTCCATTAAACGTATGGTTAAAGGAACAAGTATTTGGGAGAGACATAGGGATGTGTTAGCTGATTTCTCCTTGGAGTTAGAGTTACATTTTCTTTCTCTATATCAAATCAAACCACAAACAAGTCAGCTATTTGCATAACTAGTATCTATTTTTAACTGTCCACCCTATAAACTTCCATAGATGAGTACACACCTTGTTGTCCAGGTCAAATGTATCAACTCAGTTTACCCACAACATGTTGTGAAAACAATCAGGCAGGCACTTTCATTTCATCTATCATCCCTCTTCTTGTTGCTAGGTTCGCTACATTTGTACTCAATTTTGAATTGTTTTGTGGCTATCATTGACCTTATCCAGATAGAAAAGTATTGAGAAAGTTGACAGCAACAGTTAAGGAGAAGCGTATGCTTAAAAATGGAAACAAAAGTAGAGATGACTTTTAAAAGCTAAAAGCACCGAGAAAATAAAGGATATTACCAGTGTAGATGGAATGAGTCATTTGATAGAGTGGATAAAGAAACAATTGAAAAAAGAGAAAGAAAAATGATAGATTAAAGGAAAAAATATTTTTTTTAGTTTGTCAAGAAAAGACAAAAAGAAGCTGAAAACTAGAGACCAGATAAGCCTACTCTCAATGCTTTCAGTGCTTAGAGACGAAGAAGACTGCATTCAACTGAGGGAAGTACAAAAAACATTATCCCTCCATGGAGGGAGAATCACTATTAACAGATTTTTGTGTGCATTTTTCCTATGCATTAGTTAATTACTCCCTTAGTCAGTAAACACTCAACAAATATTTATTGAGTACCTAGCATGCATCAGAGATTCCAGGCATAGCAGTAAACAAAATGCTCAGTACTTGCTCTCTAGAAATGGGAATTTAGTCTGTTTACAATTTATTGATGCTATATACAACACTGTGGTAAACATTCGCATTATTAGATTTGTAAACATATACATGATTTTTTTCCTGGGATAAATTTTTAGAAGTATTTACTTTTAATTCCATACTAATGAGGTTTCTCTTGATTCAAAAAAAAATTTTTACACAAAATATTTACAGAGCTTAAACTACTATAAGGCAACAAAAACAAGTGTTCCCTTTTATATTCTCCACAAAGATGTCTAGATTAAAAAGCAATGGTTTTCCTATTTCTGATTACCATTCAAATAATGATATTTTTATTTTCTAATTATTTGTACTATCAACTGACTGAACTATGGAAGATGAAGATACCACTTTCCAGTCCTACCCCAAATAAACATGCACAGACTTCTCTTCATTCCACATTCCCTAAAGAATTACATAAAACATTTTAACTTAACCAACATTATTACAGTATTATGAGTTTCTAGGTATGATTTAATAGCTGAGTACTACCACTGTATTTCCTGTCTTGGAGGCTTTCTAAAATTTGCTCTTCCTGGAGTTAACTGTTGCTTAACTTCTTTCATTAGCTTCATTTATTAATAACGTGCGCCTTCCAATAATTCCCCTTCTAATTCTTCAAAGAACTGTAAATTTTTGTCAATGTTGCCAAACACATCAAGAAATCAGTCAGTTTGATTTCTTTTTCTTGGGAACATCTCTTCTGGAACCCTTTGCCCGCTAGTTCCAATCTGGGCTGCTTTCTTTCTGGTTCTGATAAACACTTGTCATCTTGACAACTGCCTTCACTGCTTTTCTGTATTGTATTATTCAGCTCCTTTATCCATATTTTCTCTTTCTTGGTATTTTCTTATTTGGGTATAGCATATACTCTATTTCCTTCTCGAGAAATGGTGCAAGCAAAGTACATTTTTGACTCTTTGAATGTTGAAAACATTTTGAATGTGAAAACTCTTTGAATGTGAAAATACTCTTAGGTTTGTCTGGGTGTAAAATTACAATTTAGAATTTTTTTTCAGACTTTGAGGGGATTATCCATGCTTCCTAGCTTCCAGTGTTTTTGTTGAGAAATGTGGGATCATTCTTATCTCTAATCATTTGATTTTAATAATTTTTCATCTTCTTAAGATCCTAAACTAGGGATTCTGAAATTTCACAATATGGCTTGGATAGGTCTTTTGCATTCACTGTGCTAGACACTTGGTAGTCCCTTGCAATCAGGAAACGTGTCCTGAAAACAATCTTATATTATGTCTTTAATAACTTTTACCCTTCCTTTCTTCTATACTTCTCTTTCCATATCAAACTTCTCACCTTTTCCCCATTTTTTCACTGTCTTATTTTTCTTTCCTATTTCAAGATGGAATTATTTTCCAAACATTATTTTACAAATCTACCTACTCAACTTTTAATTTCCACTACCACATTTTTAATATCAAAAAGTTCTTTCTGGTCTTCAAAAAGTTTTGTTCATAGCCTCCTAACCTTTGTTAATGCAATGTAATTTGTGAGAATCATAACCATATCATTTGTTATATATTCTTCTGCTTCCTTTTCATTTGTTTTATGTATGTTTTTTCTGTTGGTTTACACTGGTCTCTTTCATGTTAGAGATTTTCTAAAAATATTTACAGACTTATACGAGTTCACAGTTAAAAATAATGTACTAAAGTGATGAATAAAAGATGTTTGAGTGTAATTACCAACTGTTGAGCCTCATCAGCTGCTGCTGCTGCTGCTGCTGCTGCTGCGGCGGCGCTTCAGTTGTGTCTGACTCTGTGCGACCCCATAGATGGCAGCCCACTAAGCTCTGCCGTCCCTGGGATTCTCCAGGCAAGAACACTGGAGTGGGTTGCCATTTCCTTCTCCAATGCATGAAAGTGAAAAGTGAAAGCGAAGTCGCTCAGTGATGCCCGACTCTTTGCAACCCCAGGGACTGCAGCCTACCAGGCTCCTCCATGCATAGGATTTTCCAGGCAAGAGTACTGGAATGGGTTGCCATTGTCTTCTCCGGAGTCTCATCAGAGTATGATCCAATAGGGACCCAGTCACTTCATGAAAGGACCCTTGAATGTCAGTATCCATATCTTTTTCTCTTTTACTCGTCAGTTTTCCCATTGAGGAATCTTCCAATTTCTTGATGTTATTGGACTGGCCAAAAGGTTCACTGGCCAAAAAGATACTATGGAAAAACCAGAACGAACTTTTTGGCCAATCAATATAAGCCTGGTTGATAACATTCTAAAAGCTAAGGGAAAAGAGGAGGCTGATGTCTCCAGAATAACCTTTCCCTTAATTCCCCTGTTCGCAGCTGAAGTTCCAGGTGCAGAGCCTCTGTCTCATCTCTAGTCATCTAACACACGGACAAAGGCAGCTCCTTGTGTCTGTGGGCAAGGGGAGATCAGGAACACCTTCAATCAATCTTCCTGCTTTTAGTGTCACCAGCACTCACCTCTAATTGCTGAGTCTATCAGGAATTCTGCAACATAAACTGGTTTCCTTCTTACTGGGTTACCCTGTTGTATTTCAAATGTCTGTACTCTACACGTTGTGAGACGTGACTGGGCCATCTGCTTCTTATCTCCAAAAATTGTTTGATGTCTTTTGTCTGCCACTGTCTCCTCTTCCATTTTCTTCATTCTTACAAGTTTATTCATATCTATATTCTTATTATTTATTAGTCTTTCAAGATAGGTCAGAAAACTAGAAGCCAGGCAGTATTAACCTTTTCCAGTTTAGCTTCTTTACTGGTGATTGTTAACAATGTTTTCTGATTTGAAAACGTCTGTGTATAAAACTAAAAGGCTGCCAGGGAAAATCACTCTGATGATGGCTGCTTTAAAGAAATGGAAATGGGCTATTTAGGATATGTAGGGACTTTTATTATTCATCTTATACATTTCTCTACCTTTGTAGTGCTCTGAAAGTTATCATTTTTATTATTTTATCAATTTATCACATTTGTCATATTTATTTTTATTCATTCACATTATGTATTTATATTTACCATTTTGTTACTTTATCAGATTAAATTTGATTAATTTTTAGAGCTCTTATAAATTTAAAGTAATAAGTGCTTGTTATAGAAAATCTGAAAAATATTTAAAAGGACAAAAAGGAAATTGAAATTTAAAAAGCAGTACATCCACACTGAGAAAAGTGTAAGTAATATTTTTTCTCCTTGTGATCTTAAGGCCATATTCTCAGATTTTCTTTAAAATTATTTTAGATTGACTAATCACTTAATCCCTCTCTCCAGCTTCTTCCAAGGCTCCTTCTCATCTAAGTCCTTAGCTTTTGACCATAAAAATATTTATATTTGTCCTTAATGAAAGAAAAATTCCCCCCAAAATGCCTCCTTCTTTAAGATATGCTAAAATCTCTGAGGACTTTTACAAACAAAATATCTCAATGCACTCATTGCTTCTATTTCTTTGTTAACCTTTTCACTTGCCTCCAGTGCATCAACTTGACTGAAACTACCCTCTCTAATGTCTTCAAATATACCCAAATGACCAAACCAAATCAGACAGCCTTTCCTCATTCCTTACTCATTCTCGCCACTCTGGCATTTAGCACTGTTGCCCACCTGCTTTCTTCTTATAAGTTTCTCTGCCCTGGATATCCAAAACAGTTTATCAACCCACCTAACCACTTCCTATTTGCTTTTTCTCTCTTTCCTGACAAAACAGCACTTCTTCCTCTCATCACCTAAATGTGGTTATGTCCTAAGGCTCAAACTTTGGTTCCCAGTACTTTTATTTGATTCTAATAATAATGAAGGAATGAATCACAGTCACATTCCTTACACTCAACCCGAGAAAACTAACAATATCACGTCAAGAGCTACAAAAGAGAACAAATCTAGAACAGACCACCGGGAGATATCTAAAATTGGGGGGCAAGGTTGGGCTAATGGAGAAAGGAGGACATAGAGAAAAAAGAAGGAATTAAGAAAAGCATTCCTATGTAGCTCCGTCAGTAAAGAATCCACCTGCAATGTAGGAGTCAGTCTGCAATGCAGGAGACCCAGGTTCAGTCCCTGGGTCAGGAAGATCCCCTGGAGAAGGAAATGGCAACCCACTCCAGTATTCTTGCCTAGAGAATCCCATGGACAGAGGAGCCTGGCGGGCTACTACTGTCCATGGGGTTGCAAGAGTCGGACACGACTTAGCTACTGAAACACCACCACAAGAAAAGCATTCAGTTCTTATGATGCACAAGACACCAGGCCAAGTCCTTTCAAATAGATGCTACCTCATTTAGTTCTCGACACAATCCCGTAGTCGGGTACTTTATCTCTCTTTACAAGAATTAAGCAGAAGCAGAAAACCCAGGTCACCTGATGAGGAAGGAGGCACAGTGCTGGAAAAAACAGAGGCTTTGGGATCACACGACTTTAACTCTGCCACTTACTGCAGAGTTTGGCCAAACTACTTTACACTCTTGTTTTCAATGTCCTCATTTATAAAATGGGGAAAATTTAGTTGATAACTAATGAAAGGATTGTAAATGAGACATATAAAGTACTTAGTACATAGGAAGTGCTCATAAGTTGTTGTGGTTATTATTATTCTGACAATATAAAGTAGGGGTATTTTCATAACAAAAGGGCATGCCATGGGAAGCAAAGGAAGAGAGTTTCAAGAAGAGGAGCAAATGTTTCTTCCAAGGCATAGACCCAAGCCCAGACTGAAGCCCAGGCTTCCTGTGGATGCGAAACTTTAGAGAAGAGCTCTCAGTAATTTGCTGTTTACATAGAGCATCCCTGTGAGGAGGGTCGATGAATGGGTCCCACTGTGACTGAGCAAGTCAGTGAAATAACATGAGTCAAAGCCATCCTGTGAGCGGCGAAAGTGCTCAGCCCAGGACCTCCTACTGCCTAGAGACTATATGTCCCCAAAGAGGGGGCTTGCATCACTCCTGAATCTCAAGACAAGCTGCGGCTAACCTTTCTGGATAAATTATTTTGACAAAAATGTTTAAAGGCAAAAGAAGGTATGTATTTTTTGAAGGATAACAACGAAAAGGAAAAGTATCATAAGCCCATGTGGATTTAGAAAGATCAGACTACAACAAATGCTAAATATTCTCCATACCTCCTTTATAGCATGTCTTAACATTCCTTTGCCATAAAAATGCATAAAAATGTGATCACTGACATAGTGAACCAAAAGTGAACCGACTACAAGAAAAAGACAAACTGACCAAAAAGCTGAGAGAAGCATTACGGCCTGTGGAAGTACTCTAGACAGCAGCTGCAGACTTTCCCCAGACACTCTGATAATGGAGAATGTAATTAGTTTTCCTTGACAAAGAAAAATAGGAGAACTGATGAGGTCAAAAATCCATAAATTAATTCAGTTCAATGAGTGCTTGTGTTTGTTTGAATAAATCCTCTGTGCTTGAAATTGCAGGTCACGAAAGATGAACAAGACACAAGTCAAGGGCATAAAGGGTACCCAGATAGCCATGCATTCATTCATTCACTTATTCATTGATTAAATGCTTATTTCACACTGAGTGTGTACAAAGGTTACATGCTAAATCTTATGAAGGAAGGTGAATAAGATGGGTCTCTCTCTTCTGAAATCTCACAGTCTTCCTCAAGAGACAGCAGCAAATAAACAACCTCAGCACCATTTATCAGTGTCTGGAGGAGGATGCACAGAACACCACTGAGGAGAGATAACTGGGGGTTTGGGTTGTGTGGAAAAGAATAGGTGGAGGAAGATGGAAAAAGATTTTCTAAGGTCAACGCATAAGCGGAGAATAGAAGGACTAAGAGGATTTAGCCAGACAGACCAAAGGCTTGAAGCATGAGAAAAATAGAGGTTTTCTGACCAAGAAAACAGCATGTACAAAAGCACCAAGCTCCTAAATTCCACAGGCCAGAGCCAGTCCAGAACATTTTTTTAACCATCTCTGGTAAAATGAGGAAAATACATGCAATGAACGAGGCTTTCATATATTACTTTAATTAGCAGCCTTTTTTCCTGAGATTATGTCCTTTCTACTTCAAATTTTATTTATTTATTTTTTTTTTGCCACACCACACAGCATGTGTGATCTTAGTTCCCCAACCAGGCATTGAACCCGTGCCCTCTGCATCCCTGCATTGAGAGAGTGGAGTTTTAACCACTGGATATCCAGGGACGTTCCCTGTCCTTTACACATTTTGATGGCAATGTGTAAAGTCTTTAATGAAATGGTGGTATTTTATAATTTCCTTACTTGCCAGAATACAAAATTATCCACTTTATTAATGTTCACTGCTTAATTTCTTTGGTAATTTTCTAGTCCATTAAGTTTTAAATTTGAGTAACCCTGAACACAATGAACAGAGCCACAAGCACTCTGAGAAGGCAAAATATACGTGGCAAATAAGCATGCATTAGTTCACATGGGAGAATGAATTTAGAAAGTAGGTGAGGACCAGATTAAATTATGAAGGACTTTATATGGCTAGTTAATAAGTTTAAACTTTATGCCACCAGCAGAAAGGAGAGACGGCTTCTGTGGTGGCTCAGTAATAAAGAATCCACCTGCCAATGCAGGAGATGCAGGTTCATTCCCTGGGTCAGGAAGATCCTCTAGAGAAGGAAATGGCAACCCACTCTAGTATTCTTGCCTGGGAAATCCCACGGACAGAGGAGCCTGGTGGGCTACAGTTCATGAGGTCACAAAGAGTCAGACACAACTGGGCAACTAAACAACAACGAAAAGAAGAGGAATGACATTCAAAAGGGAGAGTGGTTAGCAAGTATGATGCTGGACAAGTTGCTTACTCTCTTCCTCTGTTGCTTATTTGGCAAATGGGCTTCCCTTGTGGCTCAGCTGGTAAAGAATCTGCCTGCAATGCGGGAGACCTGGGTTCCATCCCTGGGTTGCAAAGATCCCCTGGAGATGGGAAAGGCCACCCACTCCAGTATTCTGGCCTAGAGAATTCCATGAACTGTATAGTTCATGGGTCACAAAGAGTTGGACACAACTGAGCGACTTTCACTTCACTATTTGGCAACTACTGTTTATGGGGATCCCAAGGCAAGAATACTGAATGCTTGCCATTGCCTTCTTCAGTGGGCCACATTTTGTCAGAACTCTCCACCATGACCCATCTTGAGTGGCCCTACACGGCATGGCTCATAGTTTCATTGAGTTAAACACGGCTGTGCTCCATGTAATCAGTTTGATTAGTTTTCTGTGATTGTGGTTTTCATTCTGTTGAAGAATTGATGCTTTTGAACTGTGATGTTGGAGAAGACTCTGGAGAGTCCCTTGGACTGCAAGATCAAACCAGTCAATCTTATAGGAAATTGGTCCTGAATATTCATTGGAAGAACTGATGCTGAAGCTGAAACTCCAATACTTGGCCCCCTGATGCGAAGAACTGACTCACTGGAAAAGACCCTGATGCTGGGAAAGATTGAAGACAGGAGGAGAAGGGGGTGACAGAGGAATGAGATGGTTGGTTGGCATCACCAACTCAATGGACATGAGTTTGAGCAAGCTGAGAGTTGGTGATGGTCAGGGAAGCCTGGCGTGCTGCAGTCCATGGGGTCACAAAGACTCAGACATGACTGAGTGTCTGAACTGAACTATTTGACAAATAATGATGCTGGTAACCACACCACACATACCAGACCTACGGGTGCTTAAATCAAACTCAAGTTGATGAAGTATTTCTTAAATTCAACTGCTTATTACAAAGGTAAAGGGTTA
The DNA here is from genome assembly GCF_963930625.1 of Muntiacus reevesi. Lineage (NCBI taxonomy): Eukaryota > Metazoa > Chordata > Mammalia > Artiodactyla > Cervidae > Muntiacus > Muntiacus reevesi. The sequence continues at coordinate 32,979,643 of NC_089249.1, read as the reverse complement.
ATATTAGTAGGATCCTCACTCTTCTCTGCATAAATATTTAAACTAATCAGCTTTAAACTCCCACCTCCTTCCCCCTCCCTTTCGGCCAAGATACTAGACCAACAGGTCTTAGGGATAGGACACGAAGTGACATAAACAGTAAGACACTTCTTGAGTTCCAACTGATGAATAACAAATCTCTCTACCAGAGTCTGATGTTACTATATGACAAAGCACCACCTCCGAACAATCTACCAAGTTAACTTTTGAGAGCTATGAAAAATTTAGTCTTCAAATACTAGAATGACAATTTTAGAGTGTATCAGGAATTCCCACTCAACATTCTACAGAGAAGCCTGGCTGTTGTACCAGACTTGGCTGTAGAACAATGCTTCCTTTGTGCCTGACACAGGCAGTATTGAGATTCCCACAACTGCTAGAAAAGACGTGTCATATAAGTGCATCATCAGTGTTGTGGGGAACTGACTGTGATTTTCAACGGCTACTGCTCTTGTTTGTAAATATAAATTACTTTAGTGTTTGCTGGATTAACCAAAAGGCAGTGGCATGCCAACCAAGTAAGGGCATGACAGAAATGGGAAAAAAATTTTTTTAAATAACTTAATACCTGAATTCCTAAAAAGCATTGAAATAATCATGGGCAAATTCAAAACACTTTGCTAAACCAAGTATCCTATATTCTTTTCAATTTTTAGGTCCTTTACAATTTTAAGCAGAACGTTTGATTAATTTAGCCAACAACTTTAGTTTCTCATTCATTATTAGACTAACTCTTTGGCAGGTAGAGATGAGTATTTACATTGACCATGTCATAGGCTATAATTTTCAAATAACTTTAATTTGAGACATGCCTGTATTATTTACAGTTCAAATGTGAACCACCCATAAATGTGCTCGTATAGTTATAGCTTGTGGCTAGTAAGCTTCAGAAGCCAGCTAACCTGAATTTGAATGCTGGTCCTACTCTTAATACATAGGAAACCTTGGGCACATTCCTTAAACTCTCTAAGCCTGCGTTTGTTTTCTCAACTGGAAATATAAGTAAAACAGTATCTACCACATAGGTAAGTGGAGAAAACAACACAAGACCAGTCATAGAAATTCCTTTTGGGGAACCTGTCATATTGCTCAAACTAATTAACCATTATTACTATTACAATTTTAAGTCATTTTCAACATAAAGTAAACTAGGTTACAAAGGAGGACAAGAAGACTTCATGCATTAAAGCTACCAAATAAACACACTTGAGTTCTGCCAACAAGAAAATAGGAAAAATGCAGAACAAATGATGGAGGACTTATTTCCACACAGAAACCATCAGGAAGAGAAAATGGGACAAGATCCAAGGGAGCAGAAAATGAGAAGAGAATTCCAGCCTGTGCCAAAGGACTTGGGTAACCACTTGTCCACAAATGTCACCCTATTTCAGGGAAATGGACTACTACGCCAGACAGCCCTGATGATCAACAACAAATGAGAATTATTGAAATGTAAACAAATTTGTACCAAAATTGATGAACGTCTGCCTAAGCTCAATTTCTCAATTTTAATGGAAAGTACTTTAAACTTCTCACCAGGTACTTTTATATCTGGAATATGCTAGGAATGTCCATGAAGCCAAGGGCATGTGTTGCCAGCAGGAAGGTCCTAGGCCATATGGGCTACCAATTTGTGGTCAGATACCTGGCATCAGCAGATCTGCTCTGATTATGCCTTGGAAAGCATTTATAATGCAAATTTAGAGACTTTCATTTTTATTGAATGTTTGTCTAGTGAAAAAGTATTTGCTTCACGTGGGCATGTGCATGTGTGTGTATGTGTCTATGTTTGAGTGTGTTGAAGGGAAAGGGGTGCATTTGGAATAAGTGCCCTGTGATCCTTAGTGCATTGAGTTGGGTTTATCAGAAGATGGATAAAGGAAGGGCATAAATATGCCAAGATGTCTGCCTCTGCCATCCATCCAGACCCTACTAGCTCAGGCCCACCTAGTGCACAAACATCCAGGGCACATGGACCAGAACAGAGTGAACGGCCAAGTGACTAATATGGAACTGGTCTGGCCTCATACTCTCCCCTCCCCTCCTCCAGGATCACTGGTGGTGGTTGTTTAGTTGCTCAGCTGTGTCTGACTCTTTGTGATCTCACAGACTGTAGCCTGCCTGGCCCCTCTGTCCACAGGATTTCCCAGGCAATACTGGAGTGGGTTGCTATTTCCTTCTCCAGGGGATCCTCCCGACCCAGGGATCGAACCTGTGTTTTCTGCATTGGCAGGCGGATTCTTTATCACTGAGCCACCAGCGAAGCCCATGATCACCGGTCCCAGCATTTGCTGTAGATACTCATCCAAGAGCTCTCAAACACAGTATCCAAGACAGAAAAGGAAGCCAGCCTGTGTGTCTCCCAACAGAGGTTCCTAACTGCCCCTCTATTTATGCTATCATGGTGACAGCTTTGACTTTTCACTCATTGGAGGATCTTCTAGAGGATCACGTGAAGACGAGTCAACACATAACTGAAGAAAGAGCTACGGGAACGCACTGAGAATCCCATCTAAAATGGGGCAAAGATTTAAAGAAGAAAGATGGAATGATAACTGGCTCAAGAAGCAGAAGAAAACTTGATTCCAGTGCAGACTCCATGACTCAGGAGCAGAGTATGCAGATAATGCCAAATTGGTCCATTGGTCCAGATTTGTATAGTAGCACCTGAGGCTCAAATCTAAATTATGCTGTATCTTCCTTTTCTTCCATTAACCCTAGCAAATCATTTTTCAACCCAGAGGGTTTTCTGCTAGATCTTTTATTTTTGTAATTAATTTTTATTGAAGTATAGTTGCCTTACAATGTTGTGTTAGTTTCTACCGTACAGCAAAATGAATCAGCCTAATACACGTGTATCCTCTTCCTTTTGGACTTCCTCCCCATTCAGATCACCTCAGTGCATTAAGTAGAGTTCTCTGTGCTACACGGTATGTTCTCATTAGTTATCTATTTTATACATAGTACCCATCGTGTGTATGTGTTGAGCATCTCCCAGGTCTCTTAGATCACTCTATGCCAATTCCATCTCTGCACTTGACATCGAGCTCTTGGCATGCCAGTCTCTTAACTCACATTCCTGCCTCTGCCAATCTGCCCCCACGCCACTAGCAGACGTCTGCTGCTGATCACAGTTACTGAGTAATTTCCACATCCAGGATCTGACAGTGGCTCTCACACGCCTATTGAACCCCATCCGAACTGCTTGAGCTTTTCCCTCATTCTCACACTTCCGTAAGTCTGTTGAGGCCAACCGTTCAGCACTAGCTCACAACCAGAAAGCATTTCTTAGTCGCAGAGGGTGCTATTACTATTTCTCTGCCAATTCAAATCCCACTCGTATTTCAGGCCTAGGTTCAGTGGTCTTCTCTACCACCAAGTACCATCACTGAGTTGTCTGACCCACTGCCTACAAGCACTTGGAGGTCAGGAACTATGCTTACCCTTTCTCTGTATCACTCCTCAAAGTCATCATCATAGTAGGAAATCAACAATAATTTGTTGAATAAAAGATGCACTAAGCAGAGCTGAAATTCCATCACTTGCAAGTAAGAAGTTGCTATTTTTCTCATTTTTCCTACTCCTTATCCAGCCCCATCCCAACCACTTATGATAAACCGGTGCTTCATTAACAAAAATCTTGGTTCAGAGCAGCCAATCTCTCTCTAAAGTAGGACATGTGCAGAGAGAAAAAAAAACAAAATTAACACACACCAACGTTTCAAACCTATCACCAATTTCCTCTCTTCTGAACAGAACTTCTATTTTGCCTCTTGCTTTCCATTTCCCCACAAAAATCTAAACTATTTTCCCGCCCTCCCTCCTGTGCTCCCTCCTAAAATAATGACATTTCCAGAAACCAGATTCATGTAAGCCTCTCACAGTGAGCTGTGTAGTGAAGGCTAAGGGGAGAATGTACAGCAAGAGTCCTTGAAGTAGTGAAGAAATAACGACTTTGAATAATCTGGAGAAGATGAAAATGGTTGGGGCAAACAAACCAACCAACTCCTCCCAAAGGCCCTCAAAAAGAGATGCTATATGATGAAATCTTCTGTTTCTTCAAGTCAGAGGTCCATCTTATCTTGTTTCCAGTCACCATAATGGTTTATCTGGATGTTTATTATATCAACTGCAGAATCCCACCACCACTATTTCAACACGATGCAATCTGGGATGAGGTTTGGTGACTAGATTTACAGGATCTATAGGCAATAAGCAGTGGGGAGGGGGAGAGAGTGGAAAAAGAGAGGGAGAAAGGGAAGGAGTGGGAGAGACTGGGAGGAATGTGAGGAGGATGAGGAAGGAAGGAGGAGGGGGATGAAAAGGAGGAGGGGTGGGGAGGGGAACAGAGGGAGGGGGAGAATGAGAGGAGGAGGAGAAGGAAGAATAGGGAGGAGGAGGAAGGGGAGGGGTGGGGAGAGCAGTGGGAGAGAGGACAGGGGTTGGGGGGAGGGAGACAGAGAGGCAGGCAAGAAGGAACAGGAAGAGAAGAGGGAGATGGGGAGCAAACAAGCTTCCAAAATCATTTTTGAGGCCATATTGAGAGATGGTGCTTAGAGAGTGAGTCCTGAGTCGGAGATTTGCATCCCGGCTCAGCCATTCACCACCTCTCAGCTCCACTTTCTTCGTGAGTCAGTAACTTGCCCCAGGTCCCAGAGTTCAAAACTGATTAGGGACAACATTCAACTGAAGAGAGAGACAGAAGGAGAAAGGAATCCAGCACCAAACCCACTGAAGGAAACATCAAAAGCAAGCCCATTAAAGAACAAGACAGAAACGGTAAATATTAGAAAACAAATCATTATTTATAAATAACGCATTTTTATTATAAAAATAATATATTATATAAAAAATATATTATATATAATATTTATATTATATATAAAAATACAAGTGCATATGTGGAAACCCAAAGAAGATAAACTGAAAATAAAAACACTTGAGAAACTTAAATAAGGTAGATTGTTAGAAATAAAAATTAATAACTTTCCTCTAATCAAAAAATAATCACAGAAATAATTATGAAAAGAAGATACCAGTGGGTATAAAAAAAACAAGCATCTAAAACATAAAATAAGTAGGAACAATCTCAGTAAGAATGTACAGAATCTAAGAGAAAACACTACTCTGTTTTGGGAAATTAAAGAAGGATTGAATATGTAAGTAAACATATCTTACTCTTGGGTAGAAAATGTCAATTTTGTAACATATCAGTTAATGAAATTCAAATGAAAATATCAACAGGAATCACTTGAACTTCAAAAGCATTCTCAAGTGTACGTAAGAGAAAAACATGAAAGAACTACAAAGAAAACTCTGACAAAGAAATGATGACTAGCCTTTACTATAAAGCTACAGTAATTGAGACAGTAGGATTGTAAAACAGATCTACTGAGACAGAGTTTTGCAAGGAAAGTGAAACTTCCAAAACAGACCCACACATATAGAATTACTTAGCATGGATAAACTTGACATTTCAAATGCAGGGAGGGTAAGTTTTCTGTTTTGTTTTTAAGTAATGATGCTAGAACGTATGGGGAAAATACTGGATCTCTACCTCATTATACTAAAATAAGTCACAGACAGATCTAAAATTTAAATGCAAAAAGTTAAATCAGAAAAATACCAGATGAAAATATCCTAGGCTGCTGGAATCATGATAAGAAGGTTTAAAAACCATAAAAGAAAAAAGAAAAAAAAAAAAAAACTGGTGAAGTTGATAGCCTGATTCTTGTGTTTACAGAAAGAAAGAAAAAAAAAAAAAACCTTTCCTTTTAATTCTTTTTTTTTTTTTTGCAAAAAGCAGACTTTTATTGGGCTTCCCTGGTGGCTCAGTGGTAAAGAATCTGCCTGCCAATGCAGGAGACAGAGGAGACCTGGGTTTGATCCCTGGGTCAGGAAGATCCCCTGGGGAAGGGAATGGCAACCTGCTCCAGTATTCTTGCCTGGAGAATCCCATGGACAGAGGCGCCTGGTGGGCTACAATCCATGGGGTCAGAATGAGTCAGACACGACTTAGTGACTTACCAACAGCAACGCTTTCTTCTACTATGCTTTCCTTTTAAGAAGATCTCATGATCTCGTGAGCAATTCTCTTTGACACCCCAGAGTATGACTGAACCAAGGTTTCTTTGTTTCCCACTTCTTTCTGATTCCAATCCCTACTGCTTTCTTCCCATTGTAAACAAGGCTGTGGTGGCCTCAAGGGTACAAACATCCCTGGCAACTGACCATCTTCTCCTTCTGCTTTCATTCTTGCAAAAAAGGCCTTCTCTACTCTCAACATCTAAACAAAAACTGACTTTTGTCACCATTTTTATGTTTTCCTACGAGTGAGGCCACCATAGCGTTGTTTACAATGAGAAGAAAGCAACAGGAATTGGAATCAGAAAAGTCTGCCTGCAATGCAGGGACCCAGGTTCAATCCCTGGGTCAGGAAGATCCCTGGAGAAGAAAATAGCAACCCACTCCAGTATTCTTGCCTGGAAAATCCCATGGATGGAGGAGCTTAGTGGGCTACAGTCCACGGGGTTGCAAAAAGTCAGACATGACTTAGCAACTAACATGTAAACTTTTAATCTGTCCAGAATTGAACTGGGTTTAACACTTAAGCTCAGGATTAGCTGTATTTTTCTGCTTCATCTGTTTGTGAAACGTCATCATTTCTCCATCTGGGCTGGAAAGAGTGTCTTAGGGGACTTGAGCACCTATGATATCTATTAAGCAGCCCTCCCCAGCCTAAATTTGATATGGACAATTAATACTGCCTCGGCCTTCAAGAATCACGCACCCCACTCCCGACCCCACAGACCAGAGAGTAACCCTGAAGATTCGTCTCTAAAGGAAGACTGAAGCCACAGCTGTGCCACCATGATTGGGGTGTCAGTCCTGCCGTGTCTTTCCTTGGCTCCGTTTCCAGTCTGGTCCATCTCCTCATATGCACCACACACCCTTAAGATCAGTGTAGCTCTCGATGCCTATAATACAGGCTAGGGCAAGTATCCTCTCGCCCTTTGCCCCCAGTCATACCTATTTCTCTCCCCCCATAATTTCATTATTGCTTATTTACCCTTCCATCAAAACACTGGAATAGTTTCATAAAGTTACGAAAGAAAGATAATAGCATTGATAACATGGCTGTAATTGCATTACACATATGCCTTAGATTTGGAACAAAACTGGTATCTTTAAAATGTAAATCTTCTCAATCAAAAAAAAAAAGACTATCCTGTGGAGATAACTGAGGAGCAGAAACACCTATTTCCAGGATGTTAAGTAGCTCCTGGTTTTAAAAAGAAGGAAAAAACCCACCATGGTCAATTCTAAAATGCAGTTTTATATTCTCTCCATCTTTTTGTTTAATGAGACAGTACTGCTTTGTACTACACATACTAAATGAGGTATCAACTGATTGATGTGTTGTGGGTAGAAAAAGATGGATGCTATTAAAAATATTTTTATGTGATCTGATTATTACTTAATAAATATGTTTGTTATTTATTACTACATTCACAAGTCACTCCAAAACTCAGCAGCTTCAAACAGCAAAGACATATTTCTCACACAGCTTCTGAGGGTCAGGAGTGTCTGAGCTACGTGAGTCTGGCTCAGGGTCTCTCAGGTCAAGCTGCTGGCCGCAGTCACTGAAAACTAGAGGATCCACTTCCCAGCTCATTTCTGTGGCTGTTGGGGGGCTTGGTTTCTCACTGGCTGTTGACAAGACACCGCAGTTCCCTGCGATGTACTCTTTGCCAATTTCTTACCCCAGTTCCATGAACTGTCTGAGTGTCCTTACAACATGGCAGCTGGTTTCTCCCAGAACAATTACCCCAATGGAGAGAGAAAAAAGAATACTTTACTCTTGGAAATGACATACCATCACTTCCACAGTAATCTATTCTATTCTAGAAGTGAGTCACTAAATCCAGCCTACACTCAAAAGGAGGGGATGACACATGAATAGCAGGATGTAGGGAGCATTGAAAGCCATCTTAGAAGCCATCACTATATAATATATATGGAGTATATCGAGGTGTTTACATAGATATGAATAAAAACACATATAAAGTAGAGGGGTTGTCTCAATACATTCCAGCTTGTTTGAAATAGTCCTGTTTCATTGCTGTTGTCCTGGAACAGTGATAGCACTTTACCACACATATCCAGTTTGGATACTAAATTATACTCTAAATAGAAGAAACAGCTGAAAAGATACACATCAAAACATTAACACTGTTTACCTACAGGGAATGAGACTGAGAAGACTTTTCTCTTTGCTCAATGCACACATGTGAGTTTTAACTTTTACAATAAAAATGCATTACCTTAATAAAGAATTCTCAAAAGCAGAAATTACACATTGGATTGATGCATTATCTTTTAGAATAACTCAAAATATTATCACATGGCTTCCACTGCAGACACAGAGACTGACAGCAAAAGAGAAATCCAAAATCCCTGGGGATTTCAGCAATAGATAAAAGAGAGAGGGTAACTTCCCTTTTCAGGTCACACAGAAAAGGTCTCCACGTGGCTGGCTGTCCCACTTCAGTTTCTCAGTTTTATAGCTTTCAGTTCCCTGACCACGGCATAGTTGGTATCATTTCTTAGCATCCATCTCAGAGACATGAATGAGAATTAAGAAAGTAAGCTACAACAGCTAGATAAGAAAGGGAAAAAATAAAACCAATTCTAAAACTAAGCCATTGGGAGGAATAAGAGATGTTAGGCAGAGAGAGAAGGAAGGAGGCAACTTCGCACTGGCTTGAACCCAAGTTCTTTGCTTGACTTGCAGGATCCTTGAAAAGTGGGTAGATAAAAACAGTCTTGGATACTAATAAAAGTAAAGATACAGCAAGTGATAGTTCACCTTCACAGACTGAAATTTTACCATTTGAGATTCTTTCCGTTATTAAAACTGCAATATAAGGAGATACAGGCTTCCCTGCTGGCTCAGAGAGCAAAGAATCCGCCTGCAATGCAGGAGACCCAGGTTTGATCCCTGGGTTAGGAAGATCCCCTGGAGGAGGGCATGACAACCCACTCCAGTATTCCTACCTGGGGAATCCCACGGACGGAAGAGGCTGGTGGCTACAGTCCATAGAGTTGCAAGGACTCAGACACAACTGAGCCACTAACACTTTCACACACACACAAGAGATATAGTAGGCTTTAACTGAAAGCCCTGAATGTTGATATTGGTTCTATAGCAAAGGGGGCATCCAGCATAGTAAGAAGCCCCAGAACCCTAGTTCCCATGAGCTCTAGGGCCAGACAGACTTCTTACTAACTGCATAAGCCCCAGTGAAGTCCTTAAACTCTCTTGGCTTCAGTTTCTCCATCAATAAAATAGGACTATCAGCTTTTTCAACAACTGGTACTGAAATAATTGGACATCCACCTGAGAAAGAAATTAATATAGACACAAACTTACACTCTCCACAAAAAATAACTCAAAAGAGATCACAGATCTAAATGTAAAATATATAAATGCAAAATATATAAATGCAAACTATATAAATGCAAAAATATAAAACTCCCAGAAGATAACATAGAAAAAAACCTAGATGACTTTAGATGTAGTAATGATGTTTTAGATCCAATACCAAGGTGCAATCCATGACAGAAATAATTGATAATTATTTTCAAATGATTGACTAGACTCTATTAAAATTAAAAATTCCTGCTCTGTGAAAGACAGTGTCAAGAGAATGAAAAGATAAGCCACAAACTGGGAGAAAATATCTGCAAATCACAGCTGATAAAGGACTTATCCAAAATATATCAACAAGAAAACAATAACTCAATTCTTAAATGTAAAAAAACCCCACAAAAAATAAAAACCAACTCATAGATACAGAGAACTGATTGCTATTTGCCAAAGATCGGGGGCGGAAGTGGGTGAAATGAGTGAAGGAGGCCAAAAGGTACAAATTCCCAGTTTTAAAAATGAATAAACTCTGGGTATATAATATATGGCACAGTGACTAGAGTGAGCAAAGGGCTGAGTGCAGTCACTTCAGTTGTGTCCGATTCTTTGTGACCCCCCAGTCTCATCTGTCCATGGGATTCTCCTGGCAAGAATACTGGAGTGGGTTATCATGCCCTCCTCCAGGGAATCTTCTCAACTTAGGGATCAAACCCAAGTCTCCTGTGTCTCCTACATTGCAGGTTGATTCTTTACCGGCTGAGCCACTGGGGAAGTCAGTTAGTATTTACAGTTAGTAATACTGTACTGTATCTCTGAAAGTTGATAAGAGAGTAGAGCTTAAAAGTTCTCATCACAAGAAGAAAAAACTCTGTAACTATGTACAGTGGTGGGTTTTAGCTAGACCTATACTGGTAATCATTTCAAAATACATACAAATACTGAATCACTACTTTGTATACCTGAAACTAACATAATGTTACATGTCAATGAGATCTCACATTGAAAAAAAAATGGGCCAAAGACCTTAACAGACACCTCACCAAATGGCAAACAGACAGGCAAAGATGCTCCACATCATATGCAATAGGGAAAATGCAAATTAAAAAAACAAGGAAATATCATTGCACATCTGTTAGAAGGGCCAAAACCTGGAACACTGATAGCACCAAACGATGGTGAGGGTGTGGAGCAACAGGAACTCTGGTTTGTTGCCATTGGGAAGGCAAAATGGTACAGCCAGTTGCAAGACAACTGGATAGTTTCTTACAAAAGTAAACATACTCTTATGCAACCGAGTACATACACACACACACACACACACACACACACACACACACACCATACAATCTAGCAATCAAATGCCTTGATATTTACCCCACAGAAGTTTAAAAACTTACATCCACTTAAAAATCTGCACACACATGTTTATAGCAGCTTTATTCCTAACTGCCAAAATGTGGAAGCAACCAAGATGCCCTGCATCTTGGTTGAATGGATGAATAAACTGTGATAGATTCACACAATGGAATATTACTGAGGGCTAAAAGGAAATGAGCTGTCAAGCTGTGAAAAGATATGGAAAAACATTAATGCACATTACTAAAAGTCAGAAGCCAATCTGAAAAGCTCATATACTATATGATGTTTTATATATATATGTGTGTGTGTGTATATATACATATATATGTATAATATATATGTGTGTGTATATATATACATATATATATATGTATATACACAACTATAGGACAATCTGGAAAAGGCAAAACTGGAGTCAGTAAAAGATTAGTGGTTGCCAGGGGTTGGGAGGAAAGGACAGGGGTGAATAGACAGAGCATTTATAGGGCAGTGAAAGTACACTGTATGATCCTATAATGATGGATATATGTCATAATGCATTTATTTAAACCTGTAGGATGTACAACACCAAGAGTGATTTCTAATAAGTTAAACTATGGACTTTGGGTAATTAGGTCAATTCATCAACTGCAATAAATGTCCCACTCTGGTGGGGGATGTTGATAATGAAGGACGTTATTCATATGTGGGGGAGAGGATATATAGGAAATCTCTAAAACCTTCTCCATTTTGCTGTGAACCTAAAACTGTTCTTTAAAAATATCATCTTAAAAAAGGCATGGGCAGGAAGTGGGAGGTGGGATGGGGAACCCAACCAGCTCTTGGGAGTTTTCCCTTTCTCTTAGGTTACTTATTTACTTGCTTGCACTGGGCCTTTGTCGTTGCACACAGGCTTTCTCTAGTTGCAGCGATCAGGGACTACTCTTCCTTGGGGTGCTCAGGCTTTTCATCGCTGTGGTTTCTCTCGCTGTGGATGGAGCATAGGCTCTAGGGGTGCAGGTTTCAGTAGCTGTGTCTCCTGGCCTTAGCTGTCCCTTAGCATGTGGGATCTTCCTGGACCAGGAATCAAACCCAAGTCACCTGCATTGTCAGGTGAATTCCCATCCACTGCGGCCCCAGGGAAGTCCCTGGGGGGTTTTAAGGAGGAAGAAGCCAAGCAAGTCAAGGAATAAGGATGGCCTTTGGGGCTTCCCTGGTGGCTCAGAGGGTAAAGAATCAGTCTGCAAAGCAGAAGCCCCGGGGTTTGATCCCTGGATCGGGAAGATTCCATGGAGAAGGAAATGGCAACCGACTCCAGTATTCTTTCCTGGAGAATCCCATGGACAGAGGAGTCTGGTGGACTATAGTCCACGGGGTCACACAGAGTCAGACACGACTGAGTGACTAAGCAAGACCACACAAGCTCTGGAAGCGGAAGACAGTCTTCAGTGGGCAGCCAGCAAAGAAATGGTGACCGCCAGCCTTCAGCCACCCGAAGTGAATGCTGCCAACCACCCGAATGAGGACAGAAATGCTCCCTCCTCCAGAACCTTCAAAAAGAGATGAAGCCTGCTGACACTTTGGTCAAAGCCCACTGACAGGAGGCCCCTGTAAGACTTCTCTTCTGTAGAAATGTAAAATAATAAATTTGTGTTGTTCCGGAGTGAGAAAGGACTAACTTACAAACCTCCTATGATGATGGTAACACGCATAAAAGTATTTAAAAGTGGATCTGACACATAGTAAGCATCCATTAAATGCTAGCTCTCAGTACCACCTACAGTCTAAATGGACTTAGGCAAGTAATTACTCATAGCCTATTTCTTTATAAAATAAGGACAATAATATCTCCCTCCCAGAGCATTTGTGAATGTTAAATGATAACACTGTGTAAAGTGCTTAAAACAGGGCTTGGTATATGGCAGACACAAAATAAATAATGACAATACTACTAAAAATATCAGCAATACTGTTTAAAAAAATGGAGCTGATTTTAAAATCCAAGGTTAGATGGATATATTGCACATGAGAGCATCTAACACAGTGCTTGCATGTAACTGGCGCTCAATAAATGCTAATTAATATAAACTTAATTTTCCATATTGCATCTCTATTTTTAAAATGTAAAGAAAATCTTTCAGACTGCTTAAAGTTCTAAATCTTGAAATCTGATACACCAGGAGCTATCTTCTGGCTTAACTACAAGTTCATTTTTTTCGGTAACAAGATTTTCAGTGGGATTTTATGCTGGAATTATGGTTGAAGTCCAAACCTGGAGACAGAGATGCTAAGTAACCCATATTCTGAGTTAAAAGTGATCCTGGACATGTGCTCAGTCCCCCAGGAGGGCTTGGGGCATATTCATCAGCAGTCAACGGCCCCAATACTACCACACCACAGCCATCATCAGAAAAAAAGAAGAAAAACTGGGAAGGGGAAGGGACCAATCAGAAGTTTGGGATTAACAAGCGTGCATTACTCATATACAAAATAGATAACCAACAAGGACCTACTGTATAGCACAGGGAACTAGATACTGCATTTTCTAATGATATTTTAAGGGAATTGAATCTGAAAATAATATGTATATATGTGTGTGTGGGGTGTGTGTGTATATATATATATATATATATATATATATATATATATATATATATTTATGCTAAGTTGCTTCAGTCATGTCTGACCTTGTGTGAACCCATGAACTGTAGCCTGCCAGGTTCCTCTGTCCATGGATTCTCCAGGCAAGAATACTGGGGTGGGTTGCCATTCCTTTCTCCAGGGGATCTTCCTGACACAGGGATTGAACTCATGTCTCTTATGTCTCCCACACTGAAATGCAGGTTCTTTACCACTAGCACCACCTGGGAGATAGATAGATATAGATCTAGATAGAGAGATGAATATATAGATATATAGTAGATATATATTATATATACATACATATATAAATCACTTTGCTGCACATCTGTAACAACACTGTAAATCAACTATATGTCTATAAAAAAGAGAGAAAAAGAGAAAACTTGGAGTCAGAGAACCCTGCTGAGGCACTAGTGGGGATTCTCCCCTACCTTGATGAAGAGTGAGCACCCAAGATAATCAAGACTGGTCAGAGGGGTATCCTTCCATTGGATTGGCTTAAGCCAACACACTTGCTGGTCTGTGCCCTCTCGACTGAAAAATATAGTCACAACTTGAATGTACAGAGTTATTTTATTTGGTGGGAATGCTTAGGGCTCCCACCCAGGGAGACAGGATGTCAGTAGCTCTCATAAAACTGCTCCAAGGAGGCAGGAGAGGAAGTCAGGCTATATTCCAGTTTGCAACAAAGGGAGCGGGGCAGTCTGAACATCGAAGATCAGGTATCAAGTTAAGGAATTTAGCATTCCATGTATGGGAAAATTCAAGTCTCTGGGCTCACTGAATTCATTCCTTTCATATGCACCTCAGCTATCTGGGGCCAATTCTGTTTCCTTGTTCATCTTGCTCCTTGCATTCCCCCAGCTCCTCAGCAATCACCCTGGTGAGTGACAGCATCCACTGAATCATAGTTTAGGGAGCCCTCATTCACATTTGAAGGTCAGAATTCGATGATGACTGTGACATTTCTTATTTATTGATGCGGCAGGAGATATTTTCATTTCACACTCCCCAAGCTTTTATTTCATGACTGCTGCTGTGAAATCAAAAGACACTTGCTCCTTGGAAGAAAAGCTATGATAAACCTAGACAGCTTATTAAAAAGCAGAGACATTACTTTGCCAACAAAGGTCCATCTAGTCAAAGCTATGGTTTTTCCAGTAGTCATGTATGGATGTGAGAGTCGGGCCATAAAGAAGGCTGAGTGCTGAAGAATTGAAGCTTTTGAACTGTGGTGTTAGAGAAGACTATTGAAAGTCTTGGGCTGCAAGGAGATCAAACCAATCAATCTTAAAGGAAACCAATCTTGAACATTCACTGGAAGGATTGATGCTGAAGCTGAAGTCCCAATACTTTGGCCACCTGATGCAAAGAGCTGACTCATTAGAAAAGACCCTGATTGTAGGAAAGATTGAGCGCAGCAGGAGAAGGGGATGACAGAGGATGAGATGGCAGGATGGCATCACCGACTTAATGGACCTGAGCTTGAACAAGCTCCAGGAGATGGTGAAGGGCAGAGAAACCTGGTGTGCTACAGTCCATGGGGTCTCAAAGAGTTGGACACGATTGAATGACTGAACAAAAAAGCTTTTAAAAAACAACAACAAAGCTTAGAAAGTGAAAGGAACAGGAAATGAGAACCAACGAGCAATAGAAGAGGGACCCTAAACTATGAGGCAACAGTTGGAAACACTCATGGTAAACCCCCAAAATGAGAGGGAGGGGAGCACGGATGCCTTCTGTGATGTGAGACCTTGATCACCTGCTCAGGATGAAAGTGAACCAACTCAGTTGAACATTTCGCTGTTCCTGGAGTCATGAAGTTCCTTTAAGAAACAATACACAATGACTGAGTTTTAGAAGGATGCACAAACTCATCCAGGGGACAAGTAGAACAAAACATGAAGGTTTTTCTTCTATCTGGGAATTAAGATCACTGCCCAAAGCTGAGATCAAAATGGGCTATAAGTTCCCCATCTTTTAAGTTCAGGAACTGCCAGAAGTCAGAGCAGCCACCTCTCTACGAGTCTTGTAAGTGATGGGACCTGACAGAGAAGCAGCACTGGCACCATGCCGCTGAGCCACACTAGGAAGGCGTAGGCGGAATGAGCAGTCCCATTTCTGCCATGATGCCACTGCTTCTCCACCCTAGAGAGAGGCTAGACATCCCTCTCCCTCCCTGCCAATGAGGGAAGAGGGGTGGGGGAACAAAAGAACCACTTATCAAGGCCCTGAGGGTCTGCATTAAAAAAGAAACTGTCACTTCATTCCAGATGCTTTGCTGTGCTGGTCCTGTGCTGTCTGGGAAGAAGAAATAGACATGGAAAGATATGATGAGGCTGAGGCTGAAAGGTGGTGAAATTCCCTTTGGTATGGCAAGGATTGCATCTTTCTTCCACCTTAGAAGACTTCCCAGCAAGCAAAGGAACAGGGACAATTTGCTCTAAAAGATATGGGCAGGGACTTCCCTGGCACTTCAGGGATTAAGAATTCACACTTCCACTGCAAGGAGCATGAGTTTGATCCCTGTCAGGCATCTGATCCTGCATATGGTGCTCCTTGGAAGAAAAGCTATGGCCAACCTAGACAGCATATTAAAAAGCAGAGACATTACTTTGCCAACAAAAGACAGTCTAGTCAAGGCTATGGTTTTTGCAGTAGTCATGTATGGATGTGAGAGTTGGACTATAAAGAAAGTTGAGTGCCGAAGAACTGATGCTTTTGAACTGTAGTGTTGGAGAAGACTCTTGGGAGTCCCTAGGACTGCAAGGGGTCCAGTCAATCCAACCAGTCAATCCTAAAGGAAATCTGTCCTGAATATTCGCTGGAAGAACTGTTGCTGAAGCTGAAACTCCAATACTTTGGCCACCTGATGTGAAGAGCTGACTCATCAGAAAAGATCCTGATGCTGGGAAAGATTGAAGGCGGGAAGAGAAGGGGACGACAGAGAATAAGATGGTTGGTTGAATGGCATCACTGATGCGACAGACATGAGTTTGAGCAGGTTCCAGAATTGGTGATGGACAGGGAAACCTGTCGTGCTGCAGTCCATGGGGTCGCAAAGAGTCGGACACGACTGAGCGACTGAACTGAACTGAATGGTGGTGTGTAGCCAAAAAACAAAGATGTGGGCAGCCCATCAGGGTTCACATGAAAAGCAGCAGTCACCAAGAGAAGGACTGTGAAATAGTCTCACCCCCCCAGCACAGTGGGAGGGGAGTAGCTCTCAGGCAGGGCATGGATTGGGGCTCTGCAGCAGAGGGTGCCCTGCACACTCCCACCCCAGGCACTGGAGATTCATGCAAGCATGCGTGTTCACCCAGTCAGTCACGACCAACTCTTTGTGACCCTATGGATTGTAGCCTTCCAGGCTCCTCTGTCCATGGGCTCCTCCAGGCGAGAATACTGGACTGGGTGTTGCCATGCCCTCCTCCAGGGGATCTTCTGGACCTGGGACTCAAACCCAAGTCTCTTCCATCTCCCACATGGGCAGGTGGATTCTTCACCACTAGTGCCACCTGGGAAGCCCTCAAACCTAGCAGAGGTGGTAGTTACACAAGAGTTTTCATTGTGCTTTAAAAGCAACATAACTGAGCTAAATACCAGAATAAGACTATCCCAATAATCAAGGTGGATGTAAATTGATAAAATCTGGTCAGGCTGGTCATAGATCCATTGGCATCCTAAAGGGGAGTAAGGATGAGGGTCAAGCGCTAGATCTGACAAGGCATAGTTGGAGCAGTTACCAGGAGAAGAATAAAATGACCATGTTTTTACCCCCAAATTGAGGCTCCCCAATCCCACTGGACACCTCCTGCTTCCTGCCTCTCTGAGTCTTGTTGAGCTTCCTCTCACAATGGCAGCCTGGCTGGAGGAGGGCAGATCAGCTGCTCATCCAACCCAGCTGGCTACTCCGTCTCTTTTATTCCATCAGTGATTGTTGTGCTTTCCCCTCATGTATCTTTTAGCAATGCTTTAAAGAGCTTTTCTTCTCTGGCATCTCATATGTTGCATAGTTTACCCAGAGTCGAAAGATATTATACCACTGAACTGGGTGGAGACCTCTGGGTGTGTCTCCCCACGCAGGTCAAAATCTCCGTGGGCCAGAGGAGTAACTTGGGCCCTCTCTTGACTCTGCCGAGTACAGACACACACAGTTCAGTTCTGAAAGTTCTGCATTTGGCTTTCCTCCACAAAAGGAACTGAGAGGGTTTTTGGAGACCATAGCTGTTCCTATAAATACTGTGTGCTTCTGTGTTCTCTGCAGGAAGGCCCATGTCCTTCTGACTAACTTCTTTATTCCCAGGGCCTAGCAACAGCGCCCCGCACATAGAAAGCACTGAAGAAATATTTGCTGAAGGAAAGAATGAATGGAGGAGTGAATGAATGAATTGGGAGTGAATATTTATGACAAGGAATCTTAATATTAGGCAACAAAAGAAACTACCCTTGAAGGTATTCAGACAGCTGTGGACAATGCGGTATCTTTATTCAGACAACAAATACTTCTTAAGTTTGTAATGACTGTGGTGAGGGAATTAAAACAAGACTCAATCTCTGACCCTAAAACACCAAAGCAACATGTAAGTTGCTTCAAAAAGGTGCAAGGGGACAAGGACATGGGCAGGAATGACAGGCAATGTCAACTCAATCATCATCACTCAACCTTCAAAAACCCAACCCAACCAAATATCATCATGGGGTTTTTGTGCCTTTTTACTGCACCTTCACCCTCCACTCATGTGGGTATGATCTGCTCCAGATTCAAGCTCAAGAGTTTTAATTTCAATAAACAAGGAAAAAACTCTTAACAGAGTCAGAAAATACAATTGCTTTATTTAACACAGTTGCAATTTTCCTTGAAATCTCTATAAAGAAGCAAAAGTTCATTTCCCTTTTCTTTTCATTTATTATTTATTTAGCCACATCAGGCAGCATGTGGGATCTTACTTCCCTGACCAGGGACTGAACCCAAGCCCTTGGGAATGAAAGGGCAGAATCCTAACCACTGGACCACCAGGGAATTCCATTTTCCCTTTTAAATCACAGTTTTATTTAACTGCTTAAGCCGTGGGCAAATGATACAAATGATCTCATAAAGGCACTGCTTTAAAAAAAAAACCAACTATAGTTGATTTACAATGTTGTGTTAGTTTCAGATATACAGCAAAGTGCTTCAGTTGTGTGTGTGTATGTGTGTATACATATATATGTATACACACACACACACATATATATATATATATTCTTTTCAGGCTCTTTTGTATTTAGGTTATTACTAGATATTGAATATGGTTCCCTGTGCTATATAGTAGGTCCTTGTTGTTTATCTATTTTATAAATAGTAGCATGCATCTTAATATTAATCCCCTCCACCTAATTTATCCCTCCACTCCTTTCCCCTTTAATAATCATAAGTTTGTTTTCTGTGTCTGTGAGTCTCCTTGCTGGAAAGTATGAAAACTCAAATTCAAAAAGATGCATGAAACCCAGTGTTCACAACAGCACTGTTTACAATAGCCAAGATGTAGAACCTAAATGTCCATCAATAGATGAATGACAAAGAAGATAATATACATACATATATATATATATATATATATGTATATACACACACATACATATTTCTATGATGAAATAATACTCAGCCATAAAAAAGAATGAAATATTGCTATTGCAGCAACATGCATGGACTTAGAGACTATCATACTAAGTAAAGACAAATACTATATGATATCACTTATATGGGGAATCTGAAAAAATAATACAAATGAACTTATTTACAAAATAAGGCACTGCTTTTTAAAAGTACATGATAGACCATGCTAATGGGAAGGATAACCATGGCAGATAAAGGTACATGCTCTATTGCACTAAATAAATTCCTCATAGCTATTAATAGGCCTGCAATGCTCAGTAAGGGAAGATTGCCACTGTAAGTATCCAGTTTTGTGGGAATCTTTCTTAGCTGCTTTGGCTTCTTGAAAATTCCCTAAGGGGAATTTCATCATTTAATGTTAACAATCATTGTATGCCTGACTATTTACACAATTGCTATCCACACTGAAATGGAGGAAACCTCAAATCTGCCCTTAGCTGAAGTCAAATTTCCTATGAACAACCAAACAAATCAGTTATAAAGAACTGATGGTAGTGGGGGAAAACTACCAAGAAACCACTTTTAGAAATTTAGACTTAGAAAATAAATAAATACTTAAAATTACACAAGGATGTTCATAAAAGCATTATTTACACAGGTGAGAAATTGCCACATGAACATCCAATAACAGTGGGTTACTTAAATAAATTAACTCCCAAAAAAGGAAAATCTTACAGCCATTAAAAAGGGATGATGTAGAGCTACATATACTGTTACTACAAAAATATTCACAATGTACTGTCCAAATTCATTGTATACACACACAGGCATAGAATGAATAGTCTAGAAAAACATATACCAAAATATTAGCAATGTTTCTCTTTGGGTGAATACATGTCAGTCACTTTCATAAATAAAAACAGTATTGGCCTTATCATTAAATGTCAACTTTGAGAAAGAAGAACTCTTTAAAGAGCCTTTTTGATTTTCCATATTCAGTATTTCCCTTGTGGCTCAGATGGTAAAGAATCTGCCTGCAATGCAGGAGACCCAGGTTCAATTCCTGGGTCAGGAAGATTCCCTGGAAAAGGGAATGGCAACCCACTCCAGTATTCTTGCTTGGAGAATTCCATGGACAGGAGGAGTCTGGCAGGCTATAGCTCAAAGAGTCAGACACGAGTAAGCAACTAATACATTCAGTATTCACCACATATATGAAGAAATTTTAAAAGAATCTAACATATCCTATCAATATCTTTTTAAGGATCCTTTTGAAGAAAGTAATTTGTTCCAATAACATTTTTTAAAAAAAATAGTTAATCTTTTTCCAAAATGAAAACCACAAAACTATCACAAGGTTGCAAGTTAAAAAGTAATTACATGAGAAAATGTTACAGATATAACACTGAATGATTTTAAAAGGAAATAAAACCAAATATACAAAATACATACAATTTAGTTATACATTCACACTCAAACACAAAAAAAACTGTTCACAATGAGTACCTCTGAAGGACGGAATTACGAGTGATTGTTTTCTTCTTTTTCCTACATTTAAAATTTTCCTACAGTCAGTATCTCTGACTTCCAAAATCAGACCAATAATAAACATTATAAATTTTTTAAATAAGCATGAGGGATATAAAAATCATGTATACATTTGTCTTATCAATAATTGAAACAAGCACTTTGTTCAAAACAAGCCCTTTCTCATTACATTCACTTGGAAATAAATCTCTGGCTTGCAGGCTGTTACTTAAGCCTTGAATAATGGAGAACTGTAGCTCTGAATTCATTTCGGCTTCCTCCTGGCACCTAATTAGAGGAGTGACACAGCTCTTACGGTCTTGGCTGATTCCCTCTCATGCAGCGCAATGGCCGGAAGACGGTCCAACAGAAAGGGGAGAAAATTGGTTGCTTCCAAACTCGGCATGATTACTTAAAACAAACTCTCACCCTTGGAACACAAGACTCAATTTCTTACTGACTTAGCTAATGACACTTGATGCAACTGTAAATTCTATAAAATCATAAACCATGTCTAACTTTCATCATGCATCCCAGCACCTAAGTGGCACACGGGAGGCATTTACTAAATGCAGATAAAGGAATGACTGAATGAATGAATGAACAGGTGATTTATGCCGGGGGCCTGCTCTCTCCCTTAATGTTCTCCTGGCCATTTTACAGCAGTCTTCTTTCTAACACTATGGAAGAACGACATCATAAGGTCACATTTTATTGTCATCTATTCTATTAACTAAAAGTGTAATAACAGGCATAGGATGTGTCTCAGGAAGCAGCATTTCTCATCATTATGGCTTAATAATTAGCAATTATTCAGCACCTAATCCTCTCACGGTAAAAACTGCCACCCACAGCTAAGGCTCAGAAAAGCCAGATAAATTCTTCAAGGTCACAAAGTTAATAAATGACAGAATTGGGATTAAAACCTGATTCTCTGGGGCTCTGAAGTCCAGATTCTTTCCAGGTGGGAACAATCATTTTGTCATCTCGCCA
The DNA here is from genome assembly GCF_963930625.1 of Muntiacus reevesi. Classification (NCBI taxonomy): domain Eukaryota; kingdom Metazoa; phylum Chordata; class Mammalia; order Artiodactyla; family Cervidae; genus Muntiacus; species Muntiacus reevesi. Next base: position 32,958,074 of record NC_089249.1, on the reverse strand, counting down.
AGCCAGGTTGAGGATGGCTACAGACTGTACACTAATTATCTCCCTTAATTAACATCATAAACCTGGGAAGTGGGTTAGCAAAGTACACCATTTTTCAGATGACATAACAAAGGAACTGAGCGGTTAAGCAGCTTGCCCAAGGTCACACAGCTCTCCCAGAAGAGCCAAAACAGAATGAAAAAGTTAAAAAAGATTTTCCTGTAAATAGATCGACTTCATCGTTAAGGATTGCATTAATGACACATAGTCAGCATCACTTCCAAAATGATTCACAGCTGTGATGAGAAAAATGACCCTTGAGGAAAAAAGAAATTGTTTTACTGAGTTGTTGCCTAGGCATTTTAAAGTATGATAACCCTTCTCACACAAAAGAGTCTGGACATTCTGATGAGGACTCAAGTTTAGGATGCCTGCCGTAAGTTCCCTCTTTGCTTTTTCCCAGGCACCTTTTAAAATAACCACTTAAGAGTTTAAGCCCGTGAAAAGTTCCAGACACCCCCCCACTTGCAACCACCTTATAAGTAATAGATGCTTGTTACCCTGCTCTAATACTCTGGCCAACTGATGCGAACAGCCCACTCATTGGAAAAGACCCTGATGATGCAAAAGACTGAAAGCAAATGGGGGCGGCAGACGATGAGATGGTCGGGTGGCATCACCAACTCAACAGACATGAGTTTGAGCAAACTCACGGAGACAGTGGAGAACAAGCGAGCCTGGAGTGCTACAGTCCATGGGGTCGGAAAGAATCGGACACGACTGAGCCACTGAACTAGAGCAACATGCTCTCTTAACTCCCGCTCCTAGCCTGGGATGGAGGGCAGCCCCTCCCCCAGCTCACAGCTCCCCCTGGCTTCTTAGATCTGTAAGTAACATATCTTGGACTCTCCTTTGTCTGAGTGTATTAAAACCTTGTCCTACATCAATTCGACCATGGGTTTCACCTCCCCAAAATAGGAACTGGATGCTGACGGAGGTACCTGCCCTCCCAGTGGGAAGCTTATGTCACCTCCTTTAGCAGGTTCCAATCTGCCTGTTCTTAGTTTGATACAACAGCTCTGGTTTCCAAACAGAACTCTGTCGGAAGACAAACTGGCCATGCTCTAGACTAACATATACAATTATCCAGTTGATCCAACTAGCTTCCTAAACACACCTCTGCAAAATGAAGACAAATAGGCTCTCACATTGCAAAAAAAAAGACCCTAGTTGCAAGGCAGAAGACAAAGGTATTACAAATGTGTCTAATATCTAATTAAAAGTTATAATCACATTAACAAACAAGCAAAATATATATTCTCTCCTAATCTTTTCCCTGGACAAACATACCTATATGACAACCTGGAATGCCAGATTCAGATTTAGGTCTCTCAAATCCCAGGGCATTTCATATAAACATGGCAACACACGGAGACCTTCTCCCCACATGTGTACACGTGAATCCCCTAATCCCAGGGGAAAGTTGTTCTCACAGTCTCACATGCTTGCAAAGAGCTGTTCCTTGTCTGGGGGTCTAGGCGTGCACACAGCAGTGGGACAAGCCACCCTCAGGATGGAGAAGGGGGAAACGCTCCCTGAGGGCAGGCAGGCTACAAAGACCCCATTGGGCCTCGCCTGACTGGGAAGGGGTGAGACTAGAAAAGAGCAAAGTGAACTTCCCCAAAACATAGGACACGAAGCATGGGCTCCCGCCAAGGTCTAAGGCGGCGACTGTCAAGCTCACTACGAGCTTTCCGAAGACACAGATGCTTATCCTAAATCTCCCCAAATGCGTCCCGGGGTTCCCTACCCTTCACTGACCAAGACCTGGCCATCTATCAAAGTACCCTTCACTCCCCCCTCTGTTGGTAGTCAGAGCATTCACAGTGTGCAGTTTGCACTTCACTGCTAATTGCATGATTTTTCTGGATTTCTTAAATGTTGTCAACTGGATTGGTTTTGTTTCGATAAAGTAGTGATTCCCAACCAGGGGCCATTCTGCCCCCCACAGGAGACATTTTACTAAGTCTGCAGACATATCTGGTTGTCTCATTCAGAGGCCAGAAGACATGGGTGCTGCTGAACATTCTACAATGTACAGGACAACCCACTAAAACAGTGAATTATCCAGCCCGGGATGTTAGTGGCTTCCCAGGTGGCACAGTTGGTGAAGAACCCGCCTGCCATTGCAGGAGAGACAAGAGACACAGGTTTGACCCCTGGGTGGGGAAGATCCCCTGCAGTAGGACATGGCAATCTGCTCCAGTATTCTTGCCTGGAGAACATCAAGGGCAGAAGAGCCTGGTGGGCTACAGTCCATGGGGTCACAAAGAGTCGGACACGACTGAACACACACATACACACCCACACACACGGGTGTTAGTAATGCTGAGACTAGGAAACTGTTCTAGAGGAAGAACTCTTAGAAATTACAGAGGATGCTGTCTACTCCTTTGACCCCACACCTCCAAGCAGAGTGTCGAACCTCAATAAATCCTTGCTGGTTAACTGACTGGCTAACTGGGCCCACTGCTTTATAAAATGTTCATTCACACAGTAACTCAAGAAAAACGAGTGTGCCAGTAACCATGCTCAGCTCCATGTACACAAATAGGAAGGAGTTGGCAGAAAAGGCAGACAAATAAACTGGTACTTTTAATACAGCATGAGAAATAACCAGATACTTATATATTTATCTATTTATTATGTCTCCCCTCATCAGCCTATAAATCTCCGGAAAAGTAAGGATTCTGTTAAGTTCACGATTGTGGTTCGAGCACCTTCTATGGTAGCAGTGGTAGAAACAGTAGTAGATATTGTGGGTCAGTGGAGAGAAATGCAATAGGCACAATGTTTTCTTCTTGTTGGTTTTGTTTGGTTTGTTTGAAAGGAGAAGAGTCTAACACCGCCTGGGGAGAAGGAAGGAAGGCTGCCTTAAGGAAAGTCAACGTGAACTAAGCACTTATTACACTCGGCTCTCGGTACCCTCTTGGGGTTGGTTTCAGCACTCCATCCCAACTCCCTACCCTCCCACCCCCACCCAGCTCCCCAAATTCCCCAATGCTTAACTTCCTTATGTACAATGGCTAGTAGAGTCCGCCCTCCATATTTGCGGGTTCTGCAGTCAAGGATTCAGCCAACTGCAGGTCTTGAATTTCGACCCGAAGCTGGTTCAACCTGTTGAGGTGGAGCCACAGATAGAGAAACTGTGGACACAAAGCACCAACTCTATATGCCAGAAACAGTTCTCAGTATTTTCAACACACTGTCTATTTTAAAGCTCAAAACACTTCTACAAAAAGCCAGCCTTTACGTGTGAGGAAATGAACCATGAAGGCTGATTACCTCAAGAACAAAACAAAGGGTGGAATCAGGATTTGAACACAGCTAACTGCGGAAACTTTGCTCTTAACCACTATTAGTCACTATGGAGAGAGGAGGAAGGATTGGCCGTGAGGGCTGGGCCTTGTGGTCTTGAAAGAACAGATTCCAGGTAGAAGGGATGGCACAACCAAAACCAACACAGCCTGGCTTGTTTCAGGGACTGTATGTAACCTTTATCAATCTGACTAAATCATAAATGGGAATACTGATGAAAGATGATGGCAGAAAAGTAATCATGGCCAGATCATAAGACACGTCAGCAATTCTTCATTTCCCCAAGATTATCAGGGAACATAGGCTTAGAGTCGAATAGCTCTAGGTGGAATCCCAACGCCATCACTTTGTTAATGGTTCTCTCTGAACCTCCATTTCCTCAACTGTAAACCAAAGAAGGTACAAATATAAAATGGGAAATTTATCAAATAGCTATGGAAAAACAAGACAACCAATACAAGTACTAAGAACAGGAGCTGATACATACCATGAGTTCAAGCAATGTTAATGACTTGTTTTTGCTATTTGGGAAAAGGAAATGGCTACCCACTTGAGTATTCTTGCCTGAGAAATTCCATGGACAGAGGAGCCTGCAGGGCTACAGTCCATAGGGTCAAAAGAGTCGGACACGACTTACTGACTAAACTGACATCACCACGGTCATTGCTGGTCAAGTTTTTTCACGTGTGAATCTGCAATGTAATGGCAGCTTATTTTCATCAAGCACCACATTTATTAAACCATCTTCTTCCTAAATGACCTTTGCATTGAATTCCACAAATTCCACATTTAACAAACATGGGAACCTACATTCCATATGCATAGACGTCTGCTCCCCACCCCTCATCCCCTCACTACCACTGCCCCATGCCCTTCTGTACTCACCAGGGCAGCTGTGAAAACACCTGAAGCTTCTAGAAACCATAGATTTAAAACCAGGACAGAAAGGAAAGTGCAGAAAGCTATAACTGCTTAAAGACTAAAGACTAGCAACTTAAAGCCTTTCCAGGCAGGAAGCACGCACCAGACCCTTCGCCACCAGACCGCTCTCACTACTGGTGTCCTCTCTGCCCGGAACATCCTTTGCCCTCCCTCATTACTCCCCCATCCTAACAACCTTCAAACCTGAGGACAAATACCACTCCCTTCAGCTTCCCTCCTTCCCCGGAATCAAGCACCAAGTTCTGTGAATTTCCCCAGCCTTTTGCTCTGTATTTCAATTGTTGTAAGGATCACTTATTAAACAGAGGTATGAAGCAAGCAACATCCTTTTAAGTGCTATCTGTACGCTATCAGGTAATTTTCACAATAAATCTGTAAGAAATGACTACAAGCCCCATTTTACAAACAGGGATGGTGAAGCTCTGAGAGTTGAACTTAGCAGTGGTCATACAACCAGACAGCGAATTCCAAGCATGTGCTGACAGCTTCACAACTTATAAGTTTTTCACTCTGTTATGCTGTCACTCTTTAACTATTGCCAAGTCATTGGTTGATTATATACATATATGCCTGTCGCATAGGGTGACAGCAAGTACCTTGATGGCAGGGACGAGGGCACATTCATCTTTGTAAAACATGGATAGTAATGTACCCATTTATAAACGTTCTTAGGAGAATTAAATCAGACAGGATATTTAAAACACTTGACATAGTGTCTTAGGAAGCATCACTATGAACAAAGCTAGTGGAAGTGATGGAATTCCAGTTGAGCTATTTCAAATCCTGTGAAAGTGCTGCACTCAATATACCAGCAAATTTGGAAAACTCAGCAGTGGCCACAGGACTGGAAAAGGTCAGTTTTCATTCCAATCGCAAAGAAAGGCAATGCCAAAGAATGCTCAAACTACCACACAATTGCACTCATCTCACACACTAGTAAAGTAATGCTCAAAATTCTCCAAGCCAGGCTTCAAGAATATGTGAACCGTGAACTTTCAGATGTTCAAGCTGGTTTTAGAAAAGGCAGAGGAACCAGAGATCAAATTGCCAACATCCGGTGGATCATCAAAAAAGCAAGAGAGTTCCAGAAAAACATCTATTTCTGCTTTATTGACTATGCCAAAGACTTTGACTGTGTAGATCACCAATAAAGTGTGGAAAATTCTGAAAGAGATGGGAATACCAGACCACCTGACCTGCCTCTTGAGAAACCTGTATGAAGGTCAGGAAGCAACGGTTAGAACTGGACATAGAACAACATACTGGTTCCAAAGAGGAAAAGGAGTACGTCAAGGCTGTATATTGTCACCCTGCTTATTTAACTTGTATGCAGAGTACATCATGAGAAATGCTGGACTGGATGAAGTACAAGCTGGAATCAAGATTGCCAAGAGAAATATCAATAACCTCAGATATGCAGATGACACCACCCTTATGGCAGAAAGTGAAGATGAACAAAAGAGCCTGTTAATGAAGTGAAAGAGGAGAGTGTAAAAGTTGGCTTAAAGCTCAACATTCAGAAAACTAAGATCATGGCATCTGGCCCCATCACTTCATGGCAAATAGATGGAGAAACAGTGGAAACTGGCAGACTTTATTCTTTGGGCTCCAAAATCACTGCAGATGGTGACTAGCCATGAAATTCAAAGACGGTTACACCTTGAAAGGAAAGTTACGACTAACCTAGACAGCATACCAAAAAGCAGAGACATTACTTTGCCAATGAAGGTCTGTCTAGTCAAGGCTGTGGTTTTTCCAGTAGTCATGTATGGATGTGAGAGTTGAACCATAAAGAAAGCTGAGCACCGAATAATTGGTGCTTTTGAACTATGGTGTTGGGGAAGACTCTTGAGAGTCCTTTGAACTGCAAGGAAATCCTAAAGTCCATCCTAAAGGTGATCAGTCCTGAATATTCATTGGAAGGACTGATGTTGAAGCTGAAACTCCAATACTTTGGCCACCTGATGGGAAGAGTTGACTCATTTGAAAAGACCCTGATGCTGGGAAAGACTGAAGGCAGGAGGAAAAGGGGATGAGAGAGGATAAGATGGTTAGATGGCATCACCAACTCAACGGACATGAGTTTGAGTAAACTTCGGGAGTTGGTGATGGACAGGGAGGCCTGGCCTGCTGCAGTCCATGGGGTCCCAAAGAGTTGGACACGACTGAGCGACTGAACTGAGCTGAACACAGTGCCACGCACATAACAAGGGCCTAATAATTCTTTTGTTTTGTTGTCACTGTTACCATGTCAGGTGCCAAGAATAAAGCCTTGCACATAAACCCTGAGCAGAAGCTTATTTCTGAGGAACAAACACAGTGGGTAAGGACCTGACAGAAGAGACAAGTGCCACTCTCCTCATGCTACTTAAGGACCTTCCAAGTGACTCAGCGGTAAAGAATCCACCTGCCGGTGAGGGTGGGATGATCTGAGAGAATAGCATTGAAACATGTATATTATCATATATGAAATAGATCACCAGTCCAGGTTCAATGCATGAGACAAGGTGCTCAGGGCTGGTGCACTGGGATGACCCAGAGGGATGGGGTGGGGAGGGAGGTGGGAGGGGGGGTTCAGGATGGGGAACACATGTACACCCATGGCTGATTCATGTCAATGTATGGCAACAACCACTACAATACTGTAAAGTAATTAGCCTCCAACTGAAAAAAAAAAAAAAAAAAAGAATCCACCTGCCAATGTAAGAGATGCAGGAAACATGGGTTCAGTTCCTGGATCAGGAAAGATCCCCTGGAGAAGGGAATGGCAACCCACTCTAATATTCTGGTCTGGGAAATCCCATGGACAGAGGAGCCTGGGGGGCTGCAGTCCACGGGGTCCCAAAGAGTAGGACATGACTGAGCACTCAACGCAGAGCCTGCGACCTGACTATTTAATCAGATGCAGCAAGAGCTGCCTAGAAAGTTTAAGTTTCTATGGTAGGGTGAACTGATTTATGTACCTTTCTACCGCTATGTGGATGAGAGTGAAACTTTCTGTTTAGCAAAACTCTTAAAGCTTGGTTGCTTTCTTCCTGCTCCCCATCCTCCCAGGGACTTTTCAAAGTTCCCCTCTGAGGGGCCAGGCGTGTAACAAGTTCTAAGCTTGGAGAAGAAAATCACAAAAGTAAGTGGAAGCACAAAAGGCAAAATGGAATCTGAAATTCCGATGCTTATAAACCTAAGCAAACACTTTCTTTTGTCCTCATAGTATTTTAGAAGACTTTAAACCATCACATTCTTTCCTCATATGTTTTTGTCAGTCACCACACAGGAGGAGGTAAGCTGTCTCAGAGAAAGCAGCTGTCCATCCTTTTGTCCACTGCTATCCTCAAGGGCTTAACTCAAATCTGGTGCACTGTAGGCACTCATTAAATATGGGTCGACTGACTGGCTGCAATTATTTGCATGCATGTATATATGAATATGGGCTTCCCCGGTGGCTCAGTGGTAAAGAATCGCCTACAATGCAGGAGCCACAGGAGCTGTGGGTTCAATCCATGGGTCAGGAAGATCCCCTGGAGGAGGGCATTGGCAACCCACTCCAGTATTCTCACCTGGAGAAACCCAGAGGACCCTGGTGGGCCACAGTTCACAGCATCACAAAGACTTAGAATGTATGCATACATATATGAATATATGTATTTATGTCAATACATTTACATACATCATTCCATGGTTTATGAATAAACATGTATGTATCCCCACACATAAGTATACATGGTACATTTATGCACATGTGCTTGTATTTGTGCAGAAGATATGTCAGACTGGAAAACACAAATACCTGTGTGCCAAAGTTGTGTCTCCTTAACACAAAAAGGCTTCTGGCTGACCTGTTTCATATTTAACAAACACAGACAAACCTCATAGCTCACAAGGCTTCCCTCATAGCTCAGTCAGTAAAGAATCCGCCTGAAATGCAGGAGACCCTGGTTTGATTTCAGGGTCAGGAAGATATCTTGGAGAAGGAAATGGCAATCCATTCCAGTATTCTTGCCTGGAGAATCCCATGGACAGAGGAGCCTGGCAGGCTACAGTCCACGGGGTCACAAGAGTCGGACATGACTTAGTGACTAAACCACCACCACATGACAAACCTAGACAGTGTATTAAGAAGTACAGACATCACTCTGCCAACAAAGGTTCATCTAGTCAAAGCGATGGTTTTTCCAGTAGTCATGTATGGATGTGAAAGCTGGACCATAAAGAAGGATGAGCGCCAAAGAATTGATGCTTTTGAACTGTGGTGCTGGAGAAGACTCTTGAGAGTCCTTGAACAGCAAGGAGATCAAACCAGTCAAATCCTAAAGGAAATCAATCCTTAATATTCATTGGAAGGACTGATGCTGAAGCTGAAACTCCAATACTTTGGCCACCTGATGCAAAGAACTGACTCACTGGAAAAGACCCTGATGCTGGGAAAGATTGAGGGCAGGAGGAGAAGGGTACAACAAAGGATGAGATGGTTGGATGGCATCACCGACTCAAAAGACATGAATTTGAGCAAACTCCGGGAGATGGTGATGGACAGGGAGGCCTGGCGTGCTGCAGTTCATGGGGTCACAAAGAGTCAGACATGACTGAGCGACTGAACAACATCATTACTATCTACGTACTAACGATCCAGATGTTAAAAAACCAATTAAACATCCGGAGTAAAAAAAACAAAAAGACTTAACAAACAATGATACTTTGACTATCTTTCAAAATCCTCCTCCCTGTTTATTAACTTCAGTGTTAATAAAAAGCGGGGGAGGGCAGTGGGGGGTATAAGGACCAATAATGATTCTTTGCAAATCTGCCAGGTGAAGCATTCCAAATTCTTCTGGCCTGGTCAAGTGTCTTTATTTAAGTCGTAACATTTACAACTTACAATTTACAATTTATAACTGGAATGATACTATTGACTGGTTATATGTACCAGACACTGGGCAGTCAATGAGTTTTTTTTTTTTTTTTTTCCTATTTAAACTTTAAACCAGCTCTGCAAGGTAGATGTTATTATCTCCATTTATTCATACTAAAACTAAAACTCAAAAAGATAGAGTAATTTGCTGAAGATACTCTGCTGTTTACCTAGTCATGGCAGTCTATAAACTCAGGATTCGACTCTGAAGCCCACTCTTTTTCAGCCCACTGGGTTCTTCTGTCCATGGGATTCTCCAGGCAAGAATACTGGAATGAGTTGCCATTCCCTTCTCCAGGGGATCTTCCCGACCCAGGAATCGAACCTGGGTCTCCTGCATTGCAGGTAGATTCTTTACTGCCTGAGTCAAGCAACCTGCATTCAACGGTACCTCTTACACAGTTTTATAAACACTAACTTTGAGGGATAAATGTTCACACAGTTTTCACTTGTTGTTGTTGTTCAGTTGCTAAGTCGTGTCCGACTATGCGACCGCATGGACTGTAAGTAGCACACCAGACTTCCCTGTCTTTCACTATCTCCCTGAGTCTGCTAAAATTCATGTGGATTTTCATAAGTAATTCTCTGCACAGAAAGACTAGCCCACATGCCAGGCAAGCACACTGAAGATCACCCCAGGCTACAGACAGCAAGAGGCAAGTGTGTCTCAGGAACAACCCGCCTGGGCTTCTCAGAAAATGAAGCATCTTCCTCTTGATGATGTCCTGCAAAAGAAATCCAGTCTCTAACAGAGCTTCATTCTTGCTCCTCCTATACAAAAAATGGGTTCATTCATTGCCAATGAATGGGAAGTTCTGCACTAATTTCCTTATATTACTTGAAATGAAAGTGCTTTTGGTCTTTAGAGCAAAGAACTGCTGCCTGCTATGCCCTTTGAGTAGAACAATCAATACCGTGAAGGTGAGAGAAAATGAGCTCTTATATATTTTTAAGGAGAGTGGGGTTATTTTTAAACTTAATGATAGAAGAATTCTAAAGAGAGCAAAGGAAATTCCCAGTTTAGAGAATTCTGCTGCCTTTCCCTGCAAGGATTGGCTGTTACCTCCTTGACCTTCTTTCCAGGAGCAGGTCTGAGAAACGGAGGGAAACCATATGTTTTCAAAGTTTGTTGGTTTTCTTTTTTAATTTACAGATGTTTCTGAGCATTTGTAACAGCTGTGAAACTGTTTCAGTTGGTTCTCACCTGGCCCTATACGCCTTTGCTCTGCATAGGAAAGCGCTTCTACCCCCTCCATATCCCTAGATCGCAACCATCACAGGAAGAGCCAAGCGCAGCATCTTCAGCTGAAGGGACTGAAGGTGAAAGGGGCCCCTGACCGTGGGAGAAGCACCAGGGTGTCCCTTCAACATGACCAGGAGGACCGACAAGAAAAAAAGGGAAGCAGCTCTCTGCCTCACCTCCAGTCTTCCCACACAGTCCCTCCTGCCAAGAACTCATTTTTAGCCCCTTAAGCTGAACGTCCCAGAAAGGAAGGTAAACTTCGACCTCTGAGTGATCCTCAGAGTTCTGATTTCCAAGCTGACTTTAGTTTTGTGTGTTTTCTGATTTCAACTCCCTGCCTAAAGCACGTCTCCCGATCACCAGAAGACAGAAACCGTGTAAGCCGAGCAAAACTGCTTTATGTGACAAAAATTCCAGCTCTGACCCCGCAAAGGTATATGACCTTGGGGGAAATTAACTCCTCCTTCCGAAGATTTAGCTTGAGGGTGGGGATACAATGAGGATATAATATCCATTATTAGAAAGTTGATAAAGCCCCAATAAATACCACCCAGTACCTGACTCTTTAGCAGATAGGGTTATCAACGAGTGTCCTGTGTTTACTATGGGCTCAGTGCACCCAGCCAGGCTGGGTGTCCATGTTTTCACCGTCCACGACTCCCTCCTCAGTGACTTCTCTAACCAACCATTCACCAAACCCCAGGAAGATGCCTGGTACCTGCTTCTAGCTCTCCACTGCTCCGAACTTCTATAGAGCCCGAGACGCATCCTCATTAAGTTCAAGGGACAAAGTTAGCCTAGCTGCTTCTTCTCCTAGGTCATCGGCAAATCGCTGACTACCACTCAGGCTTGGGAAGAAACGCGAAAAGACTTTCATGGCCAGGGCAGGTGTCCGCACATCTCTCGGGGTTAAGGGCTGGGGAAGGGACCCCTGACTACCGTCTCCACGTTGGGAAACGACAAAGAAAGGGAGGAGGAGAAGAAGATCGGGATGAAAGGGGCGCTGCGAGGCAGTCCTCGCCGGTGACCCTGTCCTCGGTGCCCCGCGGGAGGAAAGGACACGAGTGGGGTGGAGCCGCGAGGGCAGGAGTACCTGAAGATTCCGGCCGCCGTCCGGTTCCTCCTCCACGCAGTGCCTTGTTGCAGGACTCCCTGCACGATCTCCTTCTCGTCCGGCAGCCGATAGACAGGGAAGACGTACAGCCAACAGAGGACCACAATGCAGAGGGCACTGGCTCCCACGGGCAGCCGGGTCCGCGGGAACTTCCACGCCAGGACGGCCATGGCCCCTCTGGATGTGTGTCGCCGGGCCCGCCCGCAGGGGCTCATCGCAGCCCCGGGGGCCCGGGGTGGGGGTTGAGGGCGAGGGCCGGAGCCTCAGCACCAGGCTAGGCGCAGCGGCAGCGGAGGGTCCCCCCACCGCCGGCCCCCCATGCACACACACCTTCCGCTTTCTTGCACGCACTGGGACGCCCGCTCCTTGGGCACCCAGGACCCCAAAGGTCAGCGCAAAGATTTTTTTTTTCCCCAATGCAACTTTTCCAAGGATGTCTGGCTAGGGTAAGCGGCCGGGGAGCAAGTCACGAGCTACGGCCATGGTCGTTTCTCCCTGCAGAAGGCGGGCGCCGGGGTCTCCAAGAGCGCGGGGTGAGGGGGGGGCGGCGGCGGGGTGTTGCTCCCGCCGGTTCTGCAGCATCACCGTCGCCCTCGGCGTGGGTCCGGGGAGAGGCTCAGCTCCCTCCCAGACATCTGTCCCGCGGCGTCCCCTTCAGAGCGATGCTCTTGCGCCCTTCGCCGCCTCTCCCCGCCTCCCGCGCCGCTGCGCCGCCAGCACCCCCCTCCCCGCCCGCCCCACGCCTCCCGCTAGACGCGCCAAGTCCTTGGAAATTTCCACGGCGGCCGGGACCGCTAGCCCGCCCCGGGCTTCTCCTCCTGGCTTGCCAGGACCCCCGCTCCCCACCCCTCCCGGAGAAGAAAAGAACTCGCTCTCATCAGTGAATTCAGCGGCGCGCCGCAGCCTTCCGCGGCGCCCGGGACTTCGCAGACACACGCCCGGGGATTGGTGGAAATCAAGGTCTCCCCTCCTTCCCCCACCCGCGAAATTGCCTCCTTTGACCCGTTCAGATCCGCGACGCTCGGCTGGAGAGCGAACCCCCCTCTCCCGCTCTGGTCCCTCCGGAGGTAGAGGCAAACAATAAAATAAAAACAATAAATAATAACCCCCCCTCCACCCAAATGTATATACTGAAATCCCTGAGCGTGGCCGAGGCTGGCGGATAGCCTGACCCTCCGACACGCAGCCGGCTCGCCGGGGCTATCACCCCGCCGCCGTCACCCTCGGCTCTCTCTAACTGGTTGGTTATTAACCCGCAGTGAGGCGCGAGGAGGCCGGCGGAGACTGAGTCCTTGGTGGGCCCCCACCCCCATCCCCCGGTCCCGAAGCCGCGGCTCCCGCGGTCTCTGTGCGCGCGCGCAGGCGGGCACACGCGCTCGCGGGCCCGCGCGCGCGCGCGCACGAGAAGGCGCTTGCACCTCGGGGTCCTCCGCCTCGCCTCCGCCCTGCGGAGAAAGGTACTGCCGCATCCAGATGTGAGGGCGGCTGGTGGCCGAGCCAGCCGACCTCGGGACGTGACAATGCATTAGAGGCGCGGTCGCCTTCTCGCCCTATTACACGACAGGGCCGTCTGTTCCTCGACGTCTTTCTAGCTCCACCGACCAGCTTATCGCAACCCCGACCTTAGACAAGCGCCACCCGCCTGCGCCGGCGGAGTCCAGAGACCCACAGTGTCTGCTACCACTGGCGGCCGGGCGAATAGCGCGGCTACCTCCTAGCGGTTGCCTGTTCTGTTTGCTTAGGCATCGTGTCAAGCATGAAGTGAGGAGGGACAAAGAAATCCCTCAGCCTGCTAACGGGGTCGCCTTCGTCGTCAGCAGATCACAATTTAAGGTCATAGCTTCGGCTGCTCAAGCCCACTTTGGCCACCGCGTCCCGCAAATCTACAGTGACTGTTAGGTGGCCTGATGCATCTTTATCTACTGAGAGATGGGATTTGAGAAGTTGATGGAAAGTTATTTATCAAAAATCACCACCAAAGTTTCATTCTTCCTCCAAGGCCCACTGCCCTCTGCCTGCAAGCATGCCCCAGAAATCCCTCCTACTTACTTTAGGCAGATCAAGAGAGACAGAAAAAGCGCGAAATACCAAAGTTACATCTTCCACAGTGGAGCCTAATCCAGAGTCTTTGAAATGATAATTACCTGAAGTCCGGCAAAGTACCCCACCAACCTTCTTCTGCTCTGGGAAGGGGACTCGGGAACGGGGGCAGTCCAAGGGGCCAGGGAAATGTGTCCCATAGTTGCCAGACTGGATAAATCATATGCCTCCTTTGTTCCAGTGATTTAAATCGAACTCAGAGTATCCCAATTTCTCTATTTTTCCCCCTAGTCCAAGGGATACTCCTATTCCAATTTAAGGGCTACAAATCAATAGGACAGCAACCACAAATATGGGTTGGTTATGAAGGGGCTGTGTGAATGTTTCCCTATTTAACATCATTTAAAAACGCAGCAAAGTTGTGCCTTGAACTGAGGGGCTTCTGTGATGCAGTGTGCTGTTTTCCCTTCTTCTGAAAACTAAGATTCTATTTCTCTACAATCCAGTTTCATTACATGCTTCTCCGGAGCATGAACACTTGAATCTAGGCAGACCATTGCCCATCCCCCTTCCAAGTCACACAGGCATCTCTTATGTCACTGTGTTTTGTGGTCCATGTACTTCTTGTATGGGATATCTTTTCTCTCCCTCCATACGAATACAGTGCATCATTGAAGGCCAATCTAAGGCGCTAGGGATTTCTCCCTCTATGTGTTCCCAGATCACCTAAAACACAGACTTCGTGAGTAGGAACTCATTCAGCGTTTCTGATTTCTGCTTCTATTCCCTTTGACCTCCTGATCTGAATGTCTGTAGCATTACCTGTCTCTGACAGATGATTAAACATTTAGATGTGTCATGTTGTGTTGCTAGCATTTTTCATATGTAGCTTTGTCTCAGCAACGGGGCAGTAAGAATATTAGGTCTCATGTATCAAATGACAAGCCTATGCTTTTCATCCAAAGGAGGATCAATGTCTGGGGAAGAGCAGGAACATATTCATATTCCTCCAGGTGCCATCTCAGGCTTGAACACATACATACTCAACAATTGTTGCTTGAATAATTTCTTGATAAATCTGAGCATCTCAAATTTATTCCAGCTGTTGCTAAGGCAGCACTGTTTAAGGAAAGGTATAAACCCCCATGTTTAATGTGTTAAATAAAATATTTTACCTGATATTTAGCTCTCTGACTTATATAACTTTTAGGAGGCAGTTTAGGTGTCGTTTTATAGTTCTGCATCTGAGTACACACAAGCAGGGTTTGCTCTATAAATGTCTTTTACGGGACCAGTAAACACTATGTAAACACCACGGGCAAAACTACCTGATATCAGAAGTAAACTTGATGGGCAGCGCTTTTGTGACATTGGAGTTGTGAAAGCTGGTCTAAGATACATCCATCACAGAACTGAAGCCATGGAGAAGAGAGAGAAAAAGAACTCCTCTCATCGAACAGTCAAGAGAGACCAAAATGCAGAAAGATGATCAGAGTGAATGGGTCAGGTGCAATTTACAAGTTAGCTTGAATGCTAATGGTGTGTAGAGAAATAATAATAGTCACATAGAACTATCTCATTAAAAGATTAAAAATTCAAAAATGTCATCCTTTTTTCAGTCTCCTCTCAAGTTCTTGTTGTCAGAATGACTTGGAATGAAGAGACAAAAGCCAAAAACATGCCCTTTTCACAACCAGTTACAATACCAAAGTAAATAGGGTTGTAATTTGAGAAAGACTCTGAATAAATGCATTTGCTTATTTTCACTCCCTCTTGTGACCCCGCTAAAAGACGGTAAAGGAATAAAAGAGGCATAAACTCAAAAAAAAAAAAAAAAAAAAACAAGCGAAAAGGAAAGGATGCATAAGCACAAAAATGATGTCAAGAAGTTCACAAGCGGGTAAGCAGTTGAAGAGCGATAGCTGATTTATCAGAACTGAGGAAACTCTGGGACTTCAGGTGATATTGTGGGGGGGGGCACACAAGATGGAGCAGTATAGATTGAAGCCAACAAGAGTCAAACTAACTGGCCCGATGGAGTTCTTCAAAGGCTCAGAAATTAGAAGTACCTGTTACCTCTGAAGATCGAGGTAATGGATGAAAGAAAATAAGAGGTTCGTTTGAAAGTCTTTAGAAGGAAGTAATGTCTCTCGGAACAGTCATGTCCTCTAGCCTGGCTTAACATAAGAGATCAACTTTCTATAGAGACTGGCCGGCACGAAGAAGAAGACCTACAGATTGTGATATATGCAGGAGGTCTCCATCCAAATAGCCATATCCCTACCTCACACCCTGTGGTGAATCCCATCAGTAGATAAGGTCAACTCACACAGACCCACTGGCTTCTTTGTTAGGCTTCAATCTTAAATAAGAGTGGGGAGTCAAGGATCTAAAAAAAAATACAAAAAAAAAAAAAAAAAAAAATCAACCCAGAGTGGGGAAATCTCCAATAAAAACTATAATAAAATCTTAACAGGGTTAAGAGACAATCCATGAAGCAAGCGGGGGGAAAAGCATATTCAGATGACCAGATTAAAAACATAGTAAACACACACACACACATACACACAAAATTCATAGAAGAGTTGGAACACAAAATCGAGGAAGTCTCCCAGAAAGTAGATCAAAATGATAAAAGAAAGCAAAAAAGAACAGACTCAAGCAGAAACATAAACATCCAAAATAGTAGCAATGAAAGAGAAAAAAACTAGGAGAAAATTTTCAAAGACATACTTAAAATGTCCTAAAATTAGAGTCCATCAAGGACTCAACATAAGGAATAAAAAAGACCCACAACAAAGGATATATGACAGTGAAATTTTAGAAAGCAAGGAAAAAAATTTGTGAAAGTTTTTTTTTAACACAAAAGATTGGATATAATGATGGCATTAGATTTATCAAAAACAGCTTTGGAAACCAGAAGGAAATGGGGTTAGGCCATCAAAATTCTTAAGGAATTTTTTTATAACCTCAAGTAGAGTCAACATATGACTCAAATCTGAAGGTAGAATCTGCAATTTTCAAATGCAGATTTCAAATTTTCAAAAGTCTTAAAAATTTTACTCCTGGGCACTCTTTCCTGGGAAGATACTGGAAGGAATCCACTAAAATAAGTCTACCAAGAAAAAGGTGAATTAGGGATTCAGAAATCCAAGGCTCTCATACAAGCAGGGAGCAAAGGGAATTCCTAGAGAAATAGCCTCAGATCAGAGAAGAACAATTAATAACTTCTGGTTTTAGCTCAAAAGTAACTTGGAAGCTGTAACTCCCATCCTTCCCAGAAAGATGATCAAGCTGTAAATCAACTTCTCCTGCACCATCAGAG
This sequence comes from Muntiacus reevesi, assembly GCF_963930625.1. Lineage (NCBI taxonomy): Eukaryota > Metazoa > Chordata > Mammalia > Artiodactyla > Cervidae > Muntiacus > Muntiacus reevesi. The sequence goes on along the minus strand of NC_089249.1, from coordinate 32,941,144 downwards.
AACTGAGGTCACAAGGAAAACCACCAGACTGGAGACACAGGCAGATCCAAAACCAGAGCTGAGATCTGTTTATTTGAAGTAGATGTGGAGCCAAAAACTGGTAGGAACAAAGCATCATAACTTGGAGTTGGTAAAGATGGAATTTCTGGAAGTTGAATGTGGACTAGCAAGAGTCAGAAACTCCTAGGAGTAATAATGAGGTGGGTCCCTATTTTGTAAATTTAAACTCCAGGAATCCCACCAGGTTCTCAGGGTAAAAAACTGAGAAAGATCTTTTTAAGGCTCTGGTAGGGGTAGAGAAGAGTGACCATTGTAAAATATGCTCAGAAGGTTCTTGATAGCAAAGTCTTATCATATCTCTATCCCATCTAGAGGAAGAGCACTTCTCCCATTTTAACCCACAGGCATCTTCCTGCCTCAGTTAAGCTGAGAAAACAAAACCAGGTAACATTTGTGAAGTTCACAGCCCAGGGACACAGGTTTTGATCATAATATCATGGAACGTTTACCCCCTTCCACACCTTGTGCTGTGCTGTGTTTGTTTGCTAAGGCGTGTCTGACTCTTTGCGACCCATGGGCTGTAACCCACCAGGCTCCTCTGTCCATGGGGATCCCCCTGGCAAGAATACTGGAGTGGGTTGTGATGCACTCCTCCAGGGGATCTTCCCGATCCAGGGATCAAACCCAGGTCTCCTGCACTCTAGGCAGATTCTTTACCATCTGAGCCACCAGGGAACCCCAAGAATACTGAAGTAGGTAGCCTATCCCTTCTCCAGGAGATCTTCCCGACCCAGGAATTGAACAGCAGGCTCCTGCATTGTAGGCGGATTCTTTACCAGTCGAGCTACCAGGGAAGCCCCTTCAACCCCTTACCACCAGACTAATAAGTTTCTAAGCAGTGGATATAGCTGAAAAGTTACAAGATGCAGATTCTCTCTGAGGAAAGCACTTAGGGGAAGCCCCGAGTCAATAGATGCGTTAAAACAAGTGATGTTAGTGCAATTTGAAGCCTATGGCACTTTAGAACTATTACAAACATTAAACATGGACAAAAATTCAGCCAAATTATCACAAAACTTTACACTAAAGGCCTAATTATATCTATTCTTATTACTCAATACATCATGCCTGGCTTTCAACAAAAAATAATAAGATAATTATACATTATATATTACAAGACAAGAAAAGAAAAAAGAGCATGAAAAACAAAGCAAGCATCAGAACCAGACCCAGCAAAGAACATATGACCCACGTGTAGGAATTATCAGACAGAGAATTTAAAATCATTGTGATTAAGATGTTAAAAGCTTTAATGGAAAAGGTAAATAGCACACAAGACCAGTGGCTAATGTAAGATGAGCAATAGAACCTCTAAGCAAGGATCAAATGAAAATGCTGGAAAACAAAAACACTATAATGGAAATAAAAAATACATTTGATGAGCTTATCAGTACTGCACATAGCTGAGGAGAGAATCAGCAAGCTAGAAGACAGGTCTAAGTAAATTCCCAAAGTAAAATGTGGGATAGAAGATAGTTAATTCAAGAGGTGTTAAATAGGCATTTCCTGGAGGATGACGAAGATTGAGGAGTAGGAAGATCGAATTCACATTCCACAGGCATACCAAAATTAAAACTATATACAATATATTATTTAGTTCAGTTCAGTCACTCAGTCATGTCCGACTCTTTGCAAACCCGTGGTAATTATATATATATGTATATATATACACAATACACTTTTGATGAGAAAAACCAGAAGACTAGCAGAAAAGATATTCTACAACTAAAGATATAATGAGGGAACCACAAAAGGGTGGGCAGAAAGGGTGGAGACATGATATAGCCAAGACCCATACTTCTAAATGGGTAACCCACCAATGAAAGGATAATTACAATTTCAGAGGTTCTTCCCAAGAAACAAGGGGAAGACATCCCTAGCCTGGGGTTCCTGCACTGGGAAGATGAGGCCTCAGCACATTTGGTTTTGAAAGTCAATGGGTCTTACTCTTGGGAAGGGAGATCCAGAGGGGTGTGGGAAATAGAGACTTCACTTTTAAAGAATGCACACAAAGTCTCAAATGGTTGAGGACACAGGTCAGAGACAATAACGTGAAAGGAGACCGGGACAGACTCATCCCCGGTTTTGGAGAGCCTCCCAGTAAGGCAAGAAGATATTGGAGCTCACCCTGCAGACAAAGACACTGGTGACAATAATTTGTGGAAGCTTGTTCTACCATGAGAAAAATGTTGCTGGAAATCACCATTTTGGAATATTCCCTTTAGCTCTTCATGCCAGAACTTGGCCCCACCTATTGCAATGTTGGCACCAGCACTGGATCTCCTATGGCCAGGAAGATAGGCAGGAAGGGACACAGACCCACCACCATCAGGCAGATACCAGCCTTAGGACTGTGGGAGCCCTGCAGTCTGCCATGTAAGGACACAACCCACCCACCACTGGGCCAACACCAGCTCTGGGACACTTTGGACACCTCAGCCACTCATGCCAGGATCTGATCTCACCCACCAGAAAGGCAGCACAAGCTTTGAGACACTCCTGATCTCACAGTAAGAAGTGTTAGGAACTAGCCCCACTGACCAGAGGGCCAGCACCAGCTCCAGGGCCCTCACAGCCTTGAAACCAGAGACCCCAGAACCTGGCTCTGCCTACGAGCAGACCAACACCAGCTCCAAGACATCTCAAACTCCTTAGCCAGCTGCCTTGGGATCCAACAGCTTTGGGACATCTCTGACACCGTATCCAGCTGTATCAAGAACTGGACCTATCCACCACTAGGACAAAATTAAATCTAGGATCCCTGGTCCCACAGCTTCTGCCACAGAACCCAGCTCCAACCACCAGTGGGCCAGCACTAGTTCTGAGACATGATAGGGCTCTGTGGCAAGCCACCTTGTGATCTGGCAGCAACCTCTACATGGGACAAGGCCTGGCAATCAAGTGGACCAAGGGCCAGCCACACTTAGCAGACTGTTCACAGTAGTGAGCCCATGACAGCAGAGGAATACACACGAACCACATAGAGAGCACCACTGGAGTACATGGTTCTGATGATCAGAGGGGAGTACACTGTTGGATGCATAGGATGTCTCCCTGTCTCCCAAAAAAAAGCATCCTCTCCAAGATTGGGAAACAGCCAACCTACTGTATACACAGAAATAAAAACAGCAAAGTAGGCAAAATGAGGCAACATAAGAATATGTTCCAAAATAGGGAACAAGATAAAATCCCTGGAGAATTAAGTAAAGTGATGATGATGATAAGAAATCTACCCAGTAAAGAGCATAAGGTAATAATCACTGCTGGTTGTTGCTGGTTGTTCAGTCGCTAAACTGTGTCCAACTCTGCAACCCCATGGGCCACAGCATGCCAGGTTCCTCTGCCCATGGAGATTTCCAGGCAAGAATAGTGGAGTGGATTGCATTTCCTTCTGCAAGGGGTCTTCCCACATCAGATATTGAACCCGTGTCTCCCGCATTGGCAGGCAGATTCTTTACCACTGAGCCACTGAAGCTGTTCAAAGAACTCGGAAGAAAACTAGATGAACAGAGAAGTTGAAGGTTTTTAACAGAGTTAAAAATATAAAGAGAAAACAAAAAGAGATAAAGAATATAATAACTGAAATAAAAAGTACACAAGAAGGAGTCAACAGTATATTAGATGATACAGAGGAATGTATCAACTAGATGGAAGAGAGTGGTGGAAATCACTGAAGCTGAACAGAAAAAAAGAATAAAAAAGAAATGAGGACAGATTAATAGAACTCAAGGACAACATCAAGCAGTCTAACATTCATATTATTGAAGTAGATAAAGAGACTGAGAATATATTTGAAGACATAATAACTGAAAATTTTCCTAACATGGAAAAGAAATATACAGGTTCAATAAGCCCAGAGAGTCCCAAATAAGATCAACACAAATAGGACCACACCAAGGCATATTGTAATTAAAATTGCAAAAGTTAAAGCTAAGGGAGACTATTAAAAGCAGCCAGGTAAAAACAATAAGTTACATACAAAGGAACTTTGATAAGACTATCTGCTGACTTATCAGCAGAAACTTGCAAGCGAGAAGGGAGTAACAGGATATATTTAAAATGATGAAAGGGGAAAACCTACAACTAAGAATACGCTGATTGACAAGGCTTTCATTCAGATTTGATGGTGAGATAGCAAGTTTTACAAACAAACAAAAGTTAAAAGAGTCCAGCACCACCAAACCAGCTTTACAGGAAATGTTAAAAGAGACTTCTCTAAGCAAAAGAAGAGAAAGCCAAAATTAGAAATACGAAAATTGCAAGAAGAAAAAACTCACTTGTAAAGGCAAATATGTAGGAAAGGTAGTAAATCAACCACCTATAAAGCTGGTAGGAAGATCAAAAGGCAAAAGTAGTAAAATTATCTATCTCCACAACAAGTAGTTAAGGAATACACAGAACAACAAGATGTAAAATATGATGTCAAAACCCGTGAAAGTGGGGGAGGAAATAAAGATATGGGACTTTTAAAATGCATTTGAGCTTAAGAGATCAGGAACTTAATCACACATATGTAGAGATTGCTGTATATAAACCTCATGGTAACCACAAACCACAAATCTATATTAGATACACACACACACACACACACACACACACACACACACACACACATACACAAAACCAAAAATAGAAAGGAAGGAACTTGAACACAATACTAAAGCTAGTCATCAAATCACAAGGGAAGACAGAAAAAGAAAAAGAAATGAATAAAAAAGAGCTACAAAAACAAAGCAAAAGCAAATTAAAAAAATAGCAAAAGTATGTACCTTTCAATAATTTACTTAAATTTTAATAGGCTAGATGTTCTAATCAAAAGACATACAATGGATGAATAGATACAAAGACAAGATACACACATATGCATGCTGCCTAAAAGAGACTTACTTCAGATCTAAAGACAAATACAGACTGAAAGTGAGGGGATGAGAAAAATTATATCATGCAAATCAAAATCAATAGAAACCTGGGGTAGCAATCTTACATAAGACAAAATAGACTATAAGACAAACACTGTAATGAGAGACAAAGAAAGCCATTGTGTAATGATCAAAGGATCAACCCAAGAAGATATTAGAATTATAAATATATAGGCACTCAACATAGAAGCATCTAAATATATAAAGCAAATATTAACAAGCATAAAGGTAGAAATCAACAGTAACACAACAATAGTGGAGGACTTTACCAATCCATTAGTGGACAGATCATTCAAATAAAATAATAAGGGAACACAAGGCTTAAATGACACTTTAGACCAGAAGAACTTTACATATATATAAAACATTCCATCCAAAAAGCAGCAGAGCACACAATATTTTCAAGTGCACATGGGGTATTCGCCAGTATAGATCATATGCTACAACACTAAACAAGTCTCAGTGAATGGAAGGAAGTTGAAATCATATCAAGAATCTTGGGACTTCCTTGGTGGTTCAGTGGTTAAGATTCAGTGCTTCTAACACACGGGAAATGGGTTCAATCCTGGTCAGGGAGCTTATATTCCACATGCTGCATGGCAAAAACAAAAAAGAAAAAAAAATTTCTGACAATTTTATGTCACAAGAAATTACCTACAAGAGAAAAAGAAATGTAAAAAACAGAAGCATATGGAGGCTGAACAATATACAACTAAACAACAAATGGATCACTGAAGAAACCAAAGATGAAAGAACATTCTGGAGGCAAATGAAAATTAAAACACAATGATGCAAAATGTAAGAGATGCAGCAAAGGCAATTTTAACAGGGAAGTTTATAGCAATACAAGCTTACCTCGGGAAATAAGAGAAAATGTCGAATAAAAATCAAATCGTATACCTAAAGGAACTGAAAAAAGAACAAATAAAACCAGAAGTTAGTGAATGGAAATAAAGCATAAAGATCAGAGAAGAAATGGTGAAATAGTGACCAAAGAAATAGAAAAGATCAATGAAACCAAATGCTTCTTCTTTGAAAAGATAAAATTATAAACTTTTAGCCTAGATTCATCAAGAAAAAGAAAGAGAAGGCCTGAATAAATAAAATCAGAAATGAAAGAAGTTAGAACCAATGCCACAGAAATATTACTAAGGATCATAAGAGATTACTGCATAGAACTATATACTAATAAAATGGACAATCTGGAAGAAATGGACAAATACCTAGAACTATACACTCTCCCAGGACTGAACCAGGAAGAAAAAGAAAATATGAATAAACAAATTATCAGTTCAGTTGAGTTCAGTCACTCAGTCCTGTCCGACTCTTTGCAACCCCATGAACCGCAGCACGCCAGTCCTCCCTGTCCATCACCAACTTCCAGAATCCACCCAAACCCACATCCATTTAGTTGGTGATGCCATCCAACCATCTCATCCTCTGTCATTCCCTTCTCCTCCTGCCCTCAATCTTTCCAAGCATCAGGGTCTTTTCCAATGAGTCAGCTCTTCACATCAGGTGGCCAAAGTATTGGAGTTTCAGCTTCGTAATCAGTCCCTCCAATGAACACTCAGGACTGATCTTTAGGATGGACTGGTTGGATCTCCTTGCAGTTCAAGGGACTCTCAAGAGTCTTCTCCAACACCACAGTTCAAAAGCATCAATTCTTCAGCGCTTAACTTTCTTCACAGTCCAACTCTCACATCCATACAAGACCATTGGAAAAACCATAGCATTGACTAGATGGCCTTTGTTGGCCAAGTAGTGTCTCTGCTTTTTAATATGCTGTCTAGGTTGGTCATAACTTTCCTTCCAAGGAGTGAGTGTCTTTTAATTTCATGGCTACAGTCACGTCACCATCTGCAGTGATTTTGGAGCCCCCCAAAATAAAGTCTGTCACTGTTTCCATTGTTTCCCCATCTATTTGCCATGAAGTGATGGGACTGGATGCCATGATCTTAGTTTTCTGAATGTTGAGTTTTAAGCCAACTTTTTCGCTCTCCTCTTTCACTTTCATCAAGAGGCTCTTTAGTTCTTCCTCACTTTCTGCCATAAGGGTCTCATCTGCATATCTGAGATTAATCCAACCTGGCATTTCGCATGATGTACTCTGCATATAAGTTAAATAAGCAGGGTAACAATGTACAGCCTTGATTTACTCCTTTCCCAATTTGAAACCAGTCCATTGTTCCATGTCCAGTTCTAATTGCTGCTTCTTGACCTGCATACAGATTTCACAGGAGGCAGGTAAGGTGGTCTGGTATTCTGTCCGTCTGTAGGGTCACAAAGAGTCGGACACAACCAAGCGAGTTTTACTTTCTAAATCACTTTCTAAAACCAGACAAAGATTCCATAAAAAAGAAAATTACAGGCCAATATCACTGATGAATGTAGGTGGAAAATCCTCAACAAAATATTAGCAAAGTGAATTGAACAATACATTAAAAGGAACAAACAGCATGCTAAAGTGGGTTTTATCTTAGGGATCAAAGAATGGCTCAATATCTGCAAATCAATCCATGTAATAAACCACACAAACCAATTGAAAAATAAAAGCCAAATGTTTTTCAATAGATGCAGAAAAAGCTTTAGACAAAATTCAGCATCCATTTATGATAAAAAGCTTTCCATAAAATGGGCATAGAGGGAACATACCTCAACCTAATAAGGGCCATATTTGATAAGCCCACAGCTCACATCATCCCAGTGGTGAAAACCTGAAAGCATTTCCTCTAAGAGCAAGCAGGACAAGGATGCCCTTTCTTTCAAACTTTATTCAACATAGTATTGGTAGTCCTAGCCACAGCTATTGGATTAAAAAAAAAAAAAAAAAGGAATACAAAATGGAAGGGAAGAAGTAAAACTGTTACTGTTTGCAAATGACATGCTACTATACATAGAAAATTCTAAAGATGCCATTAAAAAACTGTGAGGGTTCATCAGTAAATTCAGTAAAGTCGTGATTAAAATTAATTGAGCAGTCTGTTGCATTTCTATACACTAACAACAAACTATCAGAAAGAAATCAAGTAAACAATCCCATTAATGATCACATAAAAAAGAATATACATAGGAATAAATCTAACTAAGGAGGCAAAAGACCTGTCCTCATAAAACCAAAAGATGCTGATGGAAGAAATTGAAGATGATACAAACATAAGAAAGATATACTGTTTTCTTGGATTTGAAGAATTAATATTATTAAAGTGACTATATTCCCTATCAAAATGCCAATGACATTTTTCACAGAAGTAGAACAACTAATTCCAAAATGTGTGGAAGCCCAAAGACCCCAAAGAGTCAAAACTATCTTGAGAAAGCTGGAAGTATAATGCAATCTGATTTCAAAATATCCTACAAAACTACAATAATCAAAACAGCATGGTACTGGCACAAAAACAGACACACGGACTAATTGGAACAGAATAGAGAAACCAGAAGTGGACCTATGCTTATCTGGGCAATTTATCTATGACAAAGGAGGCAAGACTATACAATGAAGAAAAGACAGTATCTTCGATAAATGGGGTTGAGAAAACTGGAGAGATATATGCTAAAGTATCAAACTGCACTACTGTTTCACACTATATGCAAAGTAAACTCAAAATGGATTAAAGTCTTGAAATCTAAGACCCAAACAAAACTTCTAGAATAAAATACAGGCAGTACTCTCCTTCACATCAGTCTTAAGCAATATATTTTTAGATGTTTCCTCACACAAGAAAAACAAAAGCAAAACGAAGCAAATGGGACTACATCAAACTAAAAGGCTTTGCACAGCAAAGGAAACTATCAACAAAATGAAAAGGCAATCTACAGAGTTGGAGAAGATATTTGCAAACAATGTATCTGACAATGAATTAATATCCAAAATATACAAAGACTCATATAACCCAACACCAAACAAATAAGTAACTCAATTTAAAAAAAAATGGGAAGAGGATCTGAATAAACTTTTCTTCCAAAGAAGACAGAGATGGCCCATGAGCATATGAAAAGATGCTCAACATCACTAGTCGTCATGGAAATGCAAATCAAAACCACAATGAGATAGCAACTTATATTTGTCAAATTGCTATTGTTAAAAAGTCTACATATAACAAGTGTTGACAATGATGTAGAGAAAAGAGAACCCTCACGCACCACTGGTGAAAATATAAATTGATGCAGTCACAATGGAAAATAGTATGGAGATTCCTCAAAAAGTTAAAAATATAACTATAACCTGATACAGCAAATCCACATCTGGCTATATACCTGAAGAAAACCAAAACACCAATTAGACAAGCTATATGCACCACTATATTCATTGAAGCATTATTTACAAAGGTAAGATATGGAAGAACCTAAGTGTCGACTGATAGATGAATAAATAAAGAAGATGTAATATATATGCATTTACACTATGGAATAAAAAAAGGAGGAAATCTTGCCATTTGCAACAACACGATGGACCTAGAGAGTATTATGCTAACTGAAATCAATCATAAAAGTATGACAAATACTATATTATTTTGCTTACACATGGAAGCTAAAAAACAAATGAATAAATATAAAATAGAAACAGAGTCATAGATATGAAGAACGAACAGTTGGTTGGTTGCCAGAGGGGAAGGGGTCAAGGGAGGAAAGAAATAGGTGAGGGAGATTAAGAGATACAACTTTGTTACAAAATATATGAGTCATGAGTACGAAATGTACACTGTGGGGATCACAGTCAATAATGATGCAATATCTTTGTATGGAAACATATTGTAACTAGATTTATCAAGGTGATCATTTTGTAAAGAAATGTATAGAAGTATCAAATCACTATGTTTTATAACAGGAACTAGTATAATGTTTTAGATCAGTTACATCTCAAAAACAAACAAACTCATATAAAATGAGATCAGATTTTTGGTTACCAGTTCTGGAGTAGGGGAGAGAAGAATTAGATGAAGGTGGTTAAAATGTGCAAACTTGTGGCTATTAGATTAATAAGTATACTAGGGATATAATGTATACTAGGGATATAATGTACAACATGATAAATTTAATTAACAGTGCTATATGTTATACATGAACATGATTTAAAGAGTAAATCCTAAGAGTTCTTATCACAAGGAAAATTTTTTCTATATCTTTAATTTTGTTTCTATATGAGATAATGGATGTTCACTAAGCTTATTTTTATAATCATTTCATGATGTATATAAGTCAAATCATTACGCTGTACACCTTAAACTTATACAGTGAAGTATGTCAATTATATTTCAATAAAACTAGAAGAAAAAACAAACAACCAAAAACAACTTTTTTATAGGTGTTAAATACTTTTAATTGCAATACCAGAAAGAAAACTAAGAGAGAAAGGAACAGAAGAAACACTTGAAGTAATAATAGTTTAGAATGTTCTAAAAGTAATAATAGACACCAAACCACAGATCCAGAAAGCTCAGGAAACACCAAACCAGATAAATATACACACAAAAAACTTCATATAAACTTATCACATACTACAGATATCAAAGACATTTTCTCATAAAATCTTGAAATAAGTCAACAAGGAGAAAAATTGCCTTATACCCAGAGGAAATAGAATAAGAATTACAATCGGTTCCTCATCAGAAACTATACAAGCAAGAAGATAATGTAGTGAAATATTTAAAGTGTTGAGAGAAAAAAAAAAGTCACTCACCTAGGATTGTATACTCGGTGAAAGTATTCTTCAAAAGTGAAAAAAAAATTAAAGAGACTTTCCCAGACAAAAAATGAGGGGATTCATCACCACTAGATCTACCCTGCAGAACATATTAATAGAAGGTCTTTGAGAGAAGGAAATGGTATAGGTCAGAAACTCAGAGCTACATAAAGAAAGGAAGAGCATCAGAGAAGGAATAAATGCAGGTACGATGAAAATCTTTTAACTTTTTTATTCTTATTTTAGCTAAAGATAATTGATAAGTAATAGCAGTAACAATTGATAGGGTATTTACAGCAGATGTATAAGTAGAATGAATGCCAGCAATGTCATAGGAAGGATCAGGAAGGAGGAACTGGAAACACTCGCTCTACAGTTGCTGCGCTGCACACGAATCAACATAGCATTGTTTAAAGATGGACTGAGATTAATTCAAAGTGTGTGTTGCAATCTCTGCGGTAACAAAGAATTTTTAGAAAGAAGTATAACTATTAATAATATGTTAAGAGAGAAGAATGCTCAGTTAAAACCAGAGAGAACTGGAAAAGAGAAGGAAAGAGAGTAGCCAATCTAAACTGGACCCGGAATACAGAGGATCTGAGAAAGGAGTTCTCAAAATAAATAAATAAATAAATAAACAAGAAGAAGAAAAATAAGAAAGAACGGAAAGAAAAAGAAACTGAGCGACCTCCTGTTATGTTTGAATGTGTTGAGATTAGACACTTGTGTTAACTAGTTTGGAGTTGAAATACGAAGAGGTACATAAAAAACTAAACCAACGTGAAAATAATATAATAACTAACACCTGATCAAAGTAAAAAGTTATGCAAGAAAAGAAACATTTTCATACACTCAATCCATAATCTTAATAACATAAATAATAAATACTAATTTAACCAAAAAAAGGGGCTACGAAGACATTAAGGGTAAGTTATAATGGGGGTGTAAAGTAACAAAATCCTCAGAGAGAATATAATCCATAGTCTTCTTTTTTAAGACCAAGAAAAGGCAACATAAGCACATTATTTAGAAATATGGAGTATTATCTAATGAAACAACAACAAAAAAAGCTGAAAGTGATTTACGCTGTGGAGTAAGAAATAATGGATGGAGCAGGGAGCACTTATTTGTTTATTTGTGTGTTTGTTTTTTAAATTCATTTACTGTTTTAAGCTACTACCTGACATCTTTATTCGCTTTGTAAAATAGAAAATAAATTCTTAAAAGAAAGAAAATATTAATAAACAGTAGAGGAGCCAAAGGATGTTCAGGGAGATCGTTGAGTGGGGTTTTGCAGCGGAGATTAAGAAGAGAACTGGGACTTCCCTGGTGGTCCATTGCAAGGGGCTCTTCCCTCCCAATGCAGGGGGCACAGGTTTGTTCCCTGGTCAGGGAACTAGGTTTCACAAACCACAACTAAAAGATGCTGCATGCAACAACAAAAATTGAAGATCCCCCGTGCTGCAACTA